>NC_092353.1:15645860-16845860 GCF_963676685.1 Mytilus edulis
TTTTATTTTTTTTTCAAATTTAGACTGTTTCCATGGAAATGGTGGCAATTTGACAGTTCAAAAGATGGATGGCACATTTTCGAATGATGAGTTATCATATTTCCAGATTATTTTCCCATTTTGTTACATTTCCATGGTAATAGTGGCCAGCTTGAAAACTTCAAAATCTAAATGTACATCTGCACATGGGGATGCACATTATGTTGCAGTTTTATCAATATATTTGTCAAGTCATTTCCCAAAACTAAGCTGGACAAATGTGGAATGTTATATCAAAATTGTAGAATTAACAATATATCCCCACTTTTCCAAAGGGGTGACATAATAAATATACATTCTTACCTCATCTGGAGCTAACTTGACTTCATCGATACTTAAAATTGTATCTTTATCAAGGTCCATTATTGTAAAGAGCTGAAAATAAATTAATGTAAAATAAAATATGGTGGTTTGGGTTGTCTCCCATCTTTGGCCATAAAATTTGAGAAAACAATCAGTCCTTGTCTGCTTAATATTGCATGAAATACTGAAAGAAAATGCATATTTTGATGAATTTGTATATAGCCATTAGATATTCCAATGGTTGATAAATCTTTTAAATGATAATTTCCAATAAAATTTGCTTCGATTGACAATTTTTCAAACATTACCAGTAGTGTTCTGTCTACAAATACAAAGGACTTAATTAGTGAATCAAGATAATGCTTTGACTTTTACCTCAAGTATTACAGATTTTGCATCCTCATATCTTCCTGTTTCTTTTAAGTATGGAACATCATTCTGCCAATAAAAAATAATAATGTTTAAGCATTTAAAAACAGTTCAGACATTTCATAAAGTAATTAAGTTAATGAATTTCAAAGTATATTGTCAGGCATACTGTGGATTCATTTAATTTTGTGGGTACCAATTTACGTGGATTGAGGAAAATTTGCATTTTTATGGATATTTGATTTCATGGTTTTGGCAATGTCTGCATACATTCCTTATAAAGAAAATTTGTAATGCATTGAACATTTAAATCAAAATTCACGAAAATTGGTATCAAAAGAAAATTAATGAATCCACAGTATGTCTTTGTGACTTTATACCGGCATTTGTACATCAAAATTGGTTTACTAACCAAAAATTCATGCTGTATCACATTTCTTAAAAATTTTAAACTAGATCTCTGTGAAAGCAATATTAATAAAATTATTCATTCATAGATCTAGGTTTGCTGATCATATTTTCTGTTTACAACCCCTTCCTATCATAATTTTCAAGATAATTTCCAAAAATAAAAACAAGAGGCTCCTAATACCCTGAATTGCTCATCTGGTAAAATATTTCATTTTGATATTTATTTCTACATTGTTCTGCATGTAATGAAATCAGTTTAATATGTTAGCTTATTTGTAAATATCATTTAATGACATTTTTCTAAATATTGTATTGATAAACTATCAAAATTGAAAAAGTCATGAGAACATAATTATTTTGCTAAGAATTTCTTTTACACAATAAATACAAATTAAATCCTATGTTAAGGGGGTCTTAAATTCAGTTTGACAGCTTAAGACATACTAATTGTTGGTAGCTCTTAATTTTGTAATTTTACAATTTAAATATTTCCATTACGGTTTTGGTATCCTGCTGTTTTTATTGAATAGACAACTTTCGAGTTGGATGCATTTCCGTCAAAAACTTTGGTTTTAGTGAACATCATTAAGCACTGCTGTCATTAGGGAATTGTGATTAAGTACCTACAGAACGAATATTATTTCTAGTTTATCCTGTATAATGACGACAACTAAGATGCTTGATGAACTTATATAGTGCAGGGATACAGGCGATCCCCTCTATCTGGTGAATGACGTCATAAAGGTGCGCCTAATTGACGATTTTTTTACAGTGATGTACAAACTCGAAAGTGGTCTATTTAAGCCTTCTTTATATGATCTTTCAATTCATCATTGGGCCATATTTATCTGAACTACATATTGAGTGGTTTAGTATATACATGTACACTCCTTGTTGCAGACCATGCAGCAATCTCTTGATCTGTCTACTTTGTACATCTTGTTCATTTCTAATGTAACCCATATCTAATTATATTCAGCAGCAGTTATGAATACTTACACCTAATATTGCTTTTAAAAACTTGTTTGCATCCATCTCTTTAGGAAATTTTAGTATATCTTGAAAATGGTCTCTGAAAAATAACAAATAAAATTATATAAATAAATGAACATATTGAAGATAGTTTAAGATTTTTTCAGAGTTTGAAGTAATCTTGAGAAGTGTTCATGGTTACATCACTAACTACGACAAAATCTTCAACATTTGCCATAATGAATTGAATATTGAAACACAGTCTTGGATGTTTGCTAACAACCTAAGCATATGGTGCATTTCTGGCAATTGCTTGTGTTATGGATAGACAGACACAATTTGATTAACATACATATGTGTAGGCTTCCCTTACAAGGATCGGACATTGCTGCTTTCTTCTTTCTGTTTTGGATATCTTTCAGGGTGCTCTGTCTTTTGGTTTAGCTAGCTATGAAACCAGGTTCAATCCACCATTTTCAACATAAAAAAAATTCTGCCCCAAGTCAGGAATGTGACAGTTGTTATCCATTTGTTTGGTGTGTTTGAGCTTTTGATTTGCCATTTGATATTATTTAAAGGGACTTTCCTTTTTGAATTTTCCTCAGAATTTTTTTTTCTAAACACCTACAATAACTTGGAAGGCTAAGATGTCATTGCCTGATGTAATTATTGAAAAACAGAAAGAAGAACAGAGAGTCAGAATTGTGTATGCAAAGCATTGACACAGACATAGCAGTAGATTGTACTTCATTCATGTGATATTTAGTATAGACTCGTGTTGTTTGTTAAAAAATAAAAAAATGCAAGTTTCATTATGTTTCAGACAGAAATCCATACCCCTTGAGAAATGCTGTTCAAGGAAACCTCATACTCCCTAAACCAAAAACAGAATTGTTCAAAAAATCTTTTATGTATTCTGGACCATTCTTGTGGATTAATTTGCCAATACCGTCAAGAAATATTACAAATGTTAATTCTTTCAAATACAAAATAACAGATCATTTATTGAAATCAACCTAGCTGTATCAATAATGTAAAAAAAACTTATCATGTCATCATGTTTATTTTTTCATCACATTTTATTAAGTTGTATTGAACATTATTATCATACTTGACTTTTTATACTAATGTATGCAATTTATATGTTTGCATTTGTGTTTGATTTCTCATGTCGAGGGCCTCAGGGAAGATTAGTTATATAGCTAACTTCGTAACCCTCTTAAAATAAAGTATTGTTGTTGTTGATATAATGTCTTATTGATGTACGGCTTAAATCTATTTTTTTTATTTATTACTCACTTGATTTGTTGTATGTTATCCATCTGTCCATCAAAACCATGAAATTTAATTTTGGTAAAGGTGAGTTTAGGATCACACTTAGCATTGCAGTCATTCCAGTTCACATCATTGTTCTTAAAATGGTCCCACCATATATTTACTGCCAAATTACTATCGTAAGACCGTACTTGATGAATCCTGCAAGTATAAAGCAATTGATAAACAATTAAACAATGGAAAATTGATAATTACAATTCTTCTATTACAATGTATTATATATAAATCCTGGAAATACAATTCAAACAACATAAACCATCAAACAATACATAGCAAACTATATATTTTATGCTTGCTTTGGAAATAAAATTGATATAATCATAATAACATCTAACATATATATTTGTTAAAACATTATCCGATTTACCTGTAGGGAACAACACTTATCAGTGGTAGCACAGAGTGTGTTTTTAATCCTTCTAAAGTTCTTTGAAACAGTATGCTTACTTTATTTAAACTTAAGACAAAGAGACCTATTTACGACAGCTTGAAATTGATGAATTTAACATATAAACAATGGGACCATGAATTTTTTATTTGCCTCCCATATAAGAGTCCCCACTAGAATACTCACCATTTATACGGAATGTAGAGGCAATCTCCTGCAGAGAGGTTGGTATGGTAAAACTCTACTTCAGATAATCCGGGATATTTTGTATAATCCACACTGTAAAGACAAACAATTATTTCTGCTTTAATAAAAAACTAGAACTTATGTTAGTAGGGAAATGAAAATGGCTTCCATCACACTCAACCACAGGCCCATCAGCCAATGCTGGTAAAACTTCTGTTGGGTCTGTAATAATTATCTCCACAGGCCAATATAATTTAACTAAACATTTCTTTAAATTAAGATTCAAAACTTTAGAATCAAAAGTCTATTGTGAAGACTGAAATATTAATAGTCACATTATTTTGTTACTACATTTAAATATTTTTGATAAAATTATAAAACAGTGTAAAACATTCCTGGTTGCAGTGTTGGTGGGTAACCTAAAGCAGTGAAAAAAGACAGAATTTCTATTCACAGTACATTTTTTATGCTCTTCAACTTCCTCCTTCATTTGTTTATATCTTTTTTGTTTCAAGCGTCACTGATGAGTATTTTGTAGACTAAATGCATGTCTGATGCATAAAATCATAAACCTGGTATAGTTGATAAGTTTGTTTTTTGTTGTTGTTTGAAACATACCTATCCACGTCTACTGCTGAGTATGCACCTTCAGGGTGGTCTATATCAACCTAGAAATATAAAACATAATTGTGTATGTGTTTTACTGTTGGATTACTAGTTCTGTGAACTTGATTATGTAATTTCTATTTATCAAAAAGGTTCAAGTTGAAGAGTTCTCAGAATCTTTTTTTCATGCTGGTCCTTGAAGAAAATCTGTCCTCACTTTTATTTCTATTGCAAAATACCAAAATTATGACAGTTATTTGAATAGATTTTGTGATCAAACTTTTCGACCATGGAAAATGGAAGATTTTATAATCTAACAAGGAATATTAGAATATTTACTTTTTGTCAAAGTGTTATAGAGGATGAGATTTATTTCATACTAAAATTTCCTTTCTTTAAAGGTTTTTCGAGCATGCTACAGTGTTCTCCCCAGAAATTTTGGATAGCATCACATTTTGCGTAAATAAAAATAACTGTATTTTTTTTAATGTCATTTGTCGCGTCACGTTGATGCTCTATTTCCTTTATATGTTTTAGTTTATATTGTTCAATTTATAACTGAGAATACAATTAAACTATAACCACAAAAACAGTTGTTTCAGTTTATGTTTTCTTTATTCATTTATAGTTACAGAATTATTTTTTTCCTTTTGTGCCAAACAAAAATAAATATGTGGTTTCAGTTACCCAACAATAAGTCAAATGAATGAATGGTTCATTATAGTGCAACCTGTATATATACAAAACTAAATATCTAGTACACAAAATTAACTATTTTTTATATTATTTTAAGTAAAGATAAAGTAGCAAAAGTAGCAAAAAAAATCAATTTAAAAACTTTTTTTATCATGTTTATGAAATTCAGTTGTTTCTTATCTTTACATCAAAATGATATGTATTTTTAACAAAGTTATCTAACAAATAGTCTGTTAATGCGTAGTTTTCTCTCTTGGTATATTTTTTCTGTCTACTGTCCATCTGTTGTCATTATCGTCAAAATGCGGATTTTGTCATTTCAGCTATATTCAACTAAATTATTGTGAATTTATATGTGTATTCTCTAAAATGTGCTTATACTTTGTTTTTAAAATATCAAGTCAGTTGAGAGCTCTACAGAGCTCATGCTTACTGTGTTTATTTGTACATATCATGCACTACTCTAATAAAAATATCCCTACTTACTTACTTACTTATTAGATCAACATTGAAGCACTAACTAATTAGTACACTATGTAAAAGAGCTGTGTAATTTAGGTAAATTTATATTTAGATCTTTTAAAGCTTAGACATGTTAGAACCAAAATGTTAAAATAGTGTTTATTTATCATTACTGCTATTCTGTCACATATTTTGTGTTTATGTATTATTGTATGTATCATTTGATGATGATGTGTTTGAAATATGCACCCATAGTTTACAGACTTTGGAAATAAAGATATATATACATTTTCTCTAATTCTTCGCCAATTTATCCCTTTCTGCAACCATTGTATAAAAAAATTAAATCAATGCGCGGTTCGTTTGATCTCAATACTTCATTGGTTAAAATCCGATTATGATGTCGAATTTTCTTGCTTTCCTTTGAATTTCCTATTGTGACGCCATGAAAAAAGGCAACCATGCCTGATGACGTCACATAGAAAGAACACATCTTTTTGCAGATCATTCGAAAAGAAGGAATAAGTTTGCCTGCATAATATTAGAAAGTCATTAGAGAAACAGATTCCACCACTGCATCTCGTGTAATACGCTATTTATCCACTCTCCACAGTTAAATTTTAAATATTTAAAACGTTTGGGCAAGCCTCGCGTTTTTAATTTGAAAATTTAACTGTCTCGAGTGGATAAATATCGTATTACACTCCAAGCAGTGGTAGAATCTATATTTATAACACACAAGTAACTCCTTATACATGCAGCTGGCGCAAATATATATACATGTCACTTGCTAATCAATATAAAAGTTTTGTAATTGATTTTTTTCGTTTAACATTGCAAGATGCTAATTTTTTACATTTCTCACTTGTTTACATCACTGCCATACATTTTTATGATTTATATTTTGTTTATTACAGTAACAATATTTTTACCCCTTTTATTATATTATCATAAAGCCTATGGAAATGAACATTGGAAAGTCAGATAACTTCGCAAAAATGAGTGGTTTTTTTGTCAGTTTTTTGTTTGTTTTCCTAAAATTCATGAAAAATATGATACTTTGATGGGGTTATAATTTCGTAATTGACTATATTATGTAATCTTCTGCTCATGCTACATGAAATGTACAAAACGAAGTGTTAAGGGTATTTTTTTCCAGCACATTTTTCATTAAAGAAATAAAACATTTATGGCTTTGTGACCATTTTGAAAAAATAATGTGTGAATATTTGGTATTTTTTATATAAAGAGGAAATCATTAATTCCCCATCTTAAAAAAGCTCGTGATGCAGATGTGAAAGCAGTGCTTATTAAGGATAAATTGTTTATTGGAGGTGTTTTATATTCAGGTGGCCCACTTGATGTTGCTATTGCAAATGCAAAAAAGGAAAAAATTAAATTTAGTGATTCAGAAAATGTTTTACATAAAAGTCAAAATCATGATGGTGCTGATGTCATGAATGAAAATGGTATGCAAGTATCATAGAAATCGTCGGAAGTTTTAATTAAAAATTTAAAGTGTTTATCTTGGAATATAAATGGTGGTTTTGAAGAAAAAATTAAAGATGAGAAATTTAAGAATTTTATTTGTACTTATGATATTGTGTTTTTATCAGAATGTTGGATCAATAATACATGTAATATTGAAATTGATGATTTTGTGTGTAAATCTATCCCTTTATCTAGAAAAAAGTATAAACAAGGGTGTGGTATGTATGTAATGATAAGAAAAATGTTATCACCCTATGTTAAAATAATTGACATTTCATATGAGACATTGATTTGGATAAGGATAGCTAAGGAACTGACTGGATGTGAAAGTGACTATTTAATTGCAAATCTGTATATACCACCACAGAACTCATCCTTTTATAGGATTCATAATTGTGATTTATTTTATGAGCTTGAGTCTCAAATGATACATTACTCAGCTGAATGTCCAAATATTTTTGTTATTGGTGATTTAAATGCTAGAACAGCTAATATTAATGATTATGTACAAAATGATAAATTACATGATAGTATTTTAGATAGGGTTGGTGATCTGTTTACATATGTTGCTGATGAGGCTTTGTCTTGCCGTAATAACCCAGATGCAGGAACCAACGACTATGGAACAAAACTACTTAATTTGTGTAAGAGCAGTGGACTTAGAATTATAAATGGGCGCCACCCTGATGGACTTTCAAATGATTTTACATATAGTGGTCCAAGAGGTATGAGTGTGATCGACTACTTATTAGCTAAGCCAATTAATATTGAAAAAGTTTTAAAATTTATTACAAGTAATTTTACAACATATAGTGACCATGCTCCCATACATGTTCAATTTAAAACTGACTTTACTATGCAGTACAATGATATAAATTCAAATTTAATGGATGGTGAAGAATCTCAATTTTTCAAATGGAATAAAGAATTTAGAGACTTATGCTATAATGCTCTACTAGTTAATGCTGATGATTTAAGTTCAACGATAGCTAATATGGACATAGCGTCTCAGGATGGTATGGACTTGTGCATAAATAACTTTACTCAGTGCTTAACAAATGTGACAGCTCCTTTTTTCAAACAAATGCCAAAAGTAAAAGCGAAATTAAAGCGAAATTCCCAAAATCAGAGAGTAAATACTGATAAACCATGGTTTGACCAGAAGTGTAAAGAGCTATATGCCAATTATTGTAAAAAATTACATACTTTTAATGGTAAAAAAACATTTAATAGTCATATAGATTTGAACAGTGCTAAAAAAGCTTACAAGAAGTATGAATGCAAGCTCAAACGTAGTTACAAACGACAGGAAGGCTATATGTTGTGTAAACTAAAGAAAGACAATCCAAGAAAATTTTATTCATTATTTTAATAGGAAAAAAAATCAGAGGAAATGTGATTTAAACATTACTGACTTTTTTGAATATTTCAAAGAACTTGTATCAAGTGCGCCGAATAGCAATAAGAGACCCGAAGTGATTAATAATGAATGTGTTTTTGATGAACTAGATGCAGATATTACTGCAGATGAGATTATAAAGGCAATTAATGAACTTAAAATGGACAAAAGCCATGGTCCAGACTGTTTGCTGAATGAATTTTTCATTGAATATAAGGAATTTATTATTCCACATTTATGTACTATTTTTAACGCCGTATTGATTAGTGGATATTTCCCATCATCATGGTCAGATGCCATCCTGGTACCAATTTTCAAATCTGGTGATGCTAATGATGCAGCAAACTATCGTGGCATAAGCCTTGTCAGCAATCTAGGTAAACTTTTCACCACAATACTTAATAAAAGATTGTTAAATTGGGCAACTGTCAATGATATATTATCTGATGCACAGTTTGGTTTTCGAAACGGTTATAGTACAGTTGATGCTGTTTTTTGTTTATACTCTGTTATTCAAAATACACTATGTAAAAATAAAAGATTATATTGTTGCTTTGTAGACTACTTGAAAGCTTTTGACTCAATTGATCGCTTATGTTTATGGTACAAAATTTCCAGATTAGGTATTCGGGGAAGACTATTAACTGTTTTAAAATCTATGTATAATAATGTTAGAACCTGTATTAGATTCAATGGGCTAAACTCTGATTACTTTTGTAACAACCTTGGTTTAATGCAAGGGGAAGTTCTTTCTCCAATTTTATTTTCTTTCTATGTGAATGATTTTGAAAATGAATTTATTGCTAATGGCAATTGTGCCTTAGAGTTTCAAGATATAACATTATTTTTGTTAATGTATGCTGATGACATGATTTTGATGTCTGAAACAGTAGAAGGTTTACAGGAAATGTTAAATACTTTGTCAATTTACACAGAAAAATGGGGCTTGTCTGTTAATACAAAAAAAACAAAAATTGTTGTTTTCAGGAAGGGTGGAATTGTACGGCCTAATGAGACATGGGTCTATAACGGTCAAACAATGGATATTGTGGAACAATTTTGTTATTTAGGTGTATTAATACCGTATAATTGTAAATTTCTTAAAACACAGAAACATTGTGCAGAACAAGGTAGAAAAGCTATGTTCAGTATGAGAAGAACTACATCATCATTATGTTTAAATTTATTTACAATGCTTAGTCTTTTTGATACTTATGTTAGTAGCATATTAATGTATGGGTGTGAAATATGGGGAGTACACAAATCTCCTATGATAGAAAAGGTTCATTTGGACTACTGCAAAATGTTATTAAGTGTCAAAAGAACGACCTCAAATGTGATGGTCTATTTTGAATTAGGTAGATTTCCACTGCAGTATGAGCGTAATTATAGAATACTTAAATTTTGGTTCAAAATTTTAATTAGTGACAATTGTATATTAAGGTCTTGTTATAAAGAACTCGTGTTAAATTGTTCAAAATGTATGAATTGGGCAACATATGTTAAAAGATTGATATATAGTCTTGGTATGAATAATTTGTGGGATAATCAGTGGTTGTTAAATGTAGACAGCTCATATTTACCTTTGATAAGACAGCGTTTGTTTGATCAAGCTAACCAAGAGTTACAATTTTTATTAGATTCTTCTTCAAAGTGTAGATTATATAAGTATGTTGTAACAAATGTAGTTTTGCAATTTTATTTACAGAAATGCATTCCTGTACTTTTTCGTAAATGTATAACAAGGATTCGTTTGTCTTCACATAACCTTTGTATTGAAACTGGACGTTATGTTGGTACTAATAGAAATGAAAGAAATTGTATTTTTTGTGATTTAGGAGTAATAGAGGATGAATTTCATTTTATCCTTCAATGTAGTAGATATACTGATTTGCGAAAAAAATATATAAAAAAATATTACTGGTCTAGGCCATCAACTTTTAAATTAATAGAATTATTGTCAGGTGAAAACACAAAACAGCTTTGTAACTTGGGAAAGTTTATACATTTCTCTTTTAAATTAAGAAACAGTTTATTGTAATAAAAGATATTTTGTATTGTTGAAACTTCTGACGTCACCTATTGTTTATTATACATATTGTTTATATTGTTTGTAATATGCCATATGTATACACTGTACATGTACTTGATTATACTGATGAGCCGTAAGGCTCAAAGTTAATAAAGAATTTGAATTTGATATCTGTAAATTATATTTGTTCAGCATCTACCTTGTTTAAAGAAATTTTAAACCACAAAAAGAAGAATATATGCTTAATTAGTTTCATTCAATTTGAGATTCTTTACCTTGACATGCTGAAAAATCTAATAAATGATCAACTAATGGATTATGAAATCTAGGTTGTAGCTTGGTAAAAGATATGTAAACACCTTTAGAGTTGTTTGTTATACTCTAAAGACAGCTTTTAAAAGTATCAAGAAACAATACATTGTGTTGAATAGAAGTGGTAAAGTTATAATTTTGTATCAATTTTTATTGATATTTATGCCTTTTTTTGCAGAGTTATCTCCCATATCAATGCAAATCTGCATAGGAATTTTAAAATCATAATTTTTTAGTTTTCCTTAAGTTAGATTTTCTGTGACTTTTTTCTGTGTATATTTGGGGTATAATGCTAAAGATTAAAACTTTAAAATATTCTGTTGCAATTACTTCAAGGTTAGGGTCATATTTATGCTAGATTGACTAGACTACATCTTTGCATGCATCATTGACCTATCTATTGATTGATTTGTGCTATCTATTGATTGATTTTGGTCATTAAACCAAACCAAGATAAAAGTTTGGCATCTATATCAGGATTATGTAATCTTTTTTAAAACAACAAACAAAGTCTTTACAATACCTGCACCCTTGGACATAAATTAAAATTTCTCTTTGATGTTAACCTGTTAATTAATCTAATAAGTCCTACCTGCCAGACATGAAACCTTATACCTTGTTTGTTTAACAGTTATATTTTAATTGGATAATGTGATAATTAAATATATATTGATTGCCAACACTCAATCTGGCAGCTGACAAATTTATAGAAGATAGCAGATCAACATACATGAAATTTTACTGAACAAAGGAAGAACAGAAACTAATACAAGGTAGAAGCTAATTTTTAATTATTTATTTCAACTTGAATGTTATCAATAACAGCATTGTTGTAGCATTTTATATGCATTATGTAAGCATATGAAAAATAAAGTATATAATGCAAAAAAATATATAAATGTACATAATGTACAAACAAAGAAAAGAAACAATATTAAGTGCATATATTTTAAAATCTATTTTAATCTCATTTAAAAATCACTATTGATGCCAAATTATTTTATTTTATTTTATAATTACTGCAAATTGCAGTCTGCAATATTTAAATAAAGTGAATATAAGATATATATATGTTAAAGGAAATATCTTCACAGTTAACAAAATTGTACAATTTTACTATTATAAGGTCTATATAAATGTAAGATTCACCAAATCCATTAGGTATTTTACATTAGTATGAAATTGCTACTTATATGTCTTAATATATTACAACGGATTTAACCAGTTTTTAGCGCATTTGATCATATTTTACTTAATTTTATCGCTTAACAATAAATGGTTTACTTTTATTCTAGACTTATATAAAGCAATAATAACAGATTTTTAACATAAACATGAGATTTTTCTCTTTTATTATTATTGGTACAACAGGTCTTCAATGCAGCGAGAAACTCCTGCACCCAGAGGCGTCCTTCAGCTGGCCCCTAAACAAATATATAGTAGTTCAGTGATAATGAACGCCATACTAAACTCCAAATTGTACACAAGAACCTAAAATTAAAAATTATCCAAGACTAGCAAAGGCCAGAGGCTCCTGACTTGGGACAGGCACAAAAATGTGGGGGGTTAACATGTTTAAGAGATCTCAACCCTCCCCCTATACCTCTAGCCATTGTAGAAAAGTAAACGCATAACAATACACACACTAAAACTCAGTTCAAGAGAAGTCAGAAGATGTAACCAAAGAAAATAAACAAAATGACAATAATACATAAATAACAACAATCTACTAGCAGTTAACTGACATGCCAGCTACAGACTTTAATTTAACTGATTGAAAGATTATGTCTTCATCATATGAATATCAGGCACAATCCGCCCCGTTAAGGGTTTAGTATCATACCATCATAACATATAGGAGAAGAACATAACCTGTGTCACGCCAAAAACTGGTTTTTAAATAAATGTGTTTAGTTCCGATGAAAAGATCCTAAAAGTGAATCAATATTAAAGGGAAAATTCACGATTTTTTACTTATGGTTTAAATATGTTCATTATGATATAATATATATATTCACAAAGTTTTATCGCTATATGTGCAGTAATAAAGGAGAAATTCAATAATTAATGAAAAAATATTAACTACTTCCTGTAGGTCGTGACGTTTTCTCCTGGTTTTTGCATGCCGGGATTTAAAATACAATCATTAAAAGTCTTGGTTTTTAATCATATTTTACCGTTATCGTAAGCGTGCCGATGACAAATGCTATATCTAATAACCATCCGATAATAAGAAAATAAAACGCACAGTCGTGCAGTTGCACACATTCATGAGAAAAATTTCTATATTTACCGTATATATTTCGATTATTTTTGTAGACAGCACAAGAAATTATTATAATTATTTTTATTTGCTTAGATTTATACTTTTTGAGACTGATAAAGTGAATAAATTAAAGTATATAACTTTAACTGTTAAGACAATATATAGGTTTACGCTTATTGACCTTTTACTATCTACGCTTTGACTTTATTTATGCGATGTGTGTATTATTCTCCGACAATACTCGTGAAAGACCTGTATAAAGGTGAAATTTTATTTGCAGATCGGTAATTAGCTTGGCCTCTAGGGCACACCGTGCCAGGTGTGACTGTCTATTCGGATCAGTGGGTTATACGACAGGAGGTCAAGTTTAATACACAAATTTAAAATACATTTTAAAGGTGTTGACAAATACAAGTGAATCGCCGTGGAATTATGTAATTTTATTTGGTGCTATTATTTTATTTGAATTCAAAGAAGTTACTAAACTAAGAAATGAACCGGTTAAAGTCTGGAAATTAAATTTAGTTGTCGGAATGAAATGATATACACTCTTATCATTTATTTATATTTTTTTAAAAGGGAAAATAAAACTAGTTTTACACAAGCATTTTAATTGTCCTAACTTAGGCAAAAAAATGTACGGGAACACTTAAATTTAGACATTTGAAAGCCATGACAAAATGAAAAGTGTACCTGTATTACATTTTTACTTCTAGCGTTATAATTGGCATTAGATTTTAGCTGATACCACTATAACACATAGTCTCAGATTCTAGTGAGGTCGGAAGGGTTAATCTTATGAAATAATATAAATTCAGTATCATTTGGATAATGGAAGAAGCTATACTATAAAAACAAATAAATTTATTACCAGTACACTCGAGATCAAAGGTTGTTAATTTTTCTGATCCAGTTAATTTTTACTCACATATTTTTTTTATATGTTGATTTGAGCGTGCTTGTTTTTTACATGACAGTTTTTTTTTCTTCATTTCTATTATCTCGTTAGACGAACGCAAACCGTCACAGTATATTCTGCATTTGTATAGTCCGAAGTTTCCTAATTGATATTCTTGTTTCACATGTAAAATGAATGAACAATTATAAAAAAAAAAACGGCGTTCATTTTGAAATATAGCACTGTTTTCTAGAGTGAAAATGAAGTCAGATATGTGAGGGTATAAACGGGACGAACTGATTAAAAATAACGGGACCAATAAAACGGAAGAATAGGTGCTGAAATATAAATATAGTAAAATTTAATTTAGATAAGTTAAACATGGAGATTTGGTCTATATCTATTCTTATAACCACTCTTAAATTTTGTTAGATTTTGTACACAGGCTGTATGTATAGCACCGACAGTTTTATATTGGTATGGTATATTTTATAAGTTTTACCTGAGCACACCTGGTTCACTCGAAATCACGCACGTGATTCATTGACCTTGTCCATTGTGTATTAAATTAAACAAGCCTGCCAGGAAGTCAACCGTTAGAATACCCGAATATGTCATTTTTTACAATACCCGGTAATTACCGGTATTAAGCCAAGCTGATTATAAGAAGACAAGTATTTGAACGTTGGTCAAGTTAGATCAAAACCCAAAATAATCTAAAAATATACGTTAGAAAAAAGCATTTAAAAAAACTTTTACAACAAAGATAAATCTCAGTTTATAATTCATCCAAAATAAGTATCTCCGGACTTTTTTTTCTCACTTTATTGCGACTACTTTTACATTATTATAGCATAAGTCCTATATAATACTTGAAACTCTCGGTGCCGAAAATGTAAATTTAGTGACGAGCTAAAACCAATGAAACTGAGAATGGAAATGGGGAATGTACGATCTTTTGTCATTTACAGCTTTTCAACCTGACTTCACCATTGTACGCTGAATATTTAACCCTCTAAAAAAATTAAGATTTATTTTTTGAAATATTCTTATCAATCTTAGTTAACCATTACTTGATTTGATGATTTTGGAAACTATGTAGACTTCTTCCATTACTTGGTCGGGTAGAACATCCATCAGCTTGACAAGTCATTTGAACACTCATTTATCGGACATGTCATGCTGGATACTAGGACTTTGTGGTAATTAGATATCCGTGGTCATTAGTTTTCAAGATGGCGTCTTCCCGAGAATTGAGAGTCGATTTTTAAAATCTAATAACTCACTTATCTAGACGAATAAACCTTTAATATTTTGGGAATATGCTTATTTATTTAGGATAAACATAATATCAAATTTTATTTTTTTTGCGAATTTTCCCTTTAATGCCAAAATATGCAATCTTTAATGACCTGACAATGAACTAGCATGTGAAAATCTAGTTTAGCAAGCAGTTTAGTACATAGCAAGGTTAAAATTCATACTGTTTTCGTCAGAAACATGCATTTACTTAATGTGTTAATCAGTCATCAATCATGATTATCCATCTATGGATTGGGTATGTCAATATTCACATGTGTAATACTGGAGTGGATGAAGTATAACATTCATTTAGACTATATTTTGATGATACAATTTCAGACACCTATTATTCATTGTAGTAGCTTACCTTGTCACCATATTTTGTTGGATCCACAATAACAAAAGATTTCTGTCCTCTGTACAAACAATTTATATTGTCTACAGAATCAGTATGTACAACAGATTTTGTACCACCACTACTGAACCACATGATCTGAAATCACAGTAAAGCGTGTAAGTTATATGTATATCAAAAAGAAGATCATGTGGTTTACTTTTCAAATTTAAATTAAATACTGTAACCTAAGGATGACAGTTCCATCAGATATTTAAGCTAAAAAACATACAACAGTTAGATTAAAATATTAAAATATCAGTTGGCACACTTTTACTAAGTACCAATAAGAAATTAAATAACATTTTTTTAAGATCATTTATATAATATTGGCTGCATTTATAACAAGGTTGAAATCTATATTTATTCAACAGGTGTGTATCAAAATGTGCAGCAATGTTTTTCCCATATCTTAACAAAATGCTTAATGGTTTTTTTAAGTTAAAAAAAAAAACAATGCAAAAATATCTTCCTCAATTTTCAATTTCTTATCAATTTATACAATATCTCATTAATAGACTGTTTCTTATAGATTTATTCAGCAATTTAACACGGTTGCCTCTTGTTTATTTTGAAACTTACATAAGCTTGCACAGAAAATAAATTGTGATGATTGAGATAATCTTCTTAGCAAGAAAAAGATCGAATATTCACAATAACTGAAAATTTTTAGTAGTATGAACTTCATATGAAGTAATATTTACTTACATTTTCTACCAATCCTTTATCTATTATATCCCTACACTGCAAAGGACATGGTAAAACTAAATCACCCCTGAAACAAAAAAGTCAACATTTTAATATACTGTCCATGTAGGCTAACAAAACTGCATCACACTGTTGGGGTTCTTTGATATGCTGAATCTAACCGTGTATTTAGATTCTTAATTTTTGGTCCTGTTTTCAAATTGGTCTACATTAAGGTCCTAAGGGTCCAAAATTAAACTTAGTTTGAATGTCTGATTTTAACAAAAATTGAATTCTTGGGGCTCTTTGATATGCTGAATCTAAACATGTACTTAGTTTTTTTATTATGGGCCATATGAAGACTTTTGCTTAAAGATTAGACATTTTTGATAAAAATGCAATGAGTAACATGACAAAAGTTTGCCATATAATAGAGATGTTTAGCCCCATTTTAAATGACAAGGATAATAAATTATATATATTTCAGTGATCTAGCTAGGGTTAAAAGGCAGCAGGGAATACATTTAGAATAGTGGGCAATTTAAACAGTTCTTATTCTATATACATGGTAAAGGGACAACTTTACAATATTATAACATGATGAAGAACATGTATATTTTTTTCCTTCAGAGAAAAAAATGCAGAGGACACCCCTTGAAGGGAAGAGGGGAGCTGCTATTATGATGTTATTTTGATGTCCAATATATATTTTATCATTTTCAAGGCAAATTCTTTATAAAAATTTATCTGAGGAGGTACTTACACTGACAATTTATCATTAACCATTTTTATATGTTTGAAAAGAGGACTTTTCATAGGGTGTCATTAGGAGCTTTTTAAAGACATTTTTTTATACCTTCAAGAAGAAAAAATCAATTTAATAACTTTTTTTTTTAAAAGAAATTTCACATGTATAGCCAATAGTGTTTTTTGTTATCATGTTTAAACGAAACACTCACAGGAGTACATTCTTTGTTAAAATCATATATACTAGAACACACCCTTGATATCGCGGGTGTGTGACTGAATTAAAGTATATTACTATGCGCAAGCCTTATTTTAGTATTAGTATTGTCATCTGATAAAGTCATGCCGATTATAAGATACACGTACAGTTTTCTCTGCTTTCAAATCTTTGTTTGAACCCTTTGAACTGGAACTTATCAATTATTGATAATATTAATTATTTGGAAAACAAAAGGTCCTGGAATGGAATATTTTTTAATCAACAGCATTGTCCTATATTCGTTATAAATAAAGTTGAATTCTTTGATTCGCTGTTTTACGTCATGCCCGCTAACAAATTGAAAACTGTACCTATACGCCTTATTTTAGTCCCGATTTTTAGTATTCGTATTGTTATCTTAGAAAGTCTAACTGATTAAAATACTACAATAGGTAACAATTTGACAATTAAGTAGTGTCAACCCTGTGATTATGACCCGTGTAATACTATACAGCATATTAATCCTGAATACACCGTTTGGTGGTGCGCCTGTCAGATGCGGAACGTACATATAAGGTAATCGGTAACAGGTGAATATACTATTGGTATCGGTATATCTGACTCGACCCGGAACTTCTTAATTATTGGAAATATTAATTACGTGGAAAACAAAAGGGCCTGGAGTGGTGTAATTTTTAATCTACACCTTTGTACTATATTAGTTATATATATAAAGTTGAATTCTTTGATTCGTCGTTTTTACGTGATGACGGCTGACAAAATGGACCTCGTAATTTTAGTATTATAGATATTTCCTTTTTTTCCCATATTATTTAAGAAAATAACAGATCCCTTGACACCAATTGCGAGTATGGTCTTGAGGAAACGATGATAGTCCGTCGGAAGGGGACGATAAATGGCTGACCTGTGTTAAGAGAGAGCCATATCTCCCTTGTAGATTTCGAAAAAGAGCAGGCTAATGTCGCTACAAGGCACAACTCGCACCCACAAAGTGGAAAGGGATTAATATAAGTTGCAAAACTTGTTTCCCGATCCATTATAAATAAATATGTTTAAACTAAAATAACAGATATAAATTTCATTGCGTTTTAATTAATTTGATCTGGGTAATTAACAAAGAAAAGAAATGTAATTTTGCTATATGTCTCAATTAAATAACTGATCTAGACATTGTGAACCAGATTAAAATACATTGTAGCACTTATTTTACAAGTAAAATATCCCCCTTAAATTCTTTCCTTTAAAAGTTTTTCATCTGTTCATTTAAGTAATAATTTCATATTAATACATCTTTTAGACATAATTTACAAAATGATTTTATACACCAGTCATGGGAGTACTAACAATAATTAATGAAAAGTAACAAGCAAAAATGTAACTTTGGGACATTGAAGAATAAAGTTTTAGTGAATACTTCTAGAATTGCCAAGTCCCTTTACACTGGGACAATTATACTAACTTAGTCTGTTAGTTTAACCATGCTTTACTCAATACTGTATTTGTCCAAAATGACAACAAATTCACCATATGGCTTGAGTTTTGAACCCTTCACAGTATGGAACAGTATGATGTGGAAAAAATAGTTGAACAACATCGTGTTACATCAATTTCTTACTATGAATATATTTTATCTGACAAGATTTACATAGCCTGAGGCATTTATTACCCTATGAATGGTGGTACTGGATTAACCATATAAATGCCAGATGTATTGTAGGACTTAACAAATTCCACAAATGGCATTTCTTTAACAGCTTGTGTCCTATCTTCTTTTTTTCTCGTTTCAACAGAAACAACATGATCACTGGGTTCTTTCAATGAAATAAAATAATCGTCTGTCCATTTTGTGAAAGCCGGAGAAATTTTTGCAACATTTTTCATTTTAACCGGCTTATATGGAATGATATAATTTTCGTTAAAAGTTTTAGGGTCTGGGAAATTGTCAATTTCTTCAATATACTGGATGGGCTTTCTATTTCCAAAAGGTTTCCCATGTCCTTCTCTTGTGGTAATATCGTCTGATAGTACATATGACAATAGTAATACAAAACAAACTGAAAGTGAAACAAACATTGTGGAAAACTAATTATGATTATGTCCCCTTGTAACAAGTGCCCGTAATCTCAAAAAAAAATGCTTGCATATATCTGTTATATGATCCATACTTTAAAACATATTGTTTATCCTCTAATGTTTAAGACTTTTATTTTTTTAAAAGTGGGTATATTTTTTTGTCATTATCAAACACTTTTCGAAAACATTAATTATAATATGTAAATGAGATTAAAGAGTATTAGTCGTGTATGACAAAACGGAAACCCCTTCATACCTCCTTTTCCGCCATCTTTATTTGTTCTTGTAAGAACTGCGTGCTCGCTGACAACAAATACCTTGATTTGTCTCTTAAATCTGTAAGTAAAATAAGCATTTTTAATATTAATACATAGAAAAACTATTAATGAAAAACTTGGCAATGATTTTGAAGCGTATCAATTCCATAAAATTGGAAGAAATGCTAAAAGCCGGTTTTAAAAGAAACCGCGTGGGTACGCGCAGGTCTTCTTTGTTGCATGATTTATGCTAAAACGTGAATAGTGTATTAAACAAGTTAAAGTTAATTAATAAATGGTTTATTAACATGTTGTGTGTATACAAGTAGCACTGTCACTTAGCATTCTCGTCTTGGAACATGCATTTTAAATTGAGCACTGTAGGGCCTTGGGTTCGAGCAGGTCTCCTTTGTTGCTTGGTTTATTCTAAAACGTGAATAGTGCAATAAACCAGTTGAGGTTGATTAATTGATTGTTAATAAACATGTCATGTGTTTAAAAATAGCACAGTCACGCCCAGTCACGTAGAATTTTCGTCCTGGTACATGCATGTTATGTAACTTGGGGCACTTCTACTTTGAATGTGATTTAAACATAGCCATAGGGTATATATAGCTCTTGCTGATTTGTTGGACCCCTAACACTTATGTCAATATCGAAGCCTTCCAACATTTGTCCAATACTTGCAATTGTAAGATCAAAGTGTTCATACCAAAGATGCAACCTCTCATGGACAGCGACCTGTACTAGGCTGTAGGCTTGTAACGCAGACACTTGTTTCTATCAATATAAAAAGGAGTAGTCCGAGATTACTCTGACGTCCAACAGCTGTTTTGCCAGACAAGCTGGGGCCGTGGGATGTCAGAGCTTGTCCCATATCAAAATGTGGATATTTGCCCACCCAAAATAGATGCGCTGCTTCGTCGCTTCTGGTGGCGACTGACGGCCTTGGAGTTATATAAATCGGGCATCAATCTGTTCATTTTCCATTTATCTCTTCATTTATGCAAGTTTCACCTACCTGCCAACCTTTATTTTCTCTCCATTAGACAGTTTTCACAGTGACCCATCGATTCCGACATTTTGCCTTTCATTTTCAAAGATTATCACATGACCACGAGAATGTGATGATTTATGCAAATGACCATAATGTAACACCTCGTTCATTTACGATGCAAGTTATCTAAATGTCAGAGAGCTTGTGATTGTAACGTGGTCGGAACTAAATGCTTCATACCGATCTCCTGTAAAGGAGGTGAAAAATCATGGTTTGCTACTAAATGTTAATCATCGATCTCCTATGAAGGAGGTGAAAAAATATAAATATTTGCATATTTTGAGTCTCGAGACCACAAACTCTCTCATAACTTGACGTCCATTTGAAAGTGAAAGTCAGAATGCCGAAATTTGATGGGTCACTGTGAAAACTGTCTAATAATGAGAAAATAAAGGTTGGCAGGTAAGTGAAACTTACATAAATGAAGAGATAAATGAAAAATGAACAGATTGATGCCTGATTTATATAATTCCAAGGCCGGCAGTCAGAACCAGAAGCGACGAGGCAGCGCATCTATTTTGGGTGGGCAAATATCCACTTTTTGATATGGGACGAGCTCTGACGTCCCACGGCCCCAGCTTGTCTGGCAAAACAGCCGTTGGAAGTCAGAGTAATCTTGGACTAAAAAAGGAGGTGGCTTTTGAGGTCGTGACCGTCTCCAAATTATATGCTGTTTGTACCTTTTAGTTAATGTAAGAAACTATTCTATCCTGAAAACTGCAATCCTGAAGTAAATACATTGAAAAGTTAGTAGTTCAAATTTTCAGTTGAGTGAATTATGGTTAAATTACCATGAAGAGGAAAAAAGTTCAGGCATATTGTGAATTAAAGTAAAAGATTCAGATATGGTAGTTTTCTTTACACTAAGGCCCAAATAAAAAATTTATATAAATACAGGGCTTTCCATTGAAATTGAAGTAGAAGGCTCAATAAAAATAATAGCCGGCTGTAACATGCGTTCGGCGAAGCTGGACGCCCACCAAGCTGTAAGCTTGGTGCCTTACGGCAGGGGGTCTGGGGCCACTCAAGGCCCCCAGAAGCTCTGGCATAAATAGAGCAAAATCCTGCATTCTCGCAATCTCCTGGCACCTAATTTCATCTTTCAAATGACCATTCCTATGTATGAAATTAAAGGAAAAAAAAATCTCAGAGAAATTTTTTGTTATAGTTTTTTATTTTATTACCTTCTGCTTAAAATTCGTTTACTTTTATAGGAGTTTTATTTATATAATAATTTGGTTTGTTAGAAATCTTGATCGATTTATTTTGCATAACTACGTGCATTTGTAAACAAATGACCCCCCTTTTCTCTATAAAGACTGTTGCGCGTATTTAATTCATACAATTGTTTCTCAAGCATTGACAGAAAATTGATATATCCTCTGATTTTTGCTTTTTTTGTATACTGTTCAATAAGTCGGATACATAAATCATTTGGAAATGTTATTTATTTGAGGTCGAGTCGACTATATTCTACTTTCGTTTTTGACTTGATTCTCTGAACACCACGTGGGTTTTGAAAAAATGAACTTCAAAACTTTTTTAAAGATACTGTTTTCCAGATTCTGAACAATATGATCTACTAGATTTTCTTTAATTTGACTGCTATTATTCCATAACATAAGAGTGTCATCCTATCTGATTGTCTTCACGTTTTAAAAGCAAAAAAAAACAAAATAAAAAACAACGAGTTAATGACCATCGGAACGTCTCTATTGTTATCGTTCAATGACCACCGGAACGTCTCTTGTTATCTTTAAAAGAAACGATGCATTCTGACTTTAAATAGACAACCAATCAGTGACCTGAATTCATGCGAACTATATTTAGCCCAAGGTAAACACTGATTTTCATCCTTGTTTATCGTGACCGCGACTTTGCGACAAGACGTCTCTCGGCTGCCTGTAAACATTTGAAAAAGATATTTTTGTCAGTGAAGTAGCCGGCACTGGAATCTACCGCAAACGGCGGATTTCCGCCGGCTACCGGCTTCAATGGAAAGCCCTGTAAATAAATACGGTTACCTGACCGACCCTACTTTGTGCGTCTAAGCCATTTTATTTCCGTTTTAAAGTGAAAAATAACTGAACTCATGTTAATAGTGAAGATGGTATTGTCTGATATATCCCAATGTTTATAACTATGAAAATGATAGCTGTTTTAAGAAAATTAACGACTCGTGTGATGAAATAAACATTTTGCCACCATTTTTTTTTCCAATCATTAAAAAAAGGGGTAAACTTAGAGGGTTCAAACAGCATCAGATGTAGAGACAGTCTAAAGTAAAATATTCAGATAAGGTATTATCTTTTTATAAATCAAAAGAAACAGTTAAATGCATTTTGTGCTTGAAAGATTAACTCTTTTTTTTTTTGGATTAGATTGCAAATTGTTACTGGACATAGGGTCAGACTTGATGGCTATGTAATAATGACTATATATTTTTCTCTGTCCAGATGGTTAGGTTAGACAATTTTGTGTTTGTATCCCTAAGCAATCAGTGCAAAAATATCTAGACTACCCACTAACTGTCTAAACCTGTAAGGGGGCAACCTAATAATTTCGAAATTGTGATCAGAACACTTACACTTGCTGCAAGCATTTATGTGGTCTCATAAATAATTATGAAGTGAAATTATAAAGATTTGCATTTTTTAGATGGCACAGGTTAATGGTCTAGACCATAGTGAACCAATCATGGCAGAGACGGACAAATCAGAAGAATACACAAAATTAGTTGAATATGGAATAAATGCAAGAGTGGCAGAGGAACTGTGCACTGTATATAAAACAGGTAATAAATATGGTTGTTAGCGTTGCAAATTTTTCTACAATTTTTAAAGTTTACAAAATTTCAATTATTTCTATTGAATCATCAAAGACTGACAAAAAAGAATACCACTGGAGGCATGTCCATCAATGATTTTAAGAAAATGCATTTAATATTGTATACTAAAGACTTCATGATAATTGTTGGACTCTTTTAATATGGTAATTGGTTAAATGTTCTTTAATTTTTTTCCAGAAAAATTAACACATGCTGAACTAGATGAAAGGGCACTGGATGCCTTGAAAGAATTCAATGCTGATGATGCTATTGCAGTATTAAAACAGTTCTTGGAAAGTCCTTTAGAACATGTAACAAACAAAAGTGCTTATCTGTGTGGCATGATGAAAACATACAGACAAAACAAAAAACAGGGATCTACAGCCACAGTTGCTCGAGGCCCTGATGAGGCAAAATTGAAGGTACTGACTAGTTAGCTCCCTTAGAAAAACCATGAAAAATAATCAGTTGTTTGATACCTTAAAATGTGTTCTTAAAATCATTCATATTGTCACCTAAAACCAAATTTTGTGCAAAATCATTTTTTCCCTGGTGGTCCTTGAAGAAAATCTGCTGGTCCTCACTATTAATTCTATTGAAAAATACTAAAATTGTGTCAGTCCTATGCAACATTTTGGTGGTAAAATCCGAAGGTATATCTATTTTTCAGGACTCTACTAAAACTCTGTAATCTTTTATTTTCAAAGTAATATGATTTGCTAGCTTGAAAAATTTACTGGCAGAGAATTATATTGAATAAATAATAAATATAATGATTTATTTTCAGGAAATTCTTGACCGAACAGGATACTCTTTAGATGTAACAACAGGTCAGAGAAAATATGGAGGACCTCCTCCAGGTCAGGATGAATCTAATCAACCAGGTGCTGGACACGAAGTATGTATTATTAAAAATTTACATACAATGGATTCAATTTAAAAGTATTTCAATTAGTCTTTGGTTTCCATTATTTTATTTTGAACTGTTTTGATATCCTATCAAAGTTTGTTTCTCAATAAAATCCTATTTGAAAGGTGATCAATCGTGCTTTTCATTCACAGGTTTGCCAGACTTTAATATTCTTAGACTGACAAGCCATGATCTCATCTATAACGAGTCCTGTCTACTAAGATGTGCCTTTAATGCTTTTAATGGGTATACCTTAGTGACCAAGACACGACTCACGAGTATGAATGTAATGTGGCTTATTTTTATCTTGAAGGTTTTCTGTGGAAAAATTCCAAAAGATGTGTTTGAAGATGAACTTATTCCATTGTTTGAAAAGTGTGGTCCAATCTGGGACTTGCGATTAATGATGGATCCAATGACGGGTTTCAATAGAGGGTACAGTTTTATCACATATTGTGATAGAGATGGTGCCAATGAAGCAGTTAAACAGGTTTGTCTAATCATTGATATTAGTTCTGTCTGCACATTTCTGCCAGTATTACACTTGCCTGATGATCCATTTCATCTGTCCAAGGGTGATCTGACAGATTGGTCTGCTAAGGGGAAATAGGAAAAAAATCTTTTTTTTTTAAAACATTTTATGAATTGAGCTGAACATTTTTTTTATCAAGAAATTCTAAAATTCACTATGTTCAAAATTAAAAATCCTACTTCATTTGTAGACATTCAATGCAATTAGTGATTTCTGTAAGATTTAAATTCAAAATACTTTTGTAAAATTTATATTTTCTGTCAGATGGAAATACAAAAAGATTAAAATTTCCAAATTTATTCCAAAAGGCGTGTAAATTGTTCAAAATTTTATGGGTTCACGTGATCTTTTGTTTTCAGCTTGACAACTATGAAATCAAATCTGGAAAGCGTTTAAAAGTCAACATCTCAGTAGCTAACCAAAGATTGTTTGTTGGTAACATCCCTAAGAGCAAATCTAAAGAGGAAATCTTGGAAGAATTTTCAAAAAAGACAGGTATCAAAATTTGAAAAATTTGTTTTTTGATGAATTTTGGGGAAATTTTCATCATCTAAAAAATGAAATGTATGTACTACCAAAACATCAAAATTTAGTTTTGTAATTAATGTGTCTTTCACAACTTGAGTACATTTTGCAAAAAAAAGTTCTTTCTTTCAATTTTTACTATTCAAAATTCCCTTATGGTCCTAGAAAGGTAAGGTTGTGCTTTTAGATATTGTGATTTATATACAATTATACATATTCATTACTTTTTATCACTTCATTATTATGATTAAGTTGATACAAGAACTCAATATTCTTGTTTGAAACGTTTTGGAATAATGCTCTGAGTATGCTGTTGGTCTTCACACAAGTTTTTAAAGAAATGGTTTTCCTGTTGGATCTCTTCTTTGAGGAGAAGGTTATTATAAATCTGTCTGATCAACTCTTTAGGTGCACACATTTCCCTTCTACACACAATAAAACTTGAAATGTTCATCATTCTTAAAATTGATTTTAAAAAGAAGCTTGCACACAAAAGATTTCAGTAATTGAAATTGTTGGGTCAAATGTTCAAAATACAAGGTCTATTTCAAGAAAACAAACTTATAAAAAATGGAAGTTTCCTAATCCAAATGAAATCACTGCACATGCCTAGTAACATAAAAAAATGTCCCCTTGACTGGAACATGTCCAACATTTTTAGTAAGCAGAACAATTTTAGATGTGTATAGGTAAGAATATTGGATACAGGTAACATTGAGGTGAAAATCTAGCTAGATATTTACATTAAAAAAAAATCTATTTCAAAAATATGCTTTAACAAACATGCAAAAAAAAAAACAGAATTCTTGCATGAAATGTTTTTAAAAAAAATTCTACTTAAATGTATAGCAACACAATGCTATTACTGAAATTTTGTTTTTGTAATTACATTTGAACTTGAAAAATCTATCAGATTAAGAAAAAAAACAAAATCAGATGATTCAACTACATTTAATTATTTGATTCTTGTATCCTTTCATGGAGGCTCAATATTTTATCTGCTTTTAGCATGAAGAAAAATCAATTTTGGAATTAAGTATCAATTTAGTAAAAAGAAAAAAGTAAATTATATTCTCAATAAATTATTTGAACAAATTCCACTATGTCTATGATTCAGTTGGGAAGATGTTTTCAGAAAAGATGCTTTTCTTCAAAAAAATATTTTATTCATAACTTTTAATCATTCACAGAGGGCTTAATAGATGTCATAATATACAGATCTGCTGACAAAGAAAATCAGAAAAATAGAGGATTTGCCTTTCTTGAATATGACTCTCACAAATCTGCTTCAACGGCAAAACGAAAGTTATCCTCAGGACGATCGAAAGTGTGGAATTGTGATGTTATTGTTGATTGGGCAGATCCAGTTGAAGAGCCTGACAACAGTACAATGTCAAAGGTTTGTTTTTTAAATGTTTTCATAGAAAATATGTTTATAAATTGTCTTAATCCAAGGGGCAAATCAGTTAAATTCATGTTTTTTAACTAGTTGCCTGTGCAGGTTGGCATTGATGACATTTTACAAAAATCAGTTTTACAAACAAAATCTTTTATAAAGAAGTGTAATGCATAGCCATATGGCTCACTGAACAATGAAAATCAGTTCAAACAGGTTGCAATGTCCTATGTAATTATATACAAACATTAAAATATGTCTTTTTAGGCTGCTACCTTATTTTGACTTTGTCAGTTTAAATATCTTTATCTTCGTCTTATTTTTAAAAAGACTTAAAAATGTTTTATCATTTAAAGCAAACTCTACATTTTGTTGCAGGTTAAAGTGTTGTATATAAGAAACTTATCAGCTGATGTGTCAGAAGAACTTTTAAAAGAAAAATTCACTGAGTATGGAAAAATTGAACGTGTGAAAAAAATTAAAGACTATGGATTTGTGCATTATGAAGAAAGAGATGATGCTGTCAAGGCATTAGATGCTATGAATGGACAGGTAACTGCCAATTAGATTTTAAGAGAAAAGTATGATTGAGTTATTGCTCATGATGGTTAGAGTGATATTCATCTTGTAAAGTAGACTATTTGTGAATAAAGGTTTTGCTGCAAATTACTCCTACTATTTTATTGAATGGGATCAAAAGGTCTCAAATAGACATCAATTTTTGGCAAACACCAGATTGGATTTTATTGAAATTAATATCTTGTTAAAACATCTATAATGTCATGAATATTTGAAATAAGGGTTCCCTTCCTATGTCCATAATTGTTGTGTAAACAACTATACTGACTCCTGTTTTATAGGTTATTGTGATTTATACTTGTTTTATTTCTTCATTTCAGAAATTAGGAAAATTAGAAATTGAAGTATCACTGGCCAAGCCACCCACAGAAAACAAAAAGAAAGAACAAAGAAAAAGAGAGCAAGAAAGAAGACAGATGATGGGGTAAAGATTGCATTCATGCATTAACCATCCTTAGAGGCTGGCTTGATAGTTGTAAAGATTGCAATTATGTGATTTAAATTATTATGAGGCTGGCACGATACATGTAGCTCAAAATTTCCTGCTTTATCACAACTTGTGAGATTAACAAAAAAAATTCTAAACATAACACCAATGAATATTTCGAGAAATATATACTGAAATATTCAAAATAATTACATAAACTGCATGTCTTGGATCGGAGCAATTAAGAAAAAAAAACTTACTTCAAAGCAATGATCAAAGATAGTTTGGGTAAAGAACTTGCATCAAAGCAAGTACAAAAGCCAATTTGATTAACGAACATACTTCAAAGTTATATTCTGATTATTTGGTTTAAGAGCATACTTCAGAATAAACACAAATGATGAAGTGGAACTAGAAAAAAAACATATGGGCATCAGAAGGGAGTTTGTTGCCCTGCATTGAAGGAGAAAATATGAAAGATTATTTTTTTAGGCATTAAACCAACACAACAGTCTCTATTATATGAACAACTTGATATAAAAACAGTGCCATCCACTAGGATTTGGAATTTCAAATGTTTACTAAGAGCAACAACTAAATGAGGGAACAGGGATGAAAATGTACTATGGCTTTCTAAATAGTCAATTAAATATTCTAATCATTACTTTAATGACCATAATCTGCCATATTAGCATGCATTTCATAGATTTGTTTATTTGCATGGATTCTAAAACATACTGATATCCTATAAACTTAAGTAAGTTGCACATCCAAGGATCAGTGAAAATAATGGAGTTACAATTCTGCACATTTAAAAACATCTTTGTTTTTTTGCAGAGGTTATGAAGACTTCTATCAGCCACCAATGCCCCCAAGTAGGATGATGCCACCTGGTAGAGGAATGAGGAGGCCAATGCCTCCACCACCAAGATTTGGTAGGTTTAAACTTAAGTATTAAAAGAAGGTTTTTGATATTGCATGAAATATGATTTGAAAAAGTACCCCTAAAACCCCACAAAATCAGAAAAAGCTATGATAAACAAAGACTTTGTAGTCGTTAAATATATTTGTGTAATTATGTTAATAAACAGCAAGGTATTTTGTTAATACAAAAATATACCCCAAAAAAATTCTGGTGCATAAGTGCCTCTTGTCAAGATTTGTCCATATCTCTGATATGATTATATTTGTATTCTTAGAAAATTGATAGGGTTTGACATTTATCAAATTTTTGTTCAAGGAATATCATTTTGCCTGACCAAAACAATAAAATTTAAGGATACATGGAATTTGGACAGCAAGAAATGGAATTAGATTTTTAATCTAAATTGACTTCTTTACATTGTTATTTTTTATTCAGATTACTATGATGATTTCTTTGGCTATGAGGACTACAATGATTATTATGGTGGAGGCTATGCACCACAAATGCCAAGAGGAAGAGGAGGTAGAGGTGGACCACCAGTAAGTATCTAAGCTAACCTAAAACTTACCTGGGAAATTACAATATTGTGTTATCAAGGCCAAAACATCGTGAATTATTTCCCTTTTAATTCTTTACAAATACTAGTGTTGATTATTTAAGTCATATGCTATATTATGTACCAAACATCCACATGAAACTAATAAGCTGTTAATTGGGACAAAATAACCTAAAAAATATGGAGTTTAAATCATGGTCAGGCTAACAATGTTGAAGAATGAAATAAATTGTTCATGCTATTCTATATTTAGAAACAGATTATTATGATATATTGAAAATATAATGTATGCAAATTAAACATCTGTGAAGACAAAATTCAACAAGGAGTGTATGAAAACAAGTTGGTGCATATCTATGAATTCTTAAAATATTATAGAAATAAAAAGATGTGATATGAGTGCCAATGAGACAACTCTCGATCCAAACCACAATTTATAAAAGTAAACCATTATAGGTCAAAGTACGGTCTTCAAAACAGAGCCTTGGCTCACAACGAACTGCAAGCTATGAAGGGCGAAATACCAAAAAATACCAGCACGAACAATTAAAAAAAAAATGCTTGCATACATACATACATACATATACTTTTGCCATACAAATATTCAAGCTATCTTCTTTAGTAGTTTATAATGTTTGATGCACGGAGATCATGTTTGAAAGCTTTAGTTTTATCGGCTTTAGTATAGCCTATCTTTGTTTAATAAATAGTATGATTAAAACATTGTTTCCACTGTGTGGTATTGAGGTTTATTTTAAACTTTGGTTCTCTAAATCTTCAAAGCTTTTACTAGACCAACATGCATCTAAACAGTTTAACTTTGAAGCAAATTGGGATAGTAAAAATTTAAATTTGAATAATGTACAAATCTTTTCAAAACAAATATTATAGAAGTTTTTGCTTCAAGGTTATACACTATAGAACAGATTGTTTACAATTTCACATGTTGTTGACAAAAATTTTAATGATGATATAAATTACTTGTATTGTTTGCCTCAGCCAATGCGAGGTCGAGGAGGGGCCATACCCCCTGGTGGTCCTAGAGGGGCAGGAGCGGCGGTGAGAGGATCAAGAGGCGCTGTAAGAGGACGAGGTGCTCCAGCATCGGGAAGAGGGGGTCGTGGTGGAATCACACCACAAAAAATGGGACAACAAATGGCCAGAGGAGGCAAAAGGAAAGCACAAGGGGATTTCAGCATGGGCCATACAAAGCGACGGAATGTACAAGACAATTGGGGAGCTCAGCCAATCGCTCAACAACCTCTGGACTCAACGGGATATGATGCCAGCTACAATGATTCACAGTGGTATCAGGACTCGTATGGACAAAATTGGGGATGAGCATTCAACTCAGGAGTTCCATGAATGTATAGATCGTTGATGTAAATTTGTGTCCGTTGATGGAATTTATCACAAATTTTTAGAGTTTATCTGACCAAAAATCATGTTGTAATGTGGTTAGGTAGAATGTCTGTTATCTGAGTGTGTACATTGTTTTTAATGGACAATTCATTCATGTCTCAGATGTTAAAAAGCAGCTATTTTTACCAAAAATGACAGGGAAAATTGCAGATTTTCAATCTAATCTCGAAAGTTGCGCATCATGATGAAATCTTCAAAAAATCAAATGTGAATATTTTTATTTGTAAATTTTGTTGTCTACATTTTTTGTTTTCATGTATAAAAAAAATCGTCCTCCATTCATCGCCACTCGATTGTCACACCATTATTTTGGCTTTTATTGGCAAAGAAGAAGATGTGAATAAAAGTCCTTTTATACAACAGTTATTGGTATTATTATTTTGTACTCTTGCACACACAATTGAAACAAATTAAAGAGAAAATATTTCAACAAACAAAAAGTCAGTTGTAAAAAAGGTTTTCGACATAATGCATGATTTTAATGTCTATCATAAACCATGATGGCATTTAGTGTTGCTCTAGGAGATCAGTCTGTCAGATTTTTGTTTCCACACTATGCTGAAATTTTTACTCATTCAAAGTTTAAGAAACTTGTTAACAATGCTGAATATCATAACTGGCTTACAGAGTTTGAATATCGGCAGCATGGGAATGTAGATGCTGAATTTGATTGGGAATTCCAGGGGTAGTACAAATTAAAACTCTTCGAAGTTCAATGGCATATAAAAGTTTTGAGGGCCTAGATGGGTTATGGTCTAGTGATTTTAAACCCAAAGTTTTCTGCTGAAGTTGGTTTGATGGAACTACTCATGACAGACAATATTTCATAATTGGTATGAAGTGATGAAGAAACCAGATTGGTCATCCGAGTCGCTAATATATATAAAAGATGAGGCAGCATTGCCTATGTCTAAGAACTCTCCACAATAAATCAAATGAACGAAATTCACAACTATAGGTCACTACAGCCTTTGTAAAACAATATAATAAGCAAAGCCCATACCACATATTCTGCTGACCTGGAAAAGATAAACATAAAACTATTCATAAATGAAAATTTATATACAAAATAATGTACTGAAAATAACTACCACTGGGATAACACGTTCCTTGCTCCAAATGAGCACAAAAAACATGAACCCTAACCTCTGTCTGTGATTAACATGCTAGACAAAATAAAAAAAACAACTAAGTGAACTTTCACACAATAAAGACATTAGGAGAGTACTTGGTTACTGAAGGCTAATTCAAATCCAATAAAAAAAAATCCGTTTCCATGTTCATATTGAACTGAAGTTGGACGTTAAGTTGAACCAGTTTATTATTATCGTGAACTTGGTATAAAATATTCGAGTGTTGGTGTTGCTCTACACCTATTGAAACTTATTTAAAATTCTGACCCAAGTTGAAATTTTATTTTTTAAATTTGGGAACACGTAAACGGGTCAAAAATTAGAACTGCAGCAGATGCAAGGTAAGAAAATATATCCTGCTTACAATCCTGCAAGACTTCAATTCCACTTCAATGTTTCTATGAAAAAGCAGCCTAACAGTTTGTATAGAAATTTTATTGTCGTGGTCGCTAAAGGTGATGGGTTAGTAATTCTGAATTGCTGTAAAAATGACTAAGAAACGGACATCATTTGAAATAAAACATCTTATATTCAGTTAAAGTATGTGAAATTGGAAGTAGTAAGTTTCAATGGGAGATATTCTAAAACATTCGAGTATAGAATACTTTTTGAAAGAAAAAATAATTGTCTCCCATGGAAACTCCCAAACAATGTATTGCAATTCCAGATATTTTACTAAATATAACATAAGGATGTCCGACTTTAATATATAGAAGACATTTCGAACGAAATTGTATAAAAGCTGTTCGAAGATTTTTATAGCAATTCAAAATTATTACCCATCAGGCCATCACTTTTAGCATGACGATAACAATAAAATTTCTATACAAACTATTGGACTGAATTTTGTCGAGCCTGTAGTGACCTTAACAACCTTCTTAAAAGCTATATATTTTAGAAGGTGGAAAACCTGAAAGATTTATACTTTGTATATAGATGCCCTATGTTGTGAAGTTTATGACTCGCATGTCCATTGTCCTTGCCCTCATTTTCATGGTTCAGTGAGTACTTGATTAAAAGTTGGTTATTTTGTAATGTTAATTTCTCTCCTATTAAAAAATAAAGTAACATGGTAACTTGATATCTTTTGAAATATCTAGTATATGTGTACCTTGCGAGGTCATTATGCCCTTCAGATAGGTTTCATCTTGCCTCCACTCATTTCGTGTCAGTGAACAAGGTTAAGTTTTCGTGGTCAAGTCTATACAGCAGATACTATAAGCAAGCAATAGGTCTTCTATATTTGGTGTTTGTAAGGTGAACATGTCAAACTAGCAGGTGTCGTATGACCTTGATCTCAAAGTAAATAATTAAAAGTTTGATGACTATATTAAACTCATTTGTCCCATTGAGCTTGGAGTAAAGGATACACCAGATAAGTTATGTCTGTCATATCTTGACTAAGATCTAGAAATTATCAATGAAGGTCGGTAGACTTTACAACCAAAGAGATGATCACAGCTTCTTAGTTAGCAATAAAAAAAAAAGATGTATTATTGTCAATGAGACATGCAACTCTCCACAAAAGACTAAAATGACACAGAAATTAACAACTAAAGGTCACCGTGCGACCTCCAACCATGAGCAAAGCTCATATACCGCATAGTCGGCTAAATGCATTAAAGGCCCCGCAATAACAAATGTTAAAAAAAAAATCAAACGAGAAAACCAACGGCCTATTTATGTAATCAACATATGAAAACAAAATGTATATGACAAATACAACATTGTCGCGACGATTCATTGTAATATTAAGAAGGGTAGATAACGAAGCGTACACAATTTAAAAATAAAGACATGCATATGTTTTGATATGTTATAACTGCCATATAAACCTACAAGTTAACGGTAACCAATGGCATATTAAAAAAGTACAGAAGAAGAAAAATCAGAAAACATGCACAAATCCGTAATAGCGTAAGACATACACATAACTTTATTGCCAGGGTAAATAGTTTCATAATTTTACCGAATAGCGATTTAACTAATTATAAGAATTGGTGTATGCTGGATTTACTTTCCGTATCGACAGAACATTCAAGTGAAGTCGGTGAACAATTCATGACGATGACGTAAATAATTGAAAAAAAAGGTATTCCACCTGATTCCCTATTTTTTAAATGTCTTTCGGCATTAAAACCGCCAGCAGAATGCAAGATTTGCTAATAACGGACCGGAATATTAACTACAAACGGCACCGGAACCATTACTATAAACGGCCCAAAATCATTCCATGCTCACTACAATAAACAATTTTATTCAGTTCACAAATGTATTTTTGTGCATGTTACAACATATAAAATCAGTACTTTTAAAATCATTTATTTCCAGGATTAGTGCTTATGCACAATAAAACCAATTTATCCCGCTTGGAAATAATAGACTAGTTGAATAAATAAATAAGTATAATCTACCTGTATTTACCTGAGTTTCCCTGTATAAGATTGAGCGCAAATGTAATGTTTATGCGCGCAAATGCACTGGACTGTTTATGCTTCCTGGAGCATTTCTTTAAAAATTGTCTTTGATTATAGTCATGTTTTTATGAAAACTCGAATCTATTTAAAGTTAGATCTATCTTAACTCGTCAAGTCTTGTTACGTATTGGCATTTATAGCAAAATTAGAGATTTTAATACTTTAATCAGTTTATGAAACTTACTCAAGTATTCTAGTATGAATTTCAACACATTTATACAGGCGAAACATTAGCAATATTAGAACATGTTTTATTTTTGCTTATGTTTTTAAATCCTTGAAATACAAGGCAGACTGGCACTAAAAGGTGTATGGTACTCATTTTTGTCTCATGTGCGAGAAAAATCGCAATGTGCCACACAAGGATTACTTTCCGGCGGTGGCGGCGTAAATTATCAGTATTAAAGATTTATATTTTAGAAGACTATATAGTAAAATTGAGAATGGAAATGGGGAATGTGTCAAAGAGACAACAACCCGACCAAAGAGCAGACAACAATACCCGGACGTTTCAGACCATATATGCACACACAGTTTGTAACAAAGTCTTCTGTCATATATCTATTGTCCTTGACCTAATTTGCATGCTTCAGCGACTATTGTGTTGTTTTTTCTTTGTCATTTGTATTTCTCACATATTATAAGTAATAGTATAACTTTATTTGGTATATGAGTTCCTAGAAATGTCTACAGGTCCGCCAAACCTGAATCACATGCATGACCTCGACCCCATTTCATGGCTGATAAAGTTTATGATCAATTTACGTGATTATATCCATTTCTACTTTAAGAAGTTGGTGTACTGTATGTGGTGTGTGGAATGATTATGAGATAAACAAATCAGTCTGACGGGTTTCATCTGACCACTGCCCTAATTTAATTTTCAAGGTCAATTGGCCATATCAAATTCGTGTATTTCAAATACTAATAGCAAGAGGTCAGCTTTATCATTTTAAGGGATATTTGCTAGACGTATATATCTGTGCGGCAGGTCTGTTTTCAAATACTACAAGCAACATGTCAACAATATACTATCATGGTATATGTAATGATTGTAAGAGTAGATGTATGTTTTGCAGGTATAATCTGACTTTGGCTTTATTTTCATTGTTCATTGGCCAATGTTGAGTTTTTGTGTTTTGGTCTGCTTGAATTACTATATAAAATCGGTCAACTGTATTTGGTGTACGAATTAATTGTAATGTGTAAATGTCCATCTGACAGGATTTATTTTGACCTTGACCTCATTGTGATGGATTTTTAAAAGGTTATGTTTATGTGATGCTTGTAGTAAAACCTTCATCTTTTAGACTTTCAACATACAATCAGTTGTTTAGTAAAGCAGACTAGACATTTCTCACAATACATGTTCGGTTTCGGGAGAGAACCCGTTAGCAGTGTCATCTTTTCCACTTTACTTGAATATTGTTTTTCCCCTAATTGTCATCATGTATATATGTTCCGCTTACCAGAAGTAAGACTTTGAGATAAACAATGTAAAAACACATATTTCCGTTTGAGCAAATGTTCTATACCCTTATTCCATTGGAATTTTTGTTTCCAATTTGAACCTTCTATTTTATCATATGACAATATACATGAACATGTTTCAAGTATTACGGTTTTTCGTCGTTCCTGTTATACTAGTGAATTCGGGGTAAACTCAATGGCTATATTCAACAAAATTCTGTTAAGCTTTGCGACGGTTTATGTATAACTTTCCAAAAAGATAAAGCAAACGGTATTCCAATAAATGTTCTATACAAAATACAACGAATATCACTGTAAATACACTGCATCCGTATTGCTTGACCGCTGGTATCCGCTGATATCCAACTAACCCTATGCATATAAACGATCAGAAACCTGTTTGGAAAATCTTTTGCAAACCGTCTCCCTTAAAAAATTTGTTACCCTATATATATCATCTATTTTGGTCGCTGCTGTCTTAATGGCGAATTTATATGGTTGATGGCTCTGATTTTTGACCGATGCTAATATATTAAACATATATGTACACTGAGTTGTACACTGATGTTTTATGTTGTAATTATCATTTATAACAGTCAATTGTAACTCAGTGTTTTTATGCCATTTATTCGCCCTGTAATTTGTGAAATAAAAATATTTTATTCTTTTCTATTCTTTTTCCACACTTCTTTTTACTCATATCAATTATAATTGAATTTCGCCAAAAATCACGTGTACATTTTTTTAGTTTCAAAAGTGATAGACGATCACAGATTGAGTTTCAATAATTTGTTCATTTAAAAAAAAAAGGAAAAACTTTTCTTTCAAAAACATATAATCACCACCCTTTTCATAATAGCTTTGTCAAATCAGTGTGAAGATAAAACGATTATTTCGTGAACAACTGTTACGCATACTACTGATTTAAAGCCCAGGGCTTATTTAAATCTGGCTTCCAATTAAAACCTTGGATCAATTGGAAATATTGTAAGTTCTTAAGCAAATATTTTCGAGTGTTATTTCTTCGGACCAGATCATGAAGAAGACAGTGTAAAAGAAAAAAGTAAATGTTTTTGATTGTTGGATAAGACCATGATTCTAACGAAATACACATTTTAATAATCGACTTTGTGGTTGTCTGTGGTGTATTGCGATTATCATACATTTGGATATATTCTGAAAGATATAACAACTACCAGCAAAATGTCTTTGAAGAAACTACTTGGGTCTGCTATGAGAAAAAGGTAAGACATTTTAATATCATTTGAAAAGGGAATTATATTTCTAAAATCAGAAAGTACAAAGTAATGATGGTGGATTTCTCTGGTACATTTTATATATATTTCTTGTTATTGAGAGGTAAAATTATCAGTTCCAAATTCTTATGTTAAAACTTGTTTATTGTTTTTGGCTTTTCTGTTCTTGTTAACTAGTTGTCTACCATTTTTTATTAGTTTTTTTTTATTCCATTCTACAAAGACACACACGAACTCTAATTTAAACTATGGTCACTACGTATTATTTCATTCGTTTTTCTATTGATTTGTGTTAATATGTATCGTGTCACCCCAGTGCAATACCTTTTTCTGTGATTAATTATTCAGAATCTAATAGGAAATGTATTAAGGAACACATTTTCTTTGTACTTTAAAAGTTAAGACACGTTCTTACTGGCCTTAAATCTCATATGGACCAAGAGGCATCCGTTGTTGTTCATATTTTTATTATTTAATATGATAATTAAAGTTAAAAACGGTCCCTGCTTTATCCAATTTTTAATATCCTGGACTATAATACGTTTTGGGTGAATTGGAATGGGTTAAGTTTTTGGAAGATTACATACATTCTGTTAAAACCTGCCTCGTTCCCACAATTTAAAAAGAAAAAGGAAAAAAAAGACTTCGTTAAGTTATCGCGTTTTCTTTGTCCGCTAGTTAGAATTTATACAAAGAAGGTCGTTAACTTGGAAATGTATAGGCATTTTAACGTTTAGGTATAAAGAAACCAATGAAAATTGCATTCTTTCTACTCATTATCCCATTTGCAGAAAAAAGTTTTGTAGACATGCATATGAGGCATATTAACCACAAATCTATCAAAAGGTAATTTATATTTATGGGTTTTTATTCTAATTCAACGTTTAAACGCACATTACACAGAATGCGACATTGATATGTGTTATGTAGCAAAGCAACAGAAGACTAAATGAAATAGTTAATCTCGTATACAAATATTTGCCATGACTTTTAAAGATAGGCAAAGGAAATATTACATACAATTGAAAGTTTTCGCTATTAACGAAGTGTCAGTTTTATTGTCCATTATTATTAATTGAAACCATTAAATGGCGTTTAAAGAGTAAAGTATATTTGAAGATGGAAAATTGGTTTGAAATAAATCATGAATTTTCACGCAAGGTCACCACTATAATTAACGAATATTTATTTAATCAATGGATCTACTTGAAAATTGTGAACCTACTTGGAAATACCGTACCTTTTGTACTTGTTAACGAAGGGCGTACGTTCAAACGGTCCGAATCGACCCCCTCGAAATCATTTTGATTATTCTATGCAGAAACAAATAAGTCAATTAAAATGTGAAAATAATCTATTGAACTTGCACGACCTCATCGCACAATTGTCCAACTTATATACCATGATACAGGCATAACCTACTGTTGTTTCTTTTTGATATTGTCTGTTAATGCCTTATATTGTATCATGCTCCTTGTTAGGCCCATTTAATTGGAAAATAAAACATCTTATCTGAAACTACATTAAAGCAAGTTGTAAAACAAAAGACTTGACAAATTCTACAGAGATGACAGAAATTTCTGAATCAACACAAGAGACGGGTCAGAGATCTTAGGTGATAAGTATACGTAAAAGGAACAATCTACAAATTACTGTTGCAGGCCGCAATAGAATATACGTTCCACAGTCCCCTCTATTTGTATATAGCTAATGATGTATTTTAATTAGATACTTATATATAGTTTTTAAATTATGTAAAATATTGTATATAATTAATCCTTTAATATTAGTCTCTCATAATTCTTAATAGAATGGCACTTGTTTATGTTTTAGTAGTTATAAGCTAATGATATTTTACTGTTAGTTTTAATATACAATATGTTTTATATATGTTATCCAATATTTCATGTTATACGCAATGTTTTATATGTATATGGAAATGTATAATGTTATACAAGTGGTGAGACTTTAATAAACTATTGAATCTGAATCTGAATCTAGTATAGTAGTCGTATTACCGACAGTCGCCTGTATGACGATGTTTGAATAATTATATGATAATTACTTGAATGGGACAACAATCGACAAATTACTGTAGCAGTCGTATTACCGACAGTCGTCTGGATTACGGTGTTTGACAACTTATTTGATAATTATTATAATTGGACAACAATCGACAAATTACAGTAGCAAGCTGTAATATGTTTTAAAGTCCACCACTGTAGCAGGCTTATTACTGCAAGTCGTCTGTTTGACGGGGTTTGACTTATTATGTGATAATTACTTGAGAGGGACAACCATTGACAAATTACTGTAGCAGGCGTATTACCGTCATTCGTCTGCATGGCGGTGTTATTCGAATTATATAAATGATTAGTCAGTTATAAAACAATGGTATACAATCAAAGATATAATAGAATACCAAAAAAGTAACCTTAGCACAACAGATGTCGAAACAGCATCCACATTTCATTTGAATGATGACGTTTACGGTGTGTATGATTGCATACGAGACAACTATCTACAAGAGACCACAATTAACAGATATTGGTCACCGTATGGACTTTAACAATGAGCAAAGCCCATACCCCAAACTCCCAAAGACAGATATAAAAGGCAAAGAAATTACAAATGTAAAACAATTCAAACGAGAATACTAACAGCCTAATAAATGTACATAAAATGACTGAAGAACAAATATGTTACACAGCAACAAACGGCAGCCACTAAATTACAGGCTTCTGACTTGGGACAGGCACATACATACATAATGTGGCAGGGATAAACATATTAGCGGGATCCCAATCCTCCCATACCTGGGACAATGATGTAACAGTTCAACATAAAAACAAACTATAAAAATTAGTTAAAAAAAAAGGCTAAACTTGTCAGAGATACAATTATAGAAATACATATTACAAAAACACATGGACCATTTTTTCCATTCCAACAACAAACCGACACTACGCATAGATCTGAGAGTACTCGCAGTTACGGATAGCTAGTTCAAAGCCACTAAAAACCAATGCATGTTTGTTTTTATTTTAACTTACGGTCATTGTTACACACAGTATTTCTTATTTTCAAACAGAAACTGCTACGTACTTAAGTTTAACAAAGACATCTCTTAAAAGTTTTATTACTGCAAAAATGTTTGAAATCCATTAAACCACTGGACGATAAGCAAATAACCGTCAACCAATTATTTAACCCAATGAAACAGTAGTTTAGAGAGATTCCCTTCTAGACTCGAAACTGTCTTTGAAACTGTCTTTGAGATTTTAATATACTGATCGTGAACGAGTGAATTTATCGGAAATCTACTTGATTATTTAGTAACACAATAGTTTAAGTCTTATCTAGACCTGTACAGTTATTTGCGTATTCAGTTTGTTGTTGGGTTCTTGTTGTACACCCCACAACTTCCTTTTATTTTTTTTACAAATTAGAACCCCCTCCTGCAATTTGTTTTATGATATATATTTTTAAATATCTCGATCCTCGGTCTTTACACCTGTTTGTAGAAATCCTTTAAACTCATTTATATAGATCAGCTATGACTTTATATTTTTGGTAGTAAACTGGGCACCTTTAAAATCGTACATAATCTTCTATTATAAAGTTATGTCATCATAACAATTAATTAACTGTAAAATATGAAATATGTTAATACGCGATAATCTAGTTAAAATCTGGTCTTGTATAGAAAAATAATCCCATGATAATAATCACTGTATTTGTTTTCATATTTTTCTTCTTGTTTGGATACTATAAAAACTGAGCCTGAAAATTTCGATTGAAAAAAGAGGCGTTTCGATTGAGTAAAGGGACGAACAATTCACATACCAATAGCGTTGACTATGTATATATAAGGGAAACAAATTATGTATAGGTGGAACTGATGTTGTTGCTTTTGGGGGGCAAATAAAGAAAAATAAAAAAAAATCGTTATAAATAATACATATAATTAATACCAATTGGAGCTCTTTCATTTTTCTTTTATCACGCCCTATCCGTGTTTTCTTAAACAACCAGACAAATGGCATTGTAATAACTGAACCACAAAGGATCGATTCGTTAGATAAATACCGAGTGACAAATATTTCAAGCATATGAAGACCGAAAACAAATTAAACGGTACATCCAAGTAAGCACACCAATGGAAAAAAATAGACGTTTTTTTTATAAGCAGGTGTATGACAAATGTAGCTTTATGAAGATTTTTATTTCATATTAGTACTGAGAAATGATTTTAAAAGTATTCAAGATTTGTTTCTTTCAATATAAGTATTCATCAAGAACATGCATGCATTATTCGACATTTATTTTTTTTCCGACTAAGTCTTTTATTATTCGACTACTAGTACATTGTTGTGTTGTCAAAGAAAGAGCAAGAATCATGTTATTTATTAAAATTTGATATAAAATTTGATATAAAATATGTAATTAGAATTTGATTTTAAAGTTCAATTCAATGTACATTCTCTAAGAAATAATGTTTTTATTCAAAATAATATATATTTGATTATGAAATTGTGATTAAATTACAATTCTTTTTTCGTTATTTGTTTCCTTTCTTTTCTTATCGTCTACTCTAAAAGTTCAATAAAGTCCTGTTTTATTACCTTTTTTATCAATAAAACATCAAATATAAGTTGTTCCCTATAATTACTATAACAATGGACGGGTGAATATACGCCAAACGGGTATAAACTTTAAGACTTTTAAATATTTGACTTAGACATATGGTATTAGCTTTAACTCAGATTTGTACTGATAAACAAGTATATTATTAAAGGGGCACTAGCTACGAGATATATAAAAAAAAAAACTAAAGTAAGATTTTTTTTTGTTCAATCAATAATGAAAGTGAAATAGTGAAATAATAATTCGCTTTTAGCAGCCAAAATGGTTCAATTTTGTCAAATTAAGCGAAGTAACATTGATAGTTACTCATTCACTTGCAAGTGAATTAGTCGACCTCATTAAATCCGTATTCATGTGAACTTCAATTTAACCCCTTGCTAGAGATTGGCAACGCATGCATTGTACGTGTACTGGTTATTTAAAGAAAAAGGATGTCAACAATGAAAGTGAAACTACGGTAAATCATTTGAATACTGATTCGATCCATATAAAATCATTCTTATACGGTTAAAATAATGAGAAACATAGCTTTTTAATCTATAAAATAAACTCAAACAGATCTAAAAAAAAAAATCCAATTGCACGTGTTGGTTTAATCTAGTCATATCTTCATTCATGTTTACATCGCTTATTACGACTCCTAGGAGTCGAGATTAAGAATTGAACGATGGACAGTTAGTGCGTGAATTTTTCTTGCTACCTGATTGGAAGATATTACGAGACGTGAATAATCAAAGTTTATTGATTGGTTAGGACAATCCAAACCTAGTAAATGTCCTTCAATCCCGTAGAGTATCGGATTTGTCATCTCTATTTTAGCAATTAGATTTTGCCTGGTCATTAATTATGCATATTCATGATATTGGTACACAGGTAACTTTTATCTATAAATAGTCGAATCTTCTGGAGTTTCGTAAACAACAACGTTAAACGATATATACTACTACATAACGTGTGACCTCACGTGTGTGGTAAAATTTGTTGATTGATGCACGTGGATATTCTAGTATATGAATTAATCTACAAAGAGAGAGCACTTTCCATTTTCATCAGCTAAGAGTCGACTAGCCCTTTTTGAAAGGCTAACGCTTGTATGGTCATCTGAGGTCAAATCGATAGTTAATTAGATGGCGTCTGGACTAAAATACACACGAAACGAACCTACATATTATCTACCCCATGCTCTGTACTAAACTGTTTATTTTAGACTTTTGGTACTTTGGATAAATGTTTTACACTATTATAAATCAAATATGAAAATTTGAGTCAAATCGGTGACCACGAATTTGACAGCTAGTGCCCCCGGGCTTTAAAGACAGTTGAGTTTCAATATTTGTTTTAAAGTCATAATAAACGAGTGACCGGTGAAAAATAATGTTATTCCAATTCTTGAACCAATGCATATAAACATCATAAACTTAGTCTTCTGTGGACTATTTTGTCATTTTTTTCGCATAAATAAGTTATAGTCGTCAATATTTTTTTCAATCGGTCAGTGTTGTTGTGAAAATATGGCAGGTAATTAAAGTTCGTGTTTTGAAGCCGAAGTTTAACGATTGTCCCCTGTTTGTCAACAATCAACAAAAAAAGCATGTATGTTGAGCACGTGTTTAACATGTACAACCAGAAAATAGTTTATTTTAAGGACATACATGTATGCGTATTGCGATCACCGGATTTTTACGAGATGGGTCACGCTGAGGTCACTTTGCATACGGAAAATATGTCGGGAAATTGGTTCCTGGAAGAAAGCAATTAAAATTAAAAACCAATTGTTCAGAGAACAATTGAAAGTCTTTCCACACCAAAGAAATTTTGATAAGATAGTTTCTTCATACTGATGCGATAAATAATGGTTTAATTATATTAATGAGTGATGTAAGGGAGATAATAAGCTACTTCCGGTGAAATGAATATCACTTCCGGTCTCATATGATAGCTTCTTTGACACTGATTCCAAAAATATATAGTTTCTATATACTTTTATATGTAGAATGGCAGATAATTGGCCACTTCCGGTTTGTTGGAAGTCATTTTTAGTCTTCAGTAATCAGTTTATGTATCTATATGACAAAATATATGGATTCTGAGTACTTTTATATGAAAAAATTGCAAAAAAGGCTACTTCCGGTTTTCTCAAGGTCACTTCCGGTAGTCATTTTTCAAGGTCATTTGTCACCTAACCTTTTGTACAAGGTCAAATGCCTTTATAATGAACTTAGTTGAAGTTATAATCAAATAACTTCATATCAAGACATATTAGGGGCACCAACTCCTATAAGATGCCATTAAATTGTATCAAACTTAATGTATCATATCTTCATAACAATAAAGCAGACATTTTGCAATTGTTTTTCTTTATGTATCTTTCAAAGCGTCAGAGAAAATGCAAAAACAAGCAAAAGTCACAAATTAGAACTTACCTTGACCTTTGACCTTGACCTTATTTTCTAAGTTAGGACATAGGGGACTCAAATAAAAACATTCCAGGGTTATACGGTTAACTGTTATTGAGTTAAAAAAACCATAACGACAAATTTATTTTGTAAAGGTAGATAACTCCTATAAAATTTCAGTGAATCGCTTCGACCCAAATGAGCCAAAAATTCCTGAGGATGTAACGAACAATTTGTAAAAAGAATTTTGTCGATATCTTTTTTTGTTACGAAGAAGATGCACACAGATGATAAACAGTGAATAGGGAGATAACTCTTACAAAGAAAATGGTTCGGCTTAGTAGGGTGAAATTTAAAAGCGCATAAACTATACGATACCATATGAGAAATATCTAAGCGACATATTGTGAAACAAACATTTATCGCAAGAACAAAATTTGGCGGAAAAAAAAAAAATAATAATTAAAAACCAATTGTTCAGAGAACAATTGAAAGTCTTTCCACACCAAAGAAATTTTGATAAGAAGATAGTTTCTTTATACTGATGAGATAAATAATGGTTTAATTATATTTTTGAGTGATAAAAGGGAGATAATATGCTACTTCCTGTGAAATAAATGTCACTTCCGGTGTCATATGATAGCTTATTTCACACTGATTCCAAAAATATATAGTTTCTATATACTATTGTATGTAGAAGGGGAAATAATTGGCCACTTCCGGTTTGTTGGAAGTCATGTTTCATCTCCAGTAATCAGTGTTTGTATCTATATGACAAAATATATTGATTCTGGGTACTTTAAGATGAAAAAATTGCAAAAAAGGCTACTTCCGGTTTTCTCAAGGTCACTTTCGGTAGTCATTTTTCAAGGTCATTTGTCACCTTATCTTTTGTACAAGGTCAAATGCCTTTATAATGAACTTAGTTGAAGTCATAATCAAATAACCTCATATCAAGACATTTCAGGGGCAACAACTACTATAAGATGCCATTAAATTGTAGAAGACTAAATATAGCATATCTTCATTACAATAAGGCTGACATTTTGCACTTGTTCTTTAGTATGTATCTTTCAAAGTGTCGGAGAAAATACAAAAAGAAGCAAAAGTCGCAAATGAGAACTTGACCTTGACCTTTGACCTTGACCTCATTTTCTAAGTTAGGACTTAGGGGACTCAAATAAAAACATTCCAGGGTTATACGATTAACTGTTTATGAGTTAAATGAACATACCGACAAATTTATTTTGTAAAGGTAGATAACTCCTATAAAATGTCATCGAATCGCTTCAATCCTAATGAGACAAAAATTCCTGAGGATGTAACGAACAATTTGTAAAAAGAATTTTGTCGCTATCTTTTTTTGTTACGAAGGAGATGCACACAGAGGGTAAACAGTGAAAAGGGAGATAACTCTTACATAGAAAATGAATCGGCTTAGCAGGGTGAAATTTAAAAGCGCATAAACTATACGATACCATATGAGAAATATCTAAGCGACATATTGCGAAACAAACATTTATCGCAAGAACAAAATTTGGCGGAAGAAAAAAATAATAATAAATATAAATCAATTGCTTTAAAAAAGCAATTGTAGGGGGTCTTTCCCCCTTTAAAATTAATTGAATTGGGGGGGGGGGGGGGAGGGGGTGTTTGTTTGTTTGTTTGTTTGTTTGTTTGTTTGTTTCTGTATGGGGTCTATATTATTGTTACCGGAGAAGTTTTATGTTTAGTTTGGAAAGTTTTTCTTTTATTTTAGGTACAGCGCGCGCCACATCACGTGACACGGGTTTATAATAACAAAAAGATAGTCTTTTTATTCCTTTTTAGGTGGGGACTTTGAACAGACAACATGTATAGAGACGGAATGCACACAATGTAATTTCTTTTGTCATTGTAGGAAATTGACATTTTGATGACAATTCACAAGCAGTGCATGATTTGGATTTATTTGATCCGGTGTAACTTTAAAACACATTTATTGATTATTTTCTGATAATGTACATTTTTCAGCACCTGTTTGTAACACAGATTAGTATTTCAATCTCGGAGCGGACATTTTATTGTAGGCTTTTACTGAAATTTATGGACCTAGCAAGCAATTTTTACGGCATTGCAATTTCTTTTCTCTAGGAAAAGCTTTGAGAGATATCTGCACCAAGTTTTTTTATAAACTTTTAGTACATGTATGCCCTGCTGACTGCAAATTTTGAGGTCGATTGTATTTGTAGTTTCAGAGTACATGTGGATTTTTTTTTCAGAAGTGACGCAAGAACAATATTAAATTTCAATTTTTCATGAAACATGATTGATTGATCATGATTGATTGATTGATCATGATCATGATTGATTGATTGATTGATTGATTGATTGATTAGTTGGTTGGTTGGTTGGTTGGTTGGTTGGTAAAACACGTTGGATAGGGCCAATTCAAACAGCGAAAAAGAAACAAAAAAGATCTTGGACCCTATATTAAACACACGAGACGGAAACATGATTGATTGATTGGTTGGTTGGTTGGTTGGTTGGTTGGTTGGTTGGTTAAACACGTTGGAAAGGGTCAATTGAAACAGCGAAAAAGAAACAAAGGAGATCTTGAACCCTATATTAAACACATGAGACGGAAACATGATTGATTGATTGATTAATCATGATCATGATTGGTTGATTGATCATGATCATGATTTGTTGATTGATCATTATTGATTGATCATGATTGGTTGGTTGGTTGGTTGGCAAATACACATAAAATTCTTCAAGTCGTGCCCCAAATCACATATGTACATGACCTTGACCTTTGACCTTGTGACCTTTGTCAAGGTCATTGCTTCACAATGTCATTGCAAAAGACCCTATGGGTCAAGGACCTTTTGTTTAAGAATTTTGCCTAATAATGGCTTTTTATAAACCATCAATGGGGGTTATGTCCCTTACATAAGGGTAAAACCAATACAGTCATAATGTAACAAAGTTGCCCCTTGAAGTACTGAACATTTTTCACTGCTTAAATTTTCTGTATCTATAACCATTCAAGAATTATAGGGAAATCAAAGACATATGAAAATCTAAAATATGACCTTGACCTAATTTTCTAAGTTAGGACCCAGGGGACTCAAATAAAAACATTCCAGGGTTATACGGTTAACGGTTTATGAGTTAACAAAACATACCGACAAATTTATTCCGTAAAGGTACATAACTCCTATAAAATTTCATCGAATCGCTTCGATCCAAATTAGCCAAAAATTCCTGAGGATGTAACGAACAATTTGTAAAAAGAATTTTGTCGCTTTCTTATTTTGTTACGAAGGAGATGCACACACATGACAAACAGTGAATAGGGAGATAACTCTTACAAAGAAAATGGTTCGGCTTAGCAGGGTGAAATTTAAAAGCGCATAAACTATACGATACAATATGAAAAAAATCTAAGCGACATATTGCGAAACAAACATTTATCGCAAGAACAAAATTTGGCGGAAAAAAAAAATAATAATAATAATTAAAAACCAATTGTTCAGAGAACAATTGAAAGTCTTTCCACAACAAAGAAATTTGGATAAGAAGGTAGTTTCTTCATACTGATGAGATAAATATTGGTTTAATTATCTTTTTGAGTGATAAAATGGAGATAATATGCTCATTCCGGTCTCATATGATAGCTTCTTTCACACTGATTCCAAAGATATATAGTTTATATATACTTTTGTATGTAGAATGGGAGATAATTGGTCACTTCCGGTTTGTTGGAAGTCATTTATAGTCTTCAGTAATCAGTTTATGTATATATATGACAAAATATATGGATTCTGAGTACTTGTATGTGAAAAAACTGCAAAAAAAGCTACTTCCGGTTTTCTCAAGGTCACTTCCGGTTGCCATTTGTCAAGGTCATTTGTCACTTAACCTTTTGTATGAGGTCAAATGTCTTTATAATGAACTAACTCGAAGTTATAATCAAATAACCTCATATCAAGACATTTCAGGGGCAACAACTCCTATAAGATGCCATTTAATTGTATAAGACTAAATGTAGCATATCTTCATTACAATTTAGCGGACATTTTGCACTTGTTCTTTCATATGTATCTCTCAAAGTGAGGGAGAAAATGCAAAAACAAGCAAAAGTCACAATTGAGAACTTGACCTTGACCTTTGACCTTGACCTCATTTTCTAAGTTAAGACCTAAGGGACTCAAATAAAAACATTCCAGGGTTATACAGTTAACTGTTTATGAGTTAAATTAACATACCGACAAATTTATTTTGTAAAGGTAGATAACTCCTATAAAATTTCATCGCATCGCTTCGATCCAAATACGCCAAAAATTACTGAGGATGTAACGAACAATTTGTAAAAAGAATTTTGTCGCTATCTTTTTTTGTTACGAAGGAGATGCACACAGATGATAAACAGTGAATAGGGAGATAACTCTTACAAAGAAAATGGTTCGGCTTAGCAGGGTGAAATTTAAAAGCGCATCAACTATACGATACCATATGAGAAATATCTAAGCGACATATTGCGAAACAAACATTTATCGCAAGAACAAAATTTGGCGGAAGAAAAAAAAAAAAAAAATAATAATAATAAATATAAATCAATTGCTTTAAAAAAGCAATTGTAGGGGGTCTTTCCCCCTTTAAAATTAATTGAATTGGGGGGGGGGGGTGTTTGTTTGTTTGTTTATTTGTTTGTTTGTTTCTTAATGGGGTCTATATTATTGTTACCGGAGAAGTTTCATGTTTAGTTTGGAAAGTTTTTATTTTATTTTAGGTCCAGCGCGCGCGCCAGATGGGGAAGACATCACGTGACTTGGGTTTATAATAACGAAAACTTAGTATTTTTATTTCTCTTTAGGTCGGGATGTTGAACAGACAACATGTATAGAGACGGAATGTACACAATGTAATTTCTTTTGTCATTGTTGGAAATTGACATTTTGATCACAGTTCACCAGCAGTGCATGTTTTGGATTTAATTGTTCCGGTGTAACTTTAATACGCATTTAATGATTATTTTCTTAAAATGTACATTTTTCAGCACCAGTTTGTAACACAGATTAGTATTTTAATCTAGGAGCGGACATTTTATTGTAGGATGTCACTGAGATTTACGGACCTAGCAAGCGATTTTTAGGGCATTGCCATTTTTTTTCTCTAGGAAAAGTCTTGAGAGATATCCGCACCAAGTTTTTTTATGAACTTTTAGTACATGTATGCACTGCTGACTGCAAATTTTGAGGTCGATTGTACTTGTAGTTTCAGAGTACATGTGGATTTTTTTTTTCAGAAGTGACGCAAGAACAATATTAAATTTCAATTTTTCATGAAACATGATTGATTGATCATGATCATGATTGATTGATTACTTGACTGATTGATTGATCATGATCATGATTGATTGATTGATTACTTGATTGATTGATTGATTAGTTGGTTGGTTGGTTGGTTGGTTGGTTAAACACATTGGATAGGGTCAATTGAAACAGCGAAAAAGAAACAAAGAAGATCTTGGACCGTATATTAAACACATGAGACGGATACATGATTGATTGATCATGATCATGATTGATTGATTACTTGATTAGCTGGTTGGTTGGTTGGTTGGTTGGTTGGTTGGTTGGTTGGTTGGTTAAACACGTTGGATAGGGTCAATTGAAACAGCGAAAAAGAAACAAAGATCTTGGACCCTATATTAAACACATGAGACGGAAACATGATTGATTGATCATGATTGATTGATTGATTGATTGATTGATTGATTGATTGATTGGTTAAACACGTTGGAAAGGGTCAATTGAAACAGCGAAAAAGAAACAAAGGAGATCTTGAACCCTATATTAAACACATGAGACGGAAACATGATTGATTGATTGATTGATTAATCATGATCATGATTGGTTGATTGATCATGATTGGTTGATTGATCATGATCATGATTTGTTGATTGATCATTATTGATTGATCATGATTGGTTGGTTGGTTGGTTGGTTGGTTGGTTGGTTGGCAAACACACATAAAATTCTTCAAGTCGTGCCCCAAATCACATATGTACATGACCTTGACCTTTGACCTTGTGACCTTTGTCAAGGTCATTGCTTCACAATGTCATTGCAAAAGACCCTATGGGTCAAGGACCTTTTGTTTAAGAGTTTTGCCTAATAATGGCTTTTTATAAACCATCAATGGGGGTTATGTCCCTTACATAATGGTAAAACCAATACAGTCATAATGTAACAAAGTTGCCCCTTGAAGTACTGAACATTTTTCACTGCTTAAATTTTCTGTATCTATAACCATTCAAGAATTATAGGGAAATCAAAGACATATGAAAATCTAAAATATGACCTTGACCTTTGACCTTGACCTAATTTTCTAAGTTAGGACCCAGGGGACTCCAATAAAAACATTCCAGGGTTATACGGTTAACGGTTTATGAGTTAAAAAAACATACCGACAAATTTATTCCGTAAAGGTACATAACTCCTATAAAATTTCATCGAATCGCTTCGATCCAAATTAGCCAAAAATTCCTGAGGATGTAACGAACAATTTGTAAAAAGAATTTTGTCGCTTTCTTATTTTGTTACGAAGGAGATGCACACACATGACAAACAGTGAATAGGGAGATAACTCTTACAAACAAAATGGTTCGGCTTAGCAGGGTGAAATTTAAAAGCGCATAAACTATACGATACAAAATGAAAAAAATCTAAGCGACATATTGCGAAACAAACATTTATCGCAAGAACAAAATTTGGCGGAAAAAAAAAAAAAATAATAATAATAATCAGAACAAATACAATAGGCTTTCCACAGAAAAGTGGAAAGACCTAATAATAATAATAATAATAATCAGAAGAAAAACAATAAGTCTTTCCACAGAAAAGTGGAAAGACTTAATAATAATAATAATAATAATCAGAACAAATACAATAGGCTTTCCACAGAAAAGTGGAAAGACCTAATAATATGGAAAAAACTGGAGTTGTCGTTCGTTTTACGTTGATAGGATAGATAGCACACAACCTACATTCAGTTGTAAGTGGAGGGTTAAAAAAAAAGGGGGGGGGGCAAAAGGGGGTCTCGGGGAGATTTTTTTTTTTTTTTTTTTTATTAACGGAACAGAATGGTTAAAAAGGTTTTTTACAATATAAATCAATTGCTTTAAAAAAGCAATTGTAGGGGGTCTTTCCCCCTTTAAAATTAATTGAATTGGGGGTGGGGTGTTTGTTTGTTTGTTTGTTTGTTTGTTTCTGTATGGGGTCTATATTATTGTTACCGGAGAAGTTTCATGTTTAGTTTGGAAAGTTTTTCTTTTATTTTAGGTACAGCGCGCGCGCCACATCACGTGACACGGGTTTATAATAACGAAAAGATAGTCTTTTTATTCCTTTTTAGGTGGGGACTTTGAACAGACAACATGTATAGAGACGGAATGCACACAATGTAATTTCTTTTGTCATTGTAGGAAATTGACATTTTGATGGCAGTTCACAAACAGTGCATGATTTGGATTTATTTGATCCGGTGTAACTTTAAAACACATTTATTGATTATTTTCTGATAATGTACATTTTTCAGCACCTGTTTGTAACACAGATTAGTATTTCAATCTCGGAGCGGACATTTTATTGTAGGCTTTTACTGAAATTTACGGACCTAGCAAGCAATTTTTACGGCATTGCAATTTTTTTTCTCTAGGAAAAGCTTTGAGAGATATCTGCACCAAATTTTTTTACAAACTTTTAGTACATGTATGCCCTGCTGACTGCAAATTTTGAGGTCGATTGTATTTGTAGTTTCAGAGTAAATGTGGATTTTTTTTTCAGAAGTGACGCAAGAACAATATTAAATTTCAATTTTTCATGAAACATGATTGATTGATCATGAAACATGATTGATTGATCATGATCATGATTGATTGATCATGATCATGATCATGATTGATTGATTGATTGATTGATTGATTAGTTGGTTGGTTGGTAAAACACGTTGGATAGGGCCAATTCAAACAGCGAAAAAGAAACAAAAAAGATCTTGGACCCTATATTAAACACACGAGACGGAAACATGATTGATTGATTGGTTGGTTGGTTGGTTGGTTGGTTGGTTGGTTGGTTGGTTGGTTAAACACGTTGGATAGGGCCAATTGAAACAGCGAAAAAGAAACAAAAAAGATCTTGGACCCTATATTAAACACACGAGACGAGACGGAAACTTGATTGATTGATCATGATTGATTGATTGATTGATTGATTGATTGATTGATTGATTGATTGATTGATTGATTGGTTGGTTGGTTGGTTGGTTAAACACGTTGGATAGGGCCAATTGAAACAGCGAAAAAGAAACAAAGAAGATCTTGGACCCTATATTAAACACACGAGACGAGACGGAAACATGATTGATTGATCATGATTGATTGATCATGATTGATTGATTGATTGATTGATTGATTGATTGATTGGTTGGTTGGTTGGTTGGTTGGTTGGTTAAACACGTTGGAAAGGGTCAATTGAAACAGCGAAAAAGAAACAAAGGAGATCTTGAACCCTATATTAAACACATGAGACGGAAACATGATTGATTGATTGATTAATCATGATCATGATTGGTTGATTGATCATGATCATGATTTGTTGATTGATCATGATTGGTTGGTTGGTTGGTTGGTTGGTTGGCAAACACACATAAAATTCTTCAAGTCGTGCCCCAAATCACATATGTACATGACCTTGACCTTTGACCTTGTGACCTTTGTCACGGTCATTGCTTCACAATGTCATTGCAAAAGACCCTATGGGTCAAGGACCTTTTGTTTAAGTGTTTTGCCTAATAATGGCTTTTTATAAACCATCAATGGGGGTTATGTCCCTTACATAATGGTAAAACCAATACAGTCATAATGTAACAAAGTTGCCCCTTGAAGTACTGAACGTTTTTCACTGCTTAAATTTTCTGTATCTATAACCATTCAAGAATTATATGGAAATCAAAGACATATGAAAATCTAAAATATGACCTTGACCTTTGACCTTGACCTAATTTTCTAAGTTAGGACCCAGGGGACTCAAATAAAAACATTCCAGGGTTATACGGTTAACGGTTTATGAGTTAAAAAAACATACCGACAAATTTATTCCGTAAAGGTACATAACTCCTATAAAATTTCATCGAATCGCTTCGATCCAAATTAGCCAAAAATTCCTGAGGATGTAACGAACAATTTGTAAAAAGAATTTTGTCGCTTTCTTATTTTGTTACGAAGGAGATGCACACACATGACAAACAGTGAATAGGGAGATAACTCTTACAAAGAAAATGGTTCGGCTTAGCAGGGTGAAATTTAAAAGCGCATAACCTATACGATACAATATGAAAAAAATCTAAGCGACATATTGCGAAACAAACATTTATCGCAAGAACAAAATTTGGCGGAAGAAAAAAAAAAAAAAAATAATAATAATAATAATAATTAAAAACCAATTGTTCAGAGAACAATTGAAAGTCTTTCCACATCAAAGAAATTTTGATAAGAAGACAGTTTCTTCATACTGATGCGAAAAATAATGGTTTAATTATATTAATGAGTGATATAAGGGAGATAATATGCTACTTCCGGTTAAATGAATGTCACTTCCGGTCTCATATGATAGCTTCTTTCACACTGATTCCAAAAATATATAGTTTCTATATACTTTTGTATGTAGAATGGGAGATAATTGGCCACTTCCGGTTTGTTGGAAGTCATTTTTAGTCTTCAGTAATCAGTTTATGTATTCATATGACAAAATATATGGATTCTGAGTACTTTTTGATTAAAAAAATGCAAAAAAGGCTACTTCCGGTTTTCTCAAGGTCACTTCCGGTAGTCATTTTTCAAGGTCATTTGTCACCTAATCTTTTGTACAAGGTCAAATGCCTTTATAATGAACTTAGTTGAAGTCATAATCAAATAACCTCATATCAAGACATTTGAGGGGCAACAACTCCTATAAGATGCCATTAAATTGTATAAAACTAAATGTATCATATCTTCATTACAATAAAGCTGACATTTTGCACTTGTTCTTTAGTATGTATCTTTCAAAGTGTCGGAGAAAATGCAAAAACAAGCAAAAGTCACAATTGAGAACTTGACCTTGACCTTTGACCTTGACCTCATTTTCTAAGTTAGGACCCAGGGGACTCAAATAAAAACATTCCAGGGTTATACGGTTAACTGTTTATGAGTTAAATGAACATACCGACAAATTTATTTTGTAAAGGTAGATAACTCCTATAAAATTTCATCGAATCGCTTCGATCCAAATTAGCCAAAAATTCCTGAGGATGTAACGAACAGTTTGTAAAAAGAATTTTGTCGCTATCTTTTTTTGTTACGAAGGAGATGCACACAGAGGATAAACAGTGAAAAGGGAGATAACTCTTACATAGAAAATGGATCGGCTTAGCAGGGTGAAATGTAAAAGCGCATAAACTATACGATACCATATGGGAAATATCTAAGCGACATATTGCGGAACAAACATTTTGCGCAAGAACAAAATTTGGCGGAAGAAAAAAAAAAAAAAAATAATAATAATAATAATAATAATCAGAACAAATACAATAAGTCTTTTCACAAAAAAGTGAAAAGACTTAATAATAAATATAAAGCAATTGTTTTGAAAACAATTGTTAGGCAGTCTTTCCCCTCTGATGAATGGATAATTGAATTTTTTTTATTGATTGATTTGGAAAGGGGGGGGGGGGGGGTATTTGTTTATTTGTTTGTTTGTTTGCTTTGGTATGGGGTCTATATTATTATGTTTCCGGAGAAGTTTCATGTTTAGTTTGGAAAGTTTTTCTTTTATTTTAGATACAGCGCGCGCGCAAGATTGAGGAGACATCACGTGACGCGGGTTTATATTAAGAAAAACTTAGTCTTTTTATTTCTCTTTAGGTCGGGATGTTGAACAGACAACATGTATAGAGACGGAATGTACACAATGTAATTTCTTTTGTCATTGTAGGAAATTGACATTTTGATCACAGTTCAACAGCAGTGCATGTTTTGGATTTAATCGATCCGGTGTAACTTTAAAACACATTTAATGATTATTTTTTGATAATGTCCATTTTTCAGCACCTGTTTGTAACACAGATTAGTATTTCAATCTCGGAGCGGACATTTTATTGTAGGTTTTTACTGAGATTGACGGACCTAGCAAGCGATTTGTACTGCATTGCCATTTCTTTTTTCTAGGAAAAGTCTTGAGAGATATCTGCAAAAAGTTTTTTTATGAACCTTCAGTACATGTATGCCCTGCTGACTGCAAATTTTCAGGTCGATTGGACTTGTAGTTTCAGAGAATATGTGGATTTTTTTCAGAAGAGACGTAAGAACAATAATAAAATAAAAATGTTCTTGAATAATTGAGAGTTTGTTCCTTCAATAAACTGTCATAAATAATCAGTCATACATATTGATTGATTGATTAGTTGGTTGATTGATTGGTTGGTTGGTTGGTTGGTTGGTTTGTTGGTTGGTTGATTAAACACGTTTGATAGGGTCACTTAGAACAAGGGGAAAAAGACCTCAAGAGACCTTGCATCCCGTATTAAACGCATGACACGGAAACATACATTAAGTGATTGATTGGTTGGTTGGTTGGTTGGTTGGTTAAACACGTTGGTTAAACATGTTGGTTTAACACGTTGGTTAAACACGTTGGCTGGTTAAACACGTTTGATAGGCTCAATTTAAACAAGCGAAAAAAAAACATCTTGGATCCCGTATTTAACACATGAAACGGAAACATGCATTGATTTATTTATTGGTTGGTTGGTTGGTTGGTTGGTTGGTTGGTTGGTTGGTTGGTTAAACACGTTGGTTAAACATGTCGGTTAAACACGTAGTTTAAACACGTTGGCTGGTTAAACACGTTTGATAGGCTCAATTTTAACAAACGAAAAAAAACCATCTCGGATCCCGTTTTTAACACATGAAACGGAAACATGCATTGATTGATTGATTGGTTGGTTGGTTGGTTGGTTGGTTAAACACGTTGGTTAAACACGTTGGTTAAACACATTGGATAGGCTCAAAATTGGATCCCGTATTTAACACATGAAACGGAAACATGCATTGATTAGTTGATTGATTGGTTGGTTGGTTGGTTAAACACGTTGGTTAAACATGTTGGTTAAACATATTGGTTAAACACCTTGGTTAAACATATTGGTTAAACACCTTGGTTAAACATAATGGTTAAACACGTTGGCTGGTTAAACACGTTGGATAGGCTCAATTTAAACAAGCGAAAAAAAAAAAAAAATTGGATCCCGTATTTAACACATGAAACGGAAACATGCATTGATTGATTGATTGATTGGTTGGGTGGTTGGTTGGTTGGTTAAACATGTTGGTTAAACACGTTGGTTAAACACGTTGGCTGGTTAAACACGTTAGATAGGCTCAATTTAAACGAGCGAAAAAAAAAACATCTTGGATCCCGTATTTAACACATGAAACGGAAACATGCATTGATTGATTGATTGATTGATTGATTGATTGGTTGGTTGGTAGGTTGGTTGGTTGGTTAAACACGTTGGTTAAACACGTTAGTTAAACATATTTGTTAAACATGTTGGTTAAACACGTTTGATAGGCTCAATTAAAACAAGCGAAAAAAAAGAGACCTTGAATCCCGTATCAAACACATGAAACGGAAACATTGATTGATTGGTTGGTTGGTTGGTTGGTTGGTTGAAATTCAAACACACATAAAACTGTTTAAATAGTGCCAAAACCACATAATTTGATGACCTTGACCTTTGACCTTGTGACCTTCGTCAAGGTCATTGCTCCACAAGGTCATTGCAAAAGACCCTATGGGTCAAGGACCTTTGTTTAAGAGTTTTGCCTAAATATGGCTTTTTAAAAACCATCGATGGGAGTTATGTCCCTTACATGATGGTAAAATCAATATAGTCATAATGTAAAAAAGTTGCCCCTTGAAGTACTTAACATTTTTCACTGCTTAAATTTTCTGTATCTATAACCATTCAAGAATTATAGGGAAATCAAAGACATATGAAAATCTAAAATATGACCTTGACCTTTGATCTTGACCTAATTTTCTAAGTTAGGAATCAGGGGACTCAAATAAAAACATTCCAGGGTTATACGGTTAACGGTTTATGAGTTAAAAAAACATACCGACAAATTTATTCCGTAAAGATAGATAACTCCTTTAAAATTTCATCGAATCGCTTCGATCCAAATTAGCCAAAATTTTCTGAGGATGTAACGAACAATTTGTAAAAAGAATTTTGTCGCTATCTTTTTTTGTTACGAAGGAGATGCACACACATGATAAACAGTGAATAGGGAGATAACTCTTACAAAGAAAATGGTTCGGCTTAGCAGGGTGAAATTTAAAAGCGCATAAACTATACGATACAATATGAGAAATATCTAAGCGACATATTGCGAAACAAACATTTATCGCAAGAACAAAAGTTGGCGGAAAAAAAAAAATAATAATAATAATAATAATAATAATAATAATAATCAGAACAAATACAATAAGTCTTTCCACAGAAAAGTGGAAAGACTTAATAATAATCAGAAGAAAAACAATAAGTCTTTCCACAGAAAAGTGGAAAGACTTAATAATAAATATAAATCAATTGCTTTAAAAAAGCAATTGTAGGGGGTCTTTCCCCCTGTAAAATTAATTGAATTGGGGGGGGGGGGGGGTTTGTTTGTTTCTGTATGGGGTCTATATTATTGTTACCGGAGAAGTTTCATGTTTAGTTTGGAAAGTTTTTCTTTTATTTTAGGTACAGCGCGCGCGCCACATCACGTGACACGGGTTTATAATAACGAAAAGATAGTCTTTTTATTTCTTTTTAGGTGGGGACGTTAAACAGACAACATCTATAGAGATGGAATGTACACAATGTAATTTCTTTTGTCATTGTAGGAAATTGACGTTTTGATCACAGTTCACCAGCAGTGCATGTTTTGGATTTAATTGAACCGGTGGAACTTTAATACACATTTAACGATTATTTTCTTAAAATGTACATTTTTCAGCACCAGTTTGTAACACAGATTAGTATTTTAATCTAGGAGCGGACATTTTATTGTAGCATTTCACTGAGATTTACGGACCTAGCAAGCAATTTATACGGCATTGCAATTTTTTTTCTCTAGGAAAAGTCTTGAGAGATATCTGCACCACGTTGTTTTATGAACCTTACGTACATGTATGCCCTGCTGACTGCAAATTTTGGGGTCGATTGGACTTGTAGTTTCAGAGAACATGTGGATTTTTTTTTCAGAAGTGACGTAAAAACAATATTAAATTTCAATTTTTCTTGAATAATTGAGAGTTTGTTCCTTCAATAAACTGTCATGATTAAACAGTCATACTGATTGATTGATTGATTGATTGATTGATTGATTGATTGATTGATAAGTTGGTTAGTTGGTTGGTTGGTTGGTTGATTGGTTGGTTGGTTAAACACGTTGGATAGGGTCAATTGAAACACGGAAAAAGAAACAAAGAAGATCTTGGACCCTATATTAAACACATGAGACGGAAACATGATTGATTGATCATGATCATGATTGATTGATTAGTTGATTGATTGATTAATTGATTAGTTGGTTGGTTGGTTGGTTAAACACGTTGGATAGGGTCAATTGAAACACGGAAAAAGAAACAAAGAAGATCTTGGACCCTATATTAAACACATGAGACGGAAACATGATTGATTGATCATGATCATGATTGATTGATTAGTTGATTGATTGATTAATTGATTAGTTGGTTGGTTGGTTGGTTAAACACGTTGGATAGGGTCAATTGAAACACGGAAAAAGAAACAAAGAAGATCTTGGACCCTATATTAAACACATGAGACGGAAACATGATTGATTGATCATGATCATGATTGATTGATTAGTTGATTGATTGATTAATTGATTAGTTGGTTGGTTGGTTGGTTAAACACGTTGGATAGGGTCAATTGAAACACGGAAAAAGAAACAAAGAAGATCTTGGACCCTATATTAAACACATGAGACGGAAACATGATTGATTGATCATGATCATGATTGATTGATTGGTTGATTGATTGATTGATTGATTGATTAATTAATTAGTTGGTTGGTTAGTTGGTTGGTTGGTTGGTTGGTTGGTTGGTTGGTTGGTTGGTTGGTTAAACACGTTGGATAGGGTCAATTGAAACACGGAAAAAGAAACAAAGAAGATCTTGGACCCTATATTAAACACATGAGACGGAAACATGATTGATTGATCATGATCATGATTGATTGATTGGTTGATTGATTGATTGATTAATTAATTAGTTGGTTGGTTAGTTGGTTGGTTGGTTGGTTGGTTGGTTGGTTGGTTAAACACGTTGGATAGGGTCAATTGAAACACGGAAAAAGAAACAAAGAAGATCTTGGACCCTATATTAAACAGATGAGACGGAAACATGATTGATTGATCATGATCATGATTGATTGATTGATTGATTGATTGATTAATTGATTGATTAGTTGGTTGGTTGGTTGGTTAAACACATTGGATAGGGTCAATTGAAACACGGAAAAAGACATAAAGAAGATCTCCGACCCTATATTAAACACATGAGACGGAAACATGATTGGTTGATCATGATCATGATTGATTGATTGATTGATTGGTTGGTTGGTTGATTGGTTGGTTGGTTGGTTGAACCCTATAAGAAACACATGAGACGGAAACATGATTGATTGATTGATCATGATCATTATTGGTTGATTGATCATGATCATGATTGATTGATTGATTGATTGGTTGGTTGGTTGGTTGGTTGGTTGGTTGGTTGGTTGGTAGGTAGGTATGTTGGTTGGTTGGTTGGTTGAAATTCAAACACACATAAAACTGTTTAAATAGTGCCAAAACCACATAATTTGATGACCTTGACCTTTGACCTTGTAACCTTCGTCAAGGTCATTGCTCCACAAGGTCATTGCAAAAGACCCTATGGGTCAAGGACCTTTTGTTTAAGAGTTTTGCCTAAAAATGGCCTTTTAAAAACCATCGATGGGAGTTATGTCCCTTACATGATGGTAAAATCAATATAGTCATAATGTAAAAAAAAGTTGCCCCTTGATGTACCAAGCATTTTTCACTGCTTAATTTTTTTGTATCTATAACCGTTCAAGAGTTATAGGGAAATCAAAGACATATGAAAATCTAAAATATGACCTTGACCTTTGACCTTGACCTAATTTTCTAAGTTAGGAATCAGGGGACTCAAATAAAAACATTCCAGGGTTATACGGTTAACGGTTTATGAGTTAAAAAAACATACCGACAAATTTATTCCGAAAAGATAGATAACTCCTATAAAATTTCTTCGAATCGCTTCGATCCAAATACGCCAAAAATTACTGAGGATGTAACGAACAATTTTGTAAAATAAATTTGTCATAATCTTTAACGGTTGCGAAGGAGATGCCATAACAAGGAAAACAGTGTTTGGGGAGATAACTCCTACAAAGAAAAGTATTCGTTTACGCAGGGTAAATTTCAAAAGCGCATAAACTGTTCGATATCATATACAAAATATCTAAGCGACATATTGCGAAACAAATGTTTATCGCAAGAACAAAATTAGGCGGAAGAAAAAAAAAAATAATCAGAAGAAAAACAATAGGTCTTTCCACAGAAAAGTGGAAAGACCTAATAATAATCAGAACAAATACAATAGGCTTTCCACAGAAAAGTGGAAAGACCTAATAATAATCAGAACAAATACAATAAGTCTTTTCACAAAAAAGTGAAAAGACTTAATTAAAAACCAATTGTTCAGAGAATAATTGAAAGTCTTTCCACACCAAAGAAATTTGGATAAGAAGGTAGTTTCTTCATACTGATGCGATAAATGATGGTTTAATTCTCTTTTAGAGTGATATAAGGGAGATAATATGCTACTTCCGGTGAAATAAATGTCACAACCGGTCTCATATGATAGCTTCTTTCACACTGATTCCAAAAATATATAGTTTCTATATACTTTTGTATTTAGAAAGGGAGATAAATGGTCACTTCCGGTTTGTTTGAAGTCATATTTAGTCTTCAGTAATCATTTTATGTATCTATATGACAAAATATATGGATTCTGAGTACTTTTATACGAAAAAATTGCAAAAGAGGCTACTTCCGGTTTTCTGAAGGTCACTTCCGGTAGCCATTTTTCAAGGTCATTTGTCACTTAATCTTTTGTATAAGGTCAAATGTCTTTATGATGAACTTAATTGAAGTTATAATCAAATAACCTCATATCAAGACATTTCAGGGGCACCAACTCCTATAAGATGCCATTTAATTGTATAAGACTAAATGTAGCATATCTTCATTACCATAAGGCTGACATTTTGCACTTGTTCTTTTATATGTATCTCTCAAAGTGTCAGAGAAAAGGCAAAAACAAGCAAAAGTCACAATTGAGAACTTGACCTTGACCTTTGACCTTGACCTCATTTTCTAAGTTAGGACCTAGGGGACTCAAATAAAAACATTCCAGGGTTATACGGTTAACTGTTTATGAGTTATATAAACATACCGACAAATTTATTTTGTAAAGGTAGATAACTCCTATAAAATTTCATCGAATCGCTTCGATCCAAATACGCCAAAAAATCCTGAGGATGTAACGAACAATTTGTAAAAAAAATTTTGTCGATATCTTTTTTTGTTACGAAGGAGATGCACACAGATGATAAACAGTGAATAGGGAGATAACTCTTACAAAGAAAATGGTTCGTCTTAGCAGGGTGAAATTTAAAAGCGCATAAACTATACGATACAATATGAGAAATATCTAAGCGACATATTGCGAAACAAACATTTATCGCAAGAACAAAATTTGGCGGAAAAAAAAAATAATAATCAGAAGAAAAACAATAAGTCTTTCCACAGAAAAGTGGAAAGACTTAATAATAATCAGAAGAAATACAAAAAAGTGAAAAGACTTAAATAAAGTAAACTTCTTCTAAATATGAACAAACTAAAAGATTTTTTTTATCAGAAACAAGTATATGTACATAAGTTTTATAATGAAAACTATCCATTGAGTTATAAAAACATATGTATTATTTTTTTTTAATTTGAGGTTTCTTATGACTTTAACAGAACAAGTTTGAACAAAGTTTTTAACACGTTTTTATTATATCATCAATTTTCTATACGTTTTGTTTGCAGCAGAGACATGTCTTCTTTAGCAGCAAGGCCCATGCAACTCCGGTTGTGGGATTTTCTCGCCGCGTTGAAGACCAATTGGTGGCCTTCGGCTGTTATCTGTTATTTGGTCGGGTTGTTGTCTCTTTGACATATTCCCCATTTCCATTCTCAATTCTATTGTCACTCCTATTTATATATATATACGGATTTACATATTCATAAAAAGGTTTCTATCGTTACAACAAACCACAAACAATTCAGTTAAAAAGGCTCATATCCACGTATCTTTTAAAGGCAGGTTATATGCCTAATTTTGGATAGTATTTTTTAAATCGAAATCATAGTTTATAAACTTTATAACGGTATCATATCTATACTATTTTTGAAACGTCTACGCCATTTGGTCTTCGAGTTGTCCCACTGACAGTCATACTCCATCCAGTCTTATTTCTTGTTTGAGTAGTTTGATTTTACTTTTTACATTAGATGTCGATAAGACTCAATCTACTTTACAGTTTTCATTTTCAGTTCCTTGGTATTTTATAATACTTTATTCTAAAAAAACTTAAGTACAGTTTATAGGATAATTAATAATGTTACTAGCTTCTAGCCTTAAAGGTCAAGTAAATAAATTCACACAAACACACCAATAAAGCACATAGAACCCCTCCCCACACACTCATAAAACAAAAAAACAAAACTCAAACAAACACACTAACTGTTCTCTTATAGAATTTCAGTAAATTGCCCATTTATCGTACCGACCGTATGAGGGCTGTAAACCAGTCAAGGTCGTTAAACACGTCAATTATCATCATTTATCGCCCAAGGTTGATCCTTATTTTAATCTTACGTCAAATTTACTTGATTGTGAAATTTTTTTCTTTAGTGTGCCACAGAAAATAGATGAAAAAGATGACCAGATACCGAGGGCATCGTCCAATGTTTCTATGGCCAGTATCTTAAGTAGAGGAAGAGGAAGCGATGATGGAGCAGAAACACCAAAACAATTTGGTAAACTGGCGGGTCTGTTGGTCAAATCTAAATTGTAAGTATACCTTTCAATATGTCTTGTTATTTATCGAAAAAAAGTAAACACTGTAAAATATATCTATACAAGAACTGCATATTTCCAAATTATATAGTTTTTGTTTGATTGCCTTGGTCACACTACAATGGATTTTATATTACAGCGTTTCCAAAATGAATCTGTGAGTTTGTATATATATATTAAAAGTAGATTCTTATATACAAGATTTTAGTATCACAAAGTCAAGAAAATTAATATAATTTAAGCAGTTTCTTGAAGAACATGAGTCCCCACTAAACCATGTTCTCATAAAATAAGAAAAAAAGCATTGCTGTATTTTATATGTTTAGATTAGCTTATGATCAGAGGTCCGATTCACTTTATTAAAATAGAGTTATCTTTCTTAGATCAATTTGCGAAATGTATCGTTACTGGCTTTCACTAGTAGTTTTGTAGTTATAGAGCATCCACATTGCTTTCCACTTACTAAAAGTTATATTAGCTTTAGAAATATGACTGTATAAATTCTTGAAAACCTTATTAAACAAATCTGAATAGAGATTTTTGGAAGACGCTGTCAACCTGAAAGATTTGGTTTGCAGCGGCTTGACACATCGATGAACGATCATGTGATTACGGAATTTGTTTTTGGTGTATTCGCCATTCAAAAGTGGAATGGTTGTGTAAAAACACATAAAGTATTAAACTGTTGATGAAATGCATAATTTAGTACTGCAAGTTTTCATAGTAATGAAATACATGTGCACGAATTACATCAAAAACAAATTCGATACCCAATTGATTAGTTTATATTAAATACATGGAAAATCTAGCACTGTTCAATATAATTTTTGTTAAGAACATATGTATGGAATAGGATACTTAGAAATGATGTTAGGAAGATTTTCATCAATTTTACGTACATCGAAAATTCTTTACAAATACATATCTGGTATAAGAATATTCATTCAGAATATGTTTCAAATTGTAAAAAAGATAACTCAATGTTCTTATTATTTCTAAGTTGAGTATAACATGACGAAGTTGTATTTAAGATCCCTTTAAATGTATAACATTTTCCATTTGATGTAACTGTGTAACTTAACCTTCAGTCAAACAAACTTATAGTTAAGCAAGTTATATTTTTTAACAGCATTATAATATAAAAAAAAATGGTTCTTAAGATCATTCTGATTTTTTATGTGCATTTTATAGAATTGTGCCGATTATATTATAAAAATTTACAACCAAGTAAATTTAAGCTAATAAAACAATTACATGAATCTTCGTGAATTGAATTTTATATAAAAAAAATTAACATGCCCAAGGGTATGCAGACATCTGTGAACAATGTTAGAGGAAGCCAAATTCAAGATCCAAGGCCGATATGCATAAAGCCACTAAAGTTTAGATATACATTCGTCTTAAATGTAGTAAAATCCGTCTGTATGGGACAAATCTAAACTAAAAGTAGTTTTATACATATCAGTCCAAGCTGCTCTAAGTCCCTACAAAATTACCATATGCGTGTTATAAAAGAAGCTCTGCTGACTTTGAGTGCTACTGCTAAGCGAGAAAACAATATGACAATTCGCACCTTGATAATGCATCGATTAACCATTATATAATGAATGATTTACACGAATGTGATCATGGGAAGGTACTCTTATCTATTGATGATCTCTACGAAACGGACAGATTTCTCTTATATCTCGATTAATTTGTAATAAACGAAATTGAAATTAACAAGCGCACGCAATGTCACAAAAGATTTGAATTAGAGAGTCAATACAGAGATTGTCTGTTCTTGTAAATAAACACGCAAGCAAAGCGTAATATACTTTGAGGGAAATGATTTATTAATCCACATATTACTTCATTTTCAATTAATAACGTCTGTAAAATATTCTTTCCAATAATTAGTTATATTTACAAATCTTCAAACCAGGAAATTCTTTGATTATTTAAAAGACAGAAATCCTTATCTCGATTTGTAATCGTTTTTATTTCGTTTGTTCTTTCTATTCCTGGAATCTTTAAATGAAGGGATTTTGTTCGTTTACACGAAAAGACATTACTGATTTTCCCTAACCAATCTCCGTCATGAGACTATTATGTATACAAGGCCACCATGTATGTGATTTTGGATTTCCTTGCCTTAAACATGATCAAGTTGACCAAAGAAGGATTTTCTATAATCCTTAAATCAAGTGTTATGAATATGATTTAGTCTTATAAATAATTTGGCCGGTGGCTCCAACCTATATACAACAAATCCGTTAAATGTTTTCAAACTAAGGAAAGAGGATTAAGCGTTTAAAATTTTCTGATCAGAAGTCAACGTACTAGTGTGTACTCCGTATCTGTCAGTCAATGAGAAAAGGATCCATTGTTGGAGGGGAGACTCCGGGCTCCCGGGGTGCACTTAGGAGAGGTAGCGTGCTTAAAGCGGACACGGGGAGGAGACGATCTTCAGTCTTGTAAGTTTACGTTTTTTTTATGTCTCTAATAATTCTTTGGTTTATGAGGAATCAAACATACGACTTTGGTAATTAATTTGGGATTATATTATACTGCGAACATTACCCATAAATAGTAACATAACATGCAATGGTTTAATGGTACTTGTAGTATTATGAAAATCTTGATGTTGTATGTATAATAGAATGCAAACTTTTTGCAGCATTTCGAATTCAGTACTTCATATTTTATATACAAAAATGTGTACGAATTCCTAATCACGAGCTACTTTTTTTTTGTTGGTTCTGGCAGAAGCCAGTCGGCCATCATCAAATATAAGAGTTTGCGCCTGTCCCAATTCAGGAGCATCTGGCCTTTGTTAGTCTTGGTTTTTTTTTCCATTCGATTATTTTAGATTATTTATATGTTCGAAGTTTAGTGTGACGTCAATCTTTAACTGATTTTATCGCACCGCGGGTAAATTATCACGTTGTGATTGGTTTAACACCGTCACGTGGTGACCCCCTATGGTTTAGTAAATTTCATAGGGGGGTTCGTGACGTCATCTATAAATTTTGTTGTGTTTCATTGTTTATTTTTCAACAAAACGTAGCAGAAAAAGTCTAGCCTCCGGCCTCACCCCCTATGTATTTTACTAACCCTCTATGGATCCGTAGGGGGTCAGTAGCGAACCATATAACTTATAGTAGGGGCCAAGAGGAGTCCGCCTCCGGGTGCGGTATTTGCCCGCTGTGTTGAAACAATATTGGTGGCCTACTGCTGTTTTTTCTCTTTGGTAGGGTAATAGTTTCTTTGACACATTCTCCATTTTCACTCTCAATTCTATTATAGTTTATAGTTTATTTCAAACCAAAAGCAATACAGCTTATAGGTATATCATAAATATGTACATGTATATCATAACAGAACATTTTAAATACAATTATAAAGCCTGGCACTCGGAACCCATTTGAAAACGCTACAGCTGGTATTATTTGCCTAGATTAATTAATCTATTTAAGTATTCTTTAATTGGCATAATAATGATGTTCAAATACTTAATATTAAACGCATTTTATTACATATTTATTGAGGAATAATGATAACCGCCAAAATATAATAAGACTGACTAAGAGATAGATAAAAGGAAGGTATTGACCAGACGTGAATTTATGTCCAAGTAATCACTTATAACAATAATAATAATAATATGCTATTGACAAAGGCCAGGATCAAAACTGGTACCTGGCATAGGACCTTTTATTGTTGTCTATGTGGTATGTATTTTACTCATTGTTAAAGGCCGTACGGTGATCTATAATTGTTTATTTTTGTGACGGTCATTTGGTCTCTTGTGGAGTGTTGCTTTATCAGCAATCATAGTACAACATCTTTATATATATACGTAGTTTTATGCCGTGTTTGCTAATGGCATTAGGCTCAAATAGATTAAATCCAAAATAAATGTCCTTTTATGATCAAACGATTTGGATCCAATTTAGATTATTGAAACAAGGGAAGTAACTCCAAACCCGTTTTTCATTGATTTAGAGCCAGGCGGTGCAAACCTCTAAACGTCTGTATAACAATATATTTGCTGAACAGAATGAATCAACAATACTGACAAAACTTGAATGAACCTTAATGAAGTATCGATGTTTCCCAAATAAAGTGTTTTAAATTCTAAATGATCTATTGATTTTTTAATTGTAGTAACTTAATCCCGATGGGTCCTAAGTAAATAAAATCTCAATAGCACCAGCTTTCGTGTAAGAACTTAATAGACTGTGTTTATCTTAATAATGGTGGCACGGCTGATGTTAAGTAGCACAAACCAAATATTCAGGGGGGTGATTGTTACTGTGGTTTTTTGTTGACGATTTAGTGTAGTGTTAAAAATGTCAGCTTCTTCAGAATCGTCCGAGAGCGGGCGAAGTTCTAGAAGGATGGCTTCCATTGCCAAAAAGATGTCAAAGATTCAGAGTGGAAGTTCTGCCATCTTTTCGTAAGTGATGCTGGTTCACAAACTTGTTATTTTTTTACTTCAAGTGTTCGATAATTGTAGTATATAATCAAATGGTTATAACTCCTTTAATTTGAAAAATAATAAGATGATAAACTTCATATTTGATCGACTGTCAACCTATCTTGAATAATGTAATAATTTAATTGTCTTTTTAACTAGCTTTTATTTGCGCTTCTGTTCAAAAGTTTAAATAACTTTCTTAAGTTGTCCGTTTATGAATTTCATTTTTTTTTTTTTTTTTTTAGAATTTTCGGTTTCAGGTCCCCAGACAAAATATTAAAAAGAAGATGTGGTATGAATTCCAATGAGACAACTATCCACAAAAGACAAAAATGACACAGACATTAACAACTGTAGGTCACCGTACGGCCTTCAACAATGAGCAAAGCCCATACCGCATAGTCAGCTATTTGATGGATTTGGTTATTTTATGTCCTTTTTTATTGTACAGCTCTACAACCGTTTCGGTTCTACTACATCACTGAGTGGCTTTCAAATTTTGGCATTTAGCTTTGTGGATGAAGGTAACACAGAAATGCGCTTCGGACGCTTGAGATTTATAACGTTTTTTTAAAATAATATTCAATGCTACTTTCATGGCTGAATATACATATACATGTGATAGTTAGGACATTTATGAGGGTTCATTTGTTTCTGTTTGTCTGAAATATATATAAAGCTGCAATCGTACATACATAAGTAGTACATCGACAATAACATTGCAAACACTGATGTCTTGTTCTTGACAGGTGCGTTCGACTGTTATCTTATAAATGAAAAGGATTTCCAGTTTTCGGTGGTTCGATCCGTGTATTTCCCTACGATATACCGAAGAGTGCTGATAGTGTCTTAATTTTTTTTTAGCAATTCTTGTTCATTATGGTTTTACCTGTTTGCTTCCCTTGTCCCTTGTTTTATTTTTTTGAGCACTGGATCGATACCACTGCTGGTTGACTATCAGTCCCCGAGGTTATAATGATTCATAACAAACTTTTCTAAAATTGTCTATTTACAAATTTTGATTTTTTTTTATCATATCATATTTCAAGTTCTTTTGCACCACTATATAATTTTTTAGCAAGCAATCATCCAACATTTTGTTTGACTCGCTTTGCTCGGCGGTATATAATCCGTTTGATGGAATTACGTCCCCTTCGAAATATTTACATATTTATTGAAATACATATAAGGTCATAAACTGACATAATTTTATTTATTTTCATCCTTATTTTACATGAATTTCCGTTAAATCCGCAAGAAAAACCTATTGTGCAAATTTAACCAATAAGTGTTATCGAATTTCAATTTTAAATACTGTTTTAAACAATTAAAACGTTCTTCATTGAAACACATTTCGATTATAACGTATGCTGATTTCACACCTAATCGATCACAAGAAACTAGATATTTCAAAAGGAATAGTAGTATAAATTATATGATTGAAACATAAAATTACAGTTTTCCCCAGTATATATTGTAATACTCGGGGAAAAAAATAAAGATGTCTGGAAATAGTTCTCGAAGAGGATCAGCTTTGATCAGAAAAGCTTCTATACAAACCGTCAATATTTTGGGTGTTGTAAGGTAGGCAAATAAGATTTTTTTTAATTCAAGTTAAAAAAAAATGGATTTTATTGAATACATAAATATTTGTTCAATTGAGGATTTGTTGAGTGTAGAAAACCCACCGAATTTATCATTACACCGATAAATCCAAAAAATAATTACTAGTACTTCATAATTAATATTCAATGTTACTTTATTGATGAAAACATGTAAAAAAACTATATGGTTCGGACAATGATTAAATTTTTTTTTCTTTTTCTTTGTAGTCTGCAATATATATAAAGTTGCAATTGTTCACCCATAAGTAGTACATCTACAATAACCATTAGCTTGCGTACACCGATTTCTTGTTTTTAGCAGGTGCTTTCGACCCCCTATTTATAAATGCAAACGATTGCCAGTTTTTATTGCGTTCTAAAGCAATTTATTGTTCATTCCTGTTTTTCCTGTTCGCTTCATCTGTCCCTTCTTTCATTTTTTTCGATAACCTCAATCATCGACAAATTAGGCAACACCATATAATAGGTCGCATGCATATGGAAGGAACTAATAGAGTTCGAATTATTGTCTTGCAAGACAAAAAAGCATGAGCGACTTTTTAGACTTATTTTTGAAAAAAAATGCTGTTCTAACTAATTATTGTTCAATATTCTGTTCTTGTAAATGTCAGCAACAAAACAGTAGTTTATTTTTTATCAGCTTATACTATCGAAATCGTAGTCAATGCCATTTGAAATATATAAATATATATATGAAACAAATCAATAATTTCAAAAATTCCTCTCTAATGTGTTAGGTTTGATAAAGTTATACAATTCGTATTCTTTATTTGTATCTTTAGATCTACCTTAATTCCGACGCATTGTTCCAATAAAAAATAACATTATACAGTTATAGACATATTTTCTGTTGTTCGCATATTAAACAATTCTTTATTGAAACTTTTGTAAACCGATACAAACATCCATCGGGATTTAATGCCTTAACAAATACATAGATGTTCATATTGAAATTAATATAAAAAAGGGATAGAATGATTAAAGAAAAACGAAGCAATGTACAAAGCACTGATAGTCATTGGGAGAAGAAGAGAGCTGCTTCCCCCGTCTCCGATTCTTCCTCAATGTCAAGGACTAATTTTCTTAGCAACAAGAGAAATGATGGTCGTTTCCAAGGAAAGAGGTAAATTGTTTGCATGGAAATGTTCAGGATAAGTTTTTGCATTATTTCATAAAAGTTTTGTTTTAAAACAATTTGGTATGAAAAACCCATAACGATGAACAATTTCGTGTAGGGTAAATTAAAAACATGAAAAGTATGGTCAAGTTTAGATATGAAAGAGTGTGAAGTGTTTATATGTTATCAGACTGTAGGATATAAATCTAATCTACTGGACAAACATTTTGAAGTGACCAGTTATCTGAACTTTTTAAATCTTCGCAAAATTAGCGTCGATCAAATCATTAAAGCATTTCTTAAAACATTTAAGACAAACAACGACAGCGGTTGTCCACTTAATGTAAGGCCAAGGCAAATCGAAAACAATTTTGTTCTGACAGGAATATAAGGTTTTAGGCATGATTTCTGCCAGTATTTCTTTATTTTGTGACAGTTCATTGTTTTTGCTGACACATTTTTCCCCATCTGATTGCACAAATATGAGGCTCCCATCGATGGATTCTTTTATGCTATAAATGGTTGTTTCATATCCCTTGTCGTCGTCTTATATGTCTATTGTAAATGTAAAGAGAGATCTTAGTATAAATTGAGGGGATGCACGAAAGCTTGTGGTCATTCCTATTTCTAAATATTTCAATAAAACATAATTAAACAAATCAGTTTAAATTTATTTTAAATTCCCTACAATAATGAATATTAAAATAAAATTGATTCTAAATTGTTTGCTCTGTTTTATTTTATATCTCACATAAAAAAAAAACCAATCGGAGTCGAAAAAAACTTCACTGCTTTGATACAGTTTTTTAAAAGTTGTTTTGGATCGAATTATCTGACGTAATAACAATGTTTGTTTAAAACTTGTCAAAGAAAAAGAAATAATAACAGTCACTTGAAATACAGAACAAAACTTTAGTGGCCTAACTATTATAATTGGAGTTTATTCTTATAAGTCAATATTTCAATCAATATTTTATCAAATAACTATGACACCTATTCTCCCCAGCATATTTTAAATATAATGTTTGCTCATACTGAGCAGTTAGTTAAATAAGTTGGACTACAATTTAAAAAGTAAAACAAATGTAAGACCGAAGCGAATTAAACAAAACAATTTTTCAATGTTATCTAGTATTTTATCGAATTGAATTTTGGTTTTAATTTATTTAAAACACAAAAAATGGAAGAAAAATATACTTCCACGTCAAGAAGAATGACAGTGCCCGCAGGATTCGGTCCTATGTTAGGAGGAATCAATGTTAAAAAGGAGTTTAAACTTAGACAAAGGTATGCCTTATAACTTTATTCAGTGTTTAATATAATTATTTGACATGTATGTAAGCGTATTGAATCTTGGTTTCTGCAATTCGAGCCAGAAGTTTTGTGGTAGGTTGTCATCTATAAATGTACACAAAACAATTAGTTTTTCATCGTTTTTGAATCACCGAATGTCTCATATCATGTTTGCCAAAACGACAGGTACAACTTGTTAGACCATGAGCAATTTCTTACCCTTCAGGTGCTCATTGTAACGAATTAAATCTTCAATTTGGTCAAACTTCAAAAAAAAAAAAAAAAGCCTCAATTATAAACTTTGACAAAAACAAACAAAAACAAGAAAAAATATATATCTACTCCGACAGCTGAAAATGAAATAGGAAACTGGTATTTTCATGAAAGTATATCCGCGCAATTCCATCTGAAACATGATTATATAAATTGTGTTTTGTTCTATTTAAATCACTAGATACTAAATATATTCGCAATATCATCAGGACGGCTGGAAACGTGAAAAAAATCGTGGTTATTTTAAGGTCAAAAGAACAATACCATTTTACTACCATGCATGCAATTTAGATATCAATTCATTTGGTTGTAGTCTAGATATATCCTCCTCCCCTCTTAGCTTCTTATGTTTGATCCCCGGCTCAGTAAAAGCAGACTGTTTCCTGTATTTTGTGGGTTTTTTTACAAGCTAGTGACGTTTTAATGGTTGCTCGGTATCATCAAAGTAGTGTCTCTGTGGACGTTAGGCGACATGAACAGAAATACGATAAATCATATGTATGTAATGGCTAGGCAAGAGTTTTTTTTAAACAACCATCTTTTACACTTTAACCATTAAAACCACTGTTCACATGAAATTATGATAAATACATAGAATCTGAAAACTAGATTTATCCTAATTGATTTTGTTTAAGCGTTTATGAGACATTTTGGTCCCAAGAGTTTATTGCACACACATACGTCTGGTCCCACTATACTGTTTACAATGTGTGAAGAGAGATAACTCTTAGAAGTTATGACCTACTGATCTGTTTATATTGGTCTTTTAATTTGCGCTTATAGAGATGGGAGAGATAATGGCAATTCCTCTTATAATTTTCGATAACTTTATCTGACATTTACTCAGAAATAAAAATTGACAAGTATGAAGATGGTGTTTGTAGATTCTCTTTGAATTCCAATTAAAGGTAGGGAAGATAGGACAGCATTATCAGTCGTATTTCTGTTTATTGACGTTTTCCCAATAAATCATAAAAAAAAATCTCAAAATATCAGGAAATCACGACGTAGCCTGCAGTATTTTTATATCATTAACAAACAAATTGAAAATTATTTAATTTCCGCAAGTTTTAATAGGAAGGAACAGCTTTGATAAATTGAAACATTTGAGCAGCATTTGAGAAGAACATTTTATTACTGTGTGTTTTATATGAAAAATTATTTACAATATTTGAAGAGTACTTCAAATAAAGTTTTGAATTATATTGCATCAGTGGGTGTCTTCTTTAGCTATTAGACATGAGGAGATGCAAACATATTTAATTTGAAATACAAATAATCAAAAACTTGAAACATTTATTTTTGAAAAGTTTGATTTAATAAAAATATAAAAATTAAAAGCTTGAGGATACATCGCACAAATTCAAAACCATAGTGACAAACATTCTGGAGTTAGCAATGGATTCTAGTATAAGGAAATCTTCGTTATCTTCGTCGCCTAAATTAAGAAGATCTGCGAAGTCTAGACTACAAGCAATTTTCAGGTGAGCAAATTTTCAATAATAAAAGAATGTACAAGTTATAAAAGTTGTAGCATGTACATCAGAATGTTTAAATATAGTCTGATATGTAACAATTTTTTTTAGAAATAATGCCCAGCTATTTAAAGGGTATATATTTATCTTTATCTTTCTATTTTAACTTTTTTTAAATATGTCAAGTTATCTCTCATATAAAAGGAGTATTTGCCGGGGCGGGTTAGACATATCAGAGTGGAGATATGGATCTTATATTTATTTCCCTTAAACATAATTTTCAGATTTGTAATTCTCTATGCATTTTTCGATTTTTCATTTTCAAAACTTATTCTACTTGTAATGTGCATAATAAAACGGACAGGAAACCTAACTTGAATTGAACATCCTCATTAGTGAGTAGGGGACAAAGACGGATGGGGTACTTATCACTTGAACAAAAAAGGTTTATGTACTTTTGTTTGCTTAAATCGGTATAATTTATCTGTTTTACTTGTAAAATCAAAGCGCACAAACGTAATAAAATGAGGTTTCCCGCAAAACTAATGGTGATGCGCGCAAATGTGCTACATCGCTGCTTCGTTTACCTTGCATTTCTTACACAATGGCAAACTTTTAAAAATCATATATGCATGTAGTTCGCGGTAAATTTTTGTTGTTAATAATGGATAAATCATAAAACACAAATCCTTGAAAATTGTTTTTTATCGATAAGTTCCGAATTTTTGGGTGATTTTTTTTTCATATTTTGATTGATAGATATTTTTTAAAAGTTAAATTGTATATGTCTGTGAAGAAATTCAAATACTATGATAGGTTTCTTCAACTTTGAACTCACATATTTACGGGAAATTGACCATTGCGCTTTTACACCAATTTGACAAATTGTGATTTACAAAATGTTTGAGGGTCTAGATAATGTGAGGGAGGGTATTGTTTAATTTCCCTTTATCTTTTCAGATATTTTTTTCTTTATTCTTTATTCGTTTATCACATTTCCCCCAATTCTTTTGTTTTTCAACCCTTTCTTCTGAGCTATTTTTTTGCCAAATATTGATTATTCCAAAAACCCACCAACCCCTCATGTACGAAGAAAGTATCATTTGCCAAACAATCACTTCTGAAACTAAATATTTGATGTGTTTTCAAAGAAAACTATACGGTGACGCAAAGAAACTTTTGTCAAATATGAAGTTGTTCCCAAGTAATCTACAAGTGTTGTTATACTATGAATATGATATAGATATATACTTCCATGATTGTACAAAAACGAGCTTGTTCTTTTTTTCTCTCTTTCTCATTGTTGAAGGCCTGTTATGACGACCTATGTTTGCTACTATCCACGTCATTGTAATTCTTGTGCCTGGATAGTTGTTTTATATTCAATCTCATCACATCTCCTTATCTTTATATTCACTTGTACAATATGTTTAAGGGATAATTTATATTGTTTGTCTTTTCAGAATATATTTATTAACCGGGAGAGATGTTTTTTTATATAGAAAATTCTATAGAATATGCTTATTTGATTATTTAGCGTATGGCATAACAGTGTCTTACCAGAAAATGATTGATAATAATCTAAATCAACCCAAACACTCACCATTGATATAGGGATCAACACATTTGACATACTATAAGAAGAAACAAACATGTCCACGTATCTGCCAAATGTTTTATTAAATTAAAGTACTGTATGACGATTGGAAATGCCTACAAAGACATGAAATAGTACAAATCTAATGAATTTGAAAAAAATCGAATGTCTTTATATTTGCTTAATGTATTGTAATGTTTGTTAGTTTTAATCACCAGGATTATTGCAGATTAATGTTAAACTGCATAGGAATTGATAAACCACGGTGTTGGGTTATAAAATATAACTTTCATTGGTGCGAAAATATTAATTAATCCTATATTCAACAATCACTTGATTTCATATTCCAAGTGATAATTGTTAAAACTGTTTTAAATGAAATTTCTGCAATTTGGATTTTAAGTATAAAAGGATCGTAACTTAACTAAATGGCAAGCAGAAAAGGAAATAAAATCTTATCTAGTATAAATGAACGTACAAGTTCCCAGCAATCGAGGTAAGTGAACAGATTTGTTGTTGAGACGATATGAAATCGTGAGAATATTGTCACGTGCGTTCTTCAAGAAAATTAGTACATAAAGGGAATGCCAAACCGTTAAGGATTTTTTTCCGGCGAAGGGTTTTACTAGCTTTGCTACTCAAATTTTGTAATGTAAGCACTGTCCGTCTGTCTTACTTTGGGACTGACCTCCTTGAAACTGTCTCGTTTAATTGTGTACCAAAACCCGATTTGTCTGTATCTGTGATGATTGATTGATTGGTGTTTGCGTCACGTCCAGTTGCAAATATGTCATGCATGTTCGGGACGAGAACAAATAATTGCAATCGATATACAAAACTGCAATATTGGTCTACTGAGATGGAAAAGGGGGGATTTGGAATGCAACGGAAAATAAAGACAATTAAATAGGAACAGGGTCTTCCAACGGTTCACATACATACCCCTAAGAGTTGCTTTAACGTGATCATATTGCGTGTCTTTCTCTTTTTATACAAAACATCTGATTAAACTTTCCCATTCTGACCGGTATAGTGTCTGCTAATCATGCTAATTTATCCATCCTACACAGCCAAACATACACCACACTTTGACAAGTGAAGAAGACCAAAGTAAAAGTATTTCTGTACAAAAGTCATACCTGGGGTATATATATAATATATGTACCTTTAGGATATGTAAACATTTAAAGTTACTCTTTTCTTGAAACATATTAATTGGATTTCCTATTTATCTGCTGCTTCGAAATATATATCTCGCTAAACTCAACTATAGAGAGTAGCTCGGAGAGTAGTGTTGTTTGGTCAGTTGGTCGGGTTCTTGATAACTAATTGATCTGTTCTTGTTTGTCTTCACTTGCATCAATCGGTTTAGCAAGACAAGTTTATGGAAAATAGGAGGGTCATTTCAGAATGTTCAGGCAATTTCTTTTCGGTGTTGGATATATCAATTCCGTTTTAAGTTGCTGTCCCCCCCCCCCCCCCCCCCCCCACCTAATAGTGTTTATTCATGTTATTATGACCAGGAAATTAGTAATCATGAATAAAATCAATAAATGGAGATGTGGGTGCATGTAAACGAATCTGTTGGACAACCATCATGCAATATTTAAACAATTTAGATTCCTATTTTTATCCATTTAGTCTATATATATTCCATAATGTTACAGCAGACAAATCTAGATAGGCCACTAAGGAATTGAATGTGGCTCGCAGATATCTCTTATTTTTTCTGATATATCATTTGATGCGAGCTAAATGGCACAAGAACTGTGCATTATTCCCGTGACCATGGTGACACAATTAAATTATTTTTGCTGTAGCCTGACCTTAAGGTGGCACGGTAGTATTTCCTGGCCCATAGGGATAATGATAGCCTTTTTAGAATTTTCACCACTTTCTAACACTGCAAAAAATTCTACATTCACACTTAACTGAAGTACTTTCATTTTACTATTCAGAAATGAATTTGAATATGTATCATGACCGTTTACTTTTTTTGCTATTTTTAGAAACCTAAGGCCACTAGTAATTTTAGGTCTTTTATGGTGCAGTGAATACAAAATTTAAAAAATTTCTCAAAAATTCATTTTCATCTGTATGTAAAATTATTTCATATTTTTCTACACCTGATTCATCCCTCAGTTTGGGAAAGTATGTTCAGTTGATACTGTATTTTTTGTCCAATCACACTGTTTAGGGGTACACAAAAGAGCAACCTAAATTCTGGAATGCAAATACTACCGTGCCACCTAAATGATCGCATTGAATTTGAGTTGCTTCCCTTTAAATACTGTTAAATCGTTATAATCGAACCGTGTCATTTTAACTTTCTAACGTTCTTTTCTAGTTTCTGTTTGAGAAAATATTAACCATAACAGTATTCTGTAATGAAAATGTATAGATTGTACCCTTTTCATTGAGTTTTTTTTTATTGTTTTATTTTATAAATTTAAAATTGAATCTACACCAACAAGTGCTCCCTTTCAACTTGCTATGGAGATTTGAAAGAAATTACAGTAGCATCAGTATTTCCAGAGCCGCGATAAAAATAGGTTAACGTTCCGTGAGGTTTATCGCAGTCCACGGATTAAACAGAGGAATTATGACATTTTTATCCTCTTAGGGTATAATTGTGAATTGAAATTAATAATCAAAACGACTAAAAAGGCGCCTGTATAAATAATTACACGAAAAGAATTAAATAAGATGTCTTACTTGAACACCTTTCAACAATCAAAGAAAGTAAAAAGTTCTCAAAGTTTGCATAACTTTACTAAGATAATACCTTTACATTTTTGCCGGTATTGAACAGTTGAGGAATACTGCCTTCGTGTATATGTGACAATTCCTACAATGCCACATCCACTTTCTCGGCAAGGAACTCAAACTGAAATTATTAAGAGAGAATCAAGTCAGCTATCATTATCAAAAAGCGAATCTCAAAGCAAATTCGTCACAGGAGGATGCAGTTCTCGTTCTGGATCGCGTTCTGGTCGCCGTTCGTCTAGGTAGGTCAAAAATAAATGTTTAAGAGTTCAACATGATGCATATTCAAAGTGTATACGTCTGTTTGCCTCTTTTAGACTTTAAACTGTACGTAACAAGTCAGTATCAAAATATATATAATCACAACAAATCATTCATGTCATTTGTTTTGAATTTTGAACGACTATATGATTCTACAATATACAATAGGTGATTTCTCTTTCTGTCTTTGAGGAGTATGACTTGTCATCTGGAATTTGTAGTACATGGGTGGTTGTTGTCTCGGTTGTCGTGAGAGTACAGAAGTGGCACTGACTCTTCGTCGACGAGCGAATAATCATATATGTTTCTGATTCGGGGTCGGTGAGTGAAAAGACAAAGGCATTACTGATTTGGTGTCGGTGAGTGAAAGGACAGAAGTGCTACTGATTCGGTGTTTGAGAGTGAAAGAACAGATGTGCTTCTGATTTGGTGTCGGTGAGTGGAAAAACGGACGTACTACTGTTTGGCGTCGGTGAGTGAAAGAACAGACGTGCTACTGATTTGGTGTCGATGAGTGAAAGAACAGATGTGCTACTGATTTGGTGACGTTGAGTGAAAGAACAGACGTGCTACTAATTTGGTGTCGGTGAGTGAAAGAATAGACGTGCCACTGATTTAGTGTCGGTGAGTGAAAGTACAGACGTGCTACTGATTTGGTGTCGGTGAGTGAAAGAACAGACGTGCTACTGATTTGGCGTCGTGAGTGAAAGGACAGAGGTGCTACTGATTTGGTGTCGGTGAGTCAAATAACAGACGTGCTACTGATTTGGGGTCAGTGAGTGAAAGGACAGAGGTATTACTGATTTGGTGTCGGTGAATGAAAGAACAGATGTGCTACTGATTTGGTGTCGGTGAGTAAAAGAACAGACGTGCCACGGATTTGGTGTCGGTGAGTAAAAGAACAGACGTGCTACTGATTTGGTGTCGGTGAGTGAAAGATCAGACATGCTACTGATTTGGTGTCGGTGAGTAAAAGAACAGACGTGCTACTGATTTGGTGTCGGTGAGTGAAAGAACAGACGTGCTACTAATTTGGTGTCGGTGAGTGAAATAACAGACGTGCTACTGATTTGGTGTCGGTGAGTAGTGAGTGAAAGAACAGACGTGCTACTGATTCGTCGTCGACGAGTAAAAGGACATAAGGATTACTGAACCAGTGTCGGAGAGTGATATAGGACAGAAAGGGTACTGATTCGTCGTCGGCGAGTGAAATGACGGAGGTATTACTGATTTAGTAACGGTGAGTGAAAAAATAGAGATGTTACTGATTCGGTGTCGGAGAGTGAAAGAACAGAGGTGTTATAGATTCGGTGAATGAATGTGAAAGAACAGAGCTTTGACTAAATCGTCGTTGGCGAGTAAAATGAAAGTCATGTTACTGATTCAACGTCGTTGAACACAGTAATTACAAACACTTCTCGACTTTCCTGACCAAATTTCTTTTGGAAATTGAAAATATGTGATCCTCATGGCCAATTTAATTGATCGTCAATTAACCGTGACCTTATTTTCACGCTCCAGTGATCAGTTAAGGTTTTGAGTACGAGTGATCTTATTAAGTTATGTCAAATCATCGATATTTGGTATGTTGATTCGATACATCAATCATAGCATGTATTTAAGTGCATGGTCTTGTCCTAAATTTCGCTCACAAGTGGTTACTTTTAGGGTTACTGCATGTCTGGTAATTTTTAAATTGGTACATGTACCTCGGACATATTTCATTTGACCTTAATATCTGTTATGAGTTCAATGTCTTTATTATGGTGTCAGTTTCAGAGTTCATAGCCTTTAAAATAGCATAAAATTTAGAATTCATAACGTTATTAAAATATGGTATCACTTTCAGAGTTCATTGCCTTTGATATTGTCTTTGGCGAGAAAATGTAGCAAGGCAACTTGTACTTTTAGTCGTAGAGCTTGTTGCGCGATACTAACGTAAAATACTTTTTCATAATTTATAAAACGATTATTGTAAACATCTGATTAAATGAATGCATGTTTGTTTTGAAGAATTGATTTTCTTGAGATTTAAAATAATGGGGTAAATCTCCGTTTACAGATATGTCTGTGCACATTAAAGTAGTTATAAAACTTGAAACTAAGTACCTAAGAATACTCAAGGTTTATATGACTACATTTATAATTTTCTTTACAATAGAGAATTGTTTGTATTAGATGATATGTACATACTATATGAAAACTGAATAACCTTTTATGTTGTTTTTGTTAATAAATCATTTTCGATGATAAAAGTATCCTGGACGCGCACTTGTTACCGTTGTAATTTTATCTGATAGGAAATTATTTATATCATTTTGTAAAATTATTTTCTTATTAAGGATCTACATGATTGACGAGCTACTCCACCCATCAATAAGGGTATGTTGCAGAGGGTATATGTCTCCGTGTTCACATTCGTTTTCGCTCTAGAAAGACAAGAGCTATTATTGTGATAAATTAGTACAATGCAGTTCCTAACTTCCTAGTAACATTTTTTTTAATACTTTTCTAAGAATGACTGACATGGTTCTTTCTCAGTATACAAATGAATATTTTTAATAATCTTTATTGACCAAAGTCACAACAGCTGACACGTAACCATTTGTAGAATTCTCTTGGACATACTTTGCATAAGGGCTGAGATTTCTTACACCTAAAATAAAGATCCCGGTAATAATATATTTTTGGTACTGTGCGGAAAATACTGGTGCCATCTATTCTGCGGTTTGGAAATAATCTTGCGATAAAAAAAATGTTTCGACTTGCTTAGACCCTCAGAATTTACTATAAACAAGAATTAGTCAGATTTGTAGTAGATACATGTGTGTCTAACGGCTTTTGTAAAGATTATAACGAATGTAAACAAATCTTGTACTGAAAGATACATCCCATGTTTATATAGCAATGAATATTATCGGACCACTTTGAAAGTCATAAAAATATTAAAATGACATTGAGGACACTTTATCGTTAAGACTTGACAATCAACGGAATGGACAGAAATTCCACGTAAATCTAATTTAATTCATAAGGGGATTTGGAATTGAGAGATGTAAAGCTTTAAACTTTAATAAGAGGTTGGGCCAATTTGACCACCTTAAAATGTGTGAATTATAGTTTCTTCAATTTGATTTGTGTTAGCTACGAGACTTCACTACTGAAGATTCTTTAATTTGATGTTTGGAAACGGAAAAGCTTTCTTCCTTATGTGGCTTATTGTTTTTATTTAATACAATAAGCACTATTGTGATTGGTTGATGATTTTTAAGATTAATTATGTTACTTTCAATTCAGTTGGATTAATTACTTCTATTATGACGAAGTATTTGTTTCGAGAAAAATAGTAACTTCTAATAATTTAGTAAAAAGTTTTGAAAGTTGATTGAGTATGTCTGCCGGTACCAAAAGATCAGGGAACACATCTAAAGGAAACAGTAGGGTTGGTTCTGGAACTACTCGGACCGTTAAGTTCCTGTCAGATGACCAAACGTCTGACCGCTCCCGCTCGTCATCACAATCATCATCAATCGGATCCGGTCAAAGACCAGCATCTGGTCGTCCTAGTTCGAGTCGTCCTGTATCCGGTAGACTTTCATCTCGGTAAGACAATGATTGAATGTATACATTTCATTTTGACCCAATATCAAAAGTTAGATGGGTGAGATAAGTAATAGCTTCTCCTGTCGTAACAGCGTTCTCAAAGTGTTATTTTTATATCACTTTCACATTTACTTGTTAGCTTATAGACTTAATTAAGGTTGTTAACATCAAGAGAAAAGGAACGAAAAGGGGATTTAGTTTCTCTAAATGCTTGTGTCTGCCTATTGAAATTTAAAGGCACATGAATATATTCTTGTAAACTATAAATAATATTTTCCACGATTTGACATTTTGTTGAAATATAATGCTAATCTTATATGATTTTTTTTTATACAAATATCCATTTAATGGCCATTAAATCATCCATGAGTGTAAAAACATCAAAGCGAAACGCATGTAGTAGTTCGAAATTTATTATTATAACTTAATAATAACATTATGTCGTATTTTTACAAGATTTGTAACAACTTGTTTTTAAATTAGTATACAAAGACTCATTTCATTACTAGAATGTCATGCTAAAAATATTAGATGATTGCACGTTTGAACAAATATACATAATAATATTACAGCTAAAAAACATGAAAGTCAAATTGATTTTACAATAGGCAATTGCAAAATTTAAAACTGTCTTCCATATAAGGTTGGAAAACTGACTTCAGATTGTCTACCAGATTTTGTGTCGATTATAGTAGTATAAATATTTGAGTGATTGTATCTTAAATCTATACACACAGATACCCAAAAGAAAGGGCATCTTAAATCTATACACACAGATACCCAAAAGAAAGGGCATCTTAAATCTATACACACAGATACCCAAAAGAAAGGGCATCTCAAACCTATACACACAGATACCCAAAAGAAAGGGCATCTTAAACCTATACACACAGATACCCAAAAGAAAGGGCATCTTAAATCTATACACACAGATACCCAAAAGAAAGGGCATCTTAAATCTATACACACAGATACCCAAAAGAAAGAGTGATTGTATCTTAAATCTATACACACAGATACCCAATACAAAGGGCCCGCATGACAATGTTCACATCTTGGTCTGTGATATTTTATTTTTATATGATCCTATTGAATAAGCATAAAAGGCATTACATTCTTGTATCTTTATACTTTCTATAGAAACATCAATTTTGTGTAAATACTCAGACGGTTGGATATCAAATATCTAGAAAAAACCTACCAGTGGCCAGTATTTCATTATTATATGTTCCTCTAGTTTCAGTTTCGATCAATCATTTGAATATTTGAATTTTTATATCATTTGAAACTTTAAAGTTTATTTCTGTCACGGGGGGGGGGGGGGGGGTCTCTTCCTATATAAAGGTATATACATATGTGCCGCTGGAATGGGTCCCTTTTTTGATCCGTCAAATATATCAATGGTGATTTCTGTAAAGGGCAAAGGTATTTTTCCTGAATGTTTTACGGAATATATGAAATAAACAGTTATATGTAAGCAATTACAGTGTAGTAACATACTACTGCTTATTCCTTATCTCGAATCACCATTCTTTTTATTCATTTGATGGAGAAAAACATAAAGATTTATTGGTGAAATGGTGTTGAATCGTGCTTGTTGGGTGTGGCTAAAAGGAAGTCGCCTCCTTATGGAGACGGAAACCATAACGAATTAAACGGTGAAAGACCATGTCATCGAAATTGTGTCATATTTCTACATAGAAATCGATAGAAATATTAATAATATTTTCTTTAACTTCTATTCATTTGCCGTATCATTTCCATTTAACCTGTAAATTATTAATCATAAAGTCACAAATCATGTATCAGGTTAGGTATAGAAAATAAAAGATATTTCTGATGACAAGTGAATTATAAAACACATATGTTTGCTTGGACAAAGGAATATTACAATATGTGATGGGTTTTATACTTTTAATGTTCAGGATTCTAATATTGGAACTAACAACTTACTTTCCATTCAGTCGGAATAATTTTTAAACAGTTGACAGATATGTTACATTAGCACGAATCTGATTGTAGATCGTCTAACATTGTATCATTTGCAATATTTTTAAAAGTGTCGACACGTTCTTCGTATTATGACTTGAGATATCTTCAAGTTCAGAAGAAGTTTTTGACTGACCTTGTTCCTCTCGTTGAGAAGGACGCTTCAATAGAAAATTTTACAAATAGTATTCGAATTATTTGCCAATTACAGTAATTTGTCAATTTATCCAAACATTTAAATTTCTTTTTAACCGTATTTGTTACACTACATCGAAGGTAAATTAAAAAAAAAGATATATGTGGTATATTTTGAGTTATTTAAAGTACAGAGTTTTACAGGGAACATCTTTATTTTGTATTCATTGTCACTGAACTGTGGAAAGACCTTTTACGAGGATCAAATATAACTTTCACCGTTCGTGTTTGTTTTTCCTCAACTAGGATTTTAAAGTAAATCTTTACTTTAACATGTTAAGTTCAGTTTGGGTTTCTGTGATTTGGTTTTAGTGTTGATCTTAGTAATTAACAATATTGGTCTTTTGATTTGTATAATTGAGAATAAAAGTCAGGTAGGATTGATAACAAACCGAAGTATTTATATTATGTAAAAGGAAAATAAACTACAGACATGAACAAATAATTAGATTCTGGAAACGAACATTCATTCTTTAAAATTCGGAATAATGACACATCTACATTTTAACGAAAACTTTACGGTTACGTTTGTCTCCTAAAGGACTTACTGCAAGTTATATCAATTTATCTGTTTTGCCTGGGAACGAAAAGGAAAAGAAACATGTTGATAGTTGATAGTTGATGTCAACGAATTTTAAAAGCACAGCAATAAAGTTGCTAAGACGATTAAATATTTAAACATTTATAATTACGAACCAGAGAAGTATAACATAGATGCAGTGTTCCGATGGACTGTTTTGTGTAATATTTACTTAACTTTTTACGTATGGAGTAAGCAATAGTAACAGTCCGAAACAAAACTTAGTGGATTTGATTATTGACTGTTGGCACTCATGTCATATCTTCTCGTGTTTATATAAATGCACAAAACTATTGGATTACATATCTAGTGCATGGGTTCTTATGTTTTATTGAAGTGTTGTGAATCACGGGAACCGATTCCAGTGAATAGATATTTCAGTGCTTGTAGAAGGACAACTCTGGATATTTCAGTGCTTGTAGAAGGACAACTCTGGATATTTCAGTGTTTATAGAAGGATAACTGAATATTTCAGTGCTTGTAGAAGGATAACTGCATATTTCAATGCTTGTAGAAGCATAACTGGATATTTTAGTGCTTGTAGAAGGATAATCTAAATATTTGAGTATTGTAGAAGGATAGCTCTGAATTTCAGTGCTTTTAGAATGATAACACTGGATATTTTAGTGCTTGTCGAAGGATATTTCTGAATATATCATATTCATTGTGTTAAGAAAGGATTACAATACTGACACATAATTAATTCAACACTATAATTGTTCTGTGTAACTGCGAACGATGATGCCTCGTCGTTTGTAAATCGTTATTCACTTGGATTTTGTACTCTTCTATGTCATTCTAAAAAGTTAAAGAAATCAGTTTAAAAAATGAGTCGCCGTAGTTCAGTGACTCCGTCTGCAGCTAAGAGGCACTCTGATCCAAGAGTCGGTAAGCGAGTTTCTTTGAGAGATAATACACTATCAGTGCCTTCTTCCTATCGCCAGTCTTTGGGAGATATACGTGATGGGGATACATATTATAAAACAGTACACAGTTACCCATCTGTTTCTGATGTACAAGATATAACTGTATCCATCGCTAGATTGGGAATGCACAGACAAGGATCGGCGGCTCCAGATTCCAGGCGGGGATCAATGTTAAGTGAGAGTAGAGCCATATCCCCTATGCCTGGTGCAGGTTCTCCTATGCAAGGATTCGAATCGCCTATGCCTGAGTACATAATGTCGAGGTAAAGTTTTAAAACAAAAACTCACCGATATTCGTGTCCTTCGACGGAAATAAGTAAAAGTCTCAATTTGAATGTTTTTTTTTGGTTTTTTTTTATTTTTTTTTTATAAAGATATGACTCCTGTAAGTCTTAGAATGTTGCTCCTCTATGTTTTCTACCAGGTACCTACAAATGAAGCGTAATATGTGAAATACTGCCCTCACACTCACCATCTAGCACATCATCAAGAGAACTAGACTTTATTTCATAATCTGTGTCATGTGCGTTGTCTGTGATTGCACAAATGAAGAGTAAGGAGGCTCTCATGAGCCATAATTGTTAACACAGACCGTGAACTATGAAGTTATGTCCCTCTGTTAACCCATTCCGACTTTAAGCATACAGAATTATTCATCTTTCAATTGAATTTCATGACCCAGCAAACACATTGACAATTCCCCACGAGTCTGTGTGGCACCTGTGTGGAGGGATTCACGGTCAAACACGGTAAAAAAAAACTTTAAATGTTTAATTTTGCAAACTTTGATTGCCGAAAATTTGATAAGATTTTTGTACTTACAGTTTCTATATAGAATACCTTTGAAACCGTATCTCTACTTTGACCGAGACCGTGGCCTTGTCAGTAAACTTGTATTTTTCATTTTAGTTTTTATCTCATGGACGCACTCCGGTAATTGGAATAAGTTTTAATATTTATAAATACGGCTTAGTTGAATTTGATCGCAATCTTTAACATATTTGCCACTGGACGTTAACCCATTAATTTAAGTGTTGCCAATTAAAGTCACTGTTGAAGGAAATTCAAACACGTGCGTTTAGTTTTTGTGATAAGTAAATGATATACATTGGGCAACTTTTTATAAAATTGAGAATGGAAATGGGGAATGTGTCAAAGAGACAACAACCCGCCCAAACAAAAAACAACAGCAGAGGGTCACCAACAGGTCTTCAATGTAGCGAGAAACTCCCGCACCCGGAGGCGTCCCTCAGCTGGCCCCCAAACAAATATACACTAGTCCAGTGATAATGAACGCCACACTAATTTCCAAATTGTACACAAGAAACTAAAATTAAAATAATACAAGACTAACAAAGGCCAGAGGCTCCTGACTTGGGACAGGCGCAAAAATGCGGCGGGGTTAAACATGTTTGTGGGATCTCAACCCTCCCCCTATACCTCTAACCAATGTAGTAAAGTAAACGCATAACAATACGCACATTAAAATTCAGTTCAAGAGAAATCCGAGTCTGATGTCAGAAGATGTAACCAAAGAAAATAAACAAAATGACAATAATTCATAAATAACAACAGACTACTAGCAGTTAACTGACATGCCAGCTCCAGACTTCAACTAAACTGACTGAAAGATTATGATTTCATCATATGAACATCAGGCACAATCCTTCCCGTTAGGTGTTTAGTATCATACCATCATAACATATGATGAGAAGAACATAACCCGTGTCATGCCAACAACTGTTTTTAGAATAAATGTGTTTAGTTCCGATGCAAAGACCTTATCAATGACTCAATATTAACGCCAAAATATGCAATCTTTAATGACTTGACAACAATATCGTAATTATATCCCTTCTTAATAAGTCTATTCAAAGGTTCCTATTGTCCTCACATATATTTGTGTAATATATATTTATTAAGCCGATTTTTGTTTTTTAAGATTATGGTCTTTCCTGCCTTTACTTTTTTAAAACCATAATAAAACAGTACTCAATCACAAATTACATGCAACATGTTGATTAATTTCAGATATATAACATTTTCAATGTATTGAAATCATAAATCGGCAACTTTGATAAGCTCGTGAATGTTTTGCAATCTATTAAAAAAAGGGGGGTCGCTATGAGATTATTTGATCGTCCAATTTAATCTTCTTTTAAATGGGGACAAATGTTCACACTGTTGTTCGATTTTAAAGACCAAACACATAAGCTTAAGACGATTATTAAAATTTAGAATTTAAATACGACAAAAAAAAACAACAAAGGAATAATGAGGTCTCCCTAAAAAGTGCGCCACCTGCTTGGTTGTTTACATCCGGTAAACCTACCTGACAACGTATAGGGGGTTATAATCTGTATTTTACGCACCTAATCAAGACACAAATGACAATTAATCAATTGTAATGGCTTCCAAAGGTGCTAAGAAAGGTGCATCAACTAATCGAGTCAGTTCTGCAACCCCTAGAGAGTAAGTCATGTGTTTCTCAAGTAACAAAAGTGTCATTGGATACAAAATGGCTGCATAATCCCCCCTTTTACAATAAAACCGACTCATATCAGTACAGTATACAAACTATAGTTCGAATAAGCGAATTTTGTTCAACAATGCGTTTAAAGGTCTGTTTCGTCTTAAGAAAACACTCCTTGGCACATCAGCCTTCAATGCCTCTGGTACTGTCTTTTGGTCTTCAATGTCAATGACTTCATTTGCTGTATAGTCAGATAGTAGGGGACCCTGTATGTACATACATGTTACTGTTTTGTGTCGGTTTTCTGTATCTGTATCTATACCTTGTAGAATTCCTTTGACCTGTTAGGATAAGAGTAAGCTACATGTATTGTTAAAGGATCATTTAGTATAGTCTAAAGATCTATTAGTCCAAATAATTATGTCATCTTGAAAGGCTATTTTTTTTCTGTGATGCTAAGGTGTCAAAGATAAAAATAATGAAAAGCCTTTCATTTTAAGACGTCAAAAATATGTAGACTAGTCTATAGCCCTACATGCAGAATACAAGTTTTTTTTTAAATGATAAGTTGCACAAAATAATTGTAACAGGACCAGGTCCAAATTTTATACATGTACAATGATATGCAAGATATTGTGTGAATCCTCCATACTATGAAAATCCATGCAAAATTCAGAATATGTTATAAAATTATAATAAAATTAAAGTGTTTTGAGATTCGGCAACTGTCTCATTTATTGATAGAAATTTCTCAAATGAAGTGTACTTTATTTATGAAGTCTCTTTTCATGAGGACTTTTAGTCAATAATGTCTCAAGATTTCCCCTGAACTGTGAATTTATTCCATCAGAAATGATTTCTTGTTTTTGGTTAAATCCTGTTCTTTTTGTATATCTAAAGACAACTATGTATTAAATCACTATTAGCCATGTTACTGGTTTTTTCAAATAACAAAAGCAATTTTTTAATTTGTTTAAAAAAGTAAATGAACATGTAAATATATAAGTCCAAGTATGTCTTACACAGACTGCACTGTTAGCCAATACCTCGGACTAGCAAATGACTAGTAAAGTTTTATTGGGACTAGTAAATTTTGCAAATTTATTTGTTTTGATCAATAAGAAAAATTTCAGTATATTACTCTTCAGACGAGTAGTTGGATTATTTTTTTGTGCAGACTGCTTACATCAGTCTGTTACTGTCTTAATATGAAAATTCTTACTTACATGTATATGAGGTATAACAGCTTGAAGTACATGTACATGTAGTCCAAGTACATGTACCTTTATTCTGTTAATATATATTGAATTACATGTAGTTATTAATTAAAAAAGCTTTAAGCATGTTAAGCAAGCAAATATTTCCATATTACCATGATTACTAGTTTACTATTATTTCATGACAAAAAGGCATTATATATAAATACTTTGAAGTTATAACTTAAAGAGATGAACACTTAAATTTGATTTCAAAAGTACTAGGTATTAAACTACAATCTTTATAAGACTTATAGTATAACTAATCGCCGTATTTGAATATAAAAAATAAGACAACGCGTGACCGAACGACGCATGGATTAAACGAGTGCGCAGCACGAGTTTAATCCATAGCGGCGTTCGGTCACAAGTTGTTTTATTTTTGATATTCAAATACGGCGATTAGTTATACTTTTTATTACATTGTCAAATTGCTTATATTTATGAAATTAATGTAGAAAATGTAAGGAACTATATGGTTTTCCTACGCATGTTTTGTTTCGACGTTATCGACGTCTTGACAACGCCTATTGTTGTATGACGTCAGAGAGTGAAATAACCACGTTTATTTCACATGTGAAATTATCGGATTTATCTAACTGGGAAATCAATGTAATTCATTGCAACCAATGTAATAATTGAATATATCGTTAATTATATTGATATCAATAAAAAAAGAATTCATAATAATTTTTTCAGAAAATAATTATAGTATCGGAATATAAACTTCAGAAGATAACATTTAAGTTTATAATAAAATGCCTGCTCCAAGTGTGAGCAGCAGAGCTAGCTCTATTACTTATGGAAGCTCTTCAGTTACATTAGACAAGAGAACTCCAAGATCTAGTGGTCCTAATGCGAGGTAAAATTTGTAAGAATTTTCCTGGATTTTTAGACACAAAATTTAGATTTTTTGGTTTATAAAGTTTGTTGGTGTGCACTTCACTGGTTTTTGGAATACAAATTTATATTATACAATTATCAATATGAGTTATGGATTTTCCTCCATTGAATGTTTAATGTGATGGAGGTAAGACTGTTTCACTTGATATTCGGTAAGTCTAGAATTTGCATGATATTATTATACATTTATATTCAGAGACCACTATTACATAAAAAGAATCCATTGGTGGCCTTTGTCTGTTTTCTTCTCTTTGGTCAGGTTGTTGTGACTTGTCTCTTTGCCACAGTCCCCATTTCAATTCTCAAATTCTCTTGTGTCCATTGAACTTTACATTGAAGTAGAAACAGTATTATCTATGAAAAATCACAGTCCAGGTGCATTGATTGTCATCCTTGATTGTCCAAGGGTCCAACATTCAAATAAGTTATCCAATACTTTTGTCTTAATACTTGCATAATAAACACTTTGATGTCCCCTCTTGACAGTAGACATACAATGAAATATAGTATAGTATAGAATTTTTCTGTTACTAGTCCGTTCTACTGAAGAAAATGTCTTTACAAAGTAAGGAATATGACAGTTGTTATTAATTTGTTTGATGTGTTTGAGCTTTTGATTTTGTCATTTTTTGCCATTGGATTACAGACTTTCCATTTTGAATTTTCATCAGAGTTCAGTATTTTTGTTATTTAACTTTTCCCACAGACTATACATGTATGTTAAGTTTGCTTATTTAATTGTTATACATTTTTTATTATTTAAAAACAATATCTCCTTTGATCTTGAGTCTTGACAATTTTCATATTTATAGGAATTTAATTGTTAAAATAAGAGATTGAAGCATATATATTTCCTCTCAACTCTTGTTTGCCTTATTTCGTGGGTTTTTTTTATGGCCCCGCAACAAAGTTGTCGCGGACATATAGGTACCCTTGTCCTTTAATAATTCCGTCATTCCGCTACAATTAACCATTATACAGATTTATTTTCTAAACGCTTTCAAATATTGCACTGATTTTTGATATGTGAGTTAACCATGATGAATTACAGATCAAGTTTGAGTTTCGTTCCGCTTCACTTATTTTGGTCAAAATTACGGGCTTTGGACTTTGATAAATTGTCAAAAATCTCAGTTATATGGTTTTTTTTAAGGCCTTAAGATTTTGAGAGATTTAGTATATGTGAGACTAGCATCTTGTTTGTGTCCGCATGTGTTATTGAAATTGCAGATTTTTCAAATTTTTCGAAACATCTAGTTTGGTTTTTTTTGGGGGGGGAATGCTTTTAAAGTCATTCTTTAATTTAACGCTTTAATCAATGTTTAAATCCACACATAGCAGCATCAATTAACAGTACAATGTACTAGTAACTTTCAACTGGCTACACTCCACTTCAAAAAAACAAACAATTCTTTAATAATTAAAAAAATAAATTGAAATATCCAAATGCTTTTTTTTTTAACATTTATAAAAGAAAAACAGGAACTATTGTCTCTATAATGGTTGATATTTTCTATGCATTTTCTGACAGGAAAAAAAGTTTGCCCCAAACTAAATCATTAAGCCTTAATTTAAAGACTTTCTGTATTAATAATTTTACAGTAATAATGATTGGTTTTATACAAATACATTAATGAAACACTCCTTTGATCTTCTTTAATCTGCAATCTATATTTAACTTTATCTTCATTAATGTTACCTGTAATTTTCAGGTAAAATATTGATTATTATGGGTCTTTGTAAATTATCTTGCTATTAATGATGTTATCAAAATTTACAAATATTGATTGGATTCTGAATATTGTACTAATAGGAATATGTAAACGGCAGGTGATTGTCTACACCTACATGTACATGTATGTAAGATCTATAGTTAAGAGAAGTTGGTGAAAGAATCTAGATATACTTACATGTAGCAGTAGACTTGTTTGTATCAGCCATTTCAGAATCTTTAGAACTTACTAATACTAAACTATGGTGAATAATTCAGAATTGAATAACTAGTAGTTTGTACACCAAATGAAAACAATATCTCATTATTGTAGGTGCATGACGGTCTACATTCTTTTTTTATTTGACTGAGAAAAACCCATCTAAAATTATCACACAGAAATTAAGATCAACTAGAAATTTTAGAAAAAGAACCCAAACTAGTTTATACCCATTGTGACATTAACCATGTTAACAAAGAAACTGATAGAATATTATTGACAGGCCTACATTTGTATCTAGAGAGGTACAGGAACATAAGACTAACATTTTACATCATGATTCCCAACCTGCCACAACATAAAATATAGCAATAGCACAACAGACATTTCCAACAAAAATAAAGGGCCCAACCACAATATTTTCTCCTGATGTTCATAAGATTGTTTTTAGTTCATTCTGGTCATTAGCACTCTGTGAATGGATATTTTACACTTTGATATGTATATCATACCCTTATTCATTGAACTTGAAAAAATAGTTCCAGATTTTTGAAATTCTGGAAAAATTTTCAGTATCTGATCGAGTTTACAAATGAAATGCATTTGTTTGTCTGAGTAAAATTCCCCTTGACTTTGTCTCCGTTGTTTTATATAATTGCACTTACATGGTTGGACAATCTGGTTTGGGACCTCATGCAGTGGTTGAGAAATCTAATAATCAAGTGTTCAATGGACATGATGGAGTGTCACCTTATCATTGAAATGATAAAAGATAAACTTTATAAATCTGATTGAAATATAGGTTCTTATAAATAAATTCATTTCACTACGATATGGTTTTTTGGTAAATGTTACGAAAATGGATGAAAAATGTATCATGCAGATTTCTGTAAAAACGAAAAAAAAATATTATTCATTTACACAAATCTATAATTATGTTTTTATATGATGTACTGCTTTATACATATAAAGCCAGACTTTTGTTTTATTACTAAAGAATCTAGGACAAAGCCTATGATTTGACCATATGGTAAGGGTAAATATTATCTCCTTACACAGTAATTATGATCAAGTTGTCTACCTGATTCTTTGTTATACTCTATTGATTTTCTACCTGTTGTATTTAATAGATGGTAAAATTAATTTTATATCGATCATCAGGTTTTACCTGCAAATTTCTTTGTGTTTCCGTTAATTTTACGACAAAGTAGAAACATCATAAAATGGGTTAGGAGGACATAAATTTACATTGCAGCTGTCAGGTAGTGTGTTTAAATCTTTCCTTTCAGGATGTATTTTTATTTTAAATTTCTGGTTTCTGATCTAATTGAAAATGGAATGCGATACAATAAAGTAAATTCAATTTGAAAAAAGTAAGCTTTTATGTATGTTTTTATGATGATTTGGATTTGATATATATATTACACTGGTATATTGTATGTTTATTAATATTGCCGAAATTCATTTTAAGATAAAATGGGAATTTTGTTATTAAAATAAAATATTTATTATGGACTAAGATTTTTTTTTTTTTTAAATTTATTTTGAACCTAACTGGTAGAAAAACACAAATAGGCAAGGTACTTTCTTATTTAAACTGAAATAAATAGCAAATTCAAATACTATTAGAACAGTCATATTTGAAAGGACTCATTAAATTCTTCCAAATAATGTTAGTCCAAGAACTATATTCTATAAATACTTTTTGTAAGTAAAGGCCTAGAATCATTGATGACACTAGTAGGTATGTGTTTTCCCCCTAGTTATCAAGTAACTGATGAGCTAAAAGTCAGAAGTCAGTTTCACAAAATAGTAAGTTTTTTTGTGAAACCTACTCCAGGTTCTAGACTTTCCCTTTAACAAGTTACACACTAAAGTGACATTTGATATTTTTCTATTTTAGAGCTGCCTCGATAGCTGCCAGTGCAGGGGGAACTAATTCAACTCGACCACAAGTTAAAATATGGCCAGAATGGACAGAATCTGAACTTGCAGCAGAAAAATGGGTAAGGCTAATGACTAGAGGGACCATTTAAGAGGGGCACTGCTGTTAAGGGTTATTTGATTTTTTAATATTTTATTTGGTAAAGCAAAATATGAAGTTGATATTTTATTACTTGATATACAAATGCGTGTACCTTTTTATCCATCCACATTTATATCTTATCATCTTGTAAATTTCATCTTTGCTAGCCGAGGGTTACATCTTGGCCAGCAAAGAGTGTAAATTTGGAAGAAACCATGCTCATATAAGCACTCTTAGAGCTTTGATTTGTAGGATGGCAAAGGAGGAAAAACAGAGAAAGGGAAGTCACCAGTGGTATGTTACATCCTGTTAGATAGTTATCTCCCTTCTATTATCCTTTGCACCCTTTCCTTATACCTTTATTTTTAATTTTTTAAAACAACAGAACAGAGTGACAAGAGTAGATATTGAAATGTAATTAAACTTGCATGATCTTGTGTTCACCTCTCCATAAATTATATCATGGTATATCATTTTTTTGTGCTCTTAGTGTTGAAAAATATGTTTTATGGAAAATATGGAAAATGACTTGGTATCTTTAACTTTCTATTTTTAAGAGTGAATATGAAATTGCAGGATATATATAATTATGTATACAATTACATGAAATATATAATTCACTTATATTCACTGTTTTTTAAGATCTTTATAAAAAAAAAATGTTTTGCTGATAAAAATTTTGTTAGTTGTATAAATAATCTACTCTGTTCTGTTGTATTTTGAAATGATCAACTTTGATATTGATATAACTATTCATATTTATATCTTGTTATTATTGATAGCTTATTTCTTCTTTTTTTTGCACAGCATTGCAAAGGATTGTTTTGCAACTTTACACTACAATCAGGGGTCGAATTTAAGCTTTTTTGTGTACTGGCCAGTCGGACCAGTGGACTGAAAACTCTACTGGTCTGGCTCCAAATCTCCTGGTCCTGCAAAAATTACATTCATTTGACAAACACTAATATAAATGATAGATGTTTGTTTTCGTTTACATAAGTAAGATTGGAACAAAGGGATAGTCATGATTCTGATAAAGTCTTTCATAATCTCAATGATTTTTTTTTTATCAAAACAAGGATTTGATCAAAATCAGGATCAAGGACCAAAAAAATTTCAACCACTCACGATCTTTTTTCCATGATTTTTGGTATTTTTGTTTCCTTTTATCAATTTCATATACTATATTTAGATTTTTCCTTTTGATTTTCGCTTATTTTAATTTTTTTGTCCAGCAGTTTAACTCCATCCAAAAATTTCCACATTTTATATTGTTGTGAAGGACGCTCACCCCAGATATTAATTAACTTGATCAATTGTAATACCCCCAGTACCGTGTAATTGATTTCACAGGTAAATTGTTTTGTAAACAAATGGAGATTGCGATGCAAACAGTGATTTTTATCGACAAATTTCTACTGGTCCGCCGGACCACCAGCTGACAAAATCTACTGGTCCGACGCACATTCTACTGGTACCGGACCAGCGCTAATTTCGACCCCTGACTACAATGGTCATTGAGTTTATTGTGGCTAGCTTGAATAAAAATTAAAACTATGATCTATGCATAATCTACCACTCATGATAGATAGATGAGGATATTCTAGCAAACTTTGAAAAACTAAAGCTTAAAAAATAGGCAATATATACATGATGCAAAACTCTGAGAAAAACTTACCAAAAGGTAGAGTAGTTCTATTAGTCTTTAAATACAAAATAAAAAATGCAATTAAATGCTTTATTCATTTTAATCCGTTTAAAAATGTTTTCACCTATAAATTCATTTCCATGGTATCCCCTGATTAAAATTTTATTTTATTAGGAACTTGAGGAACATTCATCAAGACATTAACTGTGTATTTTATACACAAATGTAAATGATATGAAACAAGTTCATGCTACTTTGAACAGTTTTCCTTATTAACAAATAAAGTTCATGAAAACAATTGAATAATTGTTTTATAAATAACAGTGAACATCTTTCTAGATCTAAAAGTCTAAAATTGGCCTTGTTTTTCCCTCCTTCCTTTTCTACTGTTCAGATAATGAAGAAAGGAACTGTCATGCTTTAAAACCTAAAAGATTCCAGTAGAAGGGCCAGTATATTATAAAGTAATAGAACTAGAGCAAGACTTGTAGCTTAGTAAATTTTACAGCTCAAAACGAATGGCCCTTATAGTTGAGCCACAATACAGATTGATTATTGGAATGCAGGGTTCCTATTTTATCTGGATACTTATAAAATACTATGTTAATTTGATACTAACATGTTCTTCCACTTTTATAACAGCTTGGGACAGTAAGTATAACGTTGACTAATAAGATAGCTTTTCTGTGTTCGTTCAATCGTTAATATAATGATGTTGTGATATATATGATCTATGTCTTAATATATTTATACTACCATGGACAAATATGTATGTACATGTCTGCAGCCAAACCTCAAGCTCAAACAAATAAGCTTCTAAACTTGCTTTCAAATGCTGAATTCATGTTGCTGTATTTACCTCCTTAAATTATTGCTATTTCATAATTTGAAATGATCCGTTTCATAATTATATAATAATATGCTGGATTTTATCAAAAGGTCAATGTACGTAATAACATTATAAAAAGCCCAACTTTAAAGACTTGTGTAACTTATAACCATGCTATTTTAATTAATTTTATTCTTTTGTCAATTTTGATGTTTTTGTAAGAGTTAATTGTGTGAGAGTGTTTTTTGAAAAAAACACAGAAATTAATGAAAAAAATAATTGCCTTAAATTCCATTTTTTTAAACCTTGCTGCATGCTGTTTTGTTCAGTAACTATTTATCAAGTCATCAGTTTTATTACTAGTGTGTATAGTTTATTCTTTAAAATTCAAGCAAAATTTAGAAATTCATTTATGATTTTCCAGTAAAGACACTATTTCTGTGACCATTTTCACAAACAACTTAATAGTTAAAACAATCGTATGTTAAACTAAATTGTTCATAACTTACAATCTATTTTAATCAAAAGATTTTTGGTAAAATGGTCAGAGAACTTTATAGTTTTCAAATAAGATTCCGTTTTAAAGATCTATTGCATAAAGCTTTATATTTCACTCAGTTGCTGGTAGAGTTCACAATTAGTCTAATCATAATGAAAAATTCATGTTTATAAGGTAACGTTAAATATTTATGATTGTAGACATATTCTAATTTCAGCTTAGAATAAAATATGTTTCGAATAATGTATAGATTTTTATGATCAGTCATTCAGAGGCTTGGGGGATTTTTAACCGGATAAGTTAATATATGATTAAATTTGGAATATTTGATAAAGCATTCTATTAGCAAGTTGGTGATAAATAAAGAAATCCACTCTATTTTGAAAAGATTTTGTGATAATAATTATTGCTGCTCCATTTGATGAACTTGTTTGAATCCCAAAGCTGAGTACACATTCTGATTGATGCCTGGTCTAATGCAGACAAACAATAGTTTATTTATGTCTCACCACATAATGTATAAGAACCAATATCAACAGTGTTAATATGGACCATTCTGTATTCTATGTTTTTGATACATATACCTTTTTTGAATGGTCTTGAATTTGACATCATGATATTTTATTTGTAGGCATCTCAACTTTTCGATGATCCTGAAGGAAAAATTGATATGCCATCTTCATTAAAGGTCGCCAAATGGGTTAGAGCTGTTGATTTCATGGCAGAAAAGGTAGACTCGGTAAACTGACTTAAATATAGTATATATAGTCTTTATCCTTCTAGTCAATGATGACAAAATTTCTCCGATTTTAAAGCAGAACATAAATTCTCAGTTGTGGTATAAAATTAATAATAATCCAAACACAGGTCAACTCATACACGTAGAAAAAAAAAACTATACATCATATTATGAAATCTGATTAAAATTTTCGTATTTTGAAAATATGTACTTTTAAAAGATAGTTTAATATCATTTGTTATTATTCTCAAATCAATCCAATATTGATGTATATATCAATCAAACAAAGCATGTTGAATTTGCTGCTCTATGTTTGATGATGAACGGCTAGCTCAATAAAATGAGACCTAGAGCTCTATAATTGACAGTTAGCTCAATAAAATCTGACCTAGAGCTCTATAATTGACAGTTAGCTCAATAAAATGAGACCTAGAGCTCTATAACTGAAGCTCAATAAAATGAGACCTAGAGCTCTATAACTGAAGCTCAATAAAATGAGACCTAGAGCTCTATAATTGACAGTTAGCTCAATAAAATGAGACCTAGAGTTCTATAATAGACAGTTAGCTCAATAAAATGAGACCTAGAGCTCTATAACTGACAGTTAGCTCAATAAAATGAGACCTAGAGCTCTATAATTGACAGTTAGCTCAATAAAATGAGACCTAGAGCTCTATAATTGACAGTTAGCTCAATAAAATGAGACCTAGAGCTCTATAACTGACAGTTAGCTCAATAAAATGAGACCTCGAGCTCTATAACTGACAGTTAGCTCAATAAAATGAGACCTAGAGCTCTATAACTGACAGTTAGCTCAATAAAATGAGACCTAAAGCTCTATAACTGACAGTTAGCTCAATAAAATGAGACCTAGAGCTCTATAACTGACAGTTTAGCTCAATAAAATGAGACCTAGAGCTCTATAATTGACAGTTAGATCAATGAAATGAGACCTAGAGCTCTATAATTGACATTTTAAAAGACTAAATGTTGGTTATAAAGCAATCTTGATAGATAATATGAATTTTGCATTAATTTACGAGTTCTTGTTTAAAGGTCATAATTTTCTAAATTGCTGCTTCTCTCTATGGACTTTAAACTGCTGTTAGCTAAGACATTTGAAAGTCATATTGTAAAATCATAATCTAAGCTACTTTGTCAGATTACAAAAAAAACTTTCAAACAATAATTGCACAAGTCATAAGTTCCTTAAGGATAGTATAGTGAATGTTATAACTGTAATAGTCATGTATGGGTAATGAAAGGATTATCTAACTCTATTGAAATCTTTATGATGGTACATACAATATGATCTTTTTGATGGTACATACACTATGATCTTTTTGATGGTACATACACTATGATCTTTTTGATGGTACATACACTATGATATTTTTGATGGTACATACACTATGATCTTTTTGATGGTACATACAATATTATCTTTTTGATGGTACATACAATATTATCTTTTTGATGGTACATACACTATGATCTTTTTGATGGTACATACACTATGATCTTTTTGATGGTACATACACTATGATCTTTTTGATGGTACATACACTATGATCTTTTTGATGGTACATACACTATGATCTTTTTGATGGTACATACAATATGATCTTTTTGATGGTACATACACTATGATCTTTTTGATGGTACATACACTATGATCTTTTTGATGGTACATACACTATGATCTTTTTGATGGTACATACACTATTGTCTTTTTGATGGTACATACAATATGATCTTTTTGATGGTACATACAATATGATCTTTTTGATGGTACATACACTATGATCTTTTTGATGGTACATACAATATGATCTTTTTGATGGTACATACACTATGATCTTTTTGATGGTACATACACTGTGATCTTTTTGATGGTACATACACTATTATCTTTTTGATGGTACATACACTATGATCTTTTTGATGGTACATACACTATGATCTTTTTGATGGTACATACAATATTATCTTTTTGATGGTACATACACTATGATCTTTTTGATGGTACATACACTATGATCATTTTGATGGTACATACACTATGATCATTTTGATGGTACATACAATATTATCTTTTTGATGGTACATACAATATTATCTTTTTGATGGTACATACAATATTATCTTTTTGATGGTACATACACTATGATCTTTTTGATGGTACATACACTATGATCTTTTTGATGGTACATACACTATGATCTTTTTGATGGTACATACACTATGATCTTTTTGATGGTACATACACTATGATCTTTTTGATGGTACATACACTATGATCTTTTTGATGGTACATACAATATTATCTTTTTGATGGTACATACACTATGATCTTTTTGATGGTACATACACTATGATCTTTTTGATGGTACATACACTATGATCTTTTTGATGGTACATACACTATGATCTTTTTGATGGTACATACACTATGATCTTTTTGATGGTACATACAATATTATCTTTTTGATGGTACATACACTATGATCTTTTTGATGGTACATACACTATGATCTTTTTGATGGTACATACACTATGATCATTTTGATGGTACATACACTATTATCTTTTTGATGGTACATACACTATGATATTTTTGATGGTACATACACTATGATCTTTTTGATGGTACATACACTATGATCTTTTTGATGGTACATACACTATGATCTTTTTGATGGTACATACACTATGATCTTTTTGATGGTACATACACTATTATCTTTTTGATGGTACATACACTATTATCTTTTTGATGGTACATACACTATTATCTTTTTGATGGTACATACACTATGATCTTTTTGATGGTACATACACTATGATCTTTTTGATGGTACATACACTATGATCTTTTTGATGGTACATACACTATGATCTTTTTGATGGTACATACACTATGATCTTTTTGATGGTACATACACTATGATCTTTTTGATGGTACATACACTATGATCTTTTTGATGGTACATACACTATGATCTTTTTGATGGTACATACACTATGATCTTTTTGATGGTACATACACTATGATCTTTTTGATGGTACATACACTATGATCTTTTTGATGGTACATACACTATGATCTTTTTGATGGTACATACACTATGATCTTTTTGATGGTACATACACTATGATCTTTTTGATGGTACATAAAATATTATCTTTTTGATGGTACATACAATATTATCTTTTTGATGGTACATACACTATGATCTTTTTGATGGTACATACACTATGATCTTTTTGATGGTACATACAATATTATCTTTTCTGTTGTCCTTAAACTCATAAAAGTACATGTAGCCTCATAAAAAATACTGATACTACAAAATGACTTATTGTAACTTAGAGATTTCTTCCACAGTGCAGCTAGTAACACTGAATCTCTTGATCAACACAATTCATACTGTGTGGGGGTCTCGGTGGCCAAGTGGTCTAGGTAGTTACTACTGTAATCACTAGCCAGTCAACACTGAATCTCTTGATCAACACAATACATACTGTGTGGGGGTCTCGGTGGCCAAGTGGTCTAGGTAGTTACTACTGTAATCACTAGCCAGTTAACACTGAATCTCTTGATCAACACAATACATACTGTGTGGCGACCTTGGTGGCCAAGTGGTCTAGGTAGTTACTACTGTAATCACTAGCCAGTCAACACTGAATCTCTTGATCAACACAATACATACTGTGTGGGTGCCTTGGTGGCCAAGTGGTCTAGGTAGTTACTACTGTAATCACTAGCCAGTCAACACTGATATTTTCTAAAAAAAACACATGATTATTTGATTGCAAAACACATGTATTTGAACTAACTTTTACAACTATGAAACATATCATTATATATATTTAGTATTTAACATCATTGCATTGTAATTTTGTAGACCCCAGTAGTGGTAGACCCAGATGGAATGGCCTCCTTTGATCTTATAAAGGCAAATGAACATATACATGAAAGTGAGGTAAAGTATTATTGATGCTTTTAATGTTTTTGTTATGCCCCACCTACAATAGTAGAGGGGCATTATGTTTTCTGGTCTGTGCCTCCGTTCGTCCGTCCGTCCGTCTGTGCCTCCGTTCGTCCGTCCGGTTAAAGTTTTTGGTCGAGGTAGTTTTTGATGAAGCTGAAGTCCAATCAACTTCAAACTTAATACACATGTTCCCCATGATATGATCTTTCTAATTTCAATGCCAAATTATAGTTTTGACCCCAATTTCATGATCCACTGAACATAGAAAATGATAGTGCAAAGTTCAGGTTGAAGTTTTTGGTCAAGGTAGTTTTTGATGAAGTTAAAGTTACATCAATTTGAAACTTAGTACACATGTTCCCTACTGAACATAGAAAATGATAGTGGGAGTTGGGCATCCGTGTACTATGGACACATTCTTGTTGCAATAAAAATAAGAAGATATATGTTATGATTGCCAATGAGATAACTTACCACTAGAGACCAAATGAGTAAACAACTTTAGGTCACTATATGGCCTTCAAAATATCATCACAATGTTTTCAAACTGGTTTTTTTTGTATCTCATATGAGATGACGAAACCCATAATAATTTCAGGACTGTGCCATATATGTACCATCAAACGTTTAAGGTAGTAATGTTCCATCCTTCAGTAAATATTTCTGTTAAATTCTCTTATTTTTGAAATTGCATAATTTTACACTATAGTGAATGGTAAAAATCAGCAAACATAAATCATCGCAAACATACTAAAAATACAGTCTTTCCTTATAGTATACATCAAAACAGTTCGGAAGTCATATTAATAGACATTGTTTTTCATTTCAGTTGATGAGATATATCATTAGTCAAGTATCAGCTTTGTGGGAGATGAGTCTCACTCAAAACCCTCCAACAGAATCTGTAGACCCTGCTATTCCTATGGAGGCCCTGGCCCACACATGGAGACCATGGGAGCATATTTATACCAGTAAACCACAGAAAGGCCCACATGTACCACAATACAGTGCCTATGGAAAATATGTTGTCAAGTTATATTGGATGGTTAGTATATTACCAGATTAGTCAAATGTTGTTTTCAACTGTATCACATATCAACAGTTGAACCTAATACAAATGTATGATTCCATGTAGGTTATAAGAGAGCTATTTTATCTGCATATTTGTTGTGAGATGATTATAATCTGCATGTTCTGATGATGAAATATAAAATTACACAGTTAAAGGTAAATGATCTTTGCTAGCTTTACAAGAAGAAAGAAATTGTCTATCAAATATTATTGAAAAGTCATTTGGTATAAATTTGAAATAGATCACCTTGATAATTATCATATTACCTTCAGTTTAGTTGAATGGTTTTTCTGTTAGCATTGTTTTATTACTATGATTGTTTCATTTGATGTTTGAAATGTAACCTTTAAACTAAATATGCAGTATCTAAATTATACAAAGGATATTTTTTCTGATAGAACAATATTAAATTGTATTAAAAGAATTGAAAAGACAGGCATTTTATATATAAATAACCTGTGCATGTTTTTTTTTGTATGAATATCCCTTTTTGTATATTTTTAGGGATGTTGGAGAAAACTAACAGTTGACGACTCACTGCCCTTAGATGAAAATGATCGTCTTCTTCTGCCAGCAACGACTATGAGTCATGAACTATGGCCGATGTTACTTACCAAAGCTTTAATTAAAATTGCTTCATTAGAGTATGTATACTTGGAAATAAAGTTTTGATCACTTTTTATATTTATTGCATATACAGATAGTACTTATATAAGTGAAATACTCTTAGAATTGTTTATCCTATGAACCATCATGTCTTTTTCCTATGAGAAATCAGTAGAAAACAAGATTCAAAGAAAAAATAATTCAGATAGCTATGCTAAAAAAAATCTACAAGAATATTTCATTCCTGAAATCACCCATTACAATGCAACCATTCTATTGGACTGTGTAACTAGTATAAACTTAATTATTATCTATAAATTCTATAGCATGATCTTGATTTTTTTTTTAATCCTAATTAATTTTATATTAACTTATAGTTATGCTGGAGGTAGTAGCAGCAGTGAATTTGGTGACTGCAGTATTGTACAGTGTTTAACAGGCTGGATCCCAGAGTCCATTCCATTACAGTATGTAAATTATCTCCCTTGTTCCATTGGTGAAAGGTTGCCATCATTTTATTATTTTAATGGTTATATTTCAGTATTTGATGTTTCGAATATATTTGTAATATTACGTCACTATTATATAAACTGCACTTTCACTTTAGAAAACATAGTACATGTGTACTGTAATTGTCAAATTCATAGATTTTTTAAAAATTTGGTTTCATTGCTGAAAATGAAAATTTATATCGCCTCACAAAAAAAAACCCAACTAAAACAGAATCTGCTTAAAGAAAAGCTATTAAATATTTGTTATTTGGTTACAATTCAAGTGAAGACATGGTATTGATTTGTATCATTGAAACATGGAGATTTGTTTTTATCCCTGGGTTTAGTTTAGAAAAAGCAACTCTGTAGACTTTTTAGTTCCTATTCACAGATTCTATTAAATGACCTCCTAAACAGCACTACTTGGAACTTCCTCCACAAATGTACAATGCAATGTAATGTGAATTAATAAGTTTTTTTCTGTATACCTTTGTTCAACTTAGGTGATACCAGAATAAAATGATATATAACAGCCCCTTTCTGCCTTAACCTCTTCTTGAAATGAAAAAATGTACCTGAAATTTACAATTTTACAAACTTTTAATGTTAAAACTTATCAACAATTCAGAATGTGCAGTGTACCATGGTTTCTGAAAAAAACTTTATTCTTTAAACTTGTTTATTTTCACTTTACTTTATTTTCAAGATGTGATTACAAATATTTAACACAAAATTAATTTGTCTGGTAAAGTTTATGCTTGAAATATAACCTGTAATATCATCATATATAATTTGCTGATGAAATGCTGTGGCATAGAAAGTTGTGTATTGTATGTTCAAGCAGCTCATTTATAGATCATCTAGTATCATTGGATTGATTTTTATTCGCTGTTGTTTTCAAATTTGAAATATTTCCTATGTTTGTAATCATGTCTTTCATCACTATTAATGTATATATAATCAGAAAAAGCAGTAATTTTTATTTTCTGTACCAACAATTTAAACCAGTGTTTTTTCATTTGCATAAATATTCTATTGTATTATCCCATTTTGATTTGCAATATTTATCATAGTAGTTAAAATTTGTTAAAATTTAACAAATCTTCAATTGATAAATAGTAGAATAAATTGATCCTTCAATAAAAGTTGTAGTACATAAGAAAATTTCCCATGAGGAAATTCAACATTATCCTTTACTTTAGCCATTATGGATGTTTTTTCAAAATAATTTAAAAACAGATGTTTTGATTATAATAAATTTGCCTTATTTACCTTTGTATACTTTGCTTTTACAAACAAAATGTTTTTTGAATTAATAAATTGCTCAAGAGTAAGAGACAATTGTGGCACTACAGTTTAGTTTTAGAATTGATTGAAATAAAGGCACTTCATATACATTTGCTGAATCCATGTTCATTAAAATATTTGCTTGCATATTTATCACCTCTATGGTTTAGCAGATTTGTGTTTTAAATGCAATATGTTTAGAGAATGCATAAGGAAATACATTTGATGTTGACTTTGCAAAAAAGCATCAATTAATATGCCTACCTGAAAAGTATCAATTAAACATGTTACTAAAAATAACTTTTTTCTTAATCATATTAATCTCACAGTTGCACCTTTTTCACTCTGCACATGTTGCATGTATCATACAGGAGTTTTGTATCTTCTTCGAACAATGATCCATTTGTGCCCGCTAGCCAGGTGCTTGACAAATATTTCCAGCTAAGTTCGCAGGCTAAAGATGGGGAAACTCCTCGTAGGGTAAAGAGTGCAAGCGACGCTTCACAGGTTGTCAGGCAAGGATTCACATTTTTAACTGTGTTTTTACTTGTGTACAGTTTGTTGTGTGTTAAAACCTTTAATGTTTCGTTACTGTAAATAAAATTTGTTTGAATTATGTTTGGTTTATATTTTCATTTCTCTAGATTATTTTTGCTCAGTTTCAATTAAGAATTCGTTTTTCATTTCATAAAGTAATTCAGTTTTTGATTGTAGTTGATAATAATGTGAAATATTTTTTTCCTGTGTTGATTTAGAATTGACTAAAACATTTGTGTTGAAAAAAAAAATGATTTGTAGAAAATTCAGTTTTATATTTAAGTTTCTTTATTTACAATATTAGGTTTTTATTGGCACAAAAGAGGTATTTTGTTTTCTAGCATGTAATTTAATTAAACAATTAAAAGAGTAGAGTCTAGGGTGGTCACATTGAAAGTAGAAGCATGAACGTTAATAGGCACATTTTAGGGTGTGCTGCAAGCCTGCATGTACCCACTGTTTGAATAGAGATTTTTGTTTTATTTGAAAACCACACATTGTAGACTTTGTATTTAGTAAATGTAGAGTTCCTTCCCTTGGTTTTATTAACATGAACATAAAATTTTGATAGGCGAATTTGAGAGGTTAAATTGATTTTTTATGAATATTCATTTGTCTGATTCTGACATGCTGTCAGAAATCTACAGGTTGATATCTTTATTTGCATTTTTCTTTAAATTATGTATAATGCTTTAAAAGTCGTATTTAATGCAGTAATTTTATCTCAAGAAAATTAATAAGTTGTGAACATAAAGTTACTTTTCAAACTTTCTTCTTCATAAATTTATTTTATGTTTACATAAAGAAAGTTAAAGAAAACTAATTTTTTATGAAATACCTGAAACAATTAGTTTACTATGAACCAATGTAGTGTTTGTGTAGTATAATAGTTGGGGATCCTGGTTATTTGTATAACTATTTTTTAACCCAATGTGACAACCTTTATCAAGGGCAGGTCCAGGAATTGCAGTGATCAACATGCATGCTCTGGATCCAGGGTTGGCAAAAACCCGGGTTTTATGAGTATTGCCCTGCCCAGTGGGAAATACTGGGAAAACCCGGGTTTTACTGGGTTTTAGTGGGTAATACTGGGCAATACTGGGTAATATAAAATATTTGTCTGAATTTTAAAGAAGATTCAGTGATAAACACAAATGCAATACATTTAATAAGATATTTATACCCTATTTTGTTTGTTAAGCATTTGTCTAGATTGGCAAACTGTAAATAGAAAGCAAATAAATCATTTTTTTTCAAATGAATATAGCTCCTATTAAGAATTAACAATTACATGTATTAAAGAAACATCACATTTAAATAATGTATATGTACTGTCACTAATTAATAAGTAATTATTCAGATTAGAACACAGATTTGTTTATGTAACAATAATCAGTCCTTTCAATTTTTTAAGTGTTAATGACATGACCCTGTAGGGTGTTTATTTAGCATTATGAATGTATAACAATTAAAATTAGCAATTCACTTAAACACTGCAATAAAATGTATTTTTCAAAGTTTGGATTATTGAAACAATACTTGGTTATTAATAGGTATCTTTAAATGTGCAAATCTTGTATTCTGCCCACATATAAAATTAATAGAGAAGAGAATGAAATTGAATTTTCTAGAAATGACTGTCAATGGTTATCTGTATAAAAAGTATATATTTAGCTGTTATACTATGAAACTATAACAAGTCTTTACTATTTTGTGTTAAAATAAGCTTAAAAAATCATATTGCCCAGTAATGCCCACTATTACCCATTTCTGGGAGTATTGCCCAGCCCGGGAAAACCCGGGTTTTCCCGCCTGGGAATTCCCGGGTGGGTAATACTTTGCCAACCCTGTCTGGATCTGCTTTTGCTATTTGATGTGCTTGACATGATGATATAGTGGTTGATTGTATTTGGATATCTCAGAATATAGTGCTCTACATATAAATATTTTCATTTATACGATATTAAAAAGACCAATTAGCCTGAGTTTTATGAACTGAATCCTTGTTTATTTACAACTTACTTTTGCTAAATAAAACCACTTATTGCCATTTTTTTCTGGAATTGCAAATTTTGTAATTGTTATGTCAATTTGGGACAGTTACCACTATGATATTGCCAGTAATGATATAATTATTGATGCATGTGAGAGTTTGTTGTGATAATAGCAAGAACAATGCTGTGTCTGGTGTTAAATAAATGGTGACATAAGTGTATGTTTTAATAAGAGGTAGTTAGGGTAAACTTTGACGGTGTGTGTTTTGCTAGTGGCCTTGCTTTAACTAGTGAATTAATTGTATATATATAGCTTTGTATACATCTTATGCTAACATTTAATTCTTTCTTCAGTCCAATGCTTAGCTTGTGAATTCTATTTCAGGAAGGTGTCCCTCCCTCATGAGTATTTCTGTAGAATTTCATGATTTTGTAAATGTGCATTATTTAAGACTAAGCAAAATTAAACTTAACTTAATTTGTGAAAAGAGATAAATTTATATATAAAAAAACGCAATAAGTCTTTATTTTTCGTATTTAAAAAAAGTTTGAATGCATAATTTTAAAGTTAGAATAAGTTTTTATTATACTTTATAAGTTGAAATAAGTTTTCATTATACTGTAAGTTAATATATGTTTTCATTTCACTTGTATAGGTAATAATATTTTGAAAAAATATCAATGTTGTCTGGATATTGAGATTTCTCTTGTAAGTATAAATACAGATAGTGGAGGATTGTGTAATTTATAATTTTGCAAAGATTTAATTATCGTTTTCTTTTTATGTAGATATGGCCATGTAAAAGAAGTTTGGGAATTATTAAAAGTATCATTACCAGAATGGAAACTGCCTTTACAAGAGTGGGAAAAAGAACTTCTTGAACAACAAGAACTTGAAAAGAAAGGAGATGAAGCGTCTTCTCCTGTAAGTTACCTTAAGTCATTGTCAGTCTTCTCCTGTAAGTTACCTTAAATCATTGTCAGTCTTCTCCTGTAAGTTACCTTAAATCATTGTCAGTCTTCTCCTGTAAGTTACCTTAAATCATTGTCAGTCTTCTCTTGTAAGTTACCTTAAGTCATTGTCAGTCTTCTCCTGTAAGTTACCTTAAATCATTGTCAGTCTATTGCTACTATTCCCTCGAAGAAGATGCAATCTGTGACTTGATGGTTTATCATAGATATAAGAAGATGTGGTATGAGTGCCAATGAGACAAATCTCCATCCATGTCACAGATTGTAAAAAGTAAACCATTATAGGTCAAGTTAAATCATTGTCAGTCTATTGCTACTATTACCTCGAAGAAGATGCAATCTGTGACTTGATGGTTTATCATAGATATAAGAAGATGTGGTATGAGTGCCAATGAGACAAATCTCCATCCATGTCACAGATTGTAAAAAGTAAACCATTATAGGTCAAAGTACGGTCTTCAAAACGGAGCCTTGGGTCACAATGTACAGCAAGCTATAGAGGGCCCCAAAAAATACTAGTGTACAATCATTCAAACAGGAAAAACCAAATATCTAATCTGAAGTAAAAAACGAGAAACGAGAAACTCTTATAAACCACATCAACAAACAACAACTACTGAACATCAGATATCTGACTTAGGACAAATGCAAGCAATTGCAGCATGTTTAAATTATAATAGTACCAAACCTTCACCCTTATCTGAAACAATAGTGTAACATCACAACATAGAAAGACACACTATAAAATATCAATTGAAATGGCTTAACTCAATCAAAAGACATAGAAACACAAATGAACATACACTGTCAATGAATGAGTAAATTGATCTATGATACAATGTAAATACAAAATTACATTATCATGAATCTTTGAGTGTGATTTAAGGAAAACTTTATTTTGGAAATTTGTATCATTCTATTATGTGAAACAATTTGATATGAAGATTTTTTAAAAGAGAAAACCAACCGTTTCACTATTAAATTATGTTAGAAATATTTCATTTAATTTCCTAGTGAGCAACACCAACAGAAATGTCAATTTTGATTGCTGATGTTGTTCAAAATGTAACTTCGTAGCAATTTTAATTGTGACGATACACAATAAAAAATAATAATGAACTTCTGCTTTGCAGGAATTAGCAAAGGAAGACAAATCTGAGAAGGATGCATCTAGTAAGGCAGAAAAAGATCCTAAAGCTAAGGATGGGAAAGACAAAGGAAAGGATCCAAAAGAAAAAGGTATATACTTCTACCCTGGTAATGAAAAATATAAAAATGAACAAAAAGCACTATAGTTTAAAGGCAAACCCATCAGGTTAACACACATACAATGCTTTCCTCTCCAAAACTTGTCAAAGATTACAAAAGTTCAATGAAAGTGATCTAGTTATCAGTCAATAATTTTTGAATTATAAGTCATATTTGTACTGTTTCTTGTACAAGGAATGTTTCGATATTCATAACTGACATATTATTGTATCAGTGTTTAATAATAATACTTTATTCAGAAGCAATACAGCTTATAGAATATACAATTTTACAATATTTTGTATCAGTGAAATATAAATACAATAATTATACACAATACATGTATGGCGGAGAATGAAAATAAATTCATATGATAAATAATTAATACAACTACATATTACGAATTTTTTCAATATTAAACAAAAATTTACCTAAATTATTAAGTTCTTTCACATTGTGAACTGATAACAACTGTATAAGTTTAAAAGTGGATGGATATTGCCAATAATATTTCTTAATGTATAGTTTTCTTACATCACTATATCTATTACATTCTAGAACAACATGGTATTCATCTTCTACAATATTGTTATTGCACATAGTACATAATCTATTTTCTTTATCTACATTGTAATATCTGCCTGTTTCTATATTGAGGCTATGGGTGGATATACGATATTTACATATAAAAGGTTTATATATTTGATTAACAGGTCTATCTAAATAAAATTGCAGTATATCTGTGTCATATATATATCTATAAAGTATACATTTTGATGAATTATTAAAAAAAGCATTAGCATCAGCAATAAAGGTATCTTTCATTCTTTGTTTTAACTCATGTATGAATATATCAACATTATTTACGCTTTGTTTTAGCCATACATCATGAAAACCATATCTACATAAAATATCTTTGACTGAACATGCCCAATTCGATTTGTCATTGGGTTTTTTAAATGAACTCTCCAACATATCTTCATAACATGTTTTAAGTATACAGTTATCAGTATTTAATAATTTAAACCAAAACTGAATCAGTCTTCTTTGTCTTTCATAATACATTGGACAACGTCCCAATTCACAGTAAACCATGTTATTAACAGCAGTTTTTCTAACCTTTAGAATTCGTTTTAAAAAATATAAATGTACTTTCTCTATATCATCAGCTTTATGATTACCCCACACTTCACAGCTATAATTAAGTATACTAGATACATAAGTATCAAATAAGGACAGTAACGTTTCACAGTTATAATATTCATCTACAATTTTACTACATAAAGCAAAAACAGCTTTTCTTCCTTGATTGGCTAACATTTTTTGTGTATGTAAAAAACTGCCATTATAATTAAAAAGAATACCCAAATATACAAAGCTATCACATATATCTATTTGGTTGTTATTCAAAAACCATTTTTCTTGACTTTTTACACTACCTCTATTTCTAAACACGACCACTTTAGTTTTAGACATATTAATATATAAACCATATTCCTCTGCAGAAGAGTTTACAGTATTTATCATATTTTGCAGATCATCTATGTTCTCACTAAATAAAACAGTGTCGTCTGCATACATAAGTAAAAATAAATTTAAGGATTTCAATTCATATGACTGACAGCCATTACTGATTAGCTCTACTTCCATATCATTGACATACAACGAGTATAATAAAGGGGATAAAGATTCCCCTTGCATCAAGCCAGTATTACAATTAAAAAAATCTGAAATTTTTCCATTACACTTTATACTAGTTTTCAATTTAGAATACATAGATTTAATTACAGTAAGAAGTTTACCAGTAACGCCACATCTAACTAATCTCAACCACAATTTTACATGAAAAACACTATCAAACGCTTTAATATAATCGATAAAACAGCAATATAAGCGTTTACCTTTTCTTAATGACTTAGAAATCAGGGAATGAAGACAGAAGATGGCATCAGAAGTGCCGTATCCAGGACGGAATCCAAATTGAGCATCTGTCAGAGTGTTGTTAATCTTGCACCATGTTATAAGTCTTGAATTAATCAACGACGTAAATAGTTTTCCTAAATGTGACACCAACGAAATACCTCTGTAGTTTCCAGGATCGTCAGGATTTCCTTTCTTAAAAATTGGAATTAAAATACATTTCACCCATATTTCAGGAAAATTTCCAGAACATAAAATATTGTTGAACAGTTTGCAAAGTACAGGTTTCAATAAAGTTTTACCAAACAGTATATACTCATTCATTATATCATCATAACCAGTCGACTTGTCTCTTTTTAGTTTTTTGATGCACGCATCCAGTTCTTTTTCTGTAAACGGAAGATCTAGTTCCTCAAAAACTGTTTCCGGAGTATCACTCGTTCCAACATTCACTTCGGGAGGTTTAGACATAAGTTTTTTAAAATGTTCCTCGAATTGGTCCAATGAAATGTTATTTATAACGCGCTTTTTACGTTTTTTAAAATTCTTATAGAAACGTTTCGGATTTTTCTTCCTTAGTGACGACAGCATATTTCCTCGTTGTTTCTTATAATGTCTTTTAAGTCTTGTTTCGCAGCACTTATACTTTTGCTTTGAAAGGTTAAAGTTAATTCTGTTTTCATCCGAGCGGTATTTGTTAAAACTGTCTAATGCATTTTGATATTGTATATATAATGTTTTGCATTCATCGGTAAACCAAGGCTTGTCCGCATTAGATTTATGAACTTTATCGCCATTTTCACAAAATTCACACTGTTCTTTGTATGTTACTTCAGATTTCGTATACTGTTCATATATATCAGTTAAAAGATTATTAAGTCTTTCTACACACGTATCTATATCGCTGTTTTCGTCAAAATTTACCAGTAGATCATCAAACTTTTGTGTGTTGAGTATCAATTTACTTCTGATATCATCTTCTGACCCTTCATTCCAGTTAAATACATTGAACTTAGTTTTATTACAATGACATTGACCGTAAGACTGATTATTACCCTTAAGGTACAATTCAACTACTATTGGAGCATGACATGAATACATATTAAATGGTTCAACATAAAAAGATTTTAAACATTTAAACATTTCACTTTGTGTAAACAATAAATAATCAATAACGCTTCTACCGTTTTTATTGTTAAATGTTATTTTTCCACTATCTGTTCCAAATCTGCCGTTACATATACGTAGACCGGACGACTGGCATAACTGCAATATACGCTGACCAAAACTATTTGGAGGTTTAATGTCTTCAGATTTTCTATTACAAATATAACTATCATTTACATAGTCAATAAAAGAAATACTGTTAATCAGTTCTGTATCCAATGTATCATTAACTATATTGTCCGCTTTTAGACCTACTCGTCCATTCAAGTCGCCTATCACAGCCACAGTTCCTAATGTACTATAATGTTCAATATTTTCTTGCAGTATATCGAAAACATCTATATCATATTTACGGTAAAATACATTTTTATCAGGCGGCATATAAATAGCACAAATATACAAATCTAAACCATTTAAACATACATTTTTGTCAATTTTTAACCAGATCATACTATCTGCACAACATTTCAATAAAGTAGTATAGGGAGTTAACCATTTCTTATAAAAAATAACTACACCTCCTCCTTTACATTTTTCTCTATACACAAATTCTTTTTCGTAGCCTTTCATTTCAAATTCATCGGGACATTTAAGCCAGCATTCATTTAGACACAATATATCATATTTATTTACTAAATTCAAGAAATTTCTATCTGATAATTTCCTGATCAACCCTTTTGATATGTTCCAAGAGCAAATTTTCAAGGAACCACTATTTTTAGCACAATCATTCTCCGCTACCTCCTATTCCTTCCATAGCTCACCATTAACATACAATTTGTCTCCAGCAATATAAGCTTTTTTGTTTTTTTTCCTTTCTTTGAGCATGATGGGTACCAGTTTTTTCCGTCTTTCTAGAACCTCTTTGGGATACTGTGGGCTTATACCATAATTGGTGTTTTTTAAACGGTTTGAGACACTGCGGATCATTTCACGATCCTCGAATTTTCTAAATTTCACCACAATTGGTCTTGGTTTGGCTGCGCCATTTTTCCTTTTTCCTAAGCGATACGCTTTTTCCAAGGTTATCTTGTCTTTTGCGTTTTCTATTTTCAGTTGGTTTTCACAGAATTCCAAGATTTTGTTTACACAGTTTTCATTATATGTTGATCCCGTTGCACCCCCCTTTTCTCCCGTTGCACCCCCCTTAGCTCCTTCATTGTTTTCACTAGCTTCCTCAAGTTCAAAGAATACTAAATTTTGCTTTAGATTTTGGGATTCAATATCCACTAGTTTATCACGAACCTCTTTGTTTTCATTTTTCGTCAATTCTACACCAGAGTTAATAGTGTCTACTTTTAATTTCAAACCTTTCAGATCGTCGTGTGCATTTGACAGAAATTGTGCACTTTGTTCTAATGTGCTAATGCGCTTTTTACAGTCTATAATTTCGTTATCCATAGAACCAAATTTTGTTTCCATTTTGTTTAATCGGGACTCTATTTTGTCAAGTGTTGTTAATTTTGTTTCTATATTGGCCATCCTTTGACACATTTCTTGAAGTGTACGTTCTATCCCCTGTATATTGGGCGGGGGCGTTACGTGAGCTAAAGGTGGTGGGGGGTACTGTTGATATGTTTGGAAAGGTTGGTATCCTATCGGTGAACTAGCCATTGGGCCGGTGTATTGTTGATTGGAATTATTCATCGGAAAGTTTTGATTGAAACTACTACTTGAGTTGTTTTCATTTGAACACAAATAAGACTGTGTATTGTTATTTACCTTCGTACATTTTCTTTTATCGAGGAAACTCGTCTGGTCTGATGACGAAGAATCATTCACAGATTTTTTAGAATTTCGTTGTGGACGTTTCCTCTTTCCTCCTCTAGGATTCCCAGAATAGTTTCCTCCTCTAGGCTTTCCTCTAGGCATCCCAGAGTAGTTTTATCACTAACAAACACATTTTATTCAGGTTTACAGTCTTTAGTTTGCAATAAATCCCATATAACTATAAAAATTTTCACAATTCAAATTTTCCTGCCATTTTCACTGACGCATGCGCATTGTTGTCTGACCTTTGTCTGTTTATGTCCAAAATCTCTGTTTTAGAAGTGATAGTCTTGTTTCAATGTTAAAATGTTCAAAATACCTTTACCGAATATGAATATGTTTCTAAGTATTGGCTTATTGATATATTATGGGTTACAAATATAATAATTTGATATTCAATTTCTTGTTTTGTTATTTTAGAAAAAGGAAAAGACAAAGACAAAAAGGATAAAGATAAAGATAAGGACAAGAAAGGAGATAGTAAGTAGTGGTAACAGTGTTGTGGAGAAGACAAGAACATGCTAGAAAATTGTCAGTGCTATACTCATGTGATAAAAAAAGAAATATATACCAAATAATTTGATTCTGTATTATTGTTCAGATTTGAGAAAACAGTATAAACATAGCATTATGTGATCTCATATCAAGCAAGAGAACTTAAGCTAAGTGCAACTAACAATCAAAAGAAACCGCTGTCAGTCCTTTTAAAATATTCAAATAGAAAACAGTCCAAACATGTGTATTGAAAAATATATGAAAATCCAATTTGTTACAGGATATACCATTCTAAATGCAAAATGCTAGGTTTCATCATAATAGGTGACAGCCCTATAAAAAAGATTATCCTATTTCAGCATATTTACAAAATTTACCTGATTTACAAAATTCACTAAGTATACATATTTCAGGTTCTAGCTTGTATAGTAGTTATAGTAAGTAACAAAGACAAATTATAATTTTCTGACATTCTTTTAAATTAGCATATTTAGTTTTAAAACTATTATTGTATAATCAATAACTTGGAAATGTCACATTTGAACCCTTCTTAAATATAAAAATAATTTGAAATACTGTAGTGTTAGGATCTACATGGGAAGGACATGCTATTTTATACATGTATTCTTTTTCATCCGAATAATTAATGTAGATATAGTCTTTTTTATTCAAATAATTAATGTAGATAAAATGGTATCAAGAAGTTCAGCAAGCAGGTGCTCTAGTCATACTGATAAAATATAGATGTCTGTTTTGTATTCAAATTCTTTTGAATAACTGGAAGTTTTGTTCTTACATTCATTAATAGATATAATACTTTTGTTTACTTACCTTTTTTTGTTACAGGACATACTTTGCACTGAAAAAAGTCCAAGTTATAATTCAGTGCATTTTGGCAGATTAATAGGAACTTATTTATTTAAGAAATAAGAATTATAATGTATCAATTTGAATTCTGAATTCTGTTTTGTCATTTCAATGTAATTTTCATAACACATTTAGATCAAATTTTCTACGCAACTGAGTAAAGTAAACAATTTAGTTTAGTTTGACGTCCATTAACACTGTACTAGTATACATATTTTTTAAGGGGCCAGCTGAAGGATGCCTACGGGTACGGGAGTTTCTCGCTACATTGAAGACCCATTAGTGGCCTTCGGCCGTTGTCTGCTCTATGGTCCAGTTTTTGTCGCTTTGACACATTCCCCATTTCCTTTCTCAATTTTAATTCTTTTTATAGTGATTTTAAATAGATTGCTTGTTAAGGCTCTTTTCTAACTGTTAACGAAATTTTAAACTACTTTGAATTTGTATTATAAAATATGAATAAAGAAAATGATACAAATTCTATTTCCGTCTGACTTTTGAGTACTGTAAAATTGGGTTTGGATAATGAAGTAAGTGTATTGATTGTACTCGAGTAATTAACTGCTTTATATTTTTCAGAGGAGAAAACTGGCCTAGAAGACAATATAGTTCCAGAGAAGCCAGAAGTTGTTGTATTTGCCACATATTGGAGTCCATCAAAATATCCTGTTAAAGTCTCTGTAATGGGAGAAATGGTAAAGCAATTTTTATGCAACTTTTTATGTCCAATAAAAAGCAATTTCTTCCTTGAACCTTTCTTACCAATTCGAATATGACAGAGTTTCTGATGTAATTGATGATTATTAAAAAATCATTGGTTTTCCAGGAAACTCATGGGCATGCTAAATGCTTACATTGATGATGATTTACAAAAAAGGTTAATAATTTTAACATATGTGTGACTAATAAAATACTCATATTGTCATGTGAAGGATTTTTTATCACAAGTATAGCTAGTTTACCCAATAAAACATCAATATATAAAGTTAAGTTAGTAAAATTAAAAAAAGTTTTACAAAGCAGGAAATCCATTTAAGAATAAAATCACATATGTACTAGTATGTACCACAAAGGACCTTTCCTTAATAAAAAGATATCTATTTCTAAAACAAATGACTGAAAGGTGGTAACAATAAGCTTTAATTTTATATGATGCCGTATTTGTAATAATATTTGGTACTTACAGGCGAATGCAAGTGAAAAACTGAGACAGAATGGACTTTCACATCTATATCCACACCCAGTATGTATCACACAGACTAGATCATGTCCCCTAGAGCCACCTCCCCCTCCTGAGAAAATACCGGCCTGGAAGTTAATAAGACCTAAGAAGAAGAAAACCACACCCTCTGATGAACCCGTTGGTATGTACAAAGTTACAAATAAAATAGAATTTATATTATATGGTTACTGTAAAAAAAGGCTAAGATTGATAAGAGGTCAGTTACTAGGAAAGTTATTCATTTGTTATTGGCTGGATCCATAGATTCTGTTGGACAGTTTTGAGTGAGACTCATCTCCCAGAAAGCTGATACCTGTTTGTACATTTTGATTCATTCAGTAAGCCAATAAAGTTTTTGACCCTTTAATTCTTCCAATAATCTTCTAAGATCACAGGCAACCACACCTTGATTAAATTTGTTTATACAATGGGTCTGGAATGAGTTAAATTTCCACAGATTTAGAGAAATGTATTTTTGGAAAAATAATTTTGTTTATTACAGCTGAGCCAGAACCACCCAAACCAATTGAGTGTTTAGAGATAACATCACCATTTGTTAACTACAAAGTCAGTCCAGTACCAATACCTACAGAAACGTAAGTATTTATAGAATTTAAAAAAAAAGAAGACAAAAAGATTGATGTGGTATAAGTGCAAATTTACATGAGACAACTATCTACCAAAGTTTGAATGAAGTTGATATATAGGTTATATGCAACAGAACAGCTTTTAATCATATCGTACAGTCTGCTTTAAAAGGCCCTGGCATGAATAAATGTGATACAATTTATAAGAGAAATCTTATAGTCTAATTTATAACAAAACAGTGTACAGAAAACATATATGACAGACACGAACCAACAACAACAACCACAGAACTACAGACAATTTATTTTAAAAGTGTTGACTTGAAAATGACATTGAAAAAATTTGAATAACAAAATGATACAGAATCATGATTCAATATATTTTAAGAAGTTTTTATGTACAAACCAACTTTAAGATTCCTACAAGTAAGATAATTTATATTTAGATGTATATATTAATCCTTTGAATTGCAGTCATTATAAATACCAGCTGAAGACCACCTCTGGGTGCAGGATTTTCTTGCTGCGTTCAAGACCCATTTGTGGCCTTTGGCTGTTGTCTGCTCTTTGGTTGGGTTGTTGTCTCTTTGACATATTCCTCATTTCCATTCTCAATACTATATCTTCTAGGCATCGTCCCAAGTCCTCCCTTGAAAGAGGAGGTACCAGATCCAGACCGGGAACAGCTAACCCAATAGAGGAGACTGATGAGAATGCTCCAGAACAAGAGGTGAAGAAAGTGGAGGAGGTTGTTAAACCTCCTGAGGAACCAGTCCCAGTGGAGGTGTGTGTTGGGTGTCACTAATCTATTGATTAAATCAGACTTATTTATAGTCCATTTTATAATTGTTTAAATACTCAGAATACCAAAAATTGTGTCAAGAATGTTAGCACTCTTTTTAGGAACTTTAAAAGAATGCTGAAGATTAAAAAATTCATGTTTATAACATTTGTTGATTTTTTCTTAAATTCTTGTCAAAAATTTGAAAATGTTCATTTTCTCCTATAAGAACATAAATACTTTATAACAAAGTGCAGGGTTTGTTAAATATGATAAAAGAATCTACACTGTGGTAACTTTAAATTAATTCCTCTGCACTTTTGTTAAACTAAGCTGTCAAACAAATTTGAAAATGGATGCTTATTTAATAACAAAAAAGTTGGTGTATGTATTTCAAAATGGTCTGATTGATCAATGTTACTTTAATATAATGATTTATTAATGTTGTTATTGAAAAAATACTTGTGGTATGTTCATAATTTATGTAACTAACTAAATTGTATGTTATTACCTTGGATGTCTAATAATAATTGTCTGGTATATAGGGAAATAATCTGAGAAAATGGATCACTTGTAATTTCTAATTGTGATGTTTTGATTAATTTGGGAGTTTAATACAATAACTGATATTTTGATAACAATTTTGATTATTAACATTATTTACCAAGGAACCTGTTGAACCAGTAGAAAAGCCATCTACTCCTGGAAAAGAAAAACGTAAAAGTTCAGGCACTAAAAGGGATAAGGATATTGCTAGTCGTGAGGTAAAAGAATCATCTTTCTTACATTTCCTGATAACAGACAGTGCATGACTATCTTGTTTATTTTTAACATTTGGTGCTTTGTTTAGATACAATTATTAAGACCACGTTAATCAGATTTGAAATACAAATAGTTTAAAAATTGAATGACACATTAAATTTGTATCTTTAGTTCAAAACTCTTTCTAATTTGAGTGATGAACTTCAAATGTCAATCATTTATATATAAAAAAAACTTGCTTTTAGTTCTTTTCACAATACTAAAAAAAATGAGTATTTATAAGCTATGATTAAGATTTCAGAAAATAATAGTGTATCTTCTTACAGGCATCACCAGGTCCAAAGAAGGGATCAGCTGGAAAGCCAGAAAGAACAAAGAGTGCTCGATCAGAATCAAGATCAAGTAAAACTGATGAAAAGGAAAAACCAAAAGGTACATTGATAAAGCTGAATTATTTTCATGAAGATAGATAAAAAGATCGCTAATTAGTTTTTCAAGAACTATAAGTTGACAAGTTTATGTAAAACTTTTCTTTTTTGGAGGGACATGTAAATTTGGGTGTGCTTCAAACCAGTATAACCTGTTGAAAAGATGTATTGTGAATTCAGCCTTAGATTCTGTCAAAGATGATATACCACTATCTGTTTGTTCAGTTATTTCAGCGTACAATTTTCCCATTGTAATAAATTTTAGCTCCGCCATCTGAGAGTGGTGGTCTAGCTCCCCCTCCCCCTGCAGACTCCAATGCCACAACTCCTGACCCTAATGCAGAGGAAGGTGCTGGTGAAGAAAAACCTGAAGAGGAAAAGACTCCAGACAATGATGCATCCAAACCTAAGAAAGTTTGGTTAGATTTTGAACAGTTTTGTAAATGTTTTAAGTAAGTTTTTAGATATGTTGTGGTATGTAAGATATCTTTAGTAAAGGTCCAGTTTGCAAGCAGCAATTTCTGTATTAACAGTATTTACCTCTAAGGATATACCATAAAAGACAGACAATTTTTCATTTTTACCAGAGCTGTTTACTGATAACTATATCAAAAGAGTAACTTAACACATCAATGTATAAAGAAATGCTTTTACAAGACATTGTATTACAAAATGTAATGATTATTCTTTACAAGACATTGTATTACAAAATGTTATGATTATTCTTTACCAGACATTGTATTACAAAATGTAATGATTATTCTTTACAAGACATTGTAATAATGATTATTTTTTACAAGACATTGTATTAATGATTATTCTTTACAAGACATTGTATTAATGATTATTCTTTACAAGACATTGTATTAATGATTATTCTTTACAAGACATTGTATTAATGATTATTCTTCACAAGACATTATATTAATGATTATTTTTTACAAGACATTGTATTAATGATTATTCTTTACAAGACATTGTAATAATGATTATTCTTTACAAGACATTATATTAATGATTATTCTTTACAAGACATTGTAATAATGATTATTCTTTACAAGACATTGTAATAATGATTATTCTTTACAAGACATTGTAATAATGATTCTTTACAAGACATTGTATTAATGATTATTCTTCACAAGACATTATATTCATGATTACTCTTTACAAGACATTGTAATAATGATTATTCTTTACAAGACATTGTAATAATGATTATTCTTTACAAGACATTATATTAATGATTATTCTTTACAAGACATTGTATTAATGATTATTCTTTACAAGACATTGTAATAATGATTATTCTTTACAAGACATTGTAATAATGATTATTCTTTACAAGACATTATATTAATGATTATTCTTTACAAGACATTGTAATAATGATTATTCTTTACAAGACATTGTAATAATGATTATTCTTTATAAGACATTGTAATAATGATTATTCTCCATTGTAGAACATTATATATTTACCACAAGCCAAACACATACAAGTACAATCATAAACATGGGGATTTGAAGGTAAGTGTTGCCAAAAAACTTTCGAATATTTGTGCTATTAATGGCTAATTAACTGATATTAATTTTAAATGTAAAAGCTTTTTAGGTGAAAAAATTTGAAGTTTGCAATTTGTTGTTCTGAGTTTTTTTAATTATTGTTTGATGTGCTTTTTGTATGGTTGTAATTATTTGAATTTGGATTTAACTTAAATCTTTTTAATTAAAATAAATATAAGTAAAATAATTCATTACACACTAATTATTTCCCATTTAAATTAAATTTTATGAATATAGCTTGATGCTGTCGCACAGTTAAACTCTGTTGCGGGAAATCCTGCTCCCGCTGTTGAAACCCCTAATACTACTCTTAAGAAGGTAACAATGGTAGACTCCATCTTTGTTTTTTTTTCTCTTGTTTTTCCTTCATTCAGAAGTTAGATAAAGTTTACAACTTTCAGGTTTGTTTTTATTATTGTTGTTGTATCAACACAGTGTTCCAACTTATAAGTTGTGTGAGGGTATCTGGTGCTCTTTAAACAGATTGTTCTTCATACAATCACCAACCAAACTATTTGTTCCTGTTTTCTTCATACCTTTATAATATCCCTTGCAATGAACCTATCACCATTTTTTGTCTTCCACTCATTGTGTAACATTGCTCAGTCTTGCAAAAATCTATGGAGATGATCGTGTGCAAAACATCTAAATTTTAGTTTTGTAATTATAAATCACTGTTCATGTCATATCTTAAATATTTTCTGTTAAAATTTGTTGAAACTTTTTAGACTTAAAGCCAAATACAGTTTATTCCTGTCTTTTATTGAAAACCATATGATGACCACTAGATATAATTTGGGGGGTTTTAATTTTTGGGTTAATAACTCATGGACACGTCCCCCATTTCTCCTTTGATTATTATACCAAAATAACTTTCTATAAATACTTTTCAAAACTGGGTTGCTTACAGTGTATAAATGATCAGATTGGTATACTTCGAGAAAGTTTATAATAGTTGTCATTCAGTATTTAGGAAATTTCTGGGAATCGGCTTAAATTTTCTTTTGACTGATCGGTAATAATCACAGCTAATTAATGCTATCTGGTAACCAGACTTAGCAAAATACAGTTTTAAAGATAACAATTTTTGTTAATGATTGATGTTAATAGCACTCCTATAAGGTAAATATATCCAAAACAAGTAAACGGGAGCACTCATTGACATTTTTATTACGTATACTAAAGGGCCATTGATATAATTATGGTGAAATGTTTGACTATTATTGTTGGTTGAGGAAGAACTTTCAATGGAGCATCTCGACTCCTTTAAATAACTTTAGTAGGAACACTGATTTTTTTGTTGTGTTAGTATTTTGATTTTGCACGAGCTATATATCCTGCAATTTTTTGTTTTATGTTTTACTTACTTTTGGTCTTTATCTTTTATAAAGAATGAACAGGACAGTTTCTAGTAGTCATTTGATAGATTTTAATTTTTGTGTGTATAAACAGTGAAGCATCAGATAAATATTTTTCTTTGAGAAATGAATTAATAGGACATATTTACTGAAGAAAGTTTAAATTGAAATAGTAACCAAATTATGTTTGAGATTTATAAATAATAAAAGTAATAACGTAACTTGGTGATGGTTGCTGTTTTGAAATTTAATTTGTGTGATAACTTAATAATCTTAATTTCGAATTAATCAACAAAATTGTCTTGATCAGCCTTTTGCATGCTAGCATGTTGTCATGGAATCCAGTCAACAAGCATGACAATTGACCAATCACATTGCTTAAAATCCAAAACATGTGCTTGACATTATCATAATCAGCTTCATTTTCAGAATGTTACACCATCTGTGGCTCCCATTGGAAAGGGAGACAAGAAGGGAGCACCCACTGCGGCCGGGGTAAATACGTCTTCTTCAAAGACATCGCAAACACCTACACACTCTGCACCGTCTCCCACTAACCTACACAGTGTGAGTATTTCCCTCGCAACACATCACTGCATAGGGGAGATAATCCAAAATTAGAAGAAGAAATTTTTTTATAGGGGAGATAATCCCCAATCAGAAAATAAATATTTTTTTTCCGGGTCATTCATGTTTTTAGAAGGACAAAATATGTTTAGGTTGTTAGTGTTTTATTATGTCTTTTGTAATTTAACCTGTTTGAAAAACATTTAGATTTCTATGTTAGGACCAGAGGTCTTTAATGTTAGTTCTAATCTTGTGAGACTAGAAGATCTAACAGCATGTATAGTTAGGAAATAATATAGATGCATGTCATAGACATTACATGTATGTTCACATTAAGCGAAATTGCTTTATAAACAATTATTCTCAAGAATTTTTTCAAAATTTGAACATAATTATAAGAAGATAATTATTTCATTCCCCAACAAAATTTATAAAAAGAAAAATTTCACAAATAAATTTTGATATAAATTTTTGAACCAGAATTTATATAAAAGTTTGTATTGACTACTCAAAAATTAATGTACATTCTTTGAACATTCATATGTGATCAATGTTCCTTGTTAATTTGTAGGAAATCTCACTGTGTTGGTAAAATAAGGAGATTTAGTTATGTATATCTCTTATATAAGTAGCTCACTGTGCAGTGGTGTGGGGGCAGGGGCTTGTTGTTGTATATTCTTTAGTTCATTGTATCAATTTACTCCCTCTCCAGATATCCTGTATAATATTTGAGGGGTCTTTAGTACCTTTGTATAATATTTCTTCTAAAAGGTTGAGGTACTTCAGAATGATACCATTCAGTCTAACAGCATGTCAAATCTTGTTTCAATTTTATTATTTCTAATGTTTAAAATCTTAATGACAATGTCCCTGTAGAGTACAGAAAAAACAAAGATACACTAACAAAAAAATGTATTCAGAGAGAAGTTTAAAGTCCTTTGATTTATATTATTTGTTGATCCCAATTTTTAAAGTTAATAATTTTAGTTTAGAATTAGAAGTCAAGGTAGATAACCCCTGTAGAATATGTCTAATTAGGGTATTGGCTTATTGATTACACAGTACACAAACCACTGACTTAGCATGTGTCTTGCGGCTTGTGTAGTATATGGTCTATGTATGCTAGATATAAAGAATGTCAGAAGCCACAAATTTGTTAAAAAAAACAGTAAAAATATTTCTTAACGGAACTGATATTTAAGTCACATCACTTTGTAACTGACTTTTATTTTGCTGATCTCAACTTTATTCTTTTCAAATTTGGTTTTGATTGGAGCATACAAGCCTAATGTACTTGATTGTCATAAGACTGAAAAGAAATTATGAAAATATTAGTATCCTTTATTCAATGTTGACCTTTCAAAATAATAAAAAGTGCACATTCAATATAATGATATAAGAGCAATAATGAAACTCCTTCTGATATAGCTAAAATTATCATTATAAAATTTAACACACCAAATCAATTCTAAATTTGTGGCATCTGTTCCAATTCTTTGTAGAAATAAAGTAGCAAAAACGGAAACCAGAAGTATATAAAGTAGAATATATAAAGTAATAAACAGGTGTAATGTGCTGAACTTTCTATTTCAGTGTGGGTTATAATGCTCAGTTATATTTAGATTATACTCCCTTATGTAAAGGTTCTTATGAATTAATGTGCATGTTGGTTAATTATAAATCTGCTGGTTATGGTGACTGTGTTTGAGCATGTTATTAACCTAAGAAAAGTGATATAGATTTGTTTTAACAGTGATAGTAGTAAATAAAATAAATATTTTAACTTTTGTTTTCTGTTTGTTTACATTAAAAAGATATTGACAATAGAAATAACAGTAAATGTTTGTGTTAGTTTTAGAATTTTGTAGTATTATTAGTATTAATCTTTATGTAGTGTTCTTGTTTTATTTTTCAGTCTTCAGGAGACGACAGGTCACCAAACTACTTGTGTATCCTTTTAAATTTGTATTGATAATAATAAGTAAATTTTGAACATCAACATGTATATCGAATTAACATGGCATACCTGTCAACATGTTGAAGTGAAAATGCAATTGAATTACAGAATAACTTATCTAAGTATTGTATTGTAGAAAAGAGTATTCATCTAGTGATTGATCAATTAATTGATAAGGAAATTTGTAGTTACAAGTAGGCAATGCTGGTGAAATGCAAGTGTATAAGAATTTATTTTCAATCTGTCTTTAGTTTTGTGCATTTACTATTTTACCTTAACCATACTAAAGTTGTTGACAACTTGAAGCCAACAGACATAGTGATTTTGTTCTCTGCCATTTCACGATTACATGAGCCACCACCCTTAGCTGTCGATGAACCAAAGAAACCACACACAGCAGGAAAAAGGGGAGATAAACCAGATCTGGAAAAAGATACTACAAATATGACAGATCTAACCATTGATGGTAGGATTTCAATAATCATTTCAAGCCTCTAATATGTTGCTCAGAAGAAATTTTTTTGCCATTTTAATTAAATTTTATTAGGAAAAACACTAAAAACAAAGTCAAGCTTTACAGTAAGGTCTATTTAAAGAAAATTATTAAAAGCTAAATCTTTTATATTTCTTCTGAAAGTTAATTGAAATTGATGGAAAAAGGACTGCTAATTTCTAGTACATAAACATCTAAAGTACCTTAGGTGTCTTTTGGAACTTTGTTATTGAATGCTTTTTGTTTGCTCTGTTAGTAGATGTGCTCAAGTTTTATCTGGTGAATAATTACTGTAAACTGACTAATTTTCACCAACCTTTACAAGTAGAAAAATACAGCGAATATTAGATCTTTTCTTATCTTGCAACATTATGTGAATTGGAAAGTTGTAGAAGTAAAGCTTGAAGTGGAATTAAAAGGGTTGAACGTGAAATAAAGTATCAGCCAAAATTAGTTGGTTTACAGTATATTAATATTTCTTCTTATGAAGGTTTTGTGAAACACATTAGAATAGCAATGCATATAAATTTTAACCAGTAAATATTATTTTAATGCTATCAGAGGATCTAATATTTACAAGTGCTAATGTGGAAGGTAAGAATGTCTGTCTTGTAACTGGAAAAGAATAGTAACTTGGAAAGAGGGACCCTCTCAGTGTACCTTTTTCACTCTTTACTATATTATAAAATGAAGATAAAAGAACTCATTGTGGTTTAGATTGGTATAGAGGAATTCATATTGACAAGATTTCATTATATCATTTGTCAAGATTTCTTTATATCATTTTAAAGAATTGAATATTTTCACAGTTTAAGCAGATATATAGTTAATCACATAATAAGTTTATTAAATCTTCTAAGTGATCATAAAAAAAATTGATTAATTTTGAAATAAAGCCCGATTGTGTGAATATTTTTTTATCAGAGTCAGTATATGGTCAAACTTTCACTAAATTCTATATTTTAGTATCAAATATTCTATGTTCAACCCCTTCCCCTTTCTCAAGTTATTGCATAACCATATAAATTATGTCAAAAATGTATTACATTATAGGATCAGTAGTTGGTAGAACCCCAGCCCCACCCCCTCCAGTCACACCAGGTACATTGGTTGCTGAACCGTACTCCTGGAAAAGTTTGGTGACAGGACAGCCAATACTTCGTCTACGCACCACTGGTAACAGAGCAGCTGTTCTTAGCCTTCCACCAGGGTAAGTTAAAACTTTGTCACAATAGATAAATGCTTATAAAGATTACATGTAATTATTGCAATTTTTATTTTCTGTTGAAATGTTAGGTAGTGATAACTTCAGACGGTATTTTTATGGCCCCGCAATGAAGTTGTCAGTGCCATATAGTTTTACCCTTGTCCGAAATTCTAAAATTCCGCAATTCCGAAATTTCGTAATTCCGAAATTCCGTCATTCCGCAACAAACTATTAAACAGAGTTTTTTTCTAAACGCCTTCAGATATTGGGCTGATTTTTGGTATGTGAGTTAACCATGATGAGTTACAGATCAATTTTAAGTTTCGTTCCGCTCCGCTAAATTTTGCTTTAATTACAGGCTTTGGACTTTGATAAATTGATGAAAATCACAATTATACAGACTTTTTTCTAAACACTTTCAGATATAGGACTGATTTTTGGTATGTGAGTTACTCACGATGAGTTACAGATCAAGTTTAAGTTTCGTTCCGCTTCGCTAATTTTTGCTGAAATTACAGGCTTTGGACTTTGATAAATTATTGAAAATCACAGTTACACAGATTTTGTGTCCACATGTGTTATTGAAATTGCAGATTTTTCAACTTTTTGGGATGGGGCCATTCGTGTCGCTTTGACACATCTAGTTTTAATAGGGGATCCACTCGATGAATCATCTTCTGTGTTCGTTCAGTTGCCATGTTATTGATAGATATAAGAAGATGTGTTATGAGTGCCAATGAGACAACTCTCCATTTAAGACAAAATTTGTAAAAGTAAACCATTATAGGTCAAAGTATGGTCTTCAACATGGAGCCTTAGTTCATACCAAACAGCAAGCTATAAAGGGCCCAAAAATGATTAGTGTAAAACCATTCAAATATAAGTTTTGAATGTCTTGTGATATCTATCATACAGAAAATCCCTTTTCTTTCATTTGTGATTTTCCTAAATTTATGATGTTTTCTCCTACTGAACACAAAATTCCCCTTTGTTTTACAATTCCATTTTTTTTCAGACGCCATGTACTCAGATTCATGATGTCATCTCCTCTTGGACATACAGTACATCTGTGTTCTACTATTCCATTTGTATTTGGAGATGAAGAATCTGTTATGAAAGAACTCAGAAAGGTACAGATATATGTGTATTAAAAAAGGTGTTAAAGATACACCATTGCTTGTGAAATAAATTGTAGTTGTTGTCTTTTTATTCACATTTATGAGTTACAATTGAACATTTTCAGCAAGTTATTGATTTTGTATTTTACAAGGCACATGTCTAACCAACCTTTTAATAAAATGATGAGATCTTTTAACAATTTAATTTGATAAAAAAAAATCCATTATGCTTTTTGATAACTGTTTATTTTGTAAACAAATGGTCTCACAACCAACCTAAACCTAAGCCACAGGTATTTTCTGATCTATGCCATATCTTTTTGTAGGAAAGCTGTAGATTTGTTGACAATGCCACCCAGGTTATTAACTGTATAGGAAAATGTATTAACTCATTTAGTGACCCAGAGGGATTTAAACAGAACTGGGAGGAGTTGGTCACCTGTCACTGTCCATACAGATATGACAAAACCATGTCAAAACAACATCATTTCCAGGTTTGTATTAAATGGGTGGGACAAGGGGAGGAGTTAGTCACCTGTCACTGTCCATACAGATATGACAAAACCATGTCAAAACGACATCATTTCCAGGTTTGTATTAAATGGGTGGGACAAGGGGAGGAGTTAGTCACCTGTCACTGTCCATACAGATATGACAAAACCATGTCAAAACAACATAATTTCCAGGTTTGTATTAAATGGGTGGGACAAGGGGAGGAGTTAGTCACCTGTCACTGTCCATACAGATATGACAAAACCATGTCAAAACAACATCATTTCCTGGTTTGTACAACATGAATGGAACAAAAATAATGCCATTTTATTATTATTTTTTTAAACATTACTAAATCAATGAAAAATGATGTTAGAATTTTATTTTATCTTGGGAAGTTTTTTTATTCAATATATATTTTCAATGATGATACAGATAGTCATTTCCATTGAAAACTATTTTGTAGTAACATCATAATCTACATTAAGGTGGTACCTAACACTGCAGGTATAAAGATAACTCTTTAAAATCAGCTAAACGTTTTAATAACGATGTTTTGTAAAGGGAATATTAAACTTCTCAATGATCAAAATAAGTGTTTTTCAAACTGCCATATAACCAGTGTAATTGTTCTGATAAAACGGTTGGTTCAAATTTTATAAAATTTTTATATTATTGTCAAAGGATCAAAGTAAATACTTTATCAAAATTTTATGAAAATTAAACGAGCCAAATTAATTTTAGCGAAAGTGTTGGGTACCACCTTAAACATCTGCAAACTGGAACTATTTTTTAGTGTTAACAAAGTATGAACAAAATCTAAATTTATCATTTCCTTTAACAATTTTATTACAGTAGTCTTTGAATAAAGTTTCACATTCAAGAAACCTTGCAACAAGTCTTTAATGGGCTTAATTTGGTGATAAAAAATTTCTGCTGTCAATCATACTTTAAGGAATCGGCAATCATTTGATATAATTAAATAGTTATTATGAATTTAATTTGATTTAATAATGTTTCTATGATTTCAGATATTTAACCAAGCATTATACCACACACTAAAGGATGGCCTGTCGGAGATGTTGTCACATGACTTGGCATTTGCTTGGAGAACTTTTACGTTTGATGCTGTTACAAAGAATATCTTAGGCCTACCTACTAGCAGTCGGCCAGGTATTTTCTACCATTTATTATGTCTTATGTTGAGAAATAATGCTGTTTACAAAAAATTAATGCATAGGATCATGTTGTGATTTTAACGATTGTATATAATTTACTTCCTTATATATATATTATTTTCTTTTAAATTGAATTTTTATGCCCCATTTATGGGCATTATGTTTTCTGGTCTGTGTGTCCTTTCATTCGTTTGTTCGTCTGTTTGTCTGTCCGTCTGTCCGTCTGTCCTACTTCAGGATAAAGTTTATAATAATTTAGAGACTGGAAATTGTGTAAAATATTATGTGTTTTATATAGGGACAGGAGGATCAACAAGATCAGCCACTAAACCTGTTAAGGGAGAGAAAGACAAGGATAAAAAAGGAGATGCTGATAAAAAACGTGAGTGAAGGAAAAAAAGATACACAGATTAATTAATGATAGCTAATTTTCAGTGTTAACTAAACACTTTGTATTGTAGGACAGTTGCATGTTTTTAAAGTATTCAATTATTAAGCATGAACCTTTTATTTGTCATTAAACTTAGCTGAATAATTTTGATGGATTTGTCTTTTGAAATGTATTGACATAAAGATTTTAACATGTATTTGTCTATTATGTACTTTAGTTTAAATAAGCAATGTTCCCTGTTAAAATGACAGTATATTTGCAATAGTTTAACCAGCAATTGTCTTGTAGTTTTATACAATGCAACATTGGTTGCCTGATATATGTCATCTGATATTATATATGAGCTTGTGGTAAAACATGTGCTCCTTACAGATTGCATATGATTTTCAGAATTCCCCTTGACCTTGTGTTTGGCTCTGTTTCCGAAACTATTGCCTTTAAAAGTAATTCAAATCCTGCAATAAGGGAGAAAGATCAAGGGTGTCAACTTTGTTTAGTTTTGAATATCCTATTTGAAAGGTGTGTTCTTGTATATATTTGCTAAACTGTCAATCTCTTTGTCACTGTTAGAATCATTTTGCTTCTTATTTAGTACATTGACTCACCAGATGTTTTATGTGATTAGACTAGGAAAATAGTTTAACACAATATGCAAAATTTAAATGATGAGTGATTTAATATAGTGTTAAATTCCTTTTACAAGATCCTTGATATTTTTGTAAATTTAGAATTCCATTAGTTGTTATGCCCCGCTGTAGGCAATGGGGACAAACTCATACATCATGTTAAGTATATAAGTTATGCCCTTTTTTAACTTGAAAATTGCAAAGCTTGAGCAGGGGCTTTCATGTCATCAGACACATTCTCCTTTTATTACTACTGTAATTTATATGTATATTTTTTCTTAATTTCATTTAAAGCTTGGAGAATAACATTTCAACAGTTTTTTTTTCAATATTAATACATTGCATGTTTTGCTGGGATATTTTTGTGATTAATTTTTATCCTGCATGTCTTTAGAGGCAGCCCCAGTAGAGGGTATGTGGTATACTGGCTTTATGGTTTTAACAGTAGTGTATTTTTTGTTGCAAGTTAATTTTCAGTTTTCCATGAGTTTTAAGCTATTGTGTATCATCAGGTCATATAATAAATTTTGCAGATATTCATCAAACTATTTATCTGATTAATAATATAATAAAGTCTTGTAGAATTAATCATTAAGAAATAAACTTCATTTGAAATGATGGACAAAATATAGTCCTCCCTGCTCCTTGAACAGACTTTAGGTATGCTTTCTTTTCAACCCAATCATGGAATTTCCTTCGTGATCTATTTATAAGTTTCAGAGAAGTAGCTTCATTTGTTTCATTTTAGTCTTTATACAATATAAGTAATTCAAGATCTTGAACTTCTCATATCCTTATTAGGTTGAAAAATTCTAAGGATTCAACTAACAGTTCAAAAACATTCTAATTCCATAAAATATGGGAAATTCTTGTAAAAACATTCTAATTCCATAAAATATGGGAAATTCTAATTCTTGTAAAAACATTCTAATTCCATAAAATATGGGAAATTCTTGTAAAAACATTCTAATTCCATAAAATATGGGAAATTCTTGTAAAAACATTCTAATTCCATAAAATATGGGAAATTCTTGTAAAAACATTATTTTGCCAATTATAAATGTTAGAAAATGCATTATGAATAAAAACTGATGGTACACAATTCTTTGTAATTTGCCAGAATTGTTTTGATATGTTTTGCATGATAATTTTATAGTTTGATTTATTTGTTATATTAAATTTATGTTGTCATGGTTTGAAAATTAACTTTAAATACTTCCAAATACTTCTTTATTTTTAACCATTTTTCACATATAACTAATTTAAAGATGCTATTGGGAATACTAAACAGGGTGACGAGACTTAGTAAATTGAAGGAATTATGCATTATGCAGTAACAAAGAAAATTAAACAAAAAACCTTTAGGTTTCGGGTGCTAATTATGATTAATAAGGTAGTTTCTATGTATCTTCTTATGGATTGGATTGCATTAAATTAAGTTAATTTTGTTTTTATTTTCAATCTATAGTCAAAGTTTTATTTAGAGTGCACATATTTAGAAATATCTATAACTTTCTGACTTTTAATTTACTATTGTAGGGAAAAGTTAACTATGAGGGTTCTTAAACTGTAAATTCAGAAAATGATAATTAAATAATAAAGAACAGTACCAATTATTTCTGAATTCACAGTATTGTATTTCTGTTTCACTTCAATTAAGTTTAAACCATTTTCCTTAACTGATAAGTTATTGAGAAGATAAAAATTTGAATTTTTGTTCCTGCTTTTATTTGAGATATAATATAAGTTGTGCTTATATGTGCACAATTTTATTGCTTATAATTATATTTTATACTTAAACATTTCCGATTGTTATTGATGGTACAATCTTTTGTCAGTTTTACAATTTTAAAAATCTATTTTTATATTGTTTCATTTTATTATGTTTTGATAGTAGATCAGTAATAATACAGTTGATTTGTTATTGAAAACTCAATATTATTTACTTCAGGAGAAGCAGATAAAGCAGAAAACCAGTGGGCAAATAGGTCAGTTTTATCATATTAGTCTGATAATAGGAAGGAAAAATGCAGGGACCCAGTTGTCCATGGTCCAAAAAAAGTACAGCCTGGCTACTATTTTTTCCCCACTTTTTTTGTCTAACTGTTTTAAAAATGGTCAAACAGCAATATTGACTGTGTGACCACAATATGTCCCTATGGTAAATATGATGTTTATGATCATTTAAACATGGATGACATATTGAGACATCTCATCTGTTGCAAGTAAGATTTTATTTTTTATTGCTGTAAATAAATTACATAGATAAATAAGTTAGGACTGATTAGTTATTTTTTGTTTCCAACTTTTAATACTGTATTGAGTCTTCAAGATGATAATTTTCTATTGACTTATTTGGTTTTGCTTGATAAATTATAATTGTACGTATCATGTTTTTGTTTACATTACAGGGAAATGACCCCTGATGAACAGATTGCTTTGGTTAAAATCCAGAGAAACTGGAGAGGTTCATGGGTCAGAAAGATGACACAGGCTAGAACTCCTGGTCAGTGCAATTTACTTCTTTATTTTGAGAAAATCTGTTAATTTCTTCATAAAGAAATTGAAAGAAATATAACTTAAGAAAGAAGCCACTTCATGCTAAAAATATATATAATTAGGTGGTGTTATTGGGACTTTAAAGAAATTTTGTATGCATTTAAAACTCATAGAACTGCATTTGAATATAAAAAAAACCTTATATACACCTGTATAAAGATAGATGACTTTGTAGACTGAATTACATTCCCCAATGTACATATATAAGTGTCTAATACCTATGTATTGCCATGAAAGTTCTATTTGAATTTGGTTTATACTTTTCCAGGAACTGAAGTAAACAAGAAGGTATCAGAAACTCTACAGAAATCCTGGGCTGTCTTAGAACAGAATGCTGAACAGTATGGATTATCTCTCTTTAGGTAAAATAATGGGTCAAATTCAGAAATGAAAAAAAAAGAATTTAATCACCAAACAAGACTCAGCATTAAAATATATTGAAACCTTATGAAGCTTGTTCCATAAAAAATCAAAATAAAGAGTTCCTAAATAAAAGCATGTGTTGCTAACATGCTCCGATAATCGAACAAAAATTATTTAACTTCACTATGAGTTCATTAGTACATATCAATACGAGACTTTCAATCTTTACTCAATATTTTTTGTCGACATATTACAGATATATGTTCAAACTGGACCCAGATGTAATGGTCAAGTATCCTTTCCATAAAGATGAATGGAACAAGATCTCTTATGATGATTACAGTGGTCAGTATCCAGACCATCCTCCAAACTCATGGTTTGTTGTCTTTAGGTAAGTAGTCACTATCAATTGGTCATCTTAATTGTTTCATTAGTGAAATAATATTTATATAGTAATCTCAGTTCAATGTGGTTGGTAGAACAACCCCTGTCTCGTACATCATTTCAATAATCTGATGATAGTCTGTCGGGAGGGGACGATAAATGGCTGACCTGTGTTAAGAGAGAGCCATATCTCTTGTACGTTAAAGACACTCTTGTAGATTTCGAAAAAGAGCAGGCTAATGCCGCTACAAGGCAGCACTCGCACCTGCAAAGTGGAAAGGGATTAATATAAGTTGCAAAACTTGTTTTCAAATTCACTATGAATAAATATGTTTAAACTAATAATCCGATTCTGTGTTTTTGTAGATTTTTTGTGTTTTCACAATCAAATTGAATTTGACAACATTAACTTTTCATCATTGAAATGATCAATAGTAGAGATTTTCTTCAAATATCATTATCATTTAGCACTTTTAAAAAAATCACTTTATAAATTCTTTATTCAAATTAAAACACTGCTGATGACTCCTTTAATGGAGACCGACTTGAAGATATATTAGAATATAAGTATCTATATGAAAGGATTGTTTTTTGTGTTTTCAGGGATATCTTCCATGTAACAGAGGAGATGTTAGCTGTACCTAAGATGTATGTTGGTATTAACACATGTATGTTACAAGTTATAAATAACGATACAGGGGAAGAGATACCAAGGGTTTTCCAGAAAGTAGCTCCACATGTTTACAAGAAAAATAAGGTAATAATTCCTTCTTGGACAGGATAGATATAAAATACCATGAATTTGTAATTATTCGTTTGGTGTTGTAATATACTAGTAAATTCATTATCACAGTTTTAAAGTAAAAAAAGTGTATTTCTTTTGAAGATAGAAATTGTATAGATTGTTTGATTTTGTTTTTATGAAAAAAGTTTGAAAAAGTTAATTATTTCTTTAAAAAGAGAAGAAGAAAATAGAAGTTTAAATGTACTTATTAAGTTTTGTCTATAAAGATGCATTTACTACATATAAAAGTTAGATTTGTGAACATCTTTTTTTACAAAGAGATAATTAATGGCATAAGCATTGGATTTTAAATTCTCATTACAGAAAGGATACACATTTGTGGCCACAGCAAGGACAACTGACCAGGGTATACCAAGTGGACGATGGAGGATGAGAATGATTGGATCCCTCAGTCCTCTCCCTAAACCTGACCCCTCAAATCCCTCCAAGAGTGAACTCAACAGTAACTTCAGATGTATAGAAGAGAAAGACTACTATATTCCCAATCCTAAAAATGTTATTCTTAGGTATTTTGTATTTTCATTATTGTATATATAATTTGCTGAAATGAGGTTGCACAGTTGAATGAATAAATATGCGTACAGTATGTGCTGGAAAATATTGAACAAGAACAAAAGTATTATGCTTTAACTAATTTAAAAAAAAAGAGGGGAGAGGAGGAAGTATTGCGTAAAAGTTACATTTGTGTTATTTGAGAATTTCAATTGAGTTTTTAATTGTAAGGATATGATTTTTGTTAATTTGAGGATTTTAAATATAGTTTGATACATAAGGCAATGGTTAGACAGCAGCCTAATGACAATTTAGCTAATATTAGGTGTATTTTCTACAGGTTAAGGTTAAGTTTAGTCAGTAAGGGGGAAGAAAGTTGATGAATCAGTCAGAATTTTATCAAGGCATGCATTGTTTTGTATAACTCTGAAACTGTTTATTTCCATCAGGTACACTGTTAAAGTATTAGAGGACCATGTGGGAAGCATCCAGCTAAACACTTCCAAAACTGATGTCTATATAAAACTCACTGTACTGGACAAGAATGTGGAAGTAGCCAGCACCACTGGAAAAGGTCATGCAGTTTTACCAGCATTTATCTTCTACAGGGACTATGACCCTAATGACCCTAGACCTAGCTCTAGAGCTTGTAAGTATGACAATATAAGAATTAGAAGATGTGGTATGATTGCCAATGAGACTACTTTCTTAAATGATGTTAGACCTACAGGTAGAATGTGAAAGTATGACCACTTTCTTTAAAATGCTCTCCATTATGCTCTCAAAACCTTGTTTTCAATATCATCAGGAAGATGACATAATTACTACTTTCATAGATATATAAACCCATTTATTTTCCTTCCTTCAAAAAACAGCATAATTTGTATTTCAAAATGTTTAAAGTCTCAAATTTTGGTTTAGAAATAATGTTTTATCACTCACATATTTATTTCCTTTTCTTATATTAGTCCTCATGTTTATTTACAGCCAACAAAGATTCCAAAGAAAAGGGTGGAAAAGGAGGAAGTAAAGAGAATGTTGGGAAGGGTGGAAAAAGGACGAGTTCTGCTAAAAGTATAGAAAGGACTGCTTCTGTAAGTATAGCGAGATGAGAGTGTGTGGGGTGGGAATCATTGAGCATGCTGTGGCTGCCGTAGAATTTGTATATATTTTCATTCCATGCACATGCAATCATTAAGTCTTGTTTGTGTATTAGCACATTTATTATAAAAAGGAAACAATTTGAATCTTTGTAATTACATCCAGGTTAAGTTCATTTTTAGAAAAACATGATTCATTACAGTATTATTAACAAAACACAATTTATCTGGATATGTCTGAATCAGGAAAATTGAAAAATTGAATAAGGGACCCCTTAGCATAAAGTCCATATTTTGAGATAAAGTTGATGAAGTTTTCTATAATTTTGACATGATTTATCCCTAAAGTAGTTCACCAACCCAGTGCAAATCTTGTTTAACAATAGCATGTGGGATTTTTTTATTGTGCATATTTTGTTCTAAAATAAAATGCTCTACAAATTATAGTGTTGTTTAACAGTAAAAGTAAACAACCTGCATTATCTCCCTTTGTAAATAAATGTGATGTCCTATATTTGAAATAATGGTTATTTAAGAAATGATAAAAGATATTGATTTTTAATTTGAATTTGAATTAAAATAGTCACAAATACATTGTTTTTTTAATATCCAAATTTGCTAACTAATCAAAATTAAAAAGACGATCAAGTTCCACATTACCTATTAGATAATAACTATAGATTTACATTTCTATGCAAGTTCTTTGGAAGAATGTTTTCACTAGAGAAATCAGTATAATTACACAACACTGCACAACTTTGTATGTGATAGACACTATTCATAGTCTCTGACTACTATTTCTTCAATTTGGATATGTAATGATAACACCTCTTTATTATCTATAAAAGCACATGAAATGAAAAGCAATAGGTCATGGTGTGTGATGTGATTCGTGCAATATTTTCAGAGGTCAAGTCACCATTCAGATGCTGCACTGAGTGATGGTGAAGGTGATCAAGAGGTCAAGGTAAGGTATCATTTTGCATGTGTTTTCTATTTTCATCATTCCTGAGCTAGTTGCATGAGTTTTTTGGCAAAACAAATGGAATAAAGATAAGTTGATTAGTTTATTCCCAAACGGGATTTAATTTTCATAAACAATATTTTATTTTGAAAATATTACAGTAAACATTAAAATAAGACAGTTTTATTAGGATTGGAAAACAAGTGAATTTTCACTTTTACAAATTCCTCTCCCATATGATATAATGATAGATGGATGGCTTCAAAAATACTTAGTTCTCATATTTAAAAAAAAAGTATTATTCTTGTGAGCTTTCAATACTGCTGATATTGAATTATTTTTATTTGATTGAAAAGTGTAAGTTAACAGTTTCACCATGTATATTTAAATTTTTGTAACTCCATTACACAAAATATTTTCCAGTTGAAACTAGTTATTCAAACAATTATGCAATGCAAATGGTATTGTTATAGAATTTAGTTATAAATAAATGAATATTGATTCCTATTATACTGTACAGAGTCACAAGTATGTAATCCAGGCTACAGTGGAGAAGGATAGCTGGCCACTAGGAGAATCTAGCTGGGCATTTGTACAAATGTTAAAGGAAATGGAGAAAAATGATCTGAAAAGTAAGCCGATAACACAGTCTAGTTCAAGATCTTTCATTATGTTAGCTGAATAAGTTTTAATTACTATGAATTCATTATTATTCATTGGATACCAATTTTAGTGGATTACCTGGGTATAAGTGAACCATGAAATTAAATATTCACCAAATGGCAAATTTTCTTTACGTTTGTATGTGGACTTGTGCAAAACCACAAAATTAAATATCCACGAACAAGTGTGTTTTCCTTAATCCACGAAAATAGGAATGCACTAAAAAATATGAATCCACAGTAGTTTGTGCTGGTTATAATTAAACTAGATAGGTGGGGGTTAATATTTTATCTGTAAGCTTGGTTATAGGTTCTGGTTAATATTTTTATCTGTACGCTTGGTTATAGGTTCTGGTTAATATTATTATCTGAAAGCTTGGTTATAGGTTCTGGTTAATATTTTATCTGTAAGCTTGGTTATAGGTTCTTGTTAATATTATTATCTGAAAGCTTGGTTATAGGTTCTGGTTAATATTATTATCTGAAAGCTTGGTTATAGGTTCTGGTTAATATTTTATCTGTAAGCTTGGTTATAGGTTCTGGTTAATATCATTATCTGAAAGCTTGGTTATAGGTTCTGGTTAATATTTTATCTGTAAGCTTGGTTATAGGTTCTGGCAAATATTATTATCTGAAAGCTTGGTTATAGGTTCTGGTTAATATTATTATCTGAAAGCTTTGTTATAGGTTCTGGTTAATATTATTATCTGTAAGCTTGGTTATAGGTTCTGGTTAATATTTTATCTGTAAGCTTGGTTATAGGTTAAAGTTAATATTTTATCTGTAAGCTTGGTTATAGGTTCTGGTTAATATTATTATCTGTAAGCTTGGTTATAGGTTCTGGTTAATATTTTTATCTGTACGCTTGGTTATAGGTTCTGGTTAATATTTTTATCTGTACGCTTGGTTATAGCTTCTGGTTAATATTTTATCTGTACGCTTGGTTATAGGTTCTGGTTAATATTTTTATCTTTAAGTTTGGTTATAGGTTCTGGTTAACCACTTATGTAGGTCAATAACATTTGGTATGTAGTAGTATTAACATAAGCATATTTCATTTTCATTTAAAATATATGGCCTCACTCCTTCAGTTATTGACTTTGGAACTCTAGCCTAGTTTACCTAAAGTTTTAGGGGAATTTAAGTGTTACCACTAAAAATAAGTCAATCATATTCGGTATGCAGTTGTATCAGAATTTCCATGGAGATTATTAGGCCCTGCTCCTTAAGTTCTGGTTCAGTTGGTTGAATTTGAATGTTTTGCAAAGACCATATGTAAAAATATTGCCATTTTGATAGCATCATATGTTTATTTACTTTCAAAACAACATAATCACATACAGGCCAGTCATTTCTCTTTGTCAACCACTTATTAACAAGGATATACATACGTGAAAATCAAGCCCACAGAATCTTCCAAATTAATCAGTGAGCATTGCTTACATTTGTTATATAAAGCAATACGACCTGAGGAAGAATCTGACCTGGAAGTCATTGAGGAGGAAAAAAACAGTAAACCATCATCAGGTTTTAAAAATAAAATGATGAGTGTCCGTTCAAAGATGATAACTAGCAGCACTTTAGTGAAAGGTTGAGTAATAGAATTGACTTGTTTCAGTCTTCTTCCTTCCCATTATGCATGTTATCAATTATATATATTTACCTGGGTCAAAGGGTCATAAGAATTTGTTACATCTTTTTGTATTCTTTTCTTAATACCTCAATCTCTCTGTTATTATTGAGTGGATAGAAAATATATGTTTGAATTTATTACCATGTATATTGAGATCTATCTCATTTTTCTTCTATATTCCATGAAAAAAATCTTGTTTGGTTTTCAAATTCAGTGGTGATGGTCAGACTTCTGTGTTTTTTTTCTAATCTAAGGGTGATGGTTAGATTCTTCTAAAATACAATTGCATGCTTTTTTTTAACACACATTTTCTTCCGATTTTTTCAAATTAATTGTGAAAAGCTTTTCCATTTATAGTAATTCAAAAATATTATCTGACTCAAAAGAGATTTACAATTCATATAATATATAAACAGGAAAAAAGAATTCAAGATTTGAACTCTGTATGTATTTTATGTGGAGACATATTTGCAAATACCTGACTTAATTTCTGTAAGTCACACCTTAGAAATAAGAGACAACAAAAGTTTGCAGAAGTACTCTTACGGTAGAGATGATATACAGAGTACATGCTGAAGATACAATATGAATGTTGGTTGCAAAAAATTATATCATCTCCAGATTTCACTCTTCAGGACTTTGTAGCAAAAAAGAGAACTTAAGTTGACTGGAAAAATATGATTGAAAATAAGACCAATGAAGAAATCATTTGATTTTATGGGTGCCATTTTGAAGGGATTGAAAAAATTTACAATTTCATGAATAATTTTTTCAATGTTGCTTTGAAGGAAAAAATATTCTAAAACTTTTTCTTCTTCCTGCAAATGTCTTAGGAAAACTTCAGTTATCTGGTAAATGACAAATCCTCCAATCTTTAGGCATTAAGAGAAAAATCTACTGAGGACATCGATTACCAATATTGATGAACACCCCATTATTATTCCAATATTGAAACATTATATTTATTTGGATAGTTTCTTTAGCAGGGAGTAGACTGGTGTATGGTACTCAGACACTCAAGATTTTATTAGTAGATTTTTTTCTTCTTTCAACCAAATATATGTTTTACAGGTCCCACTGAATCAAATGATGTAGATGGTAATTTTTTATAGCTTTAATTATTTCATTGCTTTAAAAAAAAAACATGGTGTGGGATTTTTTTTAGTTGAATTATTATGACTTTTAAATTAGGCTTACCCTTACCTAAATGTACTAAATTTATATTTCTATATGTTCCTTCATATATTTGTGATCTGTAGATATAACACCATAAATATCTCTTTTTCAGCTATTTTTCCCTTGTAGGATAAAACTTATCATTATTTTTATAAACATACCATCATATCATTATAAAAAAAACAACATATAGTGCATATACTAGACAAAGTAGATATTATTATATTTATAACTGTCATATATTGTAATAGGATTATTTTTCATTATATAAACCGTTATTTGACCTTTTTAGTTACAGAAAAAACAAAGGATTTATTACCTATCCTATTTGATTTATTTTTTCCATCTTGCCAAAATTCTTTTTATTTTTCATAAATTTCTTATTTTACATAAACTCACATAATTAAATATTTGTTAACATTGTCTCTTTGATTGTTTGATTTGAAATTAAGTTCATCAATTACCAATTTTTTTCTAGTTGCCAACAAAGAGAGACCTGCTTCTCCACCAAAACAAGAAAAAGTCCCTGCATCTGCAAGTACAAATAAGTCAGGAGCTAAAGGAGGAAAAGGAGGCAAAGACAAAGGAAAGGACAAAGATAAAGACGGGAAAGGATCACGTCCACCATCACAAGCCTTTGACCAGAGTAAACCTCATTGGACATTAAGAGTTGTCAGTGACGATAAAGAATCGGTGAGTACTATATCTGGCAGTACATTAGTCTCATTGCTTTCATGTACAATTAAAGATTTAAGAATTGTTGTTTTTACCAAATGTTGATTTATAATTTCCTGGTTTTTAAAGCAACTAATATTTTATATTTCATGGAGTACTCTATAAGTTTTTGATCTGTATAAGTTAAACTTAAAAATGAGAAAAATTGAGGTAAAACAGAGGTATAAGGGAGATGTCTGATTAAAAGATTATCAGATTGATTAATTTCTACCTTAATTTCTGTAGGAAAATATTGAAGTAAAGAAAGACACTGAGAGAGCAGATGAAATCCGAGCCATGAAGAAAGCCTGGGAGACTGCCCAACCAGGACGTGCAGCAAAGGTATTCAATTGTTTTATATATAAAGAGATGTAATGACATTAATACTATGTTATTCTAGTGATTATTTTAGATATTCAGCCTGTGGCCTTCTTAAGTTTCAGTATTATTTTTTTAATATACATGGAAGATGTGATATTCTCCATTAGAAACCTAATTTTAGGGAATTTTTTTTTTTTTGGTCAGAAACGCACTTTAGAGAATCAAATTAACAGGGCAAAAGACCAGTTTTAATCATTTTATTAAATGTACTTTTAAAACCATTATAAATGTTTGTCTTACATTTTTTTTTTTACATTAAAAATGTAATTTTTGAGTTAAAGTTTGAAAAAAATTAGTTTTAAACAGAATATTTTCATTATTTGTTTTACATGTTCTACAGTTTAGGAAAAAAAAAAAGGGAAATTTTGAAATGTGGGAAATATAAAAATATGCACAGAATTCGATTTGAAACGGTACATAACTGTTTATATTCATCTTACAGGCATTACAGTCCAGACTGAAGTATTTGAGCACACACACCATCAAGTTACATCCAGACAAAGAGGAAGAAGAAGGCGGGGAAGAGAAGAAATCAGAGGAGGAGGGAGATGTAATGCCACCTCCTACTCCCATGTCCCTACACGAAGCAGGGGATGAAAACCTTACATTGGAACCTCCACGACCACCCACACCTAAGGAAATGTTGGCACCTTTGGATGTTTCTCCATTTATAAGGTACTTTGATTATAGCAGTGTGGTTTAGAATGTCATTGTGTCTTTGAGTCAAAATATTGCAAAGATAAGACATTAATAACTTTGCTTTATTGTAATGATTATAATCATAAATTTTGGAAAACAGACATTTTATGAAAATCACTAACTTCTATCATTACTCCATATGTATTATTGATGTTTATAGGTATAACTGTCAATGAACTACATGAGGTTTCTTGCTTATTGGCAGAATGCAGATACTTATTTAATAAGATTGAGAATGTTTTATAACAATTTTTTTCTCCCTTTATGTATAAATACATGTCAATTTAAAAGTTAAATATGTAATAACACTAAACCCTAAAATGATGTAATACAACATTACAGGAAAGGATCAAGGGAGCCGAGGTATTTGGATGATGAGGAGATACGACGACGTGATGAGGAACAGAAACAGGAAGTTGATGAATACAACCAATTCAGAAACCAGGTCAAAACATGGCGGGATACTGATAAACAAAACAGAAATCAAATTAAAATCAGACAACTTGAGGAATGTGAAGAGTTACAGGTAATTAGGTTTCTATAGCTTACTACTTACTAAGTGTTTGTAGCTTCCATTGTAACACCTTTGTTTAGAGTCGTGCACTTGTCAAAATTCATTACAAGCTTTTCCTTATGTCATCTTGAATCAAGGCTTTCTTATTATTTCATCTTTTCATCACCTTGCAATCACATCTTAAATTCAAAGTTCTAAAATTTATCAATACATTAACAGCTAAAACAACCTGTAATATATATATGGCTTGCACAAACTATATTCAATCGCTTGCTTTGAAATATCATATATTTTAGATTTGTAAAAACTTTAACCAATATATTTTCCTAAAGAGATAGTCTCATAGAATATATTCTATTATCGCTATTTTGTGCATTTTACCTTTGATCTTTTTTTGTGATAATTTTTCATATCTGTTGTTGGTTAAACTGATTTCCTGATTCTAACTGATTTGAGGTTTGACTGAGACTTGCAATTCATTTTGCCATATCTTTGTACCATTGATTTTTAGGAGATAACTGATATTAGCAGAGAAGCATATAACAATGCTAAAGATTACTTATATGGAAGAACAAGGCCACCTCTTATAAAACAGTGCTAACTATCTGCCTGTTTGTATAATCTGTTAAACCTCATTGTTATAAGTTCTGGGTATTCTGTGATGAAATAAAGTTCATTTTATTTGTATGGATCACAATGGCCTAAGTTTTATATAAGTAATGGCTGGAAAAAAATATCATTAAAATATATTTACAAATTTTCTATCAACTTTTTAAAATGAATTACAATTTACATTTTTTAAGAATATAATCAGTATTATAATACAATTTTATATGTTTCTGTTTATACATACAGCCAAACCTGGTTAAGAGACCACCAATATTAGATCCCTTAATTTGTATTACATTTCATATAAATTGAATCTGTATTAAAAGACCACTTTTTTGCTCTCCCTTAAGTGGTCTCTTAAAAAGGTTTAGACTGTTTTTATTTTTAAAGATACATATGAAATCTTTTTAAAATGATCTTTCTTCAGGCAATCACATATGAAATCTTTTTAAAATGATCTTTCTTCAGGCAATCCTTAACTTTTTATTTCCTTCAATTTTTACTTCAATTAAATCTAGAATATAATTTCTACAGCATGTAAAGGTTATTTTGTACTCAAAACTATTTGTACTCAAGTCATACAGAAAACCCTGAAAGTAAGGCTACATGAATTAATTTTTGAATTTCAATCCCTTCTATTACTAATGTTATTTCAACTGATCAGGCGAAGCTGATGTTTTAATTTGCATAAGGACAGTCTTTTGAAGATGGATGCGATAAGGTTGATTGCCGTTATAATTAATATTGATTTCTAATCACCTATCAGTGTCACCAAACGGATATACAAAAGAACTGAGTGTATAGTATGGGACAAATAACTTGACACTTCATTGATGAATTTATCCCATAACTCCTGTCTATGGATGGACTGGTCTTTAATAAGGGAATTGGTTAAACCTCGCACAGTCAAGTGAAATAAATCAAGTAATACCATGGAATTTTTCTTTCCTTCATTTATTTCAATTATGACAATTTTAGTAAATGACAGTTGGAAATTCTTTTTCTAATAATACTTTTGTGAAAGGAGGATAATAAACTAGAGATTAATAAATGTAGCCTGCTTGTTTTACTTTTCTACTTTGTTTTTTGTTGGCATGCCAAATATTCTTCTATTATTCTATTTTATTGTGTTTAGTTTAAGAATTGAATTCAGTATGGTATTTTATTAACTTTTAAACTTGTTGTTGGTATATATGCATTCTAATTGAATTTGTAGCAATGTAAATGAGTTTATAACTCATGCATTAATGTAGATCATTAACAGTTTAACATTGTTATAAATATTCTTTACAATGTTGTAAGAACTAGAACCATTCTGTTCTTTTTCATTTAGATTTTTCGATTAAGGGCTATTTAAACAATTAGCTTGTTAAATAATATTTTGAAGCTGTTAACTCCCATTCATATTACCAAAACATTGAAATGTCATTATGTCTGTGATTTAGAAGGCCAACTTTTAAACATATACTTTAAAAATTAATACATTGCATATTTTTTCAATAATGATTTAATTTCATAAACAATGCTGTTTTTTTAGGTTATTCTTGATAAAGCTAGAGAAGAAATTAACAAACCTAGAGAAGCATTTAGACAAACATATTTGGAAGCAGAAAGAAAACGTTTAGAAGACCTTGCTGAAAAGGAAGCAGCATCAAAAGCAGAATCTGAAACAAAATCACCAAAAAGAGGGAAAAGTGCCAAGGGAAATAAAAGTCCTGGCGGGGGAAAGAAGAAAAAATAATAATTTTGTATTTAGGAAGACAATTATTGAAATTAGACAATTTATTTTGTTATATTTTGTTTTTAAATTTGATGAAGTGCTTATGTATATATTGTGTAAATGAACAAATATGTATAATATTAGTCATGTAATGACTGAATGTGTATTGATTTATTGAAAACAGTCTGAAGCCAGATTATCAATGTGTGAACAAATATTGCTGTTTATGTAATGCCTTTTTTTGTGGAAATATGTATTTTGTGGCTTTGATAATGAAATTGTACAAAGATATATTTTTTGTTAAACATGTATAAGTTTTGTATATAAAAAATAATAAAAGATATTGTCAGTAGTGAAAAAGTGAAGAATAATTTTGTTTTCGTCAGAATTGAATTTTTGACATGTAGTATTTATTTTGTATGATGTTTTGTCAGTGTTTAACAATAAGCATATCTGTGATAAAAATGAATTATATGTCTCTATTTAACGCTTGTTCTACTTTATGAAAAAGTTCCTGCTATATCATTATCCAAAATTTTACATTCTTGAATAACCTTCAACTATATACAAAGAAAGCTGTATCATTTTCTGAACATAGAAAATGCTTCATTGAAAAGAATTTTAAGACTACATTTGAGAGTTTGTTTAAAAAAAAGAATATTCCACTTCATTATGAAATTTAATTTATTTTCCTGAAAATAATTAAATTTCAATTCTGATATTTATGCAAGAGCAATAGAATAATAACGTAGCAATATACAAACACAGAGTTGTGTTAGTAATTTTCATGTTTGCTTTCAGTTTTTGTGATGTGTTTTTAAGCCACTGCCTTCTTATTCAAATGTTTGAGATAAATATTTGTTATTCTTTCAATGTACAAAAAAAGTACAATAATGTAAAAGATTAATTTTATCAAATCTAATTTCTTATTACCAAAACCATTTAGTATCAAGAATCCGTCCTTCCACTGGATTTTAGTGAGATCACAAGTGGCCCTTAATTGACGTCCGTCCTGACGTACTTGTCGTGTGGTCAGTGTTGTCAATTTCTAATCTGTGGTCACTAGATAGCCTTGCTGTTGCACCTTTGACTCTAAGAGACTTGAGTATTAATGTTGTTAGTATTTAGTATAAAACGGTTGAATTGAGGCTGAATTTTCTTAGTAAATCTCCACACCATTTAAACTAAAATTTGGGTTCAAACTTCATTACATTTACGGGCTAAATTGGCTATTTTATGAATATATTTCAAAAGTAAATTATATTTATAAGTTGATTTTGGAAGAAAAAGTTATTGTTTACAAATGTGCCTTGATATATATTTTTGCAACTTAAATGTATGCAACATCTTGTTAATTGAACCTATGCAAGAAAAAAGTAACCTTTGGAATAAAAGAATATTCGCAGTAAATGTGAATGACAAATACCTACTCTATAATTTGTGTTTTGCCTTTGTCAGTGGACTTTTTCTTGTAATCCACCAAATAAAACATATCAGATGTATCATATCTATGTAACATTCCATTATAAAGTGTTGTGATTCTATATATTTTCCAAACTTTATTTATTTCAAAGGAGAACTTCAATAAATGTGATATTTTAACATGAACGAATGGTTTTTTTGTTTGATTTTTTTTTAAATGACAGTAGTGAAAACTATTGGCATGTAACTGCAATGATATCCTGTCAAGTATTAATTATACATAAAAAGTATACCAATTAGTTCCAAAATTGTCTGTCAGACCTCACCAACCATCAACAACTGCTTAAAAGATATAGTAAACATACAAAGACAAATAACAATGAACAAATATAAGTCCAGATAGCCTGCATTTGTTCAATGTAAACTCTTGTTTGGCCAAACACTTGTTGTCCATTTATCTGCCTTGATCAAATTCTGCATAATTGTACATTTCTTTAACAAAAACAATAACAAAAATCTTCCAATTAACCTAAACACCTCCATGGTCACCTGGTAGATTTTTCACCTGGAGTTGCAGATTCTGAGTTCAGCCAGGTCAAACCAAAGTCTTTAAAATTGGTGTTGACATTCAGCAATAAATCTCGTGCAAAAGAGGTGCATCTCTTAGGCTTTGCAGGATGTGGAAATAAGAATTCATAAATCTGATGATAACTGGTGTGTCTGTTTGGCTAATGATACAATGACTATCATATCTTTGATTTGGCCTAACAGGTGTACAAATATGCAACAACATCTGATCAGAATTTGGAGATGTTAAAAAACGAAAATTATGTAATCATATAGATTCGATAGATGAAAAAGAAGTAAGACTTTAATGCACAAAACCAGAAAAATGGATATTAAAAAATAAGACAACAAGAGCCAATATAACAAAACGTTGATAAACTGTTTTATAAAAACTTTTATTGACATTTCTAATGAATAATATAACTATACATGGATTACACAAACGTTGAACAAATTATAATCCATAGCTACCTTTCTCACTATATAAGCAAGCTAACAAGACTTTGATTTAAATGCACGTTATAAGTAAATATATAAAAAGGATGCCATCACAGTTATTAAAACAGTGCTGGCAGTCATATGTATGCCATTGCTGACCATGTCTACAAATCCTGTCCTGCTGCTTAGCCATTTACTTGCCAATGGGTCGTTCTTTATCAGTGGTCCTATCGTACTCTGTACCTTCTTGTGGTAACTGTTTAACCATTCAACCTGAAATAATGTTATTTCATAGATCGTTTAATATATCAAATATTTACAGAAGAAACGAGCTATTAGAACACATTGATAACCTTATAGTTTTCACATGAAATGTCTACAGTAAATCGTAAATCAAATTGCTACGATTCTTTTGGTTTTTTTCTCATGCTATTACTTTTACTTTCAGGATTTTACAGTCGGTAACTTTTTCGTTGAGGACCCATATGTGTTCACCTAAATTTTCTGGTTTGTATACCGCTCATGACATGTTTGCATTAAAATCTTTCAATAGTTTGGCAACAGGTTTTAATTATATCTTACTTCACGTCTTAAATTAATGCGTTTTAAGTAATGTCTTAAATTCCATGCATTGTTATAAATAAACACCACTGTGACACCACTTAAAGGTATTTTGCGCTTGAACTATACAGTATTGCATACAACTTACTGTTTCTTATATATCTGACATCGGATAAGTATTAACACAAATGAATAAAGTACCTTTAAAACATAGTACTTTTGTTTTATTGCAACAGTAAAACAGCCGGACATGACTTCTAGTCACATGTATGGATTAGATGAATATATATCCCTTTTAGATATATTTATATGAAACTGAATTATCAAGAGAAATGCATAACTTATAGAGATATTTTGTTAAACAGGCGAAGCAGGTTTGGTATAACAATTTAACGCATTTCCCTTACATATCGTAACGTTTTCATTGAAATCTCAATTATTCGAACACATATATTCAAGAAACATGATGATACATTACATCATTCCTGTTAACCATCAGTTTACTCCTTGGACAATTACCTGATCTTTGGTAAGTAAGCTGTAATCGATCAAATGTGGTTCATAGGGGACCATGGTTACGGTGTTAAATGTTAAGAATTCAATGTCTTTAAAATGATACTGAAATGAAAATTGAGTAAAGATAATATATGCATAGCTATATTTGCACTGACTTGTAACGGTTAGAAATATAGAAGAACACTATTCTTTTCTTCGTTTCGTATGTTCCTGTTTTAACCCTACACTTCTTTGCTATATCTTAATCAGAAACTTGTGAAAGTTGTATTTCAAATGTGAATTAGCCATCATGATTCACCATAATACTGATGATTTCTCAGTCGATAAAATTAAATTTTTCAAAAATTATGGCCTCAGCTCCCTCAGACAAAGTTGACCTTAGATTAATTTTGGTTTTCTTGCAAGTTCATTTTGATTATTAAGCTGTTCAAGTGTTTTAGTAGTTATACATCATTGACTTTTTTTTAGGAAAGAGTTTCTGATGAATGTAAATCCAGAATTTTTTTTCTGACACAGCAATGTCTTAAACCTTTTTTTTTGTATTATGTCCAACGTGTTAAATGAATTTCATCACTGTATTGGCTCTGGTATTTCGCCTGTGGCAATTTACAACAAATCTTGGAATCCCACATATTCACCTACATCATTCATAAAAGGGAAGATTTAGAAAATCAAATAAAGGCAACAGTAGTATACCGCTGTTCGAGAGTCATAACTCGATTTAGAGAAAAAAAAAATCCGGATTACAAACAAAAACTAAGATAAACACTTCAACTATAAGAGGAAAACAACGAAACAACAAAAACACTGAAGTGCAACAAAAAACCAAAACGACAATGCAACACACACAGAAACGAACTATTAGTTAACGACTGCCGTTTCCCTGAATTTCAAAATCTTTCCCTCCTAATTCGACCTGATGGAAAAACACTGTCAATGTATACCTTTCCAACAGTCTTGAAATCAATACGCTTTTTTATAGCTGTAATTGTCAAAACCTTTCGAAATCTGGTCCCACAGTGCTTTTCAACCTGGCATCTATGATGAGTGTATTTACAGTCACAGTCATGACTCATATCGATACGATATAGTTGTGTCTCAACTTAAATGACTTCTGTCGCTGACTTTGATTTGGATACTCCCCCACCCCTCAAATAAATAAATAAAAAAATAGTTGAATATTGGATAATGTTTTATTTTGCTGTTCGTTTAATCGTGAAATCTTTTATTATTGGATAAACATATTCACCTTTGTTTCAGCCTTCACAATCTGTGCTATATTTTCATGTCTGACTCCAAATTTCCCATCCTCATAATATCCAGGTTCTGGAAACATTAAAACATTGGTTTTTAATAATTTAGAAATATTTGGTGTCTGATTTGGCTGAAACATGATTGGTGATAGCAACATCGTTTACTTATAATGTATCGTTTCGTCGTTTCTGATAACTGATTACATATTTATTACGTTTTGTAGATGATTTTTATCGAAAAAATGAATGGTGTTACCATTAGATGTTAATAAACGTTAAAACACTTCTTTGAAAAACAATAAAATATTCTACTTACAGACTGTTATCGAAACTGACATTTCTAAATTGTACAAGGTATTTCTCGTTTATGGTTATATTTTGAAAATTGTAGAAATGCAAACGTAAGATTTAAGTAGATTTCCTTATACCAAATGGGAAAAATCATGCCTGCCACTCCATGTCTTTTATTTAGTATTATGAAGACAAAAATACAACAACAAAAATTTCCCGTTCACACATGAACTTAATAAATATGGAAACATTGGTTTTACAAACGTGGTATAAATTAAACAGCTATTTCATTGATTTACTCAAAGACTTGTTTTACAAAACAGCAATGATTTGGGCCACTAAAAAATCTAGCTATCCCTAACGCAACATTTACATATCATTGATTTGAAATGAACTAAAGACAAAAATGCAGCCAGAGCTTAAACTCATTATGCATTTGCTTGTAAAATTTCATTATTGATGTCTTGACGATATAAACATACGGAAAAGTGGTTCTTCTGTCAAAATGATGACTATTCATCAACAAACAACAAAACTAATATGTAGAAATCTTTTATTGTATTTAAAAGATCATTAAACTTTTCTACTAGTGTGCGATGTTTGTAGTATTTAAACACGAACAAAATATATATGAAGCAGTTAATTGAAAGAAAGCAGCATGGAGACAATAAATATACTTTACATTGAAATATATAAAGAGTGGTATAATTTAAAAAGTTTTCCAGCAACATTTTGATAAAAATGATATTGCTGCAACCAAAAATTTCCATTTCATTATTAAATGAAATATTTGTAATTGTTTCGATCCATTAGTGGATTTCCTGTTTGGATTTCTATATCTGACGGCAAACGAAAACTATTGTTATGATATGGATTGTTCATTCAACTATTTAACAAGAGAAATTGTAGTACACGAATTGTTGATAAGGCTTTTTTTTAAGGGTCGATTAGTACAATGCATAAAATGACATGTAACATTATATGTGGTATTTACTGCATGCAGAACAATAGAAGAGCACGGAAGCACTTTAGTATATATAAATAAAGGAGATTTGAAGTTTGGTAAACGTGTTATAACTGTATCATGTAAAAATATATGAATACAAGATGAGTATATGTCCCAAACTACTGTATTAGAAAAGCTTTAGTCATGAAACTTTTAACAAAACACGGTTGTGCACAACTACGTATATATACTAGTATCTAACTACAATTTAGATATTACAACATGCTTTGGTTATGTTACAACGAAAAAAATAGTTAAGAATAAAACAATCATAATACCAATCGAATAGAACATATTTTCAGACAGAGCTTCGTCATGTTTCCAGGTGGGATGATACACAGATATCATACCGGGACCTGCAAAATGTATTGAATATAATTTTATATCAAACCACACATAAATAATTGGCAGCTTCGTCGTGTGTCCAGCTGGGATGATACACAGATATCAACTCAGAGATAATTAGCAAGCGCTAGCTTTAAGAATATGTACATAAAACATTCTTATTTACCAACGGAAAAGAACATATTTTCCTTTAAAGCAGCATCTGTTGGACTATCTCCTGCAGTTATAGATATTCTTCCCGGTCCTAAAATTTATAAGACATGCATAAAGTACACTCTTTAAGAGTTCATCTTGTTCCTTACTTGAACATAGTTATTAAAAAAACACCTGAAAAATTGTTATACAGTTGGCTTGATTATCAAGCAATGTCAAAATATCATTGTAGTTAAAATTTTATTTATGATATGCACTTGTAATGTATTGTAAAAGCAACAAACATAAGATAATATTTATTATTAATTACCAGCTGTTCATTCGGTTGTCTTGAAATGACTTTCTTCTTTTATGTTGGTAAGATTTTTTCTATTCAGTTTTGTAGGTGGAACGTTTAGACCTGTATGACGAAAAGGGTTGCAAGAAAAGCCAGATCCATCTTGGTTCAACTTTGCCTGAGTTAGTTAAAACCTTTCTTCGTAGTTTCTATATTTATAAACTTTTAACAGAAAACATTTTTTTAATCAGATTCGGACACTATTCATTAAACTTTATTGCCATGCGTTATCTATTTTACTTATTTATTATATTATTGCAACTTTCATATAATGAATAGAAACTCAAGCACAAGGATGGGTTAGATGTGAACAAGTTTGTTGACACATGAAAAACAAATAATAAACACTCAAGTTTTATCAAAATTTATGGAGGAAAGAAAATTTTTTTGTAAAAAAAATATTGTTTCTTTTCTTCAGACATCGATTGGCACTGTATAACAAAATATACAACATGTCCTATCAAACTCATTAAAGACATATGTCATATAATTTGCTGCGCCAGACGCGCATTTCAAAGTCATAACACATACCTTCATGTACATTAAGATAAGATCCTATACCATGACCTGTACCATGAAGATATTGAAGTCCAAATTTCCACAACGGTTGTCTGGCCAGTGCATCCAGTTCCCTACCTTATATATAAAATAAGAATTCATTTGAAAAAAATACAAATGTACTGCAATCAACGTCTTTATATTTCAATCAAACTGTTTACGGGAAATAAACTGAATATTGAACATTAAACAGAAATACTATGTTTCAAGTCACAATATACATTTTAAATGAGACAAAAAGATAGATATTTTACAAAATAAAATTCGTTCTTTTCGAATTGAACAGGTTTTTTTTTATTCACTTCCATACACTAGTCCATTATGATCAATCACTACAAACATGACATGCAGCTAAGAGTTCATGTTTGTCTAATTAGATGTTCATTGTGACAAGCCGTATTTTGAAAACCACATTATTCTATTTAACAGAACTACGTAGAAGCTTTCTCAATCATAAATTCTATAACAAAATTTGAGTACATATAATGCAAATACCTTTCAGACCAGTGGTAAAAACAAACTGTGTTAAAGCAATGTGTCCCTTTAACGCCAACGTATAACATTCCTACAACACAAACACAAACAACATTAATCTACATTAATTTGTGGGAGTTTCAATTACAGTTTTTAATATACATTATGCTCACAGTAAATGTTTCACAATGCATCTCACCATTTTAATTTGTTTAAGCTTTTTAAGTATAAGAAGTGACAACCTTATTGAATTAAATCTCGAACCAATTAAATTATGTCCATTTATAACATATCAAATTTTGAAACAATTATAAATTATCTGGAAATCTACATGCCTTTTCATAATCGGTTGGAGAACCAAAGTGAAACGTTCTGGTTACATCTGTAGTACCATCCCTGAAAATAATATTATTAAACTAATAGTCAATACAGGGTACTTGATGGATTTGGGATTTAAAATGACCGAACTATTTTCAAGTTTTGTAATGTATTTTTCTATCACGAACGGCATCATGTTTAGATAGGTGATGAGCCATTACGGTTTTGCCTGTGCGCTTATCAATTATACATTCTTATAAGTCCTTATATTTTCCCGTATCTGAATTGCAGAACTGAGTTTTTTCTGTATTTAAGAAAATGAATTAACATGTCCGTGTCCTGTAAGACACACAAAGATTTCTGGAATAATCTTCATCAGTTACGCCTAAACATGACGATGCAAACAGTGGAAGATTTAATTAAAGGAACGACTTATGTATACAATCATCGTGTTGTAAATAGAATGACACAAACCATAATATCAAAGTTATTCATTAAATAGACATGTAATATGCTTACAAGTACTGACCACCAGAATCCAATAGATACATCTCTGATGTTGTAATTTGTTTGTCTGTTTTATTTGATGGAGCATAATGAATGACAGCTCCATGGTAACCGCTACTAGAGATTGTCTCGAAGCTTAATCCTCTATTAAGGTCCTGCTTTCTATTATGAATCAAAACAGAACGTAAATGTTGAGTGACATGATAGAAGCATAAGACAGTATAACAAACGCTCGGTATTAACACCTGTAAAAAGTTTAAAGTAAAATACTCATAACTATCGATAAATCACGTTTGTTCAAGTGCAAAAAGTACGAATAAACCAGTACAGTTTAGTTTTTCCTGAAACCGTCTTTATGCAAAAATTAAACTAGCAAATATGCCGAACTTAGGAATTTTTTTAAATGGAAAGTCTCTAACAAAGTAGAAATATCAAAAGCTTCAACAAACAACTGTCATATTCCTTAATTTGGACAGGCATTTTGGAATGAAAATAGTTTGCAAATATTGTAAGTATATGTAGGTTTAATTTAAAATTCAAATTGAAAATAGACAAAATATCTTATTTTGTAAATAAACGACTGTTCAGTTCAAAAAGATAAAATTAATTCTTCGGTAATAAACATGCAAAATCAAAATTAAACCTAATCTGAATAACAATTTCGGTCCATCTTTTTCATCAAAACCATTGGAAAACAAACGTAATAGACACCAATAAAACATTCAGCTCAAATGTATGTATGCTATTTCACATTATCAGTATAGAACTTTCTCATGCATTAAGGATGCTAGATACTATTCTGATTTTGTGTGTCTGAGTTTGTATTCAATGAATTCTGTATGATCATTTATACTATGAAATATGTGAGAATAGTCTAGTTCTGTTGTTACTTCTTAAATTGGCCGGATCAAGTTTCCTATTGTGAGCATAACACTGTTCTTGGTCAATTTTAAGAAAAAACGTATCTGATGTTTACAATTGATAATTGAAACTTGTTATTTTCATTTTCAATGAAGTTCCTATACCATAAAAACGCCAGCATTAGCTGAATTTTGTTTGATGTATTTTTCAAAGAATTTTACAACAAAGATACAATTTAACCTTCTGTGTCTTTCTAGATCTGAAGCTGCTGATATTTCTGTCCAAAATTCCCCTTCTTGTACCTACAAGTGTAAATCATTAAAAAATCTGCATTTAAGGCATAACTGAGGAATCAAAATTTACTTTGATTTCATGTAAGTTATTGCATAATTAAATAGAAAATATGGTGCGATTGAGATATTTATTCATAATCACTGAAATCACGACGCCGAAATTTTTTTCTCCATCTCAAAGTGACAGAACCATAGCAATGTGCAAAAAATATCGCCTCTCGTGGATTTTGCTCACCACTCTTACAAAACCATATTCAAAGATACAATTTGCTATCATCAATTTCAATTTCATTTTCAAAACATCTAGTTGTTTTCCAGAACAGGCAATTGTAAAATTTTGATCCTTTTGAAAGAAGGAGGTGTTGCTGTGATGAAATAAAGTACGTTTGTGATAAAAGCAGATAACAGAATGAAGACTTTTGGAATTGACTTCAAATCTGTATTCTACAATAACATTTATTGAAGGTTTTTCTACCTTAGGAACTGATTACCTAAGCTGTATTTGGCAAAACTTTTAGGAATTTTGGTCCTCAATGCTCTTCAACTTCGTACTTTATTTTTTTTGGATTCGAGCGTCACTGATGAGTCTTTTGTAGACGAAACGCGCGTCTGGCGTAAATACAAAATTTAATCCTGGTATTGATGATGAGTTTATTCATTTCAATGTTATATTTAACATTGCCATTAAAGTGCCAGGTTTGGCCTGCCACAAAACCAGGTTCAACCCACCATGTTTTCCTTTAAAAATGTCCTGTACCAATTCAGGAATATGGCCATTGTTATATTATTGTTCGTTTCTGTGTGTGTCACATTTTATCGTTGCGTCGTTTGTTTTCTCTTATTTTTGAGTGTAATTTCACATTGCGATAAGACGTGTCACGGTACTTGTCTATCCCAAATTTATGTATTTGGTTTTGATGTTATATTTGTTATTTTCGTGGGATTTTGTCTGATGCTTGGTCCGTTTCTGTGTGTGTTACATTTTAGTGTTGCGTCGTTGTTCTCCTCTCATATTTAATGCGTTCCCTCGGTTTTAGTTTGTTACCCCGATTTGGTTTTTTGTCCATGGATTTATGAGTTTTGAACAGCGGTATACTACTGTTGCCTTTATTTATTAACATATACAGTGTGCAAAGTTATAAATACTTCAGAATACCTGCTTTTCCAATTTGGCAATAAACGTAATCAAGGCTACTGCATCTCTGATCTACAATGAACATGAGTAAATGCATGATTTTTTTTATGGTCATTAACGCAATTCGAATAACATTTCCAGAATTCGACTGATATAAGTATTTATAGCACAAACTAATAAATAAAAATAAAAAAAAAGATCAATATAATCTCATCCCAATTTAAAAACATCATCTTTTTTGAAAGAGAAATGAGATGCACACCTTTAAATTCGTGAGCTACACGATTGTTACAAAAGTGAAGCAGAATTTGTGTCCCTTTCTTGTGAACACGAGTTCATACAACGTATTATTGAGCAAGACTCTTGTTATTTTTTATGTAATTATCGGTGTTGTTTTGTTAGATTTTATTCTACGACCCATACGTTGTTTGCTTCGATCATTGACTATCATTGCCAATAAAAAGAAACACAACTTTCGTTTTGATTTAAAACTTATTATACATTCGTTTTTGAATGTATGTGTATAAATAGAACTACAATTTTGATGTGTCTTAGGATAAGCCGAGCAACATCTCCCAAGCTGATATTGCTTAATGCTTGTGGATTCGTATTCAATAAAGTAAATATGACGGATACAGGATCAGGAATAGTTTCCATTTCATCCCTATTGTTGTTTTTTTTAACGGAAATGAAACGATTTTAGATCATTTAAAAAGTGTTGCCTGGGTCAAACTATGCTAAAATGCTTTTACAGTAATGAAATTTTATTATTCTTTATAAAACATGTTAGAAGAAAAAAAACCCAAAAAAAATATTTTGTCATATTTTGACCGAGGCAACACTTTTAAAATAATTTAGAATGGTTTCGTGTTCCGTATTTCAAATGGCTTATGTTCTAATTTTAATGAATGAGCATTATGTTTAAGGTATACAACATTTAATTTCTTTTGAGTATTATGATCAAATTTTATTTAGTTGACACCCGAAATCACCACATCGTTTCATTCATAAGACATATTTTCCCCTGAATTAGAACTTTTGTTAAATTTGTCAGTTATCCTGATGCATCTTACGTGCGATTTCTTTAAACCCATCTGTTCAACGGGGTTCTTAACAGATTTCATCAGAGCTATAGGCGTATTTGCTTGGTAAATTTTATCCTGAAATAAATATAAATAATTTCCGATGAAATAATTTCTAGATAAAAAAATGGCAGATTTCACCTTTGATTTTGACAACGTTTATCGAATTTTGTTTGCTACGATTTCGTTGTACTAGGAGTTGTCATCATAACTTAAAAAAAAAATCAAATGATATCGCAAAATAAGCTGCAAATATTTAAGAAAAAGAATTTACGAAAACAAGTTAGAAAATTGAATATGAACTAGCTTAATCACCTTGATTATCTATTGTATTTGTATAAAAAATAAATGTTTACCTTATCAATCAGTCCATAAATAGCATAGCTGCAACCGTAGGATATCCAAGTTTTATTCGCAGTTGAATTTAGTTCTCTTATACCATCAAGTATGTCGTTATAGTCATATACCTATTAACATAAAGATGTTTATTCAAAATGTATTTGCCATACGCATGATACGGATATGATGTATATGCCATACGCATGATACGGATATGAACTTACAACAGAAGTGTCAATGTTAATTAATTATCACTTTTCAATAATGTGTTCCTGTTATAATTGATTCGTTTCCCTCGGTTTTAGTTTGTAACCGGATTTGTTTTCTCTTTAAGGATTTATGACTTTTGATGACTGGTATAATACTGTTGCTCTTATTTATGCAGATTTTCAAATTAAAGATTTTCAGGCACATAAAAACCAACATTTTTCCTAATTGAATCAAATGATACACCGCAAACAGTGTTTATGTTATTTTTATTTACTTCATTTACTTTATTTGTAATTTGGATTCCCAACATATTCTGTTCATTGAAAGTTCAAACATTTCTGAAAACACAGACTTATAATGTTGAATTAATGAACTATAAGAAGAATTCACATTTAGAAAGCATTTCTTCCTATCTTACATTAATTCATCGGAGGTTAGTACTAGAAGAGTATATACAGAATCCTATCTACATTGTTATCAATGTCCTTAGGTTAATACTCCTTCATTTAAAGTTGACAATACAAAGTGTCGTTTAATGTCAATTCTTTATGTTTTTATTCTTCTCGAGCTGACGCATTTGGTTCTGGGAATTCATGCCAAAAACATGCTCTGAAATGACCAAGCAAAGGTAACATATTTGGAGCCCACAAGGTATATAAATATTATCTAGTTTGGGCACATGCATAAATATTTATGTATGGAAGTTGCAGCAGGTGTTTCTATTTATGAACAATTTACCTCAAAACATATTTTATTTCCATCTTTTCTGCTGGCACAATTACCATCTCTTCCAATATTAAGATGATCAAACAAATCATCCGTAGACATTTCAGTGTCACGAGACTTGAGTAATTTTGTATTCTTTTCTCTAATGTATAATCTAGTGAGAGAAAAAGTAAAAACTATCGACAATGAGGGACACTATTTTCGGTATAGGGATTCTTATTCAACTTGTTGGGCGATTGTTATGTGAGTTTGTGTACACAGCTTTCAATCATTCAGAATACTTTGATTTCATATGCAGAATCTTAACAATACGATGAAGTCATTCCTAAAAAAGTTGAACGTACGTAACAATTAATTTGAAGACTGCTTTTAATCATATGTATAACGTATGACGTCGGAAGTAATAACAGATCTTTTGTCGCAAACAAACAATTATCTGTATTATAAGTGACAGAAACACCATCGTTTACTACTAGATACCATTCTTATCTTGCAAAAAGAAACAATACAAGTGCTACTAGTGGAGGTATTATCCATTCAATGTTAAGTTCAGATTTAACAATTTTGTCTAGATTTAATGGGGGAAAACGTTAAATACCTTATTGTATCTGCTTTTCTATTGACAATAGCATACGACATGAACACTGGATTGTATGGTACATCTGATGCTCTGCAGTTACTTAACCCTAAAATCGTCTAATTGTGCATATCATCCAATAGAGATAGAACATAACAATCCAAAGGAGTCTGATCCAGTTATCAAAAGAAAAGCACAAAATATTCATTTACCCTTAAGCAATGGTGTCGTATTTTTCCTTTTTATGAATTAAGTTGTTTTGCCTCTGTAATTTTGTTGATACATGATTAATTGATTCTGGTGTGTTACAGACATTTTCGAAATGGAAAACTAGACAACATTGAAGATCTAAATCGGCCGCACTAGTAGGGTTTTATATCACAACATTAGTGCTGACATGCTAGTGATCATTGTAGATTAACGATGGTCAAATATAATTGATACACATCGCATTTCAAAAAGATCTATCCCGTTCATTCTAAATCCATCTTTAAATGCTACTACACATGTGTTACCTTCCAGACATATATGTTGTTGTCCCCTCAGATTATTCCTTACAATAACATTTTCGTATGTAAATCAAATTGTATCAACTGCTTAATACGAAATGAAGATATTTATGATTCATTATCAAAACTAACATATTCTCCTGTACTGAGAATTAAGAATATATCATTCTTTATGTTGTCATTTCGCGAAATAATTGATACCATCTCAATGTGTAGTACAAATTTAAATATATTAATACACCTTTTCATGTAGTATTTTGATAATCATGCCTTGTTTTGCATTGCGGTTTGATTTCTAAGAAATGATGTAGTACTTACAAGCTACCTCATCCAGACTTGTGACAACCAGGGCATCAACGTTTTTCTCTTTCATCTCCTGTTTTATGTCGTTAAACTTATCTATCCATGACTTTCCTTTAAAATAAAACAATAGTTGAAATAAAATATCGTGATATCAAAGCGATAAAATGTTTCATAGGACGCGTTTTGATTTTGTATACCAAAAGTTTTAATTCATGTAGCAAATGTATCCTTTTCGTCTAGGTCCATTAGCCGTGCCTTGAGGAACACCGAATTGAACTGTGGATAAATTTTAGGATGTTGTGTTTTAAAACTTTTTATGAAACTGTCAGAGTCTATATGTATATAATTTTAAAATTTAAGGCACATGACAAAATGTGTATGTTAACTCTAAAGGATCATACTGAGAAGACATATTGGCATTTAAATGTATTCATACACTTTATATCTATTTGACCACCGTAACTGGATATCACAAAGGTTTTCATCATAACTTATAAATGTTGACGTCATAAATAGAAATTGTCTCAAGCCACAAAGGAAAAGTGCTTGATGTATGACGTCAACAGGTTAAGTGTCGCAGATTCTGAGGTCAAGTGTCGCGGATTCCGAAATAGCAAAAAGGTCAATTTAACATGTTGATAAATCATACCTGTAAAACTGAGTTTCATTCCATGTATATCTGTGTTTGGCTGCACAGGTCTGCCTGTCGTCCATATCTTGTCAATTAGATCCTCTTCCACACGTGCTAGTTTCATGTTATTTTGTTCTAACTCTTTATCCTTTTTTATCCAATCATCTGTTCATGAATTTATATAAACAGAAAATATTTATGGGAGGGCATTGATGAAATAAATGTTTCATAATGATCAGCTGTTATCTGCATCTTATTTGTTTTTGAATGCGAAACAAAACGCAACAGTGACTTCTTACTTTTTTTCCCTGTTGTCTAGAAGCCTTTGTTTATTTTTGATGAATTTAAAAGTCTGTTCATTATTTAAAAAAAATACATTTTCATGACAAGGGCATCATAAATGATTCTTTAACCAAATATCTAGTTTCAGCAATGACGAAAAAATAAATCAAACATTTACAAACGAGACTTACCACTACCAATCAAGAAAGGATAAGCTCCTAAAACGCCGTTCTGACCATATAACTCAGCAATTACCCATTCTGTTATAGACGGCACTGTTTCTGTTCCTGTAAACATACAATTACATTACAATAGCAATAGAATCAAATTTAAAACATTTTTTTCTTTTAGGGAAAAATTATATAATTATGAAAAACTTGAAATAAACGTATACATATATTTCAAGATCTGAAATTGACATATCTGAATGATAAAAATGTTCAATGTAACGACGTAACATTGTACCATCAACGTAATGCATATATCTACAAAAGTTAACACATTTTGGAATTGTTGTGGTCCTAAAAGCTTCCATAAAAGATTAACAGAAACATTCCATCATAAACTTCTGTGACCGGAAGATGCCTTGTGTTATATTCAATCCCTATGCACAACCATGTATTGGATCTGAGGTTGCGGTCAAATTAATCTTTGCTAAAAACTTAAAATTTATGATCATTGGACCAGATCTGACGTTTCAAAATAATTAAGGGTAAGAAATTAATTAGTAAAATATAATCTGATATGCAAAAAAAGAATTCATTTTGCGTTTTCTTACTACTTATATTATACATATGTTGATGTTAAACTTTTAGTATTATGGCCAGATTAACACTAAACAAAATCCAAATCTTTTTTCATGAACTAATTCATGTAATTCTAAAATGTCCATATAAGTTCTATTGTCCTCCTTGGTAGTTAAATTTGATTTATACCTGATCTGCCCTTCATCAATATCCAATTACAATCTAATTCCTCCTCTGCTTGTAAGAAGTATCTACCATCTGTCCAAAGGGCTGCTTTATTCTCCAATACAACAGCAATGGCTATAAGTAATAATACGTCAAACAAAATACTTGCATTCATTTTAAATTATTGATAAAAAATATTAAAAAGTAAAAGAATGTGTTTTAGCTGGATAATAGAAATTTGTAATATAAATTTGTCATCCCGGGGCCTTTTTGATATTGCCTTCTATATACAGTAAACTAATGTTCTCATAGTTGAAGTGAGGGTTGTACGAGGACCAGTAACCAGTAACCAGTAACTGTCGCAACTTTGTCATGCGGTCTTTTTAATAGTTAGTTGCCGCATTGGCAATCATATCAGCCTAGCTTTTGTGTATGTTTATATACATCACAGTTAAAGTCATATTCAAAAGTTAGGCCTGCAGATATGAATATGAAAGCGCATATACCACATGCTCAGCTTTAATTATGTCTAGTTTAGACCAGTTGAAAATATTTCGACACATTCGACAGCAGATCTGGTTGCAAAAAATAACAACTTAAATATCTTTTTAACGTTAACACAAAATAGTGATTTGAATGTTTGTGAACAAGAAACCAAAATGAAATTATTTAAATCCATATTTGTGATATTTTTTTACTTACATGTACTTTATTCGTATTGTATTCCAATGGTAAAACATTAGATTTTACAGTTTTTTACATTTATTTGTTGATAAGACGTACCTTGAGAACCAGAAAATCCAGAAATAAACTGTCTTCTCTTGTCATATTCAGACACATATTCACTCTAAAATCAGTTCCCAACATAAAAGAAATTGTCACAAATTATACATCACGTAATGCATACATTTGTAAATGCAGGGAAACTTAGTTTACTGTGTTTTTCTTCTTCCTTGTACCAGAAATATTTTGAATAAAAAATTGACGTAAGTATGAGTATGTTCGAAAAGTAACATTCTAGATAAAGTAAATAAACTCAAATATACCATATATTTTCGTCCCAAAAAAAACCTCGTCAGTTACGCTCGAATCCAAAAAAGATAAAAAGGCAAAATAAAGTACGAAGTTGAAGAGCATTGAGGACCAAAATTCGCAAAAGTTTTGCCAAATACAGCTAATATAAGGTAATCTATTCATGAGGTAGAAAACCCTTAGTATCTAAATTTTCTTTTTGTAAACAGTTAATTTATTAATATGACCATATCAATGAAAATTCAAGTCAGCTGAATACTTGGCTGGTGATACATTCGGGGGTGTAAATTCCATCAACAGTGGCATCGATCAAGTAGTTGTATATTAACTCATCATAGATACCAGGTTTAAATTTTGTCTTTACGCCAGACGTGCGTTTCGTCTACAAAAGACTTAACAGGAAAATATGCTATATCGTTTCACCTAACAACTTTGATTTTACATTATTTCTGTTGATGTCAATAGTTTGCCGCATTTTAATCGAACTGTCATGATCATTTCTCTACCATAGTTCATTACAATTTGATAACGTTGCCCTGATAAATAAGGCAAACTATAGTTTCCACTTTTTGAATGTCTATATACATGTACGTGTTACAGTAGACCTTTGATCTTCTATCTTGAATCATGCCTAATAATCTTAAGCGGTTTTAGTTATTTACTGCCATTTATTAAACAAGATTTGCATATTAGTCTCGAAAAGTATCAATTATTCGGCTTTAAACGTTACTAATGAAGGTTGCACAAATGATGAGGTTCGGATGGGAAAGGAGAGGGCCGCGCTAACAAACATTTTTATCTTAAAGTTTGCAGCTGCTTTTTGTATTATGAAGAAATTGTTTTTGTTTTTTTAATTCGTAAGCTTATATCAGGGATTTGTTCTTCTTATCTTTTGAATTGTCACTGTCAATAATATTACACTTTCTTTTTTCATATTTTAACTTCGTAAGCCTTTCTTTGTGCAACATTATGTAAAACATGTTTTTTTTTCATATTATTATATTTGTTTACCTGATGAGCATCTACAGAAGGTATAATGTATCCATTAATTCCATTTGACTGGAAATAACTTCTTAAATCAGACAGACGTTGAGTTGTGTCAACTTGTTGTGCTGATGTTTCCTTTAAAAAAATAACCATACGATGTTTTGTTCTTAGATTGATTGATTGAATGATTGATTGATCATATGGTGTTTAATGCCACCATAAGCACTAATGGCTGTTACGTGTAAGAAGTCTTTATTAGTTGGAGAAAGGCTGAGCGCTAGAAGAGAAACAACACTTTCGATAGCAAAATTGGCAAAACTATTCGATTAAGTGTTAAGCCAGGGATGTGAACTCATAAAATCAGTGTTTATAGACAGATTAGTGATACTGAGACCACTTATGCTAAAACATACAATTCAGTTCATTGAGTGTTTCTTTATGTATAAAACAATTGATATAAAAACTATAATATACACAACTTTTGCGGTTATTTATTTGACATAAAAAAAATATTCTAGGGCCTATTAATAGACATATGATGTCGTTTGTAGGTAGTGTTCTCTTATTAACTTGATCCCACATTATTTTACAGTGTTATGATATGACACGAAGAAGTCAAAGCAGGATATTACGCTCCGTATATAATTATCGTATTTGCGAACTTTTGTTTGTTATTTTCATGAGGGAAAAATCAAAATGTGAGGCATAGAGGCAGAAAATGCACTGGCGGATCATGCCATTTAAAAAAGGGGAGGGGTCCCAACCCAGGATGAAATGGGGTGAGGGGTTTCAACCATATCTCTTCATTCAATTTGATTGATCGTCCAAAAATAGGGAAGTTCAAATCCCCGGACCCCCCTTTTCCAACCCGCTTGATCCGTCACTGAAATGTCTTTTTCCAAACACGTCGCAGCTGATTTAACGACCCTATTATTCGAACGATACTATGTATTAAATGAATGCATTGCGCATAGCAAAACGGATATCCTTTTTCAGCATGGATTGCCTTGTAAGTGAAGTCCAGAAGTTATCGTAATACATTACATTAGAAATAGAAAACTCATTATTGTAAAGGAAATATTTTGATGATATATTAGATTTTAAATTCTTACTGTTCCTGGTTGACATGCAGGTCTTGTACTTGGCGACATATTTCTGATCTGTTCTTTCGTTAAGGCACATTCTGCTACTTTCTGTAATACTAAAATATAATCAATTAGCAAATTCACATATCTACCTGTAAATTTATTTATGCGTTAACATGCAATTTCCTCACTGATGGCATAAAAAGATTAAAAACAAACATACGGTCCGGAATTGTCATTAATCATGAACATTCAAAGTGAAAAACGCAAAAATATAAAACTTTTGAAACCATGAAAACCAAAAAGGAAATAAACCGAACAACAAAATTGACATGAAAAAAGAGTTGTGGTGTGAGTGCCAATGAGATGACGATCCATTATAAGAAGGAATGGAGTACCTGACAAGATGACTGTCAGTTAAACTTTTGTTTACATAACGTTAACCGATAAAACAAATCTCCGTTTGACGCTAACGACTTGGCATTTTAACGTGTTTCAAATCACATCATATTAATGGTCCTACATTCCGCCGATACCTATTACTTTGCATTGCACAATATCTTGTTTTTCTTAGGCTGTTTATGATTGTTTCCACTAAATCCAGGTTAGGGTTTTACTCATGGTTGAAAGACATAAGGTAACCTATAGTTGCCAACTTCTACATTATTTGGTCTTTGTCGGAAAGTTTTCTCATTGATTTTTTATTTGGCGTTTAAACTCCATCTCCTATTATTCATTTTTATTAAGTTCATTGACCGCATCATTATTCATTAAAAAAGCCATTTGGCATATTTTTCAACAACGCTGTACATATCGATATTTTTCTAATTCTTTTTCCCGGCATCAATAATCAAAACAGTATCTTTGGTTCTATCTAAATACCAAAGTTTCCATCCGACTTCGCCTGACGTAAGAAGATAACAATTACTTTTACTTTTAACGACAAAATCATTTTCATCCTTAACAATAAAATGGACTTTAACAGAACTATTATCCTAATTATCTTTTATATATATAGAAATGAACATTTTAATGATGAAGCCTTAATTCTATAAACTTATTCTGTTAAAAAGATATCCCTTTTACTTATGTTCTTGTATCATATATATCTAATACACGAATATCATGATGAAAGTCTTTTATATTTTAAATCGCTTTCCACTGCAGCTTGAATGATAGTATGTCGTAAATAATCTACCATTTAAAACCAAAACTTCAGATATATAATCAGAGTAAAAAAACATTCACTAAATTAAAAATAAGAAATACAATAGACCATGGAAGTATTATATTTCAATATTACTTCCGTGCATAGACCGAAAGTCCAAAAGACAGATTTGTTGTGATATATGGATTTGACTGCATGACAAAATGCTGGCTTAAATATCTGTAAAGAGGGGGAAGTATAGGTTGAATGTCATTCAACGGCATGCAATAAACCTTTACAGCGAGTTTTGAAACTATGGTATACTAGTAGTTTCATATCATCTGTGAGTAGCATAATTAATTCTTTTCAGTTTATGCAAGTCCTTTTCACCAAAGTTTCTCGATAAGTGTAAAAAACCATAAGCATGATTAGGTATTTATGACTTTAATTACATAACGTCATTGAACATGCTTGTTTATGCATTAATTCTAAACCCAATAAACAGCTGCATGAATAAGTATAGATCACATCAGACATTTGATGCAACGTTTAATATATAATTTTGATCAACATCGGATAAAAATAATTGATGATTGAGCATGTCTTTCAACACAAATTAATATCGCATACAAATAAATATACTTATTTTAAACGAACAACATTTAAGTTTCCATTATCATGTTATCTGATAGTGTTTATTCGTGTATATGGTAAACTTTATCAGGATTTAGCCTTCATTCAATGACCATTTTAATAGTTAATGTATTAATGCACATTCAAAGGTAAATCTACGAGAATAGGTAAATAGAGTTCATATATATATATAATTAAGTGTCTAAGAATGTAACTTTAACACACTAATGAGTGTTATAAAATTAGATGTTATATTTTATATATTATGCACGCAATATTTCGCTAAACAAATTAGCTTCATCGGGCGTGTGCAGCTATCTAGGTGAAATCGGATGCATGACAAAAAATATCTTTGTAGCTTGACTGCTACACAAAATTTGTGTAAAAGTTTAACATATTGATTGATGGGGTATATAAAACATATTTTTGCCGTTTATTGTACATAACAATTTTTAAATCTAAACAAATAGTTGTTTTAGTTAAATAGAATGAAATTCATGATTAATTCCTTTGGTTTTGGGTAGAACTGTTTTTCATCCCTCTCTTGAACCTGATGGACTTAATGAGAGGGATGAAAAACAGTTCTACCCAAAACCAAAGGAATGAATCATGAATTTCATTCACTATGTGTTATAGTAGTCTCAAGATAGATTGAATGTTGATTGTTGCTATTTTTAGACACTATATATATATATATGTTTGTGGCATAACATCGCGGCCACAAGTTAATTGTTTTCTGTTTAGTATTAAATTTATATTAAGATCCATTTTGTTACATCTTGTGATCAATTTTATTTGGCAATCGCCAATGGCAGTCAGCATACATATTTTCCCTCCGGTTTATATGATCAGTTCATCCTATATTGACTCTTAAAATTCAAGAGTCGATCTGAAATTGAGGGTAAATTATATGTCCTTCCAAATACCGTTTCGATCCTTAACATCACTGAAGAGACATATATTGTCGAAATCTAGATCTGGTGTACAAAAAAAAATATTGACACCTTGTGTTTGTGGCATGACATCTTGGTCACAAGCTTATCGTTTTCTGTTTATTATTAAATTTATATTAAGATTCATTTTGTTACATCTCGTGATCAATTTTATTTGGCAATCGCCAATGGCAGTCAGCAGGGTTTAAGAACATCAGTTGTTCGACCTGTTAGTCAAATGCGTTTTGTTTAAATATACTTTTTCACTTTTTTGGTCTTTTGGAAAATGTTGTTTATATATATATATATATATACATCTCGTCTAAACATCAACCCAACAATGTTAGATCTGTAAATTTGCTTTAGCAAATTTTTTGTTCATCCCTCGCCGGGATTCGAACCCATGCTACTAAGATATCGTGACACCAAATCGCCTGCACTATAGCCGTCCCACTAGACCACACACACACACACACATATATATAATAAACAAGCTGATTATTTAATAAATAGTCGTGGCATCTGATCAGGTGTATGTCTTTAAAATTGTTTTTCTTCAAAATATCTTTATTTTCACGTAAGTGCCTCTCTACGACTAAAGTTCTTTCTCATATATAGTGAGTAATTAGTGTATTATAGTGTCACAATCTAATATCATAGTATACAATATCAAAATCTTTAAATCTTTATTACAACCCCGCCTTCAAGACATATGAGACACTTTAACCTTTTCAAAATAGAAATATATGCAATAATGTCAAATGAATATTTAAATAATAAAAGTAAATTTGAAATTATACTGAAAACGTCATATACTCGTTACAATTTATTCATACTTTCGGAAAAGATCCTTTTACGTGGTTCCCGAAAAGAAGTTGAAAGAGTAAAAAGTTCACGGACGTCGGACCCAAAATTTGATACATTCAATATGAAATCTTTCTATAATATGCCTCAACAGAGATAAAAAACACATTTTAGTATGGACGAATCTACAAAAAAAATAATTCAACATTATATATAATGAACATTGTTTGGAAAAGTCAACTTTTTTAAAATACTTTCTAAATTATGTTTCAGAAAAACTTAAAAAATGCATTTATTTATTTATTTATTTATTTATTTATTTTTTTTAATTTAATTTAATTATTTTACTCAATATACTTTCCAATATTCAAATAATTGTTTTGTACACTACTTTGTAGTGTTCTTCACTGAAAACGTAGCATTGAGGTGTATTTTCCGGAATTTGCCGAGTTTCACCGGAATGCCATGTGATAACGTTACGGAAAGGCATGTGATAACAATCGAAGCATGTGATAAACTTTTCATATCAGCCCGTTAAGCACCATTTCGAAAAATATGGAAAATACTTTAATTTAATGCTATTATCATACGGTAAAAATCATATGTTATTTAGTCTAAGTATATGATAAAAATAATTATAGAGCTGCATCTATTTTACATATATCACGATTTATAAAGGACCTCCTGAAATGAATCAATTTGATCGATTATCTGTGGAGGTCCTGAAATCGAATTACGGAGGTCCTGAAATAGTTCAAGTTATTGTCTTTATCCTGCAATGAATTCTGTATATTATTTGTGTTTTGAAAGACACATGTTTTGCATTTATTTTCGATTTGAATTCCCTTGAGGCCCGTGTAGTAATACGATACAGTAATCACACATTCAGCTGAAGACGGGTTCGCAAAAAAAGAATCTCAAATGGTCAACAATAATACATCGCTCAAGGTGAATAATTATCTATTTTAACATAACAAGTATTTTCAACAGTAAAAACAAATAACAACACATTGTCCAATTTGAAACAGGACTGTACGAGTTATCCTACGCTTCAGACTCAACATTCACTAAACATGCATGCTGAAATTGACATGGTTGTTTTTATTACACAATCATACACATTCATGTTTTGAAATCGATAGTTGTCTTCGTAGAAAAGACTGCTGTTTATTTGTGTATGTTATCAAGAAATGGATGTGATTCTGATTGCTCTACAGAAATGTTGAAAACAAACAGAACATATAGGAGTAATAGTTAAGTCGCAATTGATACGTCATTGAAATGCGACTGCAATACACATTCTGAGGTCACTCAGGTTCGTACAATACTCAGTCCGGCAGTGGGCAGCTAGCTTTACAGCGATATCTGTATAGTATACAGAAACAGCGTAGTGATATCTGTAGGGCTGTATCTGTATAGTAAAACACCAAATTGCAGGATAAAAATAAATATTTGCGGTGGTCAAGAAATATTTCAGATATCCTGGAATTGAATCATGAAGGTCAAGAAATATTTCATGAGCTCCTTTAATACAATAATTTTGACTTAAATCCTGGCATCATACAAAGTATACCAATCTTACGGAGGTCAAGACGACGATAGCACATTACGAAAAATAGTTAAGTTGACACACTTTCGTCAGACATTTGGGCGTCTTGACATCCTTTTATCCCACTACCTACATCACTTGATACTCTCTGCAATTACTATACTTCTATTTATATATACTCACACCAAGTTTTATTTTATATGCATATAATTGCATATCATTCCACGTAACGACTTTGAGTGCAGTTTTTTTGCACAAGTTTAAAACCACGTATGACCGTGGCGAACAAATCCGCTAGAAATAAAGTTATGGAAGAAAATATTATTTATCAAATTCCGAATTTTTATTAAGATATTAATCTTGAGTATGTGTAATTATAAATTAGCAGCAATGCATTTGATCTAGACCAGAGTTGACCTGTGTAAAATAATGTACAAATAATAAATGTATTACAAATTTACCTGTAAGATAAAGGATACAAAAGAACATCTTTACTTGCCACATTTTGGTAGAGTATAATAATCCGTGTATTTGCACTACACTTAATTGTTCTCCCTATTCTCAGACACGTTTCGTTAAGATATATACAAAGTATAACTATGAGATAAATTACCGTGACAGTAAACTAATTACTATCTACAGTAACTAAACGATAACAGTTGCATTTATTAGTTTCTATGAGGTTTATGTGTTTTTCTTTCTATCTAGGTGATGAAAATTTAAAGTCAGTGTATTATCAAGGTCAGTTTGATGACCATGATAAAGTGAGCCTGATTAAAGTAACAAAACTCTTAAGTAAGAGTACCTTGTTGTTTAAACTATTTTACCGAATCCAGTCCAAGGCAGAACTTTAGAATAATTTTACCCTATATTGTAAACTGTTCAATAAATATTAAAACATAACTTAAAATATATAGCTATAAAATTATGAACACCTATTTTCCTTTATCGTGCCTTTCTAAGGCTAGCTGTGTATAAAGTCACTAATTCCAATATATATTTATGACAGATACAACATAATTTGAGTCTCTAAGAGCAGTGTGTTGCGTGTTGCGTGTTGCGTATTGTGTCTTTTGTATTTTTGTTAATTGCGTTGGTTCTCATCATGTCAATCAGATGGGTAAAATATATTCAAACTGATTTTTACAGTTTATAAAAGTAAAATACCGAACAACAAGGAAAATACATAAAGCAACGTTCCTTAAAAAAGGACCATTGTCCCAGGTCAGGGAGGAGATTATGCGCTCAACAATTTCTAATCCCGCCACATTCTTTATATGCCTGTTATTCACTAATTGTCGCTGGATGTGAAATTTTATTTCATATTTTTAGCATAAATCAGTTCTCTGATGCTGTCGTATGAATTGGTTTGCATTTTATCATGCCGTATCAAAAGAACTAAATTGTCTCTATCGACGTCGTAGGTGTGTCCATCGACACAGGGATCCAGTTTTTCCCACTACTTCTCTCCAAATCGTTTAGATAATACTCCAGGAAATGTCTTTATGTCGTAAGCGCTAGTTCAATACACGATCCAGTTTGTCTCCAAAGAGGTTATATTTGTCTTTTAGTTTTTTTAGTTCGTGAACATTGCATTTACGTCGGAATTGTGGCAGAATACTTAATAAAAATCCAAATAATATGTTTTTATTCAGTCTAATATAATATTTATAAATATACAAAAAAAAGTGTCCATAACAGTGAACGTTAACACTTTTTATTAGAATAACTAGTTTGATGCATCTATGTACATCAAATTTTCATATCTTTTTTTCCAATTGAAGGTCTTACTACATTTAACTATAACATGTCATGAACAATCAATACACAACAAAACAACTCTCTCTACAATATATTTTAACATATTTTCTATGATACCTACTTGTATATCAAAGAACATAGTAATATCAGATGAAACAAAATTAAAAAAAAAAAAAAAAAAAAAACGATTACAACTGTTGCCATTCGAAATTTGTATTTCGGTGAGGCAAAAAGAGCTTTGAAAATGAAACCATCGTAGTCGAGGTTTAAAATTACCAATTGCTAATAATTAAATTGTCCTGATGACATATATTTAAATAAATATCCAAAAACTTAAGTCACCGTTTGTAAATGGTATGCGTCCGGAAAGCTTTTTAGGTTGTATTTTGATCAGGGACAGTCAAACCCATACATTTGAAAGTTAACCGATAACTACCTTTGATAACTTATTAAGGATGTAAACGCGAGGAGTTAAATGACGAAAAAGAGACATAAAAGAAATGTCCAACTGAATCTTAAAAGTTTGAATTAAAAAAAATATGAATTTATTTTTGTACAGAAACGTTTTTTGTTGTTTTTGATTCGTTTGATATATTTGAGCTTTTGATTAAGCCATTTGAATACGGACTTTTCGTTTTGATTTTTTGAGTATTTTTATTACTTTTTTTAATTTATGAACACAAAAGTTTAGGAAGGAAGTTGTCAAAATCAATGCACTAACTTATGAGCAAAGTTAAGGTATCATTGGTATATATTTAAAAGCCTTTGTGACGTTTCATAACAAAAAAAGATATGTTACATTACTTGATTAGGTAGATATCTTAAAAGAAACCAGCATAGGATAATGAGGAAAGTACGTAAATTAAAGGACATTGGCGACGGGACAAATGTTCTAAAAGGTCTTTCAAACATACAATGTATACTGAACATTCATTCATCCATTCTAATGAACCAATTAATACATTACGCTGTATTATGAGAACGTCCCTGTTTTTGTAAGTTTTGGTTGCTTGGGAGGTCAATAACAAGAGACTAGACAAAATACTTTTTGTGGACGGAAGTTTAAAAAAAAACATTACATTTAAAATCAATTAATTCATTAAAGATAAAAGAAACTTTGCACAGTCAGTCAGAAACGTTTTATTTCAACGATTCAAATAAATACATATAAATTATAGTATTCATATATTTTTTTTTAATTGTATACATTGGATACAGAATTATTCCAATTATGAAAACTAATAATAAATAAATTGTACTCTTAAAAAGGTTTAAAAATAAATATTTTTAAATATATAAAAGTACAAATAATACTTTCATGTACAAACGGACACAGTTGATATGTATTAAAAATTATATAATAGAAATGGATTTTAAAACTTATAATGAAAATGATTTCTGTAGAGTAGTCTGAATTGGTGTAGAATGAGCAAACATAAAGGAAATAGAATCGTGAAACATATATTTTGATCATGCATTTTAAAACTGGATAACAAGACATACTCTTATTGTTTTCTGTCGAATACAAAAGATACAAAAGAAAAAAAAATGACCTAATAACATAGTTAAACAAAACAAAACAAAACGATTAAGAAATGATTTAAATACTAGGATGTCAATAAACTAATTGTACGGATAAACCAGAACCCCGAAAAAAAATGAATACTTTGCATAACATGAAAATCGTGAATTTATAACAATACTTCAAATGAACCCTTTTTTTAATGAAAAATCAAAACCAAATATATATACAATTCCTCTATGTGATAAACATCAATTAATATAAAATTAAGATAAGAAAAGGAATATTATGAAATGAAAATTATGTTGATTCTAATTCAAGCCATGCATTCTTGCAATTTGTCATTTGTGATACAATTTTATTTAAGAAAAGGTATAAGTCTGTATATTGATCAATTATTCTACAAGTAATATATCTCGTACAATTCAACTAAACATTTATTTTTTTATTATTAAGAATATATCAAACTATAATCGAACTATTTTTAATGAAGCACACAGAGCACACATCCGCTTTTGTTGTAATTGTTCCCTTACCATTTGCAGGTAAATGGTTTGAACCTGATAAAGGATTCAATATTTTATTAGAGTCTCGCCACTTGTAATATATATAATACAATCATCATGATATATACATTGAATAAAACAGTAATTTTATAAATTAAGATACAAGTGCCATTCTTAAGAGAGACTATAGAAATCAATAGAAACTATAACTATATATTCCGTTATGTAAAACCATACATAAATCATGTCTATAAAATATTACAGGTCTGTAAGAACATAACTATCAATCAAGCATATACAAAAATATTTCTTCTTCTCAAAATATTAAAGCAGGTCTTGGCAACCACATCATAACAATCAGTACTTTTAAAAAGATAAATAAACTTATCATCATCAGATAAAATATCAAAATCACCATTATTTCTTTTAACTTCATAAAAAAACCTTTCACTCAAATTTGCAAATAAAGGACAGTCTAACAAACATGTTTTTCATCTTCAATTTTATCATTGCACACAAAGCAGACTCTTTCATTTACTTTTTTTTTATAGCGACCTGTTTCTATTCGCAAATGCACGTCTGTATCGTATTGAAATATTCCTCCTCAAATACATCTCTGTTTTAAAAATATCTTTTAACAATTTATAAGAACGTAATTTTTTTCCAACATTTTGTGACAATATTCTATTATGCTAATTTATCTTATACTCATATCTAACCATAAGTATAATCAAAACTAGAAAACTTATTTTCTAGTATACAGAAAAACAAGGACGTGAACTCCTGGAATGATTTGTATTTTATATAAAGAAAATGTAACAATTTAAGATTAAAATTCTCGAATTCATAAATGTAAACTCTCCTAATGAATTAGGAGTTCTGTTAATCAAAATGTGTATCCATTAATGCTTCATTCATACACCTTTTCAGTTGGATATAAACTGCACTCTAAGGGTGGATGAAATTATTTGAAAATGGTTGAAGTAAATTGTTTGGCAATGATTCCTTGTCCACCTCAAGGTTTTTTCTTACTAGCTTTCTTCTTTTTATTGGCAGACAAGACTTCTTTGGGAAAGTTGGCTCCATCTATAACGCAACCTTTAGATTCATATTCAGTAATTAGGTTTTTCCATACCTGATCACATGTCAACAGATGCTTGTTTCCTGTGAAAATGAAATCGTGTTCATTTCAGAAACAGAAATATGTTTCCTTTTTATGCATACTGATTTTAAGTCTTCATTTAAAACAATTACAACAATACATGTTTAGAATTCACAAAATAGTTGTTAGCGCCAATCCTCCCCTAAGCTGGGTCAATGGTACAAAGGCACCACACCTCAGAACAAACTATACAGAGCAATAAACGATATTTGTCTTTAGCATCACGGACTAAATATTTATCCAGTCGTCGGAACGCACATATGGAGAAATTGATACCTTTATTCAGTAACAAATACTAGGCCGATTTTCCTTGTCGCAGACTGTAAGACACCGAGGGTATTACCATTCCTGTAAGATGTTCTTTGGTACTTACATGAAAATACGGATATTGTCTTACACAATTTTTGGTTCCTTTCCAGGATTTTGTATTAAGTGTCATTTTGTTGTGTGATAGTGAAGTACCCTGCCATGTCCATGTGTTTTTGTTTCATGTCCTCTTTTATGAGTATCCATCTGATGAGGTAGGCCTTTTTCAACTGATTTTTTTTGTTTCTCATTTTGTACTGTTAAAGCTCTGTCCCATGATAATTTGTTCTGAAGTGTGGTTTTTACATCATTTGCCAAGCTTAGGGGAGGATGAGCACTAACAAACTAGTTAAAACCCTCCATATTATTTTTCTACTGATACACAAATATTAAAATATGACTATTTCTCCTATTCTAATATGTAATATCTTTTTTTCTCTTTTTGTCCTTCCAACTCAACATATATTGAAGGTGTGCATGTGGTCAGGGTTTTTATTTTTATTTATATTTGCTCTTTTGGGAGATGATTGAACTTTGTCATTTTTGGGGTATAAGCAGCTAAATGCTATAGATATTGTTTTAAATAACACTTTGCAAAAAGTAAAATAATAATACTGAACTTCGAGGAAATTCAAAACGGAAAGTCCCTAATCAAATGGCAAAATCAAATGCTAAAACACATCAGCGAATGGGCAACAACTGTCATATTCCTGGCTTCGTACAGGCATTTTCACATGTAGAAAATGGTGGACTGAACCTGGTTTTATAGCGCTGAACCTCTCACTTGTATGACAGTCGCATCATATTCCATTATATTTATAACGATGCGTGAACAAAACAGACATAATAGGTAAAGCTGTCAACTTCGGGGCATCAATTCAGTTGTGACTCCAATTCACAATAATATCTCAAAGAAAGTCCTACATTGACTTTGTTATAATACAGTTACTTCAGAGTGAAGTGCGGGGGCATCATTTTGTCCTAGTTTTTCTTTAAAGATATTTTGATAAAAAAAATTATAAGACGATAATTATATATGTATAAGATATTCTCTTTTTTTACCAAAATCTATTATCCTTTTAAAATATACATAATCATAAGATCACCAATCAGTTTATGAGATATCTACTAAACATTCTTTGCATAATACATTAAAAATTATAAAATTTAATATTTATTACATATTTTTTAATATATGCTTATAAGGTAGTTTCTATATTTTAAAATAAACAATAATTACCTATGATAAATAATCCTTTCCTTGCTCTTGTGAGCGCTACATTTATCTGGTTGTGATCTGTGATAAAGCCGAGGTTTTCTTTACACCATCCTTTAGTGGGATGAGGTTCTATTCTGTAATCAGGTAATGATCTCACAAGACTGAATATGACATAGTCCCATTCTCCTCCTGAATTACATAAGCATTTGATATTACAACTTACTCAGAAATATTGGATAAATTCAGGTAAAATGTATATGTTTTTTTATGTAAACTTCATGCTCATGTCATAAAAGGATTGTTTATCGTCAATGCAAGTCTTCTTTTGTAACGACAACAAAGTAGCTGAAACAGTTGGAAAAAATCCAAAATGTTACCATAAATAATTTTTCCATTTGCCTTTCTGGTAACATATATTTCCCAGAAAAGGTCTAAAACAAATAATATTTAATAATACAATTTGTTTGCAAATGTATCAACATGCAATGTTTAACGTTTATTCAGATGAGAAAAACCAAACCAAACTCATGGCTCATTAACTGCGACACGTTTCATTCATGGATATATGGATGTTTATGGTAATTCTTAGAAATAACAAAAATCGTTTTCAAGTAGTGTATCCTTTCAAAAGTTTTTTCATCTTTCTTATGTTTTCTCATTGATTTGTCTTTTTAAGTATATGAAATTTATTAGGTATATTTTATTCCATAGATTGCGTAATTTCCACACAATAGTGTACCCTGAACTTGAGCCGTTGTAAAACGTAATGTATTGTCAATAAAAAAACATTGTTTATTGAAATACAACATACGATGTGGCAAATCTGGCTTCCAACGATTGTAATATGAGAAAACAATAAATTTTCGTATATATTTAAGATACCTTTTTGGCATCAGTTGTGTTTATGTTTTATCGTAGACAGACTACAGAATTTGAAGGTTACGAAACATAAACTGCAAAGTTCGATTCCTTTATATATGGCAAATATATTTATATGTAAAGTCGTAAATGATTTGTAAGTAAGATTGTAAGTAAACTTCAGTTTAAAGTTTATACTTAGAACAAAGATACGATTAACACTTTAGACTTACATAAAATTAACCGAGAATTTAATACAAAATTATATTGACAATAAACTAACCATGTTTACCAAATTTTGAAGTTAGGAATTAGTGGCACTAATGTTAATGATAACGTTATCATAATAGAAATAATAGCAGCATATAGAAGAAGAATATTATCCGATATAGTATAAGACAACTTATACTTTATGTTGTCCACTGTAAAATAAAATTTCATTTTAATATCAATTGTTTAATATAAGTCATATGTATAACATCAGAGACAATTGCTGGCACTATATGCAATGTATTAAGTATATAACGATAAAAGATTTAGGCCTTTAATATAAAATGTTCACCTTGGCTTGACACCACAGTGTGAATTTCACTGTGATCTAGTTTTTCTCTCGCCAATGCTTGTTTGATTTCCTGACACTGTGCATTATACTGGGACATGATATTCAATGTACACGACTTTTCTCCTCTGTTAAAAATTTTCTCATTGTAACATAAGTGCTTGAAGATCTTGATCTGAAATTGAAAAAAAAACAAAAAACAATAGAATAGTGTAGCAAAGACCACTATTCTATGGTTTTAATCGTGATTAGGTAAAGTTCGTGATATTTAAAAAAAAAAAAAATACTCTATGAACATCATATTTCAATAATTGGACATGAATACACATTATCCTAATGGATATTTCCTGAATACATTTTGTAACAATAGAATATGATATTTAATGTTTGGATCCAAAAAATAATCTATATCAAATATTGAAACAAATTCACACCATCGTACAGTATCATAGCAAAGAAACAAGTTCTTTTATTTACAAAATGTAGAAGGTTTGTATAAATGTAATGTTGCACACCCACAAAACAACAATAACAGCGATTTTTTTTCAAAACTAATAAACAATTTAGTTCGTTAAAATTGTTTCCAATACGGGTTTCATCTTTGTATGATTTTGAAAAAAATCACTCTATGGTTTTGATTTTATTTTCACACCAATACAATGAATTATCCGAACACACTAACTTTAACTATCACCCACATAAATGTTTTTTGCATATCTTAAAAAAAAGAAGGTAAAGATACAAACATTTTCTTTTCTCGACAATAGATACACAAATAAATAATTAGACAAGATATTCTTATTTAGCAATAAATTAATAAAATATATATTACACTAAACTAACCACTTGATCAACTTCAATTTTATTGCTACACGAATGTTCGTTTTCTGACTCAGTGCTAACTAATACATATTCCTCAGTGCCTTCAACATGGCTAAAAATGTGTCTTTCTTTCCTGTGAAGTCCTTGATCATTCAGCCATATAGAAAGTCGTGGATTTTCTACATATGACGGCGATTCAGCTGTTTGCAATGATCCTTCATAAAACTCTCCAGACGGAAAATTACAAATACTGTCATGCTGTAAAATAAGGAAATCCTATTATAATATTATTTTCAAAGTATCTGCTAATAGTTCCTTGTTGAACAATCCTTTGTCATTGAAATCTTAACACTTAATGTAATTTCGATTGAGAGGTATTATCAGTTATAAAAAGGTACCAGGATTATTATTTAATACGACATAAAACTCACCATTGACGCTCAGATAAACATTGTTGTAAAGCCAATCAAGTACAAAATTGAAGAGCATTGAAGACCCAGTGGTGTTAAAAGGTACCAAGATTATGATATTAACTACATAATAATATGCGTTTATGTTGGAATATAAACCTATAATGTTCACTTCTAGACAATCAAAGATTCTATTATGTTGTAAATTGTATTTCTTCACTTCCAATTAGTGTGTATAAGTAAAAGAATAATGCAGGCAAAGCTGTTTCTGTCCTTTTTACAAATTCTATTTGATATGCATTAAAAATCAATGAAAGAGGCCAGTATCAACCCAAAGTCGCTACATAAAACAGATCTCTATAAAAAGAGAAAACACAAAGAATGTTTTTTTCTCTTGCATTGCAATTTAAATATAATCTTACCATTCTGTATTGCATATTTAACTGAACAAATCTTGCCGTTTTTGAGTATCGTTCGAACAGGGACCTTTCAAGTCCTAGATCAGCTGCTTGTTTACACATTACAATTGGTCGAAGTTGTTTGTGGTCTCCTATCAATACGACTTGTTCTGGTTTTGATGCTATTATTGTGGCCATACATTCCGGTTCAGTACACATTCCACATTCGTCAACTATAAGCTGCGAAACATTATTCCTTGTTGCTTTTATAAGTCGAGGACTTGTTACCATTGATGTTGTACAGAAAATGACGTCATGTTTACTAAGCTCTTCTTCGGTTGCTGTACTCAAAAGTTTCTTATACTCTTTAACTTTAGTAAGAGTAATGTTGCTAGCCTTTCTCTTAAAGTTTTCTTCATAAGCTGATATTTCTCTTGCATATTGTCCTGTAGTTCGGATAAGATAATGTAGTGAAATATTATTCATAGCTTCATCTGGTTTATAATCAGACCCTTTGTTATCGAACACGCCTTTTCCTGGAACTTCATAGACTAACTGTTCTATAGAGGTTCCGTAGAAACGTACAATACTAGGACCGCCTTTAATAGAATGTTTCATAAGGCGCCCTGTAAAAAAAATGATAAGAGCAAATATAATACTCGGCTGGCTTTTGTACATCATTTTATGGATATGCTTTTATATTTTAGAACATCAAAAATATTCACTTTTAAGAAAAATGGAATATAATATATGTGCTTCAGAGATAAGAATTGAGATAAATAACAAATACTGAACTCAAAACCCAGATGGAAATTCAACACGGAAAGTCCTAAGACATATGACAAAATCAAAAGCTTAAATATCTCAAACGAATTGAAAACAGCTGTCATTCCTGATTTGGTACAAATATTTTCTCAAGCTGAAAATGTTGAATAAAACCTGTTTTAGCGAGTCAAACCTCTCACTCGTATGATAGTCGAATAAAGTTTTATTACATTTACAACAATTTGTGAACAAAATAAAAAGACATTATAGTTAAAACAATTAGATCACATGTTAATATATATTGGCTTTAATTAAACTTACTTGCAACTAGGTCAACTGACTTATTAGATGGACCACAATATATGATTTTATAACAAGATTCCATGACATCTTTAAGACGTAACTGGTTGATTTTGTGAAACAGATGTATGAGCTTTATACCAGTATTTGTTTTCCCAGTACCTGTAATATACATCAAATGGTTAATCGTACAAACATTCTAAGTTAAATGTATGTCTATAAAAAATAAATTCAAAGATGTCTTAGTCAATATGTTTCTCATTTGAAAACATTGATTCATTCTTTTTTAATTGTTTAAAAATTAACATATCAGTAAACAGATAGAATTACAGTTCATTCAGATCTCCTTGTATTCATTCACAGTGTGAAAGTTTTCTCTCTGAAATCACCAAATATATTTGATTCATCATAGAAAAACACAAAACTAGACCATTATCAATCGAAAGTGAAGTTTAACTTATTCTTAGTGTATGCATACGTTATCCAATTCCAAAACCTTTTCTTTTGTAGTAAAGTTTTGTTCTCAAACGACATTATATAAGTTTCCATGTAAATCGATGTGTATAGATTATCGTTGGTTATCTCATCAAAATTGATTTTCTCACTTGAGCCGGTCACGTTGAAAGCAAAAAAAACAAAACAATCGAGTTGAGATGAACAATGATAATCAGTTTATTTCTATTTCACCTATTTTGTCAATTTCATGTCAATTTCATTAGCAATGCCACGTGGCTCCTTAGTATTAAGCGATAATTTTCCCTTTCAAACGAATAGCATGATATAAAAATTATCACCAAACAAAGATCAAAGGAAAAGTGCACAACAAAGTGATAAGTGAGATGTATCTTAATGTATCTATTATGGTCGATGCCACTGCTACTGGAAGTTTTGTCTCCTTGAGAGTATCATCAGCTTAGCAATCAGCACTACAGAATATCATTTATAGGGTAATTTTTATAAATAAACGTTTTGCAAAGTATGAATTATTCAAAATATTAAGGATTTTCTTATCCCTGGCATTGATCACCTGAGTTGTATTTGACAATTTATTTTGAAATTTGAGTCCTCAATGCTCTTTAACTTTATACTTGTTTTGCTTTCTAACTGTTTTGATCTGAACGTCAATGATGAGCCTTATGTAGTCGCATCGCGTGTCTAGCATATACAATTATTAGCCTGTTACCTTTAATATCTATTTAAAACGATTGCTTTGTAAAATAATTTAATATAATTATGTTCTCATGACTTGTCAAACCTGGTGGTCCATGAATCAGAGAGAAGCTTGATCGAAGAGCAATTCTGATAGCCTTTGTCTGCATTTTGTTATTTTCTGGAAGTCCAATTTCAATGTCACACTTCACCAAATTTGCATATTTTTCATCTGAATTCATGAATAATAAGAATTAATTATCAAAATTACAACCAAAATGATTTCATTTGAACCAACAACATAATGACGCTAACGTTCATAAAGCTTTTCATGTGATGATATAAAAAAAAACCTGCTGCATGGTAATCTGTTTTGGAGACAATGAAATTTATTTACAAATAGTCGTGTTAAATGTGAAAGACCACAATTTGTTCCAACTGTCTTAATCACAATCCCGTCGTCTTTGCCTTGAACAGGCACTAGTGAATGAGAATTATTATTGAGTTTGTTCTTCAATGAGCGACACGACGTTTGGCATATAAAGTTTAAGATCTGCATAACGTTTCTAAGTATCTGAAAACAAAGTCGATTTGGAGTTGGGCTCGTGTTACTCAGATTAGTTTTTCTGTGATTTGTATTTTGTTGGTCGTTTTTTGTTTTTTGTAATGGTATTGATATTTCGTTTTCTATTTTGTATCTTTCGTATTCTATTGAAATGACTATTGAATCACTGATGATATTCAAATGAACTACTATATGATAAACAAAAAGACACTACATAGGTACATATTAAAATGATAAAAAAAACATCGACCAAATTATATGCAATCAGCCAACAGAGATTGGTCTTCCAAAAGGGTACAATGTGAATATTTGTTTTTATAATGCATATACAATAAAACGTTAAAATATATTACCAATATCTGGAGGCTGTTTATTCAAAGCTATTGACTTTGGAAGAGTTATGTCTGCGCGGTTCAGATAGAGAAGAGAAGCTTCAACTCTCCTAAAACAAATTAGATGATAAGAGATTAAACAAAATATATAAGAAAAAAACAAATGCATGGTTAACTTTATAACCGCATGCGTTACGAATTTGCTTAGTAAAGATTAAAATTATATCTATTAACAAATATTCATTTCTTTTTAAATTCAAATGTTCTATAGATTGCATTAACTAGAAACTGAAAATATCACTTTATAAATATCATGCGTCTTATTGGCTTATGGCGTTTAACATAACATGAATTCATTATAAACAAACCGCCGGTTTTTGAATTATCTTACTTGTTTGATTCTATCCTTTGTAATATTTCAATGCTACACTTGACTCCAATATCTTTATATCGTATCGCCTCGGGAACAATATCCTCATTTGCAAGTTCAAAATAAACTTTTATTCGTTCATCAGGTGTATCTTTAGCAATCTTTATCACTCTTGTGATTTTTGCATGACCAAGCCAGAAATAATGACGACAGTGAAGTTTCTGTCCTAAAAACCTATCTCCTTCGCTATAATTTATTGGGCAACGTATACATAAATAGTCTGACACTCCAGTTTTGATATCACTTTCTCTCTCGTATATCTTTTTATGATCATCAAGAAACGATGTTGTGATAAGTTTTATATCTAAGCATCGTTCAAAACAAAATTCCGTTCTTAACGTGAAAAATCCATTTCTCTGCTGAAATCTGATATTTACATCATTTATCAATATTCCACTTTCTCTGACAACTGAAAAGGCCGACTCCATTAAAATGATTGGAATCCAAGTATCTTTGTACTCTTGTGATGTCGCATAGTTATCTTTTGATTTGACTGTTGAATAAGACTCAAAACAACTTACTGGGTCTCGCATATGTTTAAGACAGCATTTAATACCATGTGTCAAACTTAGGAGATCAACTACTGGTATCAATAACCCATTGCGCATGACTGCTGACATTTGAACTGCTAAACTTTGTCCATGACTAAACGAAAAACTGAAGAGGGAAAATTGCTCAGGAAACATCACGTGATCGTTTCCATTCTCACGTGTATTCGGATTTTGAAGTTCAGAATTAATATCCAACTCTGTATTAAAGGCACTTGGTAAATATCTGTCTCGAAATCCGGCACGTAACCTATCCAAACTTAATTCTCTCTTCAGCTGTGATGAATTTGCTCCAGAAGTAAGTAGTTTCAAATAGTGAACCCAAGTTGTTACTTTATGAAAATTTGCATTTTGATGAGGGTGGATTTTCTGATACTCATCAGTACTTCTTACATAACCGCTTTTAGGATTTCTACCCTTTGGTGCCATTTGTTTTATGGAATAAATACGCTTTTTCCATTTTAAGACTAAGCGATTTTTTTCAACTGTCCGCCTGACGATGTCAGTATCTGGAATTGTCTGTGGTGGAGCGCAAACATGAAGGTGGGATATTGATATAGATTTATGTTGACTTTGCACAAATTTTAGACCAGGAATGATTAATCTAATTTCATCTTCTGTAAAATCATCTACAAATCCATGAGTCATGAACGGTTCTTTGACAACTATACTTGCAAATACAAGCTCTTGGCATTTATTTCTATATATTTGTGCATTTCTAGACACATTGTTCACATATACGCACATGTTTTTAATTTGTTCACTGCTGTAGGGGGATTTTTCTTTATCAATTGCTGCATGGAAAAGTCTTTGAGCAACAATATCAATATACCGCCTAATTGGTGCAGTAAAATGCACATACGGGGTTAAATTAAGTGAGTAATGGCGTTCTGTTGTAATGCTTGTACCAGAGCATCGGTAAACAGCAGTTTCCTGAATTGTTTCCCAGTCATGTAATGCAAGTGCATGCATAGGATGTAGTTCATCGCTCCCTAGAAGAACTCTTGCTGCTGTAAAGTTTTCATCCCTAACTGAATATACAAATGAATTCCAAACCCAACTTTGTATTGGAAGAATATCATTTCGTACTGTTTCTCCGATATTTGCCATTGAAAGGCGTCTATCTTGAGCTAGAGAACGACCTTGCAGTTGTAATATGATATCTGAAATGTTTGGATATAATGTTAGCCAATCGTTCACTTTTTGAAACGATGGAGAATCTTGGCATCTCAGTGGAACACAATCTGGGAAATTACGTTTGATAAGAATGCCAACCATGTAATTTGTAAGAATCATAAATTCCTCTATTAGATAGTATGCATCAAATGCATCAGAATCTCCTTCTCCGGGAAGATTAAGTTCAACAGGAACAGATAAAGCTGCATTTCCAAGCCTCTTTTTTCTAATTGTTTTTGAAATTTCATACAGTTGTTTTATTTCCGTCTTTAGAGCATGTTCATATTCGGGATTATCAATCATATTCTGAACCTCTCTATAACTCAACTTAGCACGTGATGTTATGGTTGACTTACATAACTTTGTTTTGTCAAATAAGATTTCCTTATTTATATTGAAATATAAAAATACAGTTAAAGTTGGCCTCTCCTGCTCCGGCAAAAGACAACATATATCCTCAGATATTGGCTCTGGCAACATATGATGCGGAAGTAAAAACTGACCTGGGAAATACGTTGTGCCTCTCTGTAATGCCTCATTATCCATATCAGAATTAAGCTTTACAATAGATGCAACATCTGTAATGTGTACCCCTACTTCGTAATGTTCTGTATTGCGTAATCCTTTAGTGCAATCACCAGGGACTTCTCTTATATGTATTGCATCATCAAAAACCTTTGATTTCTCTGGATCTATTGTAAAGATATTCAAACCAGTCAAATCACGCCGATTGGATAACTTTGTACTCAAACTCTCTTCTTTGGTCATCTGTAGTAAATTATCGGTGGATTCCATAGTATTTTCTTCGTATTCAGAGGGTATTTTATATTGCAAATCTAGTATTCGCATACTTTTAATGTAATTTTGTGTCGAATGATGGACTTTGAAAATTGCACCCATTGGGTACTGTAGTTTTTCCCATGACAGGCAGACAACATAGAACAAGTAAGCTTTTATCAAATGCTTGTTTATTGTCAGAGATTCTTGAAATTCTAATATTCGCTTTCGCTTTTTGTATTTATAAATATCAACTGTATACGGTTTTAATTCTTTTTCATCACGAACTAAATGCAATTTGGGCATTGTTTTACAAATAGGCTTTGCCTTATCCATTTCATGTTCATCAATTTCACAAATAAATACAGGGTAGTCCATGTTCCTGCATCGAGTTCGTTTTAACAGACCAACTACTTTGCCATATGTTTTTCCTACCTGCTTTTTCTTTTCCATTCGTAGAGTGTTAGAGCTGCTAATTTCTCGACCTAAAATTTCAATTACGACCTCGTCTTCTGTGTATGCTTTTCCACATTTGGAACGGCCCGATATTTCAATTACATCTGTATCTGCCTTATCTGATACTGTGCATTTTGCCATATGTGATGCCTCAATTTCGATTATTCCTCGCTTGTACTTAGAGGGCTCATTCCTACAGAGAATTTGTAACTTATTATTGTCAAGTATCAAATCTTCATAATATTCTTTTTTGTGTCTTTTCATATGCGAAGAGAGATCATTTACGCAACTAGGTGACAGGTCAAGACCAAATTTTATAAGATTTAAATCATCTTTCAATTCGAAATCTAAACCTTTTTTAGATCTTTGATAAAAATTCAAGTCTTCATATTCACCGGTTTCCTCTGGCTCTGACAAATCAGTTGAACTTGCCTGAACTTTTGAACTTTCTTGTAGGACTTTGAGCGTTTTCTCATCAGCAGATGACATAGAGCCTTCACTATAATCTGAATTAATAACCATGTCTTCTGAAATATCTTGTGTCAAATTCGTTAATCGATCGGTATCAAAACCACTGTCAGTTGAGGAACTTATTGTAGAAAAATTGCTTTCGCTTCCCAAAAAGCTTGTATCTGAGTCATCTGTATCAGGTTTACGTGAGGTGCTAGGTTTCTTTTTCTTTTTCTTTCTCATTTGTCTGAGGACAACTTTTCCACTTTCCGATGGTTCAATGTTTTGAAGTTGTTCGTAATACTTTTTGGATTCATCAGGATATAAAGAAAGTCCGATTTCTATTGGGTTAGATAACTCCTTGGTTTTCAAAGGATCTAAAAATGTAAAAGTTCAAATACACGGTTGATTAGCAAATTTATCAAAATTCTATCATATTTTCAGCCAATAATACCTTAAGGTGAATTTATATTCAATATTCAGCACAAAAGAAGTTATGTTATATTCCTTATACAAACACCTGTCAAAAAGTTTAGAATACTAGTAATGAAAAGTATTACAATTTGGGTCTGTTTAAAATTCATCAAAACGTGATCCTTTAGATAAATTTCATGAATGTCCATTACTAGTATAACACTTGTTAAGGTTTAAATAGGTTTGGATACTTGATTAGATTTTCATATTTAATATTTCATCGATCGTTTCATTAATATAAGGAACGATTTCATCATACACTTTGATCATTTATTTATCTTATCCCTATTGAATCTAAGAGTGTTTTTTAAAGATTCAATCGTGATGGAGCCACCTCCGTTGTTTCCATGTAGCATATCGATTAATGTTTGATATTAGATCCCTGGCCCAGCCCAACGATTGACTTGAACGTTAGTGTTTGCTATTCTCCTATGTGCTGAGACTATTTAACAAAAACGTCAAGCTTTTAACAATGGCCGGCTAGGATCAGATGATATGTTTTTTCTAAAGATTGCCATACCTTGTTAATAAGCCATGGAAAAACTGTACTTAGAGTGTTGTTCTTGTAAAAATCATGATTATTTGCATTTCAGATTAACATGTTCTAGATCTGATATAGATTTAGTATTTACCATTGAACTATTTGAAACCAATCCGTCAATTTTCGGGAATATTTGATTTCTTGGTTTTGTCAAAGTCTGCATATAAGACCACAGGATTTTTTTGTTCGTTAAACATTTTATTTCTTTAATTTCGTGGTTCACTTATAACAACAAAAATTGATATCCAACGAATACTTATTAATCCGCACCATCAGTGTTATCAAACTACGTTTTTCTTATTGATCAAGATTATATGCAACAAGATAATTTGATTTCGTTTTTTTTTAAATAATATGATTTATTTTAACATTTATTGTCGAAGATTAACCATGATAAATCAATACATGCACCTACCTATAGTCTGTTCACTTGAATTGCATTGAGCTTCAACCGTTCGTGGTTTCTGAAACAAAAAATACAAAATGCTTACCAGGTTCATTATAAACTTATGTACATGTACTTTTGCTTTCTGTAACACTTTCACTTTCATGAAGTCTTAAATAATGAAGAGAAAACAGTTCTCTTTATTGATTTCATTGATTTCACTGCAGAAAATATGTATTCCTATTTGTCCTGGTCTAATTGCTATACAATTTGAAAGAATTAAGATAATGAATAAATTAAAACTTGATTTGCCTCAATTAGTAAAATATGTGTATTTTACCCATTCTACTGGAAACTTCTTATTTGTGAATAACGGGACAGTTCGAACTCAATTGAAGGGTCAACTTCGAGTATCATTAACATTTAATTCATAATCAGTATGAACTATTGCTGTTTTCAGTTGAACAAAAAGGTTATGTAAGCAAATATAAAGTTTGAAAAAATGCACATAACGTTATTAGAAATCTGCTTTATATTGATTATAAAACGATTTTCTTGGAAAAGAATCTTACTTCTCCTGAAAGCAACTCTTTTTGTCTGATGGTCCTTAAAAGTCTTGCTCTCCTGTTACATTCCTTTTTATGTGAACTAAATGTATCTATCCTGTTAAACAATTTGTTACATCTTCCGCAGCAAAACACGTCCTCGTCATCGTCTTCACACCCTACAAAAAAAATTATCGGATCAGAAAATGAGCGACGAAAGATACCAGAGGATCATAGAAACTCATAAGTCGAAAATAAATTGACAAGGCCATGACTTAAAAAGGTAAAGACAAACAGACAAATAATACAATGGAAGAAGAAAAAAAATCAGTGAGTTTTTCATTGCCTAAAGTTTAAAAAAAAAATTATATTCGACATTTTTTTTAGTTTTTGGTATTGCATCAAATATCGAAAATCTGTTCACATATATACTAGAAAACATAATTTAATTCCCGACTCTGAAACATTTGTTATAGCTACTCATTTCAACTTGCTGTTTTTGATATATGCTTGCAAACCCATATCCATTCAAATTCATCGAGTAGAAAACAGCCTACGGCAATTAATGGGTCTCATATCTAAAAGCATATTTCTCTTCTTGCATATATAAAAAAAAAAGGACTAGTCGTACTCTACCTTCTATTTCTTTCAATATATCTAGTTTCACGGTAACCTTTGTTTCCTTTTCTGAATATATCTGACAGTTTTCCAACATGTTTACCACAAACACTTCCATACATTTCTTTACTGACTCTCTATTCTTTGTGACTGATGTATTCATTTTCCCCCAAATCACCAAGCTACCCTTTTCGTAGAAGTCGTTGCCCATATTCGTTGTCGTAAATTTATCTGTGTTTTCTTTTATCATCTTTTGTATGTCATTCATAACGTGTTCATCATCAGTGCTAAGTGTATATCTAACTATCAAACACAACAAAAATACGAACAATGATTTGTGTATGGAAATATTTTGTAAATGGAATGTTAAAGCTCAAACATTAGTAAAACCATTGAAGTTAAAATTGGAAATGAATTTAAATTTCAATAGTTTTCTATGTAGATGTGTATATGAGACTTAATTGCTCTTTTTTCTTCTTTAAATACCAGTATAATATATCCCTCATACATAAGAAACCCAAATAATCCCTCTTTCTAAATTCAAAATTTTAACTACCAATATATTGACTTGCAGTTTTAAAATAGCTTAATAAATCTAAATTACTAGACACGATTTCTCTCGTTTGAGACATTTTTTCCAGATGATATCTAAAAACATTAAATTTGATGCAAATTTCCAATCAGCCAAACAACGTTCCGGCTAATGATTTTGACGGTTGACAGAACGTAGATTTGAACGTGAAATAAATTCGTTGACTGATTCAGGCCATAAAAAATCTGTTTTATACAGGAAAAAAATATACTTAACTTTTTATTTAACCTATAACATAAAATCAGACTAGAAAAATCAAATTGCACGAGATCGCATCGATTTATATGTATATTCATGTTGATATTGGGTTATATAACCATCGGTAGTTTATAGTTTATTAGATGGCGCCTAGGCTAAAATACACACGAAATTCTGATATAAATATATATATATTGTCGATTACATGCAGTAAAAATTGGGTTTCTTCAGACTAAATGTTACATTTTAGTATGTTATAAATCAAATATGAGAGTTTGAGTCAAATCGTTGAACATGAATTTGACAGCTTGAAAATTTCACGTTGTACCCTTTCGTATTCAGACCACACGACGCGAGGCTGTTGAATAACTTTCATCTGATATGCTCAATGTCAAACGCCAAATAAGCCATACAAATTTGTGAAAATCCACGTTCATTATATCCGAGTCGTCAAATAGGAAAATAACTTATTTTAGTATAAATCCAAGCATTTGTCCTGAAGAACTGAATATTGAGAGACAAACATTATGAACTAAAAATTGTTGTTACATCTATAAATGCTAGTCAGACTTTGTTACTAATATAGTTCAATCTTACACTGAGTTGTCAGGTCCTCAGAATCAGCATCAGACTTTGTCACCTGAATCATAAATAAAACAATGAATTAAAGGAAAAACTACCAATATCTTGAACAGCTATCGATATTTTTTACTGTTCACGTTTGATATTTTCATCGATTCGATTCGAATTGGTTACATCCTATTATTCATTCATTTTTTCAAAATAATCTATGAAATGCATATGAGATGAAGTGTGTGTCATTTTCATAATACATATCTGATACATGTTATCCTTCTATTGCAAACTTTAGTTAAACGAGCTGAAAAAGGTTAAGATACATTCAACATATTGTTCATGATATGTTTAAAAACAAGTTGGGTTGAATTTGAGTTATTTACCTTACCATAATTCTTTAGGAAAAGCCTTTTGGAATGCTCAGAAAATTAGCATAATAATGCAGAAAAAAATATTTATCAGTGTACAATAAACTGCGACATAAATTGTGCGATTGATAACTTCAATGCCGTGTTGGATAAAGAGGGACATGTTTTTATTTTCCATTTCTGTCTGTCATAAATGTAAGAACCATACAAACAACAAGTTCTCTCAAACTGATATTATCAAGATGCTTGATTTCTTGATTGACAACATATATGTGACGTTCGGAGGACGGGTTTTCAACAGATTGTCGCATTCCAATGAGAACAAACTATGCCCCTCTACTAGCCTACTTATTTCTTTCTTTACTACTATGAGGCTGACTTCATGCAGGAGCTTCTTAGGAAGAAAGATACGAAGTTAGCAATCTCCTTTAACTCTACTTTCCGCTATATAGATGATGTTCTTTCACTAAATAATTTAAAATTTGGTGACTATGTGGAACGCATCTATCCCATTGAACTATAGACTAAGGATACTACAGATACAGTCAAATCGGCTTCATATCTTAACTTACATCTAGAAATTGACAATGAGGGTCGTTTAAAAGCAAAACTTTACGACAAAAGAGATGACTTCACATTTCCAATTGTGAACTTTCTATTTCTAAGTAGCAACATTCCAGCAGCACCTGCATACGGGGTATATATTTCCCAATTGATACGATATTTCCGTGCTTGCATTTTCTATCATGATTTTCTTGATAGAGGGTTGCTGCTCACAAGGGAGCTATTAAACCAAGAGTTCCAAATGGTGAAGTTGAAATCATCCCATCGTAAATTTTACAGACGCCATCACGAGTTGGTGGACCGTTATGGAATAACCAAATGATATCGGATATGTTCCTTGCGTCGAAACTACAATCCTCTTCCCTTTCATGAATATGACCTACCGAATTAGACTATTTACTGGATTTGTTATCACATAAGCAACACGACGGGTGACACATGTGGAGCAGGCACTGCTTACCCTTCCGGAGCACCTGAGATCACCCTTAGTTTTTGGTGTGGTTCGTGTTGTTTATTCTTTAGTTTTCTATGTTGTGTTATATGTAATATTGTTTGTCTTTTTGTCTTTCATTTTAAGCCATGGCGTTGTCAGTTTGTTTTAGATTTCTGAGTTTGACTGTCCCTTTGCTATCTTTCGTCCCTCTTTTACAATGACATCAACTCATTCATGTAACTTATTTTTTTAATCAAAGTTTGAAACTAATTAGTTTTGTTGGTTTCGAACTGTTTTATCAGAACTATCTTATTAAGATAAAACGGTTCTAACCAAATTCATCATTTTTTTTTAATTTGTTTTATAGATATTCGAATTGAGAAAATTAAACAGGGAATGACATGTGAAACAATGAATGATTACATTTCGTATGAACTACCTGGGTATCAATCTAGATTAGTCGAATTCACCACATAACAGAAGAAAATAGTTCTCGAGTCATATGAAACGAGTTTCTGGTGGTTGTAATTAAATTATCAATGCAGACATATATGGTTTACTAATTTTTGTTTACGTTTTTTACAATGTATATAATATAATCATTTACGAATCCATAAAGTTTTATTGTCAAAAGTACTATATCATTCATAGATGTTGGAATAATGTGGCTAACGGATAACTTTTTAAAAGGTTTGTGCAAAAGACTACCGATAGTGACTTTAATATACAATCAAGATAGAATAAAGAAGTGACCTCTGCCTATTCTCCAGTACCCAATACATCGTGTTTCAGCAGTAATGAGTAGATACATTTTGAGGATTTTGATGAACAAAGAAGATGTTGTTTTTGTAAAAATGCTATTTGTTGTGTTTTTCGGTAAAACTTATCAATACGGGTATTACATAAAACTTATTCAACTTTTTTGTTAAACCCGTACTATCTAAATTATGAAAGTAAGTCACCAGGTAAATAAACTTATGCAAACGAAAAAAATCAATCATGAACCTAAGTTACCTTCTTTCCAGTTTTTTTCACTTTACAAGACATCTTGTGATTTATGAAAATGTCTAGACTTTGAAACTTTGCTTTACATCGCCCACATTCATATGTGTCTTTTATGTCTTCATCATCTGCTGTAAATACACATTGAACAAAATAGCTATCAAAATAAAATCGTCCAATTCAAATTATTCTAATACATTTGTAAGCAAAATGATTTATAGTCAAACTTAATAAAAATGACCAAAATTCCTTTGAATAAACATCATCAAATCGAAAGCAATTTAAAATGTCTTAAACTAACAATCATAGATATAATGAAAGCTCTTAGAGATATCATTAATATGCTATGAAATCCGTATTAATGTGCAATTATGTCTGTTATTTCGTTACAATCACATTTGCGATTTACCATGTTCACTAACACCCGATTCACAGTAGTTGACTTAATATGAAATACTTAGGCATAATTGCATCAGTTTATATGGTTTCACTTATTACATAACAGATCCAAAATAGTCAATGTAAACTTACTTCAATAAATAAAGTGGGTGTATGGTCAACTGCACAACATCACACGCATAACTATCAATAATACGGGCTTTAAGCAAATGTTTAAAAAGGAATACTGTTAGTATGGTAATTTTATGCAAACAAGGCTATCAATATTTCCCGCGTGACTTTTGTATATTTGTTGGATAATCTTTTTCCAATCTAACACGTCTTGTTTTTGTGTTGTATGTTAATATATGATATGAAGAGTCGGCAACAAATACAAATAAATCTCATATGTCAAAAATATACTGACATCGCTATGTTTAATAGTCATCAAAGGTATCAGAATTATAATTTAGTACGTCAGACGCGGGTTTCGTCTTCATAAGACTCATCAGTGACCCTCATATCAAAATATTTTTATAGCCAAACTAGTACAAAGTTGTAGGGCATTGAGGATCCAAAATTCCAAAAAGTTATGCCAAATGCGGCTAAGGTAATCTATGCCTGGGATAAGAAAATCCTTAGTTTTTCGAAAAATTTTGTAAACAGGAAACTTATAAAAATGACCAAATTATTGATATTCATGTCAACACCGAAGTGTTGACTACTGGGCTGGTGATAGCCTCGGGGACGAAAGGTCCACCAGGAGTGGCATCGACCCAGTGGTGTAAATAGTTATCAAAAGTACCAGGATTATAATTTAGTACGCCAGACGCGCGTTTCGTCTTCATAAGTTAGGAAAAATTACAAACCGAGAAACAACAATACACAAATTACTAATAGAAAATAAACAGCTTTTCAACCCGAACCCCATCAAAACCTGGTTGCTCCGGAAAGGGTCAGCAGAATATGCTCCACGTTTGTCACCTATCGTGTTGCTCATGATAGTGCAAACCCAGTGATCAAGTCTGAATCGGTTAGGTACATTTTGGTAAAAAGCAACCATCTGTCAGGGAAATAATGATAGGAAATACAAGGCCAGGAAAATTAAATCAGCTGGGGAATATGTACATCATATGCAGGCGCTGCAGTACAAGAAATGATTTTTCGAGAAAGTCGGCAACTACTTGCTCTAAGGAGCAACGGAATTTACCAATGTTGTGGAGATTTCATGTTGCACTTATTGCTTGTTTTTTGTCGTTTGCTGTTTTCGGACGGTCAGTCTGTTTTTCCAGAGTTTACTTTACCTTACTTTGATAATTGATTTACCGAAATGTATGATTGCAACAGGACACAAAATGTTTATTTCAAAATACTTGTTTAAGGCAAGATGATAGTCTAGATCTTTTCATATCGGTATTAACACTAACTAAACTATTACATTGCTACATATTTATGTAAAGTATTCGTCCTGAATCATGTTATCTCTCAGACTGTTAATGAAGTCTTTAAGAATAAATTAGTATGATGTGCACTGATGTATTAGTTAGTATCTCAGAACATGACGAATCATTGATTGGCTATTATTTACCATTCACTTGCTTTAAGTAACTGCGAGTACTCTTAATCGGTATTTGTCTTAATGTTAGTCTCTTATAGGCAAAGTGAATATTTATGCCAAAAGGCGTTCTTGGAATATAAACCTTTTTAAATTAACTTACTGTCATCACATGCATAGTTTCCCAAAGCATCGTTAACGTCCACGTCGTTCATTTCAGGGCTTTCAAGCATTTTTAGAGAAGCTCCTAAATCTTTACGATATCAATACAAATATTAAACATTAAACATAAATTAAAAGCTAAATATGGATAATGTAGTTTCACAAACTTTGTATTTGACAAACAGTTATGCTTGCAGTTGTTGTGCTGTCAGTGAGCAACATCTGATACCCCTGCACGTGTTATCTGTACGTACTTGATATAAGATGTTGTATATTCTAGGCTTTTCAACTGTTTTGTCACTAGTGTATCTGATGAGGTTTTAAATTCAAAATATTTAACTCATTATGAAATGGAACAAATAAAATAATAACTTTTATCGAAATGAATCGATTAAAAGCTGTATAAGAGTCGTTTATCCAATAATGCTTCGTTAAAAGTGTGTAACGCTGTTGCATTAAAAAATATGTTTTCAACAGATTTTTTTATTTTGATTTGAATCTAAATTCTGAGAATATGCATTTGCTTTCAATAGATAAGTCATCATAACATATTTACCGCTGCCATGCATGATTTCATGTTCTAACAGAAAATTTGTATACCAGCTTAGAACAGAAATATACAACAGGAAACCTTTCAATTCTTTGTAGAATATTCCGACTGCAAAATGTTCGATAACATTGAATGTTTCAGTTTGGTTAAAAGCCAAATCTGCAAAATAATGAAATCTCCATTAGTGAGAGAAATTAGTTTAGACGATGTATTTAGACATTAAAAAAAGAAGTATGTGAACTAATAATTACATACATATAATGGGATTATTGTTTAAAGCATTTACTGTAATTATTCAGTCAAATAGGCCTAAGTTAATGACTATCTTTCAAAATATTTTTTGTCAGACTAATTCGTGTTTTTTTGTAGAATTTCTAACTCAAGATTTTTTTGAGACAAAGGTCATTTATTCAGTATTTCATAAAGAAATTATACATCTGACAGTTACTTACATTACATAACATAACAATTTCTATATTAATACTTTTATAGTTGTTATAAAATACATTAATTAACTCCATTATAAATTTAATCCCGATTTCATATTCTGTGACGTCATTTTTTGTGGCGTCAATACAATCGTGTGACACACAGTTCGTAAAGTATTTCTAGGTGTCCATTGTTATTCTGCGGTTAGCGTGCCGAAATGTACTATTATATTATTTATTTTTGTGTTTTCTTCTCCTGAGTGTTCTTGCATTTATTTGTATTGTATAAACATACTGAATATAGGCGCTATTATCAAATTGTTTGCTTCTTATACATATTGCATTATCGTTTGTTTGGTGCACTTAATGTTACGTTGATTTCCTCTTATATATGTGTTTCCTCGGTTTTAGTTTGAAACCTTTTTTTTTCTCTCAATCGGTAAATAATTTTTGAACAGCGGTATACTACTGTTGCCTTTATTTATTAACAATGTAGTACTAAACACAAAACTGAATAAATGACATCAATTACAAAGTTGAGGAAGAAATATCGCCATCCTCCCATAAGAAAATTACAAAACATATACAAATAAATTTAATACAATGAACAGTATATAGTAATTGTAAGTAATCAGGTTGTTAGTTGGTTGGATCATGAAATAATCCATCCTTTTCTGTTAAAATAGAATAATGTTTAGTAGCATACAGTGCAATTGAGATAATGAGAACGAACCCCCACGCTTGTTAACAGTTAGCATGCACTTTATCCTCATTGGTCAATTAAAATATTTGATAATTAATATTGACCCTGATCATGCCATCACCATGCTGACATTGACTGCTCTTAATGCAAACCTGTAGAATTCTTAGACGGAGACCAATGATTTTTTTAGTTTCATACTAATACATTGATCTGGGGAAAAAGTTGTTAACTAGTGACAGAGTCCTTATCATTGAAAATAAGATTCCTGCCGAAATTGTCTTTATTTCCATAAAAAAATGATTTTTCTGTCAGCTTAATATTTCATTTATTAATGTAACAGAAATTGTTCCGCAGATATGTTGACAAAAAAAAGTTAATTGTACATTTACCTAAAGTAAGTATGTCGTCATTGTTTGCCTTACACATTCATAAAGAATTTACTTACAAAGTTAAGTAAAGTATGCAAAAAAAATAAATGTGGTATATATCAAAACACACATACGCACCAAATTTGAGAAATTCAGATTTTTTATGGTTTGATTTGGTGCAAAGGGGTTTCCAGTTTGTAAGTATTTGCACACTAAACCAATCATTTCGATTTGCTAATTATAATATTGAGTGCGGATTTGATTTGTGTGAAAATGAATCCATAAATTTCAATATCATTTAACCTATATTTCATCATTTAACATTAGCAGGTTCGGTTGAACTAGAGGCTTTTAAGAGCCTGAGTAGCTCACCTTGTCCTGTGTGCAAATCAAACAAGGGCACTCTCAAACATTGCAGACAAAAATAAACTTAATGAAAACAAATCTCTGTTTTGTTGATCTTAAATTTGAGAATGGAAACAGGGAATATGTCAAAATAAACAACATCCCGAACTTAGAGCAGAAAGCAGACGAAGGCCAACAATGGGTCTTCAACGCAGCTGTTTATCTGTTTAAGGACACAGTGGTAGCCTTTTTTCTCTGTTTTTGCCACGATTGCTGTTTCTGTGAATATGAAATATGTAGTACATATTTAGGATATAACACACCAGCGTTACGTAGATTATGTGAATTGTGAATTAATGCTGAGTCATCATAATTAAGGCCCAGGATGTATATTCTCAATAATCACGAAATATTTTTATAAAACTATATATTTGAGTAAGTTTCAATAAAATCTCTGAGATAAACCAAATTCGGTGAAATTCTATATGCTCTTTTTTCACCCAATATAGGTTGCACTTCAGTTCATATCGACAATGAAATTTTCATAGTAACTCCCTTTGCAGCTATCACTGTGCCACATTTACTATGAACTTTTGTAAGAAAATTATATCCTAGAAGAAAAAATTCATATGCACTTATATCTTATTCAAAGGTCAAAACAAAGGGTTGTGCCGCATATTTTCAACATTTATATGCAAATAACTACTAAGAGTGTAATCCTATACCAAAATTATGCACTATCCATAACTTTACTTTGAGTCTTCCTCGGAATTCAATTGTCGCCGCTACCATGTATTTTATCCTCACAATATTCCCAAAGTATGTCACTATGAGTTGAAACATAGAAATCAAATCTGGAACTTGTGTACGTAAACAAACTAATTATCTACTAGTATGAATATCATATACCTCCATAAAAGAAGCATGGTTTGTGAAACAGCATATTTACAAAGTGCAACTTAAAGATACATTTATATATGTATCAGATGCTACACACTAATATAGGTTAGATATTGCATAATTTTAAAAACAGTATATAATTATGTGGTTACATCATTTGCTTACTTACCATGGACTTCCCGAATTTGGGTTTTTACGCATGTTATTTTTAGCTCCACTTGCGCCACTGAAACATAATTTGAAAACTTAAGTTAAGTTAAGAAAAATATTTAATCGAATAACAGGATACTGTATGTGTGTATTTATAATAACCAGACAGCGACTCAGCAACAACAAAACCATTTAAACTGTTTAGTATCATAATTATTTCAACAAAGTCTGACGCAACTGGTGAGTAATTGTAGGAGTATTCAAAATACTTTTTTTATAGTGACCTTGTAAAAACGACAAATGAAATAAGAGCAACGGATACAGATTAAAAGGACAAAAAATAAACGTTAATTTCAAATAGCCTTCCATATTATCAGTTCTATGTACCACAAAGCACAGGAACTATTAAAAAAACAGTCGTTATAAAAAGATAGCTCTTGCATTAATGAAATTAAGCTCAAAGCACTCTTATAAAATGTACTAATATAGTTGTACAAAATGTATTGTCAGTTTTGCTGACCTTTTATCTCAAATTTTATGAGTTTAGAGCATTTGTTTTTAATTTCATCACTCCAAATGAGAAGCTTAGGACAACTGGCAAAAAGAACAACACATAAATGGAAAATTACCAATATAAACTCCTTTTTCATCGTTTGGTATCTTGGGAACTTGTAACGCTGCTTCAACTAAAGGACATGCTGAGGTGGAAGGTGATTTGATTTGTCTGCAAACTATTTTATCATTGTTGTTATTTTCAAGGATGTGGTTATTTAATGTTCCTCCTAAAATTAAAATAATACAAATACAAAAGAAATAAAAACAAACATTTTTTGATGTTACTCTTCATGTATAGCATCACTATCAGCAAAAAGTGCAACGCATGTTTTACGTACGTTTTAAAAAACGTCTGTAAAACGTACGTTTAACGTATGGAAAACGCATGTTTTAGCCAACATGCGTTAAACGCCTGTACCAAAACGGGTGTTTTACGCCCGTTTTGAAACGGGCGTAATACATCACGTACGTAAAACGTATGTTTTAAAAACGTACGTAAAACATATGTTTTACGTGTGTTTTACGTGCGTTTTCATTATATATTTTTGTGTTACACAGCCTTTTTTTTCTCTTATTAAAAAACTCATTTTATAACTTCAGAGGGCCCTCATGGGGTTTTTGATTATGTGATTACTTGGCCGTTTTTTTAATGATTATTTGATTATTAAGCCAAATATTTTATGATTATTTGATTACCTAGGACTGTATTTTTAGTTTATGATTATTTGATTACTAAAGATAAGCAAATATTTAATGATTATGTGATTATATTGGCCAAAAAATGGTGATTATGTGATTACTAGGACCCCCCCCCCCCATGAGGGGCCTCACTTCAAGAAAACTTTCCATCAAATTGAACATGTTTTTCACATTTTATTTTCCATCGCTTTTTATTTTCTAGAGAGTATATTTATAAATAGTGTATATTAAGCTGACAAAAAAATTAGAACAGCATAATGCAAACATGAATATTTGCATAATGGTTAAAATTATCTGTTTATGCTAAGCCTCTTTAAGCTGATAAAATGATAAAGCACATTTCCCTCCTTTAATAAGCTATATTGTATGTATATATGTCTCTGGTATTATTAAACTTAAAATTTACACATTAAATGTAGTCATGCATGTGAATCTAGAATTTTAAAAATGCATGTGCAAATTTTCTGTTGAACTCAGAAGTAATCTTATTGGCAATCATACCACATCTCCTTATTTTTAAATGAATAAAAAAAAATCAATGTGAAAAGGTGAAACATTCATGTATTTACAATGTATGTCTTTGATACAAGTATGAAAATATCATCTTATTATATCTTTTTGTTTGAAATGAATCATTTCCACTTAAGGTTAGATGTAACTGCTGAGTCAATGCAAGGATATATAGTCTTACTATACAAATCCTTGGTCAATGGGAGTTAATTTAAAATAATAGTTTCTATAACTGATTACAAAGTATACTCATATTTAGATACATTTTATTTATTTCCCTTGCCCCCCTCCCCCCTTTCCATTTTAAAGTATTGAGCAATTAGAATATGGCAATGAAGAAAGAATGGCCAAAACACTAAAACTATATGTACTATCATGACTTCAACAGACTGTAACACACAACGCATAGCTGTATAATACAATATATGTATCTTTTAAAAAATATATGTCTCTGATAAGTCAGGTACTACAACAGTTTTCACCCTCTTACAGTGTCTTAGCCTTACCCAATCCTGACCGTATGATTAAGCAACTGGCTTAATTACCATTTTAACAATATATTTATACACTCACTAATCAGAACAAAATAATGTTCACTGTTTTATGTAGGAAGCATGACAGAGAGCATCCCAACTTGAATTTTGTCTTTCAAAGGGATAAATTGGTACAGGGGAGCGAAACATAGCCTCTACCTATACATTTTTACATGCAGAGAAAAGTATTAGACGAACACAAAAAATAATTCGAAAAGGAATAAGTAACCAAAAATTAAAGGACATTCACAAATTATCGCCAAATTAATTACCATTTAAACCATATTTGAAAAAGATATATATTTGTAATAAATCACAGATGCTGTTAAAACCTGACTGACTGTGTGACCGGGCTGTGTGAATAAATGAATCAGATATTAATAAGTTATTATGAAATTTTGAAGTTTACGCTAAAGGTCTTATTCAATAAAATACGTTTCAGAATATATCTGTGTTGTTCAGTAAGCACTTTCTTCTAATCCGCCTTTGGTTTTTCAAATCTATTCTCATTTTACAGTAAAATGAGAATAGAAATACCAGCAGGGATCAGAAGGACACTCGGATGTGATATTTCCATGGTCATAAGTTGATTTAATCTGTTTATAATCACAGTTAGTAAATATATTTACCGGGGATGAGGGGAATGATTCATTGTTTACGTTGGCTGGTCTTCTGAAAGGTCTAAAATTGCTGGGACTATAGTCCCAGAATATTTTCAGTAATATTTTTTATTATTATGGGGGGGGGGGGGGGCTTCGGTCTCATTTACGTATTAACCACATATGATACATTGTATTTCCTTTTATTCATATTTCTAATGAAACTTTTATAATGGCAATTGTCTCACTTTCAGAAGAGTGAAGACAGTTGGCAAATGCATTGTGATATATATTTTCCTTCAATTTATATGTTAAGCGCTTAGAGTATTATGTTTATTAGATAGGCGCTATGTAAAAGCTATGTAATAAATAAATGTACAGAAATTATCAAAGTATTTGCAATTAAATAGTGCCCGGGCGGAAGGGGGTTGGAATCACCTTTTTGATGATCAATGAATTTGAATGGGACATATGGTTAGAACCCACCCCCTTTTATCCATGACTGGGCCTGAAAAAATTGGTTACATGGATCCGCCCCTGCTTAATCAGTCAAAAATAAGAGGATTTGAGGTCACATGAAACATTGTTTTGCCTTTCAGTCCAGTTCACTTTCATGACCATCCAGTAATTTAAACATATATATATATATATATATATAGACACTGATTGCTATTCTTTATTTTTATCTTTATTCATTTTGTCTCAATTAAAAACGAATGAGTGTGTGATTTTTTAAATAGTTCTTAATACGGTGGCATAGAGGTCATATATATGCCCCCTTTGATTTGAAAATAAAAACCATTTTTGACATAAAATCTGTTAATATTTTGTTCTTCTACAATGTCACCGCTTCTGTTCCTGTCATACAAAATATCCTGTTAATATTGATAGTAGACTTAGATGTCTCCATGTAGCCAGAAATTTTGGTCTTAATATTAGGCTATGGCTTTGACAGTCAAATAGCAATCTAAATCTCAATCATTTTGGTTTTAGGGGGTCGTTGTTATGAGCCCCATGTACCCCAAATGGTGAGTGATATTTGGGAGCATACACCACTCTTTTTATTCAAGCATATAAGATTATTATTTATATTTTCATCAGGAGACGTGTGTACGCCGGGCCATTTAAAACGCCAGTAGAAAAGGAGGATTTTTTTTCAGGATTGATAATTTTTGTTGTTGTTGCTACACATGCTTGCTTGTTCCTGTACCCCTTATTTTCAATTTTAATCCTCCCTTATTCTAGATATATGCTTCTTGATCTTATAATTTGACAATATGGAAATTTTGAAAGAAAGAAATTTTTCGTCTTCACTCCCCCCCCCTAAATATCAAATGGTAGCTCCCTAAGTATCATGATGCTTTTGACAAGTATTATGGTAATTGAACATCATTGGTTAAGAGCATATGGATTGTTAAAATCATAACATCGGATGGAAAAACTATAACGAACGCCAATCATACTGTTTTGCTAAGCATGAGTCTTCATTTCAGAATCTGGGATCGTGAGGGCTTGTTGAAAGTTATGTATCTTGGTGCATGTATATGTGAATTCAAAACTATATAAAGTCAATAAGAATGCATCTTGAGCAGTGCCAAAAAAACCACAGAAGGGTGTGACATTTTTGCCTAAAAATATACCCATTTTAATATAACATGCACTGACTTTCAGTACCTATAGTATACAAATATTTAAGAAAGAATGACCTGTATGCCAGAGACATAAGTATTTTTAATTAATCTGCACAACCTAAACAACTGACTTTGAACATGGATATTTCGTGCAAACCAGTCGATTTTTCTCGTCTTTTGCATTATAAGCAGTCAATCTGATTACAAACTATCATTATTCGAATTCCGTGTGGAAAGAGGTCCGTTCAATTTCGAGTACTATTTGCGATCTAAAGATATTTTAAAATCATTTCACTCGTTGATATAACATGATATTATAATTAAAAGTCGACTGACCGTGAATTATATTGCATAATATACAATTTAAAGTATTTCTGTATGTGAAGCCGTATGACGTTATAGTTATTTCGGTCTCAGTTATGTAAAATATGAAATTATCGTTCCTGAATAGGGTTCCACTAATTAAAGACAAGAAGCGTCAAAAAGTGATAAGAAGCGACAATAAAATTAAAATAGCGATAAGAAGCGACAATATAATTAATTTAGCGAGAAGAAGCGTCAAGAAGACTATATAGCGACTATACATAAATAAAAAAAATGTCATTGCAACAACTTATTCCCCATAGATATTAAAAAAACATGCATTATTTTTTATTATAGGGGCGGTTATAAAACATTTTTTATATTACTGTACATTGATACATAAAAATATGTTTTTATTAAGAAGAAAGGGATTAGTTTTTATTAGATATAAAAAAAATATATTTTATGCACACGCTAAAAATTGGCCATCAAAACAAAAAAAATTCAATTTCCTTTTAAAGAATTTATTGAATCAAAACCATGCAATATCATTTCCTTTCTAACAGAGAAATTCTTCTTTTTCATAGGGACATATTTGATAGGTGTAGCTTCACCCTATCACATCAAATGAGAATAGCCTCGTGAGAGAATTACGATTCGCTTGTCCCTTGTTAGTTATTGTCGCTTCGTCACTAAATTAAACTTCTTGTCGCTTTTTGTCTCTAAAATTCTTCTTGTCTCTTGCACTGCAAAACAATCACACAATTAACGATGCCTAGTCCTTGTTGGTGTGTACCTGAGTGTCATTTAAGAGGAGGAATTGCATTTCTAAATGACTTAATAAGGAAAAGTTGGATCAACGCCATGGCTCAAACGTAGATTGTCATGTGCGATGCAATCGTAGAACCCATATCAATCAGCTGTTGTTTGCAAGGCACATTTTACTGAAAACGACTACGTTCAGGAAACTATTCATGGTAAAACTTTATTTTCTTTAAGAAATATATACTGTTATTTATATAATCGCCATGCAAGTAAACCAAAGTCTGTTTGCAACCGCAATTATCGTTTTAGAATAAAAAAGGGGGGTGAATTCAAGACGTCATAACTTTTGGGATTATGATTCAATATCATCTGTTTGACATTTTTTGGTTAATACTACAATTGTATGGTTTTTCTGCAAGAGATATATTATACTGATAATTATTTTAGCAGTAATTATGTAAATTTCGGTTGTAATGACAAGAATTCATGAGCTATGCCTCGGGCTTTCTTGAAAAATATCAATGACAATGTAAACAGGAACAAAACATTGACATGAATGATGCTCTCCACCTATGTTATAGTTATTTAGGTATGTGTGTTGCACAAGTCTTTCACAAGTTTCAAAAAAGCTAATGTTATAAAACTTTTTTCAGGGCACATACCCACTTTATAGAGACTTGTCTACTGCCATGCATTCCCATCCTATTTTCATGCACCATTTGTAAGCAAGAGACTGAATGGTTTACAAAATTAAAAATCAGGACGGTGTCCCGTTAAACCAAAAGAACTAAACTGGATGAATATTGTAGGAGAAATCTAGAGGAAAGTTTTGATTTGTGAAATTGGTTTTCCTGAACAGATGTACATTCATCCTGCAGGAAAGATTTATAACTGTCCACCACCAACTGACGAGCTAATGTTGAGCTTCACAGATGGAATTACTCAAACACCATAAATGCCTATGTTTTCAGCACAGATTTCACAAATCATGACACAGCTGTGCATTTTTATGCCCCACCTACGATAGTAGGGGGGCATTATGTTTTCTGGTCTGTGCGTCCGTTCGTCTGTTCGTCCGTTCGTCCGTCCGTCTGTCCCTCTTCAGGTTAAAGTTTTTGGTCAAGGTAGTTTTTGATGAAGTTGAAGTCCAATCGACTTCAAACTTGGTACACATGTTCCCTATGATATGATCTTTTTAATTTTAATGCCAAATTAGAGTTTTTACCCCAATGTCACGGTCCACTGAACATGGAAAATGATAGTGCGAGTGGGGCATTCGTGTACTGGGGACACATTCTTGTTTATACCTGTTAAGAGTCGAAAACTAAATATTATTTTTATATAAATAAACATATATTGTGTCATTTTAGAACTTATATTTTTCCAAATGCATGAATGAAAGTAGTGAAATTCATTTTGCTTTGATATATAGATTTGAATTACAATTGTTCATGTTATTGTAATGCATATAAAAATAAGGAGATGTGGCACAATGTAAATATATGATATTCTGTGAGTTTATCAAACTAAAGGGGATAAGAAATGGGTAGAAGCAGTTACAGGACTGTACTACTGTACAATCTCCAACAATGAGAAAAACTCATACTGTAAAGAGAATTTCATATTTACAAGTAAGTTTTGTTTTTGCTTTGAATAATTTTCTTCTATTGTCTTAAAAGCAAATATGGGAAGTGGTAAAAATGCTAATGAAACAGCTTTTATGGCCACCAGATGTCATTGTTACCTTGATTAAAAACTCCTTTTTAGCTCACCTGACCTGACTCATCACTTGGTTTCGTCGTCCATAAACTTTTACAAAAAATCTTCTCTGAAACTACTGTGCCAAATTTAACCAAACTTAGCCAAAATCATCATTGCGGTATCTAATTTAAAAAATGTGTGGTTAGACCCGGTCAACCAACCGAGATGGCCACTATGGCCAAAAATAGAAAATACAGGTAAAATGTAGATTTTGGCTTATAACTCTGAAACCAAATCATTTAGAGCAAATCTGACATAGGGTGAAATTGTCTCTTCAGTGAAGATCTATCTGCCCAGGAATTTTCAGACAAATCTGACAACCCGTTGATGGATTGCTGCCCCCAAATTAGTAATTTGAAGGACATTTTGCAAAGTTTGGTTATTATCTTAAATATTATTATAGATAGAGATAAACTGTAAACAGCAATAATGTTCTGCAAAGTAAGATCTACAAATAAGTCAATATGACCAAAATTTTAAGTTGACCCCTTAAAGAGTTATTGCCCTTTATATTCAATTTTTAACAATTTTCATAAATTTTTGTATTTTTTGTTAATTTTTAAAAAATATTTTCAACTGTAAATACTGGGCCATGTTTATTATAGATAGAGATAATTGTAGCACCAAGAATGTTCAGTAAAGAAAGATCTACAAACACATCCCCATCATCAAAAACACAATTTTGTCATTTTATATGTGTCCGTTGTTTAATATGCACATAGACCGTCCAAGGTGAGCGACACAGGCTCTTGAGAGTCTCTAAGTCATTAATACAGGTAGATAACTTTATCATGTTTATACTGAAAAATAATTTTGCTTGGTGGGAGAATTTTAAAAAAGTTCTGTCTTCAAAAGAGTTGACATGTTACTATGTACATTAACCATTATGTTACTTGATGTTCTAGCAATACACACAGAACGGAGACTAGTCAATCTTTGTGAATTATTTTTCATAGGATAGGAGCTCAGGATAGGAGTAATTGAATATGTGTATATAATCAATAATTAAAAATAGTTTTATTTACATTAAAAAGGAAAAGTTCTTATGTCTTAAAAATGCATTTCATGGCGAGGTACAGAAAATATACTGTAAACAGTAGACTATAGATATAGGTGAACTAGGAACAAGAGAACTCTAAATCTTATATACTACAAACCACCTCTGTTCTATGGAAGATAATGATATAACTGGACTAGAAATACACACAACCTGTAATTAACTGCCTTTACAGCGCTTTCGCGCTTTGATTTTTCTAGGAGTTACGCTCCTTTGAACTTATTTGCTTCAATGTACTTCCATGACTTCTGCAACAGTTTGTCATCGCAACTCCTCTGAAACCACACAACACAATTTCATGAAACTTTGTAGATAATAAGGAAATACTATGTAGATGTGCATATTGACAGGAAATTATGATTCAATTTTTATACGACCGCAAAATTTGAAAAATTTTTCGTCGTATATTGCTATCACGTTGGCGTCGGCGTCGTCGTCGGCGTCGTCGTCGGCGGCGTCGTCGTCGGCGTCGTCGTCGTCGTCGTCCTGCGTCCGAATACTTTTAGTTTTCGCACTCTAACTTTAGTAAAAGTGAATGGAAATCTATGAAATTTTAACACAAGGTTTATGACCACAAAAGGAAGGTTGGTATTGATTTTGGGAGTTTTGGTCCCAACATTTTAGGAATTAGGGGCCAAAAAGGGCCCAAATAAGCATTTTCTTGGTTTTCGCACTATAACTTTAGTTTAAGTTAATAGAAATCTATGAAATTTTGACACAAGGTTTATGACCACAAAAGAACGGTTGGGATTGATTTTGGGAGTTTTGGTTTCAACAGTTTAGGAATTAGGGGCCAAAAAAGGGCCCAAATAAGCATTATTCTTGGTTTTCGCACAATAACTTTAGTTTAAGCAAATAGAAATCAATGAAATTTAAACACAATGTTAATGACTACAAAAGGAAGGTTGGTATTGATTTTGGGAGTTTAGGTCCCAACAGTTTAGGAATTAGGGGCCAAAAAGGGACCCAAATAAGCATTTTTCTTGGTTTTCGCACCATAACGTTAGTATAAGTAAATAGAAATCTATGAAATTTAAACACAAGGTTTATGACCATAAAAGGAAGGTTGGTATTGATTTTGGGAGTTTTGGTCCCAACAGAATAAGGGGCCCAAAGGGTCCAAAATTAAACTTTGTTTGATTTCATCAAAATTGAATAATTGGGGTTCTTTGATATGCCGAATCTAACTGTCATGACTGTGTATGTAGATTCTTAACCTTAGGTCCCCTTTTCAAATTGGTCTACATTAAGGTCCAAAGGGTCCAAAATTAAACTTAGTTTGATTTTGACAAAAAATGAATCAGTTAGGTTCTTTGATATGCTGAATCTAAAAATGTACTTAGATTCTTGATTATTGGCCCAGTTTTCAAGTTGGTCCAAATCGGGGTCCAAAATTAAACTTTGTTTGATTTCATCAAAAATTGAATAAATGGGGTTCTTTGATATACCAAATCTAACTGTGTATGTAGATTCTTCATTTTTGGTCCTGTTTTCAAATTGGTCTACACTAAAGTCCAAAGGGTCCAAAATTAAACTTAGTCTGATTTTAACAAAAATTGAAATCTTGGGGTTCTTTGATATGCTGAATCCAAAAATGTACTTAGATTTTTTATTATGGGCCCAGTTTTCAAGTTGGTCCAAATCAGGATCCAAAATTATTATATTAAGTATTGTGCAATAGCAAGTCTTTTCAATTGCACAGTATTGCGCAATGGCAAGAAATATCTAATTGCACAATATTGTGAAATAGCAAATTTTTTTTTAATTAGAGTTATCTTTCTTTGTCCAGAATAGTAAGCAAGAAATATCTAATTGCAAAATATTGTGCAATAGCAAGATTTTTTTTAATTGGAGTAATCTTTCTTTGTCCAGAATCAACTTAAATCTTTGTTATATACAATATACAATGTATATTCACTTTTTACTACCAACTGATAAATTAAAATAATCTTTACCATTCAGTGATAACAAGCAGTTTTTTTTACATCTTAATATTTTATGATGTATTTAAATGAGTAGTTATTGTTGCAAACTCCATTAGAAATTTTAATTGAGATTAGTTTTGGAATAAGGGAAAGGGGAATGTGATTAAAAAAATTGGGTTCAATTTTTCTCATTTGAAATTTCATAAATAAAAAAGAAAATTTCTTCAAACATTTTTTTGAGAGGATTAATATTCAACAACATAGTGAATTGCTCTAAGAGAAAACAAAAATTTTAAGTTCAATAGAACACATTCATTCTGTGTCAGAAACCTATGCTGTGTCAACTATTTAATCACAATCCAAATTTAGAGCTGAATCCAGCTTGAATGTTGTGTCCATACTTGCCCCAACTGTTCAGGGTTCAACCTCTGCGGTCGTATAAAGCTACGCCCTGCGGAGCATCTGGTTTTTTCTCATACTATTTTCTTTTCTTATTTAATTTCTCCAATGACAATGTGGGGACGTACATTTAGGGTATGTGGACCCGCTCACTAAGGTTCTTAATTCATACATGTTTCTCAATTCTCGTTTTTATATAGATTAAACCATTGGTTTCCCTGTTTGCATTGTTTAACACTAGTAATTTTTGGGGCCCTTTATAGCTTGCTGTTTGGTGTGAGCCAAGGCTACATGTTGAAGGATGTACCTTTACCTATAATGGTTTACTTTATTTTTCATAAATTGTAAGTTGGATGGAGAGTTTTCAGATTGGCACTCATACCACATCTTCCTATATCTAAAGATTACATACCACATCTTATTTATATATATTTATATGCTATGTAACTACTTGGACTATGGATATTGGATACCTGATTGATCATAGGCAGTCTCGTTATATTGTTTCGTTATCCAACATAAGTTTGTCTCGACTAAATATTATGAAAGTGCTACTACATATATATATTACAGGGAATTTGTAAAATCAGGGATTTTGTAAAATCACTGAAATTTCAGGGAATTTGTAAAATCACTGAACTGATTAGTGATTTTATAAAATCCCTGATTTCGACCAGTGATTTTACAAAATCCCTGAAATAATTAAGATCTTTTTTCAGATTCACTGATTGTTTTCAGGGAATATGTAAAAATAGAATCATTCTTTATTTTAATACCAAGTGAGCAGTTTTAATGCACTAAACCTGATGGTCAAGTAAATTTTGTAAAAATATTTGCAGATTATGCAAATTATTTGTACATGTATAATATTCATGTATACATGTATGCATGAAAATTAAGTATATTTTTTTTAATTTTTCAGTGCCAATCACTATTCCAACAACTGAATATAAATTGGTAAGTACATGAAGTATTAGATACTGTTTTGTAGCAAACAATTACATGTTTAAGCTGTAACTATCAATTTGTCATGTATGATGTACATGTACATTGTAAATTCTCATAATGACATTGCCACTTGGTGATTGAAAAATGTATGTCATTTTGCCTGCATCAGAAGAAGGGGTAAAAAAACAAGCCCATACTTGCCATGGCCTTGCATTGTGTTGGCAGGTCAACAATATAAAAAAGAAGATGTGGTATGATTGCCAATGAGACAACTGTCCACAAGAGACCAAAATGACACAGACATTAACAACTATATAGGTCACCGTACGGCCTTCAACAATGAGCAACGCCCATACCGCATAGTCAGCTATAAAAGGCCCCGATGTTTATGTTCAAAAAGACAAGATCAACAAATAGGTCATAAGGTCAAATAGCTGGAATGAAAATTACCTTAAAATCATGCATGATATCAGTAATTTGGGGAAAACTAGCGATAGACTATATACTGAAAAACTTGTTTAACTTCAAATTGGATTTTTCTGCAAAGTCAACCAACACTATAGCTTCCATGAGTTGTTAATCTTAAAAAGAATGGTCATGATGATACAGAAAAATTAAAAGAGACATTCAAAACTTACAAGTGGAAGTGAAACTTGTGTCTTACAAAACAAAAAAACAACCATAAGTCCACACACCACTATTTAGAAAACTAATTATAAAAGACTGAACAACAGTAAACCACCAAAAACAAGAGGCAACATGTTTAATAGCAGATTCACAATCACGTAAATAAGTATTTTTGACCTTGATTCCGCGCCATAGCCACACATATTAATTAAACATAAACTTCATAATCATCTATTTAAGGGAGGGTAAAAAGAATCTAAACTTTTTTTATATACTAATTTAACTTTTTTTATATACTAATTTATATAAAACTATTATTATTTTTTCTTTCTTAGGTTTATCAAATATGTTCTTTGGTGTATGATCAGATCCTGTATATACTATAGTATAGATCTAACAAGCTGTTAAAAGGATAGAAAATTATGTTTTAGGTAAATATAAATGATGCATACATTGTATATATGTATATAGGATACATTGAGTTATTCAAAGACAATTTCCAAACATGTCTACAAAATTTATCATTTACTATATATATTACTTTAAGGATGTTTGCTTGTCATGTTTTGTGATTTTTGTCAGATTATCAGAATCCTCAGGTTTTATTCATTTATCCTCTTTAAAAAATTCCCCCAATTGACCCCCATTTTTCTTTCTATAAATCTTTTAGATGTAAAATTATATGCCATCTGTCATGTCTGGAAAAGTCTTGTAAAATCTTTGTTATTTTTTTAATAGTTTTTTAGAATTTAAATTGTCAATGATAAAGCTATAAAAAATCAAAGAGAGAACATTTTCCTGCCAAAATTTAAATGGCTAATATCTGGAAAACAAGCACATTGGCCTATATATTTTTTTGGTCTTTTAGTTCCTTTATTGTTCACCTATCGATATACATACTATGTACTAGCGTTAAGAAAAGCTTGATATTTTGAAACTGGTAGGGAACTTCCATAAATTAAAATATATTTGGTGTGTCAGATGATTTGCATGTCTGTCCGGCAGTATTAATCTGAATCTTGGTCTGTCTTCAGCTGTTAACTTTGTAGAGTGTCCTTTGTTTGATAAGCACATATACCAAGGTGAGCGAGACACAGGTTCTCTAGTTTTTATCAACTGTACAGTTTTTCCTTATCTATTGTCTTCGTGCTGGCTGCTAGCATGTCTCATATTTATGGTTCATTTAATTTGTCAATATTAATTTTATGTGTGGTTTGGTTGGTTTCTCAAATACTGCATTAGCAATAGATCATCTGTATATATGGTTTATACTATGTTTGTAGGATGAATATGTCTGTCTGTTAGGTTTTATCTGCCCCTCATCCTTTATCATGGTTCATAGGACAATGTTATTTTATTTAGGTATGGTCTATTTATCAGATACTTCTACATTTGTACTATAAACAATTAGGTCAAATATATGTATTGTATGGAATATTGTAAGGTGTACCTGTGTCATCTGACCTTGACCTCATTATTTGTTCATTGGTTAGTGTTAGTTTTCATGGTAATGTCTTTTTCCCAGATACTATAATCAATCTATCAACTATATATGTAGCTAGGAATGATTGCATAGTGTAGGTGTTGTATGCAGTGTTTATCTGACCTGAACCTCATTTTTAGCTCACCTGGCCTTGGCCAAGTGAGCTTTTCTCATCACTTTGCATCCGTCGTTAACTTTTACAAAAATCTTAACCTCTGAAACTACTGGGCAAAATTAAAGCAAACTTGGCCACACTCATCATAGGGGTATCTAGTTTCAAAAATGTGTCTGGTGACCCAGCCAACCATTTTTTTACAATTTTCACAATATTTTTTTAACTACTGAGCCAAGTTCATTATAGATAGATATAATTGTAAGCAGCAAGAATGTTCACTATAGGTAGATCTACACACACATCACCATCACCAAAACACAATTTTGTCATGAATCCATATATGTGTCCTTCATTTATGATATGCACATGTATACATTTGTAGACCAAGGTGAGCGACACAGTCTCTAGTTATGATACACACTGATAAGTCAATGTACAGTAACTTGTATGAAAATTAGATTAGATGTGGTACAATTGCCACTGAGACAACTCACCACAAGAGACTGTACAGCCTTTAAGAATGACCAATGGTCAGTTACTCAGATACGATATTAGCAATAGGCTATACAATGTATTTGGTGTATTGGGTTACAGTACATGTAATTCACTGATACATGTATATTAGACTTTTTAGTTTTGAGATAAGTAGAGCAGACTTGTGTTTATAAAAAGGACATATCTCCATTCCTGACAAACATCTACATATATTCATGCTGGGATTTGAATAAAAATTATGTTTAAGTATACTTTGCTATTCCATTAAAAAAAATTATTTCCCACGGTCCACCAAACTACATTTTCTTTTGTTTTTACATTACAGCTGCTGAAGAAATCTTTCGAAGGATGGATTATTGATTATGAACAACAGGATTATATCATCATGACCTTGGAATCTTACAAGGAGAAGTGCAAGTAAATGAAGGAATTCATGTGCAAAAATTATAATATTGTAAACAGGAGAACAGTTTAAATAATACTAACAGTACTAGTTACACAGTTTTGTGAGACCAAGAGCAAGGCAGAGTAAACTTGGAGTGTATATATGTCAACCACAAGTACATTTAAATACCACATAATGCTAATGAAATAAGAACTATGGTACACACATTTTGTATGATTGTGAATATCAGGTCCCAAAATAAGTGTAGTTGTTAAATAAATAGAATTGAAATAACCAAATTTGTAGTGTTTATATGACCATCATATTTTGAGTTTTTTTTGCAAATTCTATCATAGAACCAACCAACCAACCAACAATCAATTCCAATCACAATTGTAGTGAAAAAAAATTCCATTGACCAACAGAAAAAGATGATGTTTAATCCTTAATACATGTACCTTTTCTTCTTCACATTGGCTTGAGTATAACCAATTCTTTTCAGTAGATTATATTCTGAGTATAACATAAATATAAAAAAGGAGATATTGCGTATACATCAATTAAACCAGCATAAAGACCAAAAGACATCTTTAACATGTTTAAGGCAAATAGTCCATTCTAAATGGTAATTGATAATCATTCTTATGAGGGTTTTTTCATGGATGTAGATCATTTGTATAGGCTGTCATAAAATATTGTGCTTCAATTCTAATTGTAAGATAGCGCACAGTAAATGTATGCCTTGCCAAAAACAGTTCTGGAAGGGAGGCAAAGGTTGAAAAGACAGACAACACCATCATATTTAAATGTTGTCATTTTGATTTCCAACTAAATACTACAAGGATATACTCATTGATTTATATACATACATGAAGATATTTAAAAGAATCAAATTGTTAGTGTTTACATAAGAAAAGACAAATATCTATGGTTTATCCATTTATACCAACCAGAAAAAAACTCCAAAAAATCATAAATATAATGTGTTTGGAAATTTTTTGGATGTTGTGGACAACAAAAAATGTTAAACAGATGATGCATTAACCCATACAAAAAAAACTTTCATTAAACTTGTGTAGATGCAAAAAAAAAACCAAGAACATACATATTATGGGTGCTGTGGAAAAAAAACCCCATGTAAAACAGGTTTTGAAGACTACAAAAAATGTATAAATAGTTGTTGCAGAGAAAGAAAAACATACGTAAAACAGGTGTTGGAGGACAAAAAACCATACGTAAAACGGGTGTTGAGGACATAAAAAAACATACGTAAAACGGGTGTTGAGGACATAAAAAAACATACGTAAAACGCATGATTTGCTAGAACTTAACGGGCGTTTAACATGTGTTTACCCGTAAAACGGGCGTAATACGTACTAATTTAACGCATGTTTTACGCTCACGCACGTAAAACGTGCGTTTAACATACGTAATTCATACGTTTCAAACGGGCGTTTTACATGCGTGGTCCTCAATATGCGTTTTACGTACGTTTTATAACATACGTAAAACGCCTGTTTTACGCATGAAAAACGGGTATGCAATTTTTGCTGTATACAAAAACACTATTCAAAGACTAATTAGTGTACATTATAGCCGTGAATGCGCACAGTAACACCTTGCCCACCTTCTGTAGAGTGTATCTGTTGAAATATCAAAGCAGATCTGATATAAAAAATCAACGAGACTTATTGTTTCTTTACAAGGACATTTGGTTTTTTTCAAAAACTCATGACAAGTTTACAATATAACACTCAAATAAAAATGAATATGTAAAACAAGTGAGAAATAAGATAAATTCAAATAAGAGTTGATAAAAGATTTTTACGGGACATTATGTCTTATAGATGTACGAGAATTCTGTTCCCCGAGGTTTAAATAATGAAGCCTTTTGCTTTTATCTTTTAATATGCAGGTAAATCCAGAACAACATTCCAAAAGTTGTAATTTCAATGAAACCTTTATAGAATAAGCAACGAGACTTTTACTTGGCTCATCAATGAATAACAGACAATCGCGTATTTTTTTGTGATCAGAATTATCTATCTATTATTATATGTCTATCTATGATGTGTACACTTTGTACAATATAAGGCATATTCGTATATTTTAAAAATTGACGTATGGTCAAACACATGAAATTTACATGAATAAATACGATACATGTAACATTATTACCATTTTATGCTAGTAGAGCTCTTACTTTTTACTCTTACTCTATTCTTGTCATTGACAATGGCGTCGATTGTTGGTCCATTCAAAACTGTTGTGCTGACCTGTTCGCTATGATTCAATATTTGGTCTTTCTCAAGTTCCCTTTGCTTTTTTCCCTGCTCAATACTTTGCATTATGCTATTACAGGTTTCTTTAATTAAATTCCGTAAGTATTTATCATTTTCAATACTTTTGTCTAATTTGGCATCTATTACTTCCAATCCGAATTGTACCATGTCTTTTGTGTCCTTTATTTCATACGCTAACTCCTGTATAATGAACAAAATCTACCAATGTATTATTTGAATACAAACGAGTTGTTGGACATGATATATACAAATATCATGCATTTTTAAATTTACGAAACGCTTCTGAGAAAGTGAAGTTTCTTTTTTTCTGATTGTGTTTTTGAAAGGCTGTAATTGGTATCAAACTTGTGTTCCATTTGTTTTCATATTAAGATTGATACAGGGTTATGTTTTGAACTTATATTACCGCAGTACGTTGACAATGTAAAATTGAAGAAGTCTAAATAAATACAACTTAAGAAACACTTTTGTTCTTGGCATCGTTATATTAAAAATAAAAGTCACTTTATATACACAGTATTTTGCCAGGAACAAAAGTTATGTATTGCCTTTCCAAAATGTGATCGTAAGTACTGTTTAACTCCTTCAACCACTAGCTTTGATAAATTATACATCTTTCTCATTTATGTTATGGATCTTAAATAACATGATTTATTTTACATGTACATGTATCTTACATAAACTATATACTAATAGTATCTAGCAGTGACAGTATGATTTGTAGTATGATGACACACAAATATAAGAATACAACATTTTACTCTTAACAAAATCTTTAAAAACCCTATTTCGCGTATAAAAAATAAACTAACAGGACTAGCTATGGAATTTGTTTTTGTCCCGGCTGATAAAGCTGCTAATAATATCATTGTTTTGGACGTATCAATAATAAAGGCGAGTAAACACAAAAGCGTCTTCAATGTTTCGTATGCTTTACTAGAGTCTAATATACAAGAGAGACGTCGGCAAGTGACGACGTTGCGGGCCTATTGTTACGTAAATGGCGGTAAAACGTTAAACAAATAAAAGTGATAAAGTGCTAAACTGAAACTAAAACTAATTCACAACATTCTGGGGGCCGCAAAATGCAATTACTGTTCATGTATTGGTCATAAAAAGGGTATTGAAAAAACACTTTTAACAATTAAAGTTCATATTTCCAGTGGCACCAGTTTCACAATTGGTCTCGTGGTAATCAGTCCATTTGGTGTACGTAGTTTGACTGCTCTTACGACTCCATCCTTCCCGGTGATCAAATCTTCTATAACAGCTAGTTTCCACATCATTCTCGGTGAATTGTCCATGATTTGTACGACGGAACCGATTTTCACATGTGCGCTTTGGTCTCCGGCGACGCGATGAAATTCTCTTAATCCGGTGAGGTATTCCATTCTCCATCGTTTTGCAAAGTGTTCAATTAAAGTTACTTTATGATTAAAACGTTTGTTAGCCTCTGTGAAATCTAAATTAAAATTATTGTCCTCTGAATCAGAATTGTTGTCTTGCGATAATCTTCTTCCCTGCAGTAGATGTGACGGCGTTAGCGGCTCTGGATCTCGGATGTCGGACGACACATATGTAATCGGACGATCGTTGATTACACGTTCAATTTCTATCAAAGTTGTTCGTAATACGTCAGAATTTACTTGTGATTTTCCGAGCACTTTTTTCAATGTTGTTTTCGTAATTCCAACTAGTCTCTCCCACCATCCACCGTACCACGGTGCTGCTTTCGGGATAAATTTCCAATTAATTTGAATGTTCATTTCTTTCGGAATGTCATGTGAGGCGGAAACAAAGGTTGGTGCATTATCGGAATACACAGTACTCGGAATTCCTCTCCTACTAACGAATCGTCTAAACGCTAATTTGAATGATTCGATTGTCATATCAGTAACTAGTTCTAGGTGTACGGCACGAATACAAGCACATGTGAATAGGCAAATATACGATTTTGCAACAAGTCCATTATCTTTAACGAATAGTGGTCCAGCGAAATCAACACCAGTTGTCGTAAACGGTATCATATCGGTGACTCTATCCTTTGGTAACGGAGGCGAAATTTGCTGTGGAAATGCTTTTCCGGTCACTTTTCGGCACTTTACACATTTCTGTACGATGTGGTTAACGCATTGTCTAATGGAAGGTATCCAATATGATTGGCGGATTTGCGTAATTGTCTGTCCAGCACCAGAATGTAACATCTGCAGGTGCGCGTTCAATATAACTAAGTCCGTAAATTGATTTTTCTTCGGTAGTAACACTGGAAACTTCGCGGAGTCGTCTAACTGTGAATTGTGTATGCGCCCGGCGCATCGAATAACACCTTCTATATCTATGAATAAGCGCAATTGTCTTACTAACGGTAGATTCTTGTCACGTGACGGGTTTACGAGTTGCTCCTTTTCACTTCTGAATTTCACATTTTGAATATCTGTAATCCATGTACGAGTTGCGCGGTCGATTTCATCTTTCGTAATATCTTTTCCGTGTGTAGCATATTTCCTCAAGTTATACGGTCGCTTACTTTTACATATATTCACAAATTTAAACACGTAGCATGTAACTCGTAGTAACTTCTTCAATGACGAGAATCTTGAGAGATCGATTATTTTCGAAATTCCATTTAAAGCACACGGTTTTGTCTTTTCGCTGTCATCTGTTGTCGTTAACAAAAGAGTCTCTTGTTTAACTTGTGGGGTCCATGTAGGCCAACTGTTCTCATCCGATATCCACGACGGTCCTTGCATCCACAAAGTCGATTCTTTGAATTGCGTTGATGATATTCCTCTAGTTTGAAGGTCGGCTGGATTTGAGTCTGTTGGTACGTATTTCCAGTCGTAATTTTGTGTCGTTTCTTTAATTTCTATCACACGATTCTGAACAAATCTTCCAAATGATTTTAAAGACGAAATCCAGTGCAGAACGATCTGACTGTCACTCCATAGTACTGTGCGTTGTGGTTTTAGGGTTTTCGTGAGGTTTTTAGCCATTCGAGCTCCTATTACTGCAGCCATCAATTCTAGCTTTGGTAATGTCATTTTGACGAGCGGAGCGATCCGGTTTTTTGCAATTACGAGAGAAGAAGTGTTTCCTTTACACAAGTAGGCACTGGCTCCATAAGCGCGTTGGCTGGCATCAACAAAGACATGTAATGTGATTTTCTCGTTACTTTCGTTCTCATTTTGATCGTTGAAATAATGTCGTGCGATTTTCGTATTAACTGTTACATCTCGGATGTCATCTAAAATTTCATACCATGATTTAACTATGTTGCTAGGCAACACCTGGTCCCAATCGTATCCTTCTTTCCATAATGTTTGTACCAGTAGCTTAGCTCTTACGGTCACTGGTCCAAGAATTCCGAGTGGGTCGTAAATTGACGATGATTTACTCAATATTTCTCTCTTTGTCGCTTGTGAATTATCAATACCTATACGATCTTCATTTAATTTCGCAAATGTCAATATGTCTGACTTCGCATCCCATCGCATTCCAAGAATTTTCGTCTCGCTATCTGTATCAAGTATGTTTGCCTTTGTAGCTTCGTTGCTAAGTTGATTGCTATTTGATTTCCATGTTCTTAAATTAAATCCTGCATTTGTCATGAGTTCTCTAGATTTTTCAAAGAAATTTAAGGCGGCTTCTTCCGTATTAAAACTTGTAAGTACGTTGTCTACATACAAATCTCGCTTGAGTATTTCAGCTGTGGTACTTGTAACCGTTGATAAATGTTTCAATAATGTAGCGTTAAGAATAAATGGCGAACATGTCGCTCCGAATAAAATTACCTTGAATCTGTAAGTCTCAAGTTCACTCTTGGGGTTGCTTGGATCTCTAAGCCAGAAAAATCGGGTGGAATCGCGGTCTTCTTCGTCTAGTCCAATCTGGAGGAATGCTTTCTCAATATCAGTTGTTAAGGCGTATTTCCCGTAGCGGAATCTTGTAAGAATATCTGTTAGCTTATTAAGCTGCGGCGGTGTAGAAGAAAGGCAATCATTTAAGCTGGGTGATTCTGAATCTTGACGACAACTGCAATCATATACTATACGTATCGGTGTAGTCGATGAATCTTTTTTCACTGGGTGGTGCGGAATATAGTGTACTCGATTAGTAGTCTCATCCGGGGTCTCAACCTTCTCTATAAAACCTCGATTTTCTTGGTCGTTGATAATGTTACCGTATATCTTAAGCATCTCTGGTTCTTTAGCAAGTCGGTTTATCACGTTGTATGCTCTCTTTCTGGCGATCATCTCGTTGCTAGGCAACTCCGGATGTTCTGGTTTCCATGGAAACTTGGCGATGTACCTATTGTCTTTCAAATGAATGTTATTCTCTTGGTAAGTGGTCATTTCTTGTAAGTCCGTTTTCGCTTTTACTTCGCTGTCTGTTTCTGTTCCTATGGATTCGATTTCCCAAAATTTATGTATTTCACATTCTTCTAGTCTGTGTGGGGTCAAAATATTCATAATCGATGACGTTGATTGATTATTACTGTTAGTGTTCAATTGTATAGGTCCTGATAGCAAGTATCCAACTTTGGACTGTACAGCGGTTGGTCCGGAGCCTCTAATTACTCTGTCTCCAACTATATCCCAATAATAATCGGCGCCAACTAAGACTGATATTTCAAAATCCTCGTCCTGTAAAGCTGGGTGGGCTAACTTCAATCCATTTAAATGAGTAAAACTCGACTGGTTCCTTGCGTATGTATGTATCGGATAAGCAATCTGTGGTACTATAAGAACTTCAATAGGGATAAGCGTATTCGTTAGGCCGTTTATATATATAGTAGCAATTTGTAAATTTCTAACCTTCTTGTTGGATTCACCGAAACCGGATATCGTTATCGCTTCTTTCCTATGTGGTCTCAGGTTCAATAAATCGGCCATCTCTTGAGTGATAAAGCTTCGCTGGGCTCCTTCGTCGAATAGTATATTGGCGGTGTTAAAATGTGTCTTGTCATACGTGATAGGCGCTATCGCGGTTTTCAACAATACCTGCGATCTAACTGATGATGTGGATGAATGCATACTTGCGACTGCGGCATCGGTATCTGGTTTTGATGTACTGCTATCTTTAGACTTGGTATACAGGTGTGATTCATTCTTTGAACAAATACTGGTATGGTGTCGTTTATTACAATTTTTACAAGTTTTATCGGATTTGCAATCGGCAACTCTGTGATTTCCTAAGCAATTAAAACATGCCTGTTTCTCCTTGACAATGCGTTTTCGAGCTTCAATTTCCGTAACAGTTTTACAAGCTAATGGGGCGTGAACTCCTTGACAAAAGATGCACGGCTTCTTGGTTATGTCTCTTTTCCCTTTCTGATTTACGAAGTTGCGATTTGTACCCGTAAAGAATGCTGATGTGGGTGTGTAATTTGGTTCTATATCATCACCGTTTACCGACTGACCCGCTTCCTTAATCGTTATCTCATGTTGAATAGCTTGCCGTAACGACGGCAAGTTCCAGTGGTCGCCTCCGTGGGCACGTACCATGTTTTCTCGTATATTCCCAGGTAATTTATTTAATATTATGGGCACTAAAAGGCTTCCGAACGACTCGTGAGACTCCCCTATACTTTCAAGGCCACGGATGTAGTTTTCCATACTGTCGTAGAATTTTTTCAAATGTGTAATATTTGACGTTGGACTAGGAAGGCTGATTAAACTCTGCATGTATGTCTGTACTATCTTATGTGGTTGACCGAATCTTTGTTTCAGTACATGTAATGCTTGTCCGTAATTTGTGTTAGTTATTTGTAGACCTGCTATGCATTGGGTGGCTTCTCCGAACAGTTGAGATTTCAAGTAATTAAATTTCTGTACATCGTTTAAAGACAGGTTATCGTGTACGGCAGCACTAAACGAATCCCAAAAGGGTTGCCATTCTAACATATTCCCACCGAACGTTGGTAAATTTAATTTGGGAAGTTTGTGGTACATGCTGGAGTTTGAAAAAACGGACGCTGATGTATTTGCGTGCATGAAACTGGGTTGTGGCTGACTTTCTTGATGATTTGTGTAATTAATAAACTCGTGTGCATTTGGGTTTAGCAATGACTTACTTGACTGTTTGACTGTGATTTCCGATTCCTTAATGATTTTTGAAAGTTTAGTTACACTCATTTCTATGTCATATGTGTATCTGTCGGCTTCCTCTATTTCTTCGCTCACTTCCTCTTCCGATAGTTCCTCCACAATCTTCTCGTTCAGTTGATCGATCGTTTCCTGCTTCTTCACAATAAGTCCTCGAATGGTTGAAAGTTCACTAACGTCATATTCCTGCAAAAGTTCCTCGGAACTCGGTTCCACTTTCTTCAGTAACTTTGTAAGAACTCCCCGATGTCCAGCTCGTCTGGTCTTCATCTTCGCGGTACTCATCTTTTAAATTCGTATTCTTCTGTTTTTGTCACGGCACCAATGTTTTGGACGTATCGATAATAAAGGCGAGTAAACACAAAAGCGTCTTCAATGTTTCGTATGCTTTACTAGAGTCTATAATATACAAGAGAGACGTCGGCAAGTGACGACGTTGCGGGCCTATTGTTACGTAAATGGCGGTAAAACGTTAAACAAATAAAAGTGATAAAGTGCTAAACTGAAACTAAAACTAATTCACAACAATCATGATTGTTTGACATAAATTTTATATAGAGGTTCTGCAAAAGTAAATCACGAATTCACCAACATTCCAACTGACTTCCTTTTCAGAAAAAGACATCTGTAACAAACATAAACTTTTAGCTACTTCTTTACAAGCATAACCAAACACAATGAAAGTCCCAACTATGTACTGGCTTCCGAAGCTGCACAAAACACCTTACAAATATAGATTTATTTCATCTTCTAGCCATTGTTCAACTACAAAATTGTCTGTTTTACTTACTAGTACACTTGGTACAATAAAAAACCTGATAATAAATTGTTCAAATAAGGCCTTTGAAAATAGCGGAATTAATTACTTTTGGAGTGTCAAAAACTCGTTGGAAGTACTTGATAAATTGCATGCATATATTGGTGATTTTGAATCTGTTCAAAGTTTTGATTTTTCTACACTATATACCACTTTGCTTCATATTCTTATTAAGAAAAAATTCACATCCCTAATTAACTGGGCATTTAAAAAGTCGAAGAACATATGTTCAAACTCTTATAGATCATTTTTTAGTAGCAATAAACAAAAGAACTATGTCAATTGGACATACTTTGATACTATTTATGCGCTTGCATTTTTACTTGATAACATTTTTGTTCGCTTTGGAGATTCCGTATATCGTCAAGTTATTGGAATTCCAATGGGGACTAACTGTGCACCACTTAATGCGGACCTGATTTTGTATTGTTATGAGTTACAATTTATGACTAAAATTAGCAAAGACCCATCAAAACAACATTTGATACTAAAATTTAAGAATACTTTTAGATATTTGGATGATATATTGGCTCTCAATAATGACGACTTCAGTATGTATACTAAAGAAATTTATCCTGTAGAACTTACTTTGAATAAAGCTAATGATAATAATGATCACTGCCCTTTCCTCGATCTTGATATCTATATCATAAACGGGAAGCTTAATACAAAAATTTATGATAAAAGAATTTTTCATTCCCTATCGTTAATTATCCATTTTTAGATGGTGACGTTCCCTTTTCACCATCTTATGGTGTTTATATATCTCAACTTGTACGATTCGCTCGTGTATGTAACAACGTATTAGATTTTAGCGAGAGAAATTTATGTATTACTGAAAAATTATTACACCAGGGTTTTCGATATCACAAACTGGTCAAAACATTTACTAAATGTTATCACCGGTATAAGGAAATAATTCGTAAATATAACTCAAAATGCAGACATCTTATACGTTCAGGTATTTCACATCCATTTTTTTATGGAAATATTCTTTATAAAGTACAAAAATGTCAGTATTCTCCTCAGAAACTAACATAACCTTTAAATAGACTTATTAGAAGGGGATATAGTTACGATACTGTTGTCAGGTCATTAAAGATTGCATATTTTAGCTTTAATATTGATTCACTGATAGGGTCTTTGCATCGGAACTAAACACATTTATTTCTAAAAAACAGTTGTTGGCATGACACGGGTTATGTTCTTCTCATATATTTTATGATAGTATGATACTAAACCCCTAATGGGAGGGATTGTGCCTGATATTCACATGATGAAGACATAATCTTTCAATCAGTTTAATTGAGGTCTGGAGCTGGCATGTCAGTTAACTGCTAGTAGTCTGTTGTTATTTATGTATTATTGTCATTTTATTTATTTTCTTTTGTTACATCTTTTGACATCGGACTCGGACTTCTCTTGAACTGAATTTTAATGTGCGTATTGTTATTCTTTTACTTTTCTACATTGGCTAGAGGTATAGGGGGAGGGTTGAGATCTCATAAACATGTTTAACCCCGCCGCAATTTTGCGCCTGTCCCAAGTCAGGAGCCTCTGGCCTTTGTTAGTCTTGTATAATTTTAAATTTTAGTTTCTTGTGTATAATTCGGAGTTTAGTATGACGTCCATTATCACTGTACTATTATGCATATTTTAGGGGCCAGCTGAAGGACACCTACGGGTGCGGGAATTCTCGCTACATTGAAGACCCATTGGTTGCCTTCGGCTGTTGTTTGCTCTATGGTCGGGTGGTTGTCGCTTTGACATATTCACCATTTCCTTTCTCAATTTTATAGAAGTGTACAGAGTAACATCCGTTAGACATCCGTCAGGTAGCATTATAGTGCGAATTGTACTTTATGGTTACTTTTAGAACTTTGCGTATGTTTTAATGTTTTTTTGAGAAAGCGAAAAAATGCAACATCTTAATTATGGCTAAACAATAATGTGCAATAAATTGAAAACTTTTCATGTTGTACATGTATAGCTGATATATAATAATGCCATACATATTACAGAAAAGCACACCGATAAAAATGAAAAACAGAAGCCTGCAGCCAAAAAATCGGACAGTGAGTTTACCTTTTAGTCATGTGTTCCTTCAATGAATAAGGATAATTTTGTCAAAGAAAAGTTTACAAGTTTTGTAACATCCGTATGACGTCCATTATCACTGTACTATTATGCATATTTTTAGGGGCCAGCTGAAGGACAACTACGGGTGCGGAAGTTCTCGCTACATTGAAGACCCATTGGTTGCCTTCGGTTGTTATCTGCTCTATGGTCGGGTGGTTGTCGCTTTGACATATTCACCATTTCCTTTCTCAATTTTATTGACTTGACTTGTATTCCTATATGATTGTAATATCTCTCTTTACTTAAATCTGTATCAATTTTACTTACTTCCTTCTGATTTATTTCAGCAAGCAGTTCTGTCCGCCACTGTGCAGACATTTTATTGTCTAAATGTGCCGTTTTTTGATAATCGATGCGTCTTTCTGTTTCTATTTTATTATCAACTGCTTCAGCTATTTCAAGTAAACATGAAACCATACTTCGCCATAGATCGTCAAAATCATCACAAGGAATTTTTGCTGATACTGTATGAGCAACAACATCGTTTCTGCGATCTCCTAAAGTTTCGATACATTTTCTAAGTGGACAAAAAAAGTTTGTCAAAGAATAAAACAATCTCAAATCTCTTTGTTTTAATTCCTTATATGTTAAACCTGGTTCTGCCTTATATATACATGAATGAAAATTATGACTTGGAGTAGAGCACACAGCCTGTGTTTTAATGAATACTTTTCTGAACTGGTGCTTGTCTATAAAATTCACATTTGGCCGTAAGTACCCTGTTCGACACATACAACATGCACAGTTTGATTGCCATAGATGAAACAAGTTGTGCCTCTGTTTGTCCAGGAAGGTTTCGAAACTGTCCTGACAAGAAACAAGAAAACAAAACCAAAACTCGTCTTCGCAAAAATTTATAAGCATAAATTTTAAAAGAGTAAAATCAAGATTGTCGACTTTAATATTTTTTTTCGCAAAGCAACAACATAAATTATTGTTTCTTTGATGCTTATGTCCTCTTCTGCGTTGTGATTTGTCGTCAGTATCGAATAATATCATTATTTGCGTCTTTCTGAGAATCGATTTGCCCGAAGGATTGTCTTTACAAAGGCAACACATTTTATCGGAATAAAAATGAAAAATGTCATGTTGATGGTCATCTATGAAGTCGGGAAATGATTTATTTATGCGTTTTAGGTGTTGTTCCATCAGTTTTCCACATATAGGCGTCGCATTGTCATGTATCAATCCAGAGATTCTTGTATAATTGTCTCTTTCATTGCTTTGATGCATAATTAGTCACTAAACATCTTTGTTTAACCCATCAGCAAGGCTTTGAAGGTCTGTAATATTTGTAAAAATTATTTATTATTTAAGTCGCACATGTACGATGACAATACTTTCTAAGGTAGCGAGGAAGATCCATCATATTACAAATGTATGAGTGTCCATTTAAAATTACGGGACCTAATTTGAACGCATATTTCTGTTCTAGATTCAGGTATCATTACAAAAATTTGTTGTATATTGAATGGAAAGCCCTACTGTAAAATGCTTATTTTCATTTACAGTCAATCAAAAAATAAATAATAACTGTCATTCTAACTGCGTGTTTACCAGCTGCAGTGAGTGTTTTGAAAATGGTAAAGGGTTCATCGCTATTTTTTTGAATAATTTTAAGATTCATATGCATATCATACGCTAGAAGAAACAAAGTTTTAATCTTTGTCTGCATTTACAACTAACATATAACAAGTCAAAACTGGTGCAGAAAGAAAATAGCCTTGCACTAATACTTCTGAAACAAGAATGTGTCCCTAGTACACGGATGCCTAACCTGCACTATCATGTTCTATGTTCAATAGATCGCGAGAATGGGGGAGGGGGGCAATCTTTTATTTGGTATTACAATTAAAAAGACCATATCATAAGAAACATGTGTACTAAGTGTCAAGTTAACTGGGCTTCAACTTCATCAAAACTTACCTCGACCAGAAACTTGAACCTGAACCAAAAACCTGAAGCGGGACATACGGATGGACGAACAGACGAACAAACGCACAGACCAGAAAACACAATGCCAATAAATGGGGCATAAAAAACCCGTGAAAACGAAAGGAAGGTCAGTTTTAAAGTCAGAATTGATCAAAATTTCATTTGCTATACACGTTACGAAAGACAATTAAATTCATCAAGTTGTTTTTCATTCTTTATGAACACTTGAAATGCTTGTCTGCTATATCATACTTTAAACTAAGACTCTTATAATTCTACATGCATATTCCTAAAAGGGAGTGCATAAAATGTGTATTTACAATTGAAACAGGTTTTAAGATTTTACTCAATTATGGTGACAACACAAGTACCGTTACTACACTAAAGTTCCCAGATTGCATCATTTGGCCTTGTTACAATTGAATTAACACAGTTTTTAATACCTTGAATAACTTTGCTAGTTGTTGCGACTTGTAGGGGCAAAAAAGACTCTTATTATGTCTCTTCAAATATGGATATTTTAGAACAGATGTGAAATCTCTGTACCACTGAAAAATTATAACACCAGAGTTGTCAGTGTCAAAACCTGGTCATAATATTTACTAAATTCCATGATTGGCACAAGGACATCATTCGTAATTAGAAATCAACATGGAGACATCCTATATGTTCAGATATTTCGCATCCAATATTTTATGGTAATATTCTTTACAAATTACAAAAAAAAGTCGGCATTCACCTCAAAAGCTGGACAAACCTTTTAACCTTTCAGAAGGGATATTGTTACAATACGGTTGTCAAATCATTAAAAATGGCATTTTTAGATATTAATATTGATTCCCTTATAGGGTCTTTGCATCGGAAAAAAACCCAATTTTGTTCTAAAGCCAGTTTTTGGCAGATACGGGTTATTTTCTTCTTTTATATTATATGATGTTATGATACTTTACCCCTAACGGGGTGGATTGCGTTTGATTTTCATTTGAAGAAGACATCATTTTTCAATCAGTTCTAACACTGTATCGAGTTTGGTAGGATATTAATCTACACGAGACAGCAATATATTTAAAACCAAAATGTCAAGAGTGGATAGATATCGTTTTGCACAAGATTGTGAAATGCACGTAACTGAATAAGATAATAAACGATACCAGAAAGTCCATGTTTACAATATAATATTTCTGGAGACAATAAGCGTTTTAGTTAAGCTAATACTTATTATCACTTATGTTCCAGGACGTTTTCACGATGGGTAGATAAATGTATTTGATGTAAGTTCATTGAAATCCGTAAACCGTGCTCACCATTATATATACTATATCTTAAATACATTGTCTCAACGTTATTAATGTTATTAAGTCATGTGTACTTTAGTTAGTCTTTTTAATATAATTTATGTTATTGGTAGCAACTTGTACTGCTAATCAGAATCTTCGCAACTATACCATTATATGTTATATAATGTGTAATTAGTTGTATGATTGTGAAGTGTATAATGACATTTATGTATCTTTTTACTACGAAAAACCAATATGAAAATAATCTATATGGTGTTTCATTATGAGTGAATATTAAATGAATAAAATAATTTAAAAGAACGATTACGCATCAAGTAGATCTATCTAAACCGTTCTGATAGATATTACTCTGTAATAACATTTATAGAATGAAGATAATAACATCTGTCTGAACTTTTTAATGTTTCATTTTAGTATATAAATTGTTTTTCAGTTACAAATCCTGATGTATTGTTTTATGCGAACATGTTATGCTGCCCATCAAGGGCCCTTGATTGAAATACTATTCTTATATAATGTTGATATTTAAATAATAGATATTCACATTAGAAGAAAAACAAATATTCTTCTTCTTATTCTTATTACTAGCTTTTTCAAAATATTATGTAATGTATTTTATATGTCTACAAATCCTAAAGTAAAGTTTTAAAGACACATAATGCAGTTATGAGAAACGAAAGTAAAACAAACAACACAATTCCGGGTGACTCAACACCGATCGGGTTGTTCCTGTTTACAAGTTGATAATTGACTGATTATTTATAAGTTTGTTTTTGTAGAAAGTCGTTTCTATATTTTAAAAGATTACACAAACCTTTGATGTATTCTTTTCTACAGTATTCCAACTACGTCCCGGTAGTAATGAGTTTACACAGGTATATCAAAAGAATGCGGTCGCTATTTCAAGCAATCTCTTTCTTACGCCATTAACACGTGGTTGCTTTATGGGGGTCTTAACGATGTCCAAATTGCACATTTTTAAGTATCTTATTAAATGTATCACTTGTACATATTCTTTCACAAACATTATGATATGGTTACATTGCATATATTTTCAAGAGTGTGTCGCTATGATAAGCGGTAAGGCAAATTATGTTTCACTTGTAAGTAAGATTTTCAAACATTTTAATTTGTCAAAGGATGAGGCAAACTGCATATCGGAAAGGCACGAGTTAGTTTGTATATAAAAAAGAAGATGAGGTATGATTGCCAATGAGACAACTATCCACAATAGACCAAAATGACACAAACATTAACAATTATAGGTCACCGTACGGTCTTCAACAATGAGCAAAGCCCATACCGCATATAGTCAGCTATAAAAGGTCCCGATAAGACAATGTAAAACAATTCAAGCGAGAAAACTAACGGCCTTATTTATGTAAAAAAATGAACAAAAAACAAATATGTAACACATAAACAAACGACAACCACTTAATTACAGGCTCCTGACTTGGGACAGGCACATACATAAAAAAAAGTGGCGGGGTTAAACATGTTAGCGGGATCCCAACCCGCCCCCTTACCCGGACAGTGGTATAATAGGCTTTCATTTCTTAGTGGTTTGTTTTGTATATGCGACTTTTTGTATTTCTTTTGTTCTTATATCATGACTATACACTTTAAAAGATCCCGTCAGTATGATATTGTTCTATTATATGTCATTATGATATATTTCTATTATGAATTACTATATACGTTGAACCACAAACGTCAAAATCATTCAATCGCGTTGTGGAATTAACAATTTTTGGATTCTTATAAATTCTATATATAACTTTTGGACTACTTTATATCTCGGTCTATTTCTGAAGTTTATTCTAACATACTTCTGATTTTTTAACCCTGTATTCTAACAATGCCTATGTAAATTGTTTGTATGCACTTTGAACGACAAATTCATGTGACGCATAAAACATTTCTGACGTCAGACACTCAAATCAATCAATGTGTTCGTAGATCATAGTAGATGTTTATTTGTTCTGTTAAATTGTTATACGATGATGACTGATGTACCCATATTTTGACTATTATTTATTGTGTCTGTATACTTAACATATCAATGTAAATATAACGGAATTTGATGAGACTGTCATTAAAGTGAGAGGGTTAGCGCTATAGAACCAGGCTAAATCAACCATTTTCTACATTTGAAAATGCCTGTAACAAGTCAGGAATATGACAGTTTTTGTCCATTCGTTTTTGATGCGTTTTGTTATTTAATTTTGCAATGTGATTATGGACTTTCCGAATTGATTTTCCTCTAAGTTCAGTATTTTTGTGATTTTACTTTTTGCGATACAAATCGAAAAGTGATCACGTTAAAATTTTTAAAGCATATAGGATTAATTTACTAGTGACCAGGTGGCCTTAGTGGTTTATTCACAGTATCAAATAACTATAGCCTGTAAACTCTAATATTTGTGATTTCGAATCCCGATGGAGACGACTATAACTTTACAAGGATTACCAGAAGGTCGTTCGTTCTTACGTAATAACCCGACTTCTTAATCAACAAAAAATGTCATAATATGAACAAGGCTGTTAAACACAAGAAACAAAGGACCAAAAAAATTAATACTATCATACATTTAAGTATTCTATCTCATTACAATTTCTTTTTCAAGAATTAAGGCTGATGATATTTCAATTTAGATCTACATCGTTCTGAAATGAAAACGTAACGCTACTGTTGTGAAAAATGGAGGGCAAAATATAACATCCCAAATCATCAACAAAATTAAACTGGCAACGCATTGGCTAAAACAGAAAAAGACCACCAATTGCAAACAACACTCAACATAAAAAACAAGTTTAAGGATGTTTGCTGCTCAGTTTCAAAATAAAAAACTTTTCATAAAACTAGTATGTATTGATAGGGAATAAATTGAGGAATCAAAAAAGCCAAAAAAAATTTGGCGGGAAAATGTTCTCTCTTGATTTTTCAAGGCTTTATCATTGACTAGTTTAAGTTCTCAAATACTATCAAACTAGAGGCTCTAAAGAGCCTGTGTCGCTCACCTTGGTCTATGTGAATATTAAACAATGGACACAGATGGATTCATGACAAAATTGTGTTTTGGTGATGGTGATGTGTTTGTAGATCTTACTTTACTAAACATTCTTGCTGCTTACAATTATCTCTATATCACAGTACTTTCTGTGGAAAATGTTATTGAAAATCTTCAAATTTTAAGAAAATTGTTAAAAATTGACTATGAAGGGCAATAACTCCTTAGGGGGTCAATTGACTATTTTGGTCATAGTGACTTATTTTTAGTTTTTACTTTGCTGTACATTATTGCTGTTTACAGTTTATCTCTATCTATAATAATATTCAAGATAACAAAAAAACAGCAAAATTTCCTCAAAATTACCAATTCAGGGGCAGCAACCTAACAACCGATTATCTGATTCATCTGAAAATTCCAGGGCAGATAGATCGTGACCTGATCACCAATTTTACTTCCTGTCAGATTTGCTCTTAATGCTTTGGTTTTTGAGTTATAAGCCAAAAACTGCATTTTACCCCCATGTTCTATTTTTAGCCATGGCGGCCATCTTGGTTGGTTGGGCGGGGCACCAGACACATTTTTTAACTATATACCCCAATGATAATTATGGCCAAGTTTGGTTAAATTTGGCCCAGTAGTTTCATCAGAGAAGATTTTTCTAAAAGATTACTAAGATTTACGAAAAATGGTTAAAAATTGACTATAAAGGGCAATAACTCCTAAAGTGGTCAACTGACCATTTTGGTCATGTTGACTTATTTATAGATCGATCTTACTTTGCTGAACATTATTGCTGTTTACAGTTTATCTCTATCTATAACAATATTCAAGATAATAACCAAAAACAGCAAAATTTCCTTAAAATTACCATTTCAGGGGCAGCAACCCAACAACAGAATGTCCGATTCATCTGAAAATTTCAGGGCAGCTAGATCTTGACCTAATGAACAATTTTACCCCATGTCAGATTTGCTCTAAATGCTTTGGTTTTTGAGTTATAAGCCAAAAACTGCATTTTACCCCTATGTTCTATTTTTAGCCATGGCGGCCATCTTGGTTGGTTGGGCGGGGCACCAGACACATTTTTAAAACTAGATACCCCAATGATAATTATGGCCAAGTTTAGTTAAATTTGGCCCAGTAGTTTCAGAGGAGAAGATTTTTCTAAAAGATTACTAAGATTTACGAAAAATGGTTAAAAATTTACTATAAAGGGCAATAACTCCTAAAGTGGTCAACTGACCATTTTGGTCATGTTGACTTATTTGTAGATCTTACTTTGCTGAACATTATTGCTGTTTACAGTTTATCTCTATCTATAATAATATTCAAGATAATAACCAAAAACAGCAAAATTTCCTTAAAATTACCATTTCAGGGGCAGCAACCCAACAACGAAATGTCCGATTCAACTGAAAATTTCAGGGCAGATAGATCTTGACCTGTTGAACAATATTACCACATGTCAGATTTGCTCTAAATGCTTTGGTTTTTGAGTTATAAGCCAAAAACTGCATTTTACCCCTATGTTCTATTTTTAGCCATGGCGGCCATCTTGGTTGGTTGGGCGGGGCACCAGACACATTTTTTAAACTAGATACCCCAATGATAATTATGGCCAAGTTTAGTTAAATTTGGCCCAGTAGTTTCAGAGGAGAAGATTTTTCTAAAAGATTACTAAGATTTACGAAAAATGGTTAAAAATTTACTATAAAGGGCAATAACTCCTAAAGTGGTCAACTGACCATTTTGGTCATGTTGACTTATTTGTAGATCTTACTTTGCTGAACATTATTGCTGTTTACAGTTTATCTCTATCTATAATAATATTCAAGATAATAACCAAAAACAGCAAAATTTCCTTAAAATTACCATTTCAGGGGCAGCAACCCAACAACGAAATGTCCGATTCAACTGAAAATTTCAGGGCAGATAGATCTTGACCTGTTGAACAATATTACCACATGTCAGATTTGCTCTAAATGCTTTGGTTTTTGAGTTATAAGCCAAAAACTGCATTTTACCCCTATGTTCTATTTTTAGCCATGGCGGCCATCTTGGTTGGTTAGCCGGGTCACCGGACACATTTTTTAAACTAGATACCCCAATGATGATTGTGGCCAAGTTTGGTTAAATTTGGCCCAGTAGTTTCAGAGGAGAAGATTTTTGTAAAAGTTAACGCAGGACGACGACGACGACGACGACGGACGACGCCGGACGCCGGACGCCAAGTGATGAGAAAAGCTCACTTGGCCCTTTGGGCCAGGTGAGCTAAAAATAAATAAAATTTTATAAGACTTTTACAAATGACTTATAATTATACAAATAAAAGATTTCTAAAAAGAAAAATGGGGGTTCGTGGTTAAATTGTTTTAAGGCATTCAAATGGATAAAACCAGAGGATTCTGAAAATCTGACAAAAATTCCAAAACATGACCAGCAGACATCCTTAAGCAATACGAACCCAATCACAAACTAGGGATTATCTCATGTGCTGCAAAAGGGTAAGCAGATCCTGCTTTATATGAATCTGTTGTATCCTCTATCTCAAGTTCGATTGGATAGATCAGTTCAAAATAGTCACTCTTTTAGTTATTTTGAATTATTAAGTGAGAGAACATCTACATGTCGGAAAATAACATTTTTCCTTTCTTCTAAGGAATTCCTGTATGAAGTCACTATCATAAGTACAAAGGATCAAGTCGGAAAGAAGAGGTGTAAAGTTGGTTCACATAGGAATGCCGATAGTTTTTTTGAAAAACACGTCCCCATAACGTAACAGATATGCTGTCAATCAAGAAATCAAGCATTTTGATAAAGTCAGTTTCCGCCACAAATTGTTTGAATAATGGTTATACTTTACAAATACATACGTAGAATTTATCCATCCCTATTACAAGATACTTGTATCTTCGTCGGTCATTCTTTTTTATGAAACAAAGCCATACCGACTCTTTAAATTTGTCTTTTAGTTTTTATGGATAATACCTACGTTAAGTGTTAAGCATAAAACAATGTTTTGAGCTTTGCAAACAATAGTACTGCATATTCTTTGTCCATTCCAGGATATGATTTATCCTGAAACTTCATAATAACAATGGCACACTTATTTTTACATTTACATAAGTGCAACATAAACTGGTAGAAATAAATTGAAGTAAAAGCTAAAAGTTTTGGGCAAACGACTTTCCGTTTTAAAGTTGACTTAGAGTTCGGTATTTTTATCATGTTAATTATGATCCCTTTCGATTTAAAAAAAAAAGTCAGATATTACGTTTCCGTGTCATGAATTTTTTTGCTTTTATAGTTGGGATTTCCCAGTTTTTTGGATGATCAAAAATGCTTTCAGCATTTAATGATAAAACTATGGTGACTAGTTAATATCTATTAAAAAAAAACAAAAAACCCTTTTTTTTTATATATAATTTCTGATTTGAAGTTGTAAACAGTTGTGGTATTTGTCTTCTGAAAAAATGTCGGAAATGGCCAAGGAAACTTATTTGTTGAAAAAAGTCATAATTTAAAGCATAAAGACAATGGGAGTTTCATGCGCTTCCAGCGCAGCTCTATATTTATCTATTTGATGAGTCAAGTCTTTTCAACTGATTTTATAAAAAGTTTTTAATATGTTGTTTATCAGCCATAATCATGGTTTAGTCCCACGTGGGGATTTTTCATTACTGCAACGAAAAAAATTTCTTTATGCCTGTTCAATAAAATTATAGAAATATCGATAAAATACAAAAATAACATGTTTTATAATAAATGAACCATGATAAAAAAAAAGAAATTGATGTAAAGAAGTAAAAACATAATATATTGATTAATTTTTATTAAAACTGTATATATATATAATCATGGTTTAATCCCACCCATACGGAAAATACTTCATTTAGCATAAGAGGTGGGACTAAACCATGATTATATATAAGATTCATTCTTTAAAAACTGTTTATATATAATACACATTTATTTCTTTTACTTCGATAGACCAATATCAATAATAACAACAGATGAAATTATTAAAAAATAAGTGATATATATTTCACGATTATTAAAAAATGCATTCTGACACGATGAAAGCAGGAAACGTATGGTACCATAAATACAAGCAAGAACCAGTTGCTCATTTTGATCAATAGATAAGGAAGAGAAACAATGAGCACGTTTTATACCAAGTCACGCTAGACCACTATTGCAGCACGCTCACCGCGATATAAAAGGTAAGGTCACGGTACGAGCAGGATGAAAGTTTGGATTTTTATTGTTTTCACGATGCTACTAAATCCTTATTACGCTTCTACAACGACCCCTCTTCGGGTCACGTTATCATCACGCTTATTCTGCGACTTCTGCAATTATAGAACGCGTTTATATCGATCAGTTTACGATCTTTCCACTTTCATATCGTGATCTAACTACGCTTTCGACAATATCGACAACATCATATTCCATATACTAGTACATACTGTTTATAAATACTGTTCCATTTAGTTCCTTCTAATTGTCAGTTATACGTTGATTTCTCGAAAACAGCATCAGCATACCAACAAAATATACCAGAACTAGTGGGCGTGATGGTAGGGATAGAGGTAGAATCAGAGGAGCATCTGATACGAATGCTGATCCAGTAGACATGTTGGATCAACTAATCCAACCTGAGTCATAACGCGTTGGTGATCCATCGAGATCGAATGACGATATTGTATTGAACAATAGAGGACTTGATATAGATAGTTCAAGCATGGTAGTGCTTATCAGACCTTGACCAAATTTCATGGTTCAGTGGGTAGAGTTAAGTTATTTATCTAACACTTTATATATGCAGTCAGTCTGGCAGGTTTTATCTGGCCTTGACCTCATTTTCACTGTTCATTTCCTGAAGTGTTCAGTTTCAGTCTTATGTCGCAGAAAGCTCGACATAAATGTACTGATCCGGCGGCGGCGGCGTTAGCTAACATCTGGAAGTCCTGGATGCTTCATACTTAGTATATGGATGCCTCATGTTACGAAGTTTTCGTCATTGTCACATATTCAATGTTTTTGACCTCATTTCCATGGGTCAGTGACTACTTGAAAAAAAGTTAAGAATTTTTGCAATGTTAAATTCTCTCTTATTGTCGAGCCTTCGACTTTTGTCGAAAAAGCCAGACTAAGCGATCCTACATTCCGTCGTCTTCGTCGTCGTCGGCGGCGTCCACAAATATTCACTCTGTGGTTCAAGTTTTTGAAATTTTAATAACTTTCTTAAACTATACTGGATTACTTCCAAACGTGGACAGAAGCTTGCTTATGATCATAAGATAGTATCCAGAAGTAAATTTTGTAAAAATAAAATTCCAGTTTTGAGTATTTTACTTATAAATGGACTTAGTTTTTCTGTGTGGAAACATTACATTCACTCTGTGGTTCAAGTTTTTAAAATTTTAATAACTTTCTTAAACTATCCTGGGTTTGTACCAAACTTGTACAGAAGCTTGTTTATGATCAAAAGATAATATACAGAAGTAAATTTTGTTAATATTTTGTACCTGTGTATCTGTATTTACTTAGAACAAAAAATATGTCTTTTCCGTATTTTACTTTTAAATGGACTTAGATTTTCTGCAGGAAACAACACATACACTCTGGTTAAATTAAAAAAAATTAATAACTTTCTTATGCTACTTTTAATTTGTACCAAACTTAGACAGAAGCTTGTTTATGATCATAATCTAGTATTTAGAATGAAATTTTGTTAATATTTTGTACCTGTGTATTTGTATTTTACTTATAAATGGACTTAGTTTTTCTTCCAGTTCACATTACATACAGTCTGCAGTTAAAGTTTTTAAACATTTATTAGATTCATAAACTATCCTGGATTTTTATTGTAATGACTTTAACCGCGCGTAACGTAACGCTATACTTTGGTGTTCCATATGTAACGTCACATCCTTCTTACAATCAAAAAATAGTATCAAGAAGAATATATTTATGGTTTTTTTCCTCATTTTGTTGAGCCTGTGATTTTCAGCAAAAGTAGGCGAGACACTGGGTTCCGCGGAACCCTTACAAATTTTTATTAGTAATATGATAACTATATTTGGTATGTGCGTACCTTGCAAGGTCCTCATAGCCTTTGAAGTTGGATGTAGAGAGGAGGTGAAGTTTAGGTTACAAAAAGGGGATGTTGGATATAGGATTATAAAAATTGGGGTAATAAAATCAAGGGGACAACACAGGTGGGACCTGGAGAACAAAAGAAAGAGGAATTCAGGAAAAGGCGCACACCGAGTCACTCCGACCGCATTCACGTGAATGAAACAAAATTCCATTTGTAATGTCGGAATATGATTTTAGTGTTTATGTATGAATATAAGAGTAATTAAGTATACGTTTACTTTTATTTTGGAGGGGGAGGGGCGGGCATTATGGGAAGATCTCCGACCTCTGACTAAAAAAATGGGTAATTTTATGTCAAGGGTTTTATTATTCTCCCTGACAGCTTCAGACATAAAAACTTGTACCATCTATTTTTTTTTAGAAAGACAATACACTTTTCTAATATTGAGAATAGAAATGGGGAATGTGTCAAAGAGAAAACAACCTGATCATAGAACAAACAACAGCAGAAGGTCATCAAAAGGTCTTCAATCTCGTTCTGTATATAGATTAGATCGTTGCTTTTCCCGTTTGAATATTTTACAATATTCATTTTGGGGAAACTTTATAGCTTACTGTTTGGCGTGAACCAAGACTCTGTGTTGAAGACCGTACTTTGACCTATACTGGTTTTTATTTAAAAAATTGTGAATTAGAAGGCGAGCTGTCTCACTGGCACTCATACCGCATCTTTTTATATCTAGAGAAACGTAAACTAGCTTTACATTTGAAGTTCATTTTCAACTGAAATGCCACCTCACATTCCAAATAATAGAAAATCTGTCTCAAAATGAACAACGTCATCAGCAATATCAGTGTTGACACCATCAAACCTATTTTGATTATACATTTACCAAAATTACCATACTATAAAAAAAACACCATAGGAACAATTATACACCTCAATTTTCAAAACGTGTCTCCCAAAGACAGTCGTATCTAATTACACCAATCACTGACTAAAAAGTCTGCTTCATTCCTGATTGGTTTTCTCAAAATAATGTATTTCAGTTAAAAACAGAAAATTGCTGTAAAATTCAACATCAACCTCGCGGGACCAAAATTTAGCATAAGTAATTCTGATTGAGATTCGGAGATGTGGACCAAGACTTGTTATAATTGTAAACAGAGACGATGGATGCCAAATGTTACACTATTGGTATCTAAATAGCTAAGTAAATAAAAACCAAAAACAGTGAAAAAAATATATAATTCATTTTACCTTGTTAAGAAATGGAGCATTCAATGACTTCCAAAATAAGCCGTATTTAGAAGGGATATGGCATATTCATCAATTTGATACAGGGAGACTGGGAAAAGAAAGAACAGCTTACCTAAGTGTTGTTTTTATCTTTTCAACTTTTTTTTAGGTTGACAACGAGGATATCACCAAACCGGTAGCCAGTGCATGAAAGTAAGAAATTTTATGTTATTTACTTTACATTCAGGAATAACTCTCACGGCTTGAGTTAAACTATTGTATCGTTTAGGACTTAATAGGGCATATTGTTTTTGCTTTCAGCTATGAATAATCCTTTGAAAGGTTACATTTAATACGTATTAAGAGCAGGCATAATTATGCTTTGATACTATAGACAACAAATGGAAGTTTTTAACGACTTTGACTGGCTATACAGCCCTTGTACGATCGTCTTACATAAATGTAGATATATATCTTATATTAAATGTACATTTACTTGTTATAGAAGTTTACAAATGTGTTTGCAATGATGCAAATACTAAACATGGGATTAAACATACCAATATCTATCTGATTTAACAAATAATTCTATATAGAAAATATTTAGTTAACCTGATTGTAAATAACAAATTATGGCAATGTAAAATTCATGGTTTTAAACAAGGGAAATAACAATTGCATAATAATCCTGCGCGACATCACAAAATTTTGCTGATGCGTTGTTGTTCTCCTATCTTTTTGGGGTAAGGTAATAAATGTGTATATACGGATTCACACATACACACATGTGTATTATATATATTTACAGCATAAAAACAAAACTTTTAAAGTGTAAACAACGAATGAAAAAATAATTTTATTATCAATTTTTTCAATATCTTTGATTTAAAAAAAATAAAAAAATGATCAGAAGAAGAACAATGAAGAAAATTCAACATTTTTCAACATTTTTCATTTTTCGTTATTGAGCATTTTTCATTTTTCAATTGTTAAAGACAAATTGAAAAATGCTCCACGTGTTAGCATTTTTCATTTTTCAATATTGTAGAGCAAATTGAAAAATGTTTAAGCTTAGAAATTTCAATATTTTGTTCTTTAGAAGGCGGTTGAATTATTTTTTTTCTAAAACAATCAAGTTGAAATGTTTTAATTTATTTAAACTGTTGATAAGTTGTAATCTATTAAAGACAAACTTATCGAGATCACCCTTTGTTTTTGGTGGGGTTCGTGTTGTTTATTCTTTAGTTTTCTATGTTGTGTCATGTGTAATATTGTTTGTCTTTTTGTCTTTTTCATTTTTAACCATGGCGTTGTCAGTTTGTTTTAGATTTATGAGTTTGACTGTCCCTTTGGTATCTTTCGTCACTCTTTTATCATTACTTTTTATATTATCTTCATGAAATCAAATAATTTTAATCTCATAAAAATTACAAATTTCAAATCTCATAACGAAAATGATTTTTCAGAAGTTACTCAACAGAAGTTTGGAACATTTATCAAACCAATTAATTTTCAAATTTGTAGAGTATTTGCAAAATATATTTTTTCAGCTTAAAATGACAAATGTTTGACGTAAATATACACGGTCTGGCATGGTTGGCTATCCATCCATAGTCGACCTTCCCATAGATAAAAACCAATGCCTCTGCAGTAACCTTTTTTCTATAATTGTACGCAACTTTTGAAAAACAATTCATGAAATAGAGACGGACAATATCGAAGAGGTATTGAAACGCACAAGTCAAAAACAAAAAGTCGATTTTTTACATCTTGAAATAATATGTCAAGTACATGTACGTAGTCAGTGACAAAATATTTAACAGGAATGAATCACAAGAAACATATGTAATGACTTTCATCGTAAAAGGGGAGAAAAAATAACAGAAATATATTCGTGTTTTTAAATACACAGTGGCTATACTCAGCTATGCCACTTTTACTGTTAAAGGGGCTAGTTTTGTCAAAAAAGTAAAAACACAAAAATACTCCGAGGAAAATTCAAAAAGGAAAATCAAAAATCAAAAGGCAAAATCAAAAGTCCAAACACATCAAACTAATGGATAACAACTGTCATATTCCTGACTTGGTACAGGCATTTTCTAATGTAGAAAATGGTGGATTGAACCTGGTTCAAACTGTAGTATAAAAGTTTTACAGGTGGTTACGGCCGTCCATAACGTATGCAGTAGGTTCGGATGTTATTTTCATGTAACTTTCTGCATAAAGCGGGAAACTTGTGAAATTATTTTTGATTAAATGTTCGGCTAAAAATATGGTCCCAGTAAATTTCAAACAACTGCATTGACCGTTTAATTATTGATTGTAATAAGATATACCATGTAACATAGTGACAACAGGTATGTGTTTTGTTGCTTATTCAAAAACGTACAAAAATACCGAATTCAAATGGTAATTCAAGGGTGAAATAAATACACAATTATCAACCTATGGAACACATTGAAAACAACTGCCATATATCTGATAGGAATTTTTCCTGCTTTAACGGGTGAATGAAGACACAATGAATGAAAGTTAATTAATTTACTCAATAAAACGTATTCAAATATCATAACAAAGATTTTTTCAAAATCTTATGTACAATAATCTAACACAAATCATCAATATTTGCAAACTACATTATAGAAATTGGATGACATCTAATATAAAAAGGGTCTGGAAGGAGGCCATAATTTCTCTTATATTTAATTTGCTACATAGTTTTCTCTATAATTAGTACAACATTATTATCTATTCTTTTTTTCTATTGTTTTTTCTACTCTTTATTTGTTTAGTCCTTTATGTTGCCCTGCTTGCCATTATTTTCTATTCTGTTAATCTTATTTTTAAATTTGAAAACCAAACAAATCCTTCATATATTGAATCTGACTTTACTGCACTTTGATCTGCCATTTTCCTTACAAGTAAGGATTATGACAATTGTTATCCATTCCTTTGATGTATTTGAGCTTTTGAATTCGCCCTAAGATTTTAACTTTTTCTTTAAGTTTTGTATTATTGTGACTTTACTTTTTGTGTTGAAATAAGGTGTTCATTAAAAACATCAGAAGGTGCTAAAAAGGTCAATTAAACATATCAAATGGAAAAAAAGCTGTTCACTTGAACTAGATTGGATAAATGGACAGGAAATAAAAATTGTCAACATAAACCATTTAAAGGTTATATTTACTATTCATTTGTCTTACCTGATTATTTTTACCAAACAGATAATCTTATTTCTAATCTCTGAAAGTATTCCAGGGAAATTGAAAAATAATGATAAGATTAAATCACTGCTTATTTGCAGTGATTATAAATAATCAGTAATGCTTCAAGGTAGATCATCGGTATATGTTTCCCGAGATAGAATTGTATTATACTTTGCCAATTGGAAATGAAGATTTTTCTATGCTTATTACAAAAATATAATAAAAAGGTTAGGTCGTTGTGCTATTTTGCAAGTTATGAGCCGTTGGAAATTAACTACATTGCTGAGAATGATCATGAACAACATATTTGTGAGCATAAACAGAAATTTATGAAATAGAATAGTTATTATCATCGTTTTGTTTGTTTATCATCTGTCAACAAAATCATGTTTTTGCCTATACACCCTAGATGGCGACGGTAAGCAGATTGATATATATTTATACAACACGTCTAAACATCAACCAAAAAATGCTAGATCTGTAAATTTGCTTTCGATTTTTTTTGTTCTTCCCTATATGTATACATATTTCAATTTCATGAATATTTCTTTATCATATCTTTTAAAAAGGCTGTAAACTGCCAAAATGCAGTCTTGTTGTTTAAAATATAATAGAAAAATAAATTATAAGACTGATAATAGCATCAAAATAGCAGGAAGAAAAATAAGAAAGAATTATCAAAACGTATTTAAGATGAAAGAAACACATTTTGTTTTATATTTATATTGAGATGACGGTAGCAATAACTAGTCCTTTGGGGACAATTCAAGTTTCCTCAGTGGTGTTCAAGGCAAAAGTATTAAAAAAAATCATGAGCTCAAAATACAGTTATATGTATCATTATTGTGTTTCCTCTCTTATAATTATTAATTTGTTACAAAAAGATACTTAAAACAACAACTTTAATAAGTCTTGCTTTGTCATACCGTTAATGCTAGATCTGCTAAAATTATTCCTTCTCTCATGCGGATATACTCCAATTGCTTTGTGACATCGTGAACATACCGCACTTTCTACATTGACATAGACCTGTCATTCAACTAGGTAAATAGAAAAAACTTTCGTTAGTGAAGTGATGTCTTTTTTGTGAGCTTTATTTAGGATTTTTATACCAACATGGGGTGAAATATAAATATGTTTTATTAACTTACCTAGCCCACAAAGCCAAATAAGCTTTTCTCATCACTCGTCATCCGTTTTCCGTCGTCGTCATCTGTTAACCTTTACAAAAATCTTGTCCTCAAAAAAATTTATAGGCCTTTAAACATATCTGGCAAAAATTATCCGTGGGGTTCCTGTTAATAAAAGTTACAGCGCAAGCCAACAACCAAAGTCAACATAATATAAGAGTGCATAGTAAGGTTTGTCTATTAAAGAACCTACTATTTATTTACATCGAAAATATCAGACGACTTCTCATAACGAGATTCTTCTAAAAAGGCGTATTTTATCATTTGTGTTGGGGGAGTGTTTTGTCAATTATTTTAAAGACTACTTGTATAAAATATTGATAGACACTTTAAAAACCTGAAATAATCAGCAATACTAGATCTAAGAACGAATAAATTTCAAATGAGTTGCCTGTAAATGACGGTTTTTGTATCTTTTTTCCGTTGAGAGCAAACACTTAAGAAGATAGAGAGAAATATAAACTGTAAAATAATCATAACTATAAGATAAACAACTACAAAGCAGACCTTTGTCATAAACTATATTCTAGTGAATGTATTTTGGAGATTGATCATTTGTGAAGATGCACATATGCTTAGATTAGCAAACATGTCATTAAGAGAGTAATGTTAACATTTACTAATATAAAGTTCTTATTCGACAACCTTACGACAGGCATCGGATAACATAGTTTATACAGGACTAACACATCAAGTTAAATATACTATGATTGAAATGTATTAACGAAACACTGCTTATAAGCGGAAACAATTATTATTCTTTCCCTTATAGGGATTTGTACCAATGAGGGTGACACCATGACAAGTCCATCATGCAATCTACACTATTCGACAAAGACTCTATAAATGTAACCTTTAGTGTATCGAGTGATGAATTATATCATTGAAATTATTACACAAGATATTGTGTTTTGTGTACTATTATTTTTGATTTTACTTATTTTCATTCGGAGTAGTAAAATTGCAATAATACCGCACTTCAAGGAAAATTCAAACAGAAAGTCCGTAATGTAATGGCAAAATCGAAAAGCTCAAACACATCAAAAGAATAGATAAAAATTGTCATACTATTGACTTGGTACATGCATGTTCCAATGTAGAAAATTGTTGATAACACCTTATCTCATAGCTAGCCAAACTTCCCACGTGTATGGCAATCGCATACAATTTCACTAAACAAACAGCGACGTGTGAACAAAATAGACACACTAGGCAAAATTATAACATGTAGGGTACAGCAGTCAATACCGTGATTCAATCCCAATCACTATTAACAAAAATAATTATGTAACAAGGAAACACAAAAAGGCATACCGACAAAGCACAGCCGCACACAAGACAAGCAAAATACTAAAAAATGTACTACAGCAAAACATCCCAATGACGGGATGTATGAGTAAAGAGACATGTCATATGTAAAATGAAACATAAAAAGGCATACAGACAAAACACATTAGCAAACATGAAAGACAAAAATTTACCAAATCACAATAACACAATGGCGGGATGCATAATTATACAAGTATAAATTGAAAACAATCTGAAAACATGTTGAATGCAAAAAATTGTACACCATATTCAGATTTCGACAATTAAGGTCTCGAAACGCGATATATGAAAGGCCATATAATTTCCCTCAATTTTGAATTTTTGCAGAGTCAAATAGGATAAATGGATTATATAAACCCGAAGGCAAAATGATACAAGCCCAAACTATATAATATAAACATGTCTAATTTGAATACAACGTTCAAACATTTAATTGCGTTGAATAAAAAACCGCAATTTAAATGTACATGAAAAGCAAATATATTAGTCATGTTGGTAGATGGATCTAAATACATCACAAACAACATTTTTCAAAAGGCCATAAATGTGAAAAGTACATTTCAAAAACGCATTTGACTAGCAGATCAAACAACGAATGTTCTTAAACACTGCTGACTGTCATGGCGATTGCAAAATACACAGATCACCAGATGTAATAAAATGAATCTTAATTATTGATTTAATACCAAACAGAAAACAATGAACTTGCGTAAACATATATAAATATGTCTCCATAAATATTTGAAGAAAACAATCAAATTGCTATAAAATGAAAAAACAAAAATTACAAGAAGGAATATGGTATAATACATTCTGATGAAAAAGAATTGTTGACATTGACAATGATATCATTATATCTTATTCGTATAAAGAATAGATTAGAATAGAAATAGTATACTCACCAAATAAGGGTCCCAGGAAGGCATATACCATTTTAACCAAAAACATATGCAATGCAATCTAGACAATAAATATACATATAACACATGTAATAACAAATATATAATATTTTATTCTATCATTATCATTGCATTAATGTTAGAACTGCAAATTTGAATCAATATACATTTTATAACATTTTTTGGCAAAATCTCTGATGAAGTATATGTTAACTGTCGTGTTATATTTAAACATTGTACCCTTTGACCTAATTTTGTTAACCCGTATTGCGATTGGATTTTTCGAAAATCATTAAGTTTCTGTTTCGAAATAATATTATATGTTATGTACACAAGTAGCAACAAACGGTATTTGATGTGTGTCATGATTACTATTTAAGACATAAGTCACAGACGCTTGGGAACACGTTACGGATACTGTATTATTTATTGTTATCTTTTAAAAGTCGATTATATATTTTTATACCATACATCTATCACTACTATGCATGTCTAATCTGGTTGCAAGATAATTTACTTACTTATTCTTATAAAACTTGAAAATTAAGCGGTCGTATTAGAGTAGGTAAGAAGTTTAAGGTCTATGGACTACAACCATATTACATACATTTTCTTTAATAGATATAGGAAGATGTGGTGTGAGTGCCAATGAGACAACTCTCCATTCAAATAACAATTTAAAAAGTAAACCATTATAGGTTAAAGTACGGCCTTCAACACGAAACATTGGCTCACACCAAACAAACAATGCATGTATAACAGATATCATTTCAATATCGATTCGCCCTATTCATTCGTAAAACACCTAATTACAATATGAATAGACAGTGACGTAATGTATCCATGACTATATAAATAACTTTCTGGATATAAAAGGACGATGAAAATGTCCGGAAATGGTAATATGCATTATATATTTTTAATTATATATATGTTTCGAAAGTATATAAGATCATTCCTGTTGTTTTCAAACTATTCGACTCTGTTTTAGTTAAAGTAAATTTAAAACCATTAGACCGAAGGATTGTTCGAAACATATTTCGATTAACGGTCACACTTGTGAATAAGGTGTTTAGTGTTGTGCTAGGTTACTTGAGGTAACACAATACAAAGATTGTTTTTTACTTCCAACCCCCAACCTTTAAAATGCTGCTACTTTCGTAAGACTACATATACAATATTATATGTATACAGATAGATAAAAGAATAATCTTTTTAATAAATGCAATACTTTTGTTGTGCAATAATCATGTAATCAATTATCATGCAATTATTGGCAAATTATTGGTCAGTTTACTTGAATTGATTAAGCTCTATCATCTCTATAACCACGCAGGAAATTTTAACGAAATCTTAATCAACACTGCAAGAACTACAAAAGGGTGTCTCAAATTATTGCTATCGTATTCCATTATATCATAAACTTGTAATTAGTATAAACATCCTAATCACATAAAAAAAGAACATGTTTGATGAGGTATAACATTTGATCTATACATTCTATCCTAAATCTGAGACACTCGTTGGTAGATAATGGTTCTAGGAACAACATATAATACAATCAACCTTCTCGGGGTATACACGAAGAAGCTAATTTCAATTGAAAGTAGAAATATCTTGTAACATTGTGTAGACACAGTAAACATTATAATTGATTACATAATTGTTGTATAATAGTAACATTGTAATAATTTGAAAGAGTGACCTGTTAGCTATCGACAAATATCACTTTTATAAATTTGCAAGCATAATAAAGAAAGTTACAGCATTTTAAAACTGGGGAATTGGATGAATAAAATATTTGTATTGTGCTACCTTAAAATAAACGTTCAACAACAATATGTAACCTAAAAAGGGGGAGTTAACGAAATCTTTATAAAAGCATTCGTTAGACTAAATGAACCAAAAACTAAAAATGAATAACAACTGTCCCAATTTGGTATAGGCTTTTATATAAAAAATAAGTATACATGTATTACCTGAACTGGACTGGTCTCTGGACCGAATAAGACTTGATTGGACTGGCATGTATATTACTTTTATTAACATGCTGTTATTATGTATTTGTTTACGACTGAACTATGCTTTATGCCTTTTTATTCAATCATATATTATAAGTCATAATCTACTAGGTCTATTAGTATACATATTGTAATGTCAGCATCTATCTTATTGTATAATACAGATAGGACAAATAAATAATCCCGCATTATGTAATTTTGGGTGTATATCAAGTTGTCACATTATCATATTTTGTTTTTCAATATTTATACATACATTCTTTCACATAAATGTAAAAGTCAAAATTGTTTTATTTCAAAGAAAGGGCCCATGGTGAGAAAAGATATTTTTTTTATAATTGACACTAATATTTTATCAAGCAAATACTGTAAAATAATTGATAAGATAAACTGGGTTATTTTCTGAAGCCACTTCAAGACCAGAGTCATAAGCACTAAAGTCTTATGTAAAAGCATTAATAAAACATAATATATATCAAACATTGAAAGTAAATATTATTAGTTTCATATTAACATATCTGTACTGTATTGATAGTTTTCAAAGTTCAAAAATCTACATAATTCCAAAAACTTTCAATACATCTGGATTTTCTTGAATAAAACTCCAATTGAACTTAGCAATTCCAAATTTTCTCACACTATATAAAAACACAATTGAAAGAAAACGCTACCATCAGAAAAAAACAGGCCCTTCTAAGGTCAGCATGTGGCAATCACAATTGAAAATAACAATAGCTTGAGGAAACTGAATTTCATTCTAATGATTGCCTACGATACACAGCATACACGTTTTAATTACATATCAAATTACATCTGAAACAAAACTTCATGTCTACAGTTTAGTTTAATCTAAGATGTTTTGTGTAACGTAAGTTAACAATATTGGTATCGAAGGCCGTACCTTGACCTATAATGGTTTACTTTTATAAATTGTTACTTGGATGGAGTGTTGTCTCATTGGCATCATCCCAAATCTTCCTATATCTATATATTTCAGAAAGAAAATTAGAATAAGGCGATAAATGTATTATAAAAATATATAACAAAAAGTAAAATCACAAAAATACTGAACTCAGAGAAAAATTCAATCGGAAAGTCTATAATCACATGGCAAAATGAAATGACAAAACACATAAAAAACGAATGGACAACAACTGTCATATTCCTGATTTGGTACCCGCATTTTCAAACCTGGTTTAATAGCGCGGAACCTCTCATTTTGTTGACAGTCTCGTCAAATTCCTTTATATTTACAATGATACGTGAACAAAACAGACATAATATAGTCAAAATATGGGTGCAGCAGTCATCATCGTATAACAATTTTAAAAAGAACAATTTAATAGAACACAAAAACAACTATCTACAAACACATTCATTGATTCGAGTGTCTGACGTCAGAAAATTATATACGTCACATATTTTTGTCGTTCAATATCTCTACCAACCATTTTTAAATTTCACATGGGCAATGCTAGCATATGTTAAAAAATCTAAAGTATGTAAGAATTCATTTAAGTTATAAAAATAGACCGAGATTTGAAATAGTCCAAAAGTCATATAGAATATATAAGAATCCACAAATAGTTCAGTCCAATATACGATTGAATAATTTTGACGTTTGTGGTTCAACGTATTTTCTAATTCATAATAGAAATGTATCATAATGACATATACTAGAACAATATCATACTGACGGGATCTTTTAAAGTACAGAGTCACGTTATAAGAACCAAAGAAACACAAAAAGTCGCACAAACAAAACACACCAGCGAAAAATGAAAGATAATACAAACACATTGACGTGATGTTTAAGTACCGAAGCACGTTAAACGGATATCACAGAAAACAATCCAACAGTAAAAGTAATATTAATAATAGAACAAATACAAATGAAAGAACAATATAACACGTTGTTAATATGACAAACAACATCAGTACGCAGAATCTTTACATCAATACACAATACAGGATAGTGTATATATGTCCTTCTATATGCTTTATACAATACATTTGATGCTTACACCTCAATTTGTACCTGCATAAATGTGAAGAATATGTTCTTAAGTCGAATGTCATTAATTAATACAACGTCTATTAACAGAGGAGATTACAAACTAAAACGATAGTATCATAATAAAAATGTATTTAGTACTGTTGTAGTAAAAAAGAAGATAACACATACACAAATAATGAATAAGTGCATGTAAGTGACAAATAAATTAGAGTCCAGTCTAGTCAGTCCAGTCCAACAACCCAGTCCAGTCCAGTCTAGGTACTAGTAATATACTTTGCCAAATTATTGGTGAATGAAACCCAGTTTCATAAACTACGCACGTGTAAAAGGATGTTTACAGTTACGTCACAAAACATTTAGATCTAGCCAAACACACATACTAGGGTTATGCGTCAATAATTTAGTTTCAATAGGCAATTGAAAAGAACTTTGGTTTCCCTGACATGTGAGGCCCGACAGACCTGAAATCTTATTTTATTCTTTTTAATTCTTTTGTGAAAAATCATTTTCACCTAACGGATAATTTGTGTGTATTAAAACCTAACAGTAAACTATTGTTTAACATCCATTCCACTTGTATTTTTACCCATCTGTTGCACATTGTTGAAGGTTGTACGGTGACCTATAGTTTTTAATTTCTGTGTCATTTTGGTCTTTTGTGGAGACTTGTCTTATTGGCAATCATACCACATCTTTGTTTATAAGCTATGCGAAGGTAAAGGAATGGTCATCGATCAATGCTCACAAACTTATGAACCGATATACGCAAAAAAAGTCAAAAAAAACGTCAAAAAAACCAAAAAAAAAACCAAAAAAAAACGTCATTGAAATTTGCCGAAAAGAAACCAAAGCAACACTTTCTGTTTCATTTCAAAGAAAACACAAACAGTAATTGAAATGGTGGAAAAAACAGACCCGAAAGAGTAAGGGGACACTAAGAATTTTTGCTTGCAAATAAATTTCACCTAGACGCTAGACAGTACATACAATATATAGCAATTACTTTCTCGATAAAGTATAAATAAAAAAATAAGCTAAATTAAAAGATGTCTGTTGTATCCATTTTCTTAACGTGGGACGTTACTATATAGCTGCAGTTCAAAAGAAATATTGTTAAGGTGGTATGGGTGTCTTCCTCCTTCTTGGATTGTATAAAACAGAGAATCAAAGGTCCATATATTCTATCAAGTTAGCAAAATGTAATGCAGAAATGCAGATATTTAATGTGAATTTTCATTTAAAAGTACAAATTTATAAGAGTATCACTTACAAATATTAATATTTTTGCAAATATTTATTATTTTTTTATTTTTTTTATTTTTTTTTAAACTGGCATTTCAAGGGGAGATAACTCCAAAACAGTGCATTTTCTGAAGAATTCTTCATGAAATTTTCCTATTTTGTATTTTAGCCGGAAAAAACGTACGGTGACCCTATTTTTTCTGTTGATATTCTCAAAGCATTGTCTGAAAGCTATCTTTTCCTTCAGTATTTAACAATTCTATCATTTTATTTAGTTTCTAATCACAAAATGGTGTTTTTCCTGTATAATCCATACAAAATCTGTCAATTTGTCACGTCCTGTAGCTTGAGAAAATGCACGGTGACCTATCATTTTTATTATATTTTTCAACATTTATCAATAGATACTACGTTTTGGCAAAGTATGAACAAATTCTATCATTTTTATTTTAGACTCCCATACCACCTTAAAACATCCTAATTTATGTTTTATTGTTGTAGTTGTTATCATCGGTTATATATGTTATAATCATGTCAACAAAATAATGTAATTTGCCTATACACCTCAGATGGTGACTGGTAAACAGATTGATTCAATTTTATAAGTTAATAAATACTTCCTTATCATATTTTTATCAAAAGATTAAAACTGTCGGAATGCTGTCTTGTACCTAAAAAATGAATAAGCGATTAATAATACATGCAGGACTGATATCATAATCCAAATAACAGGAAGAAAGAAATATGAGGAAACTTACAAACGTATTTAAGATAAGAGTGTGATGAATTTGCAAACTTACCTGGTTCTTGCTTATTTTATAATCCGATTGTAAAGTCCAACAGAAAGAAATATCATTCATTCCCTTCATTTATTTACACATTGTTTTACTTTCACTTTCGATTTGTTTACATTTTACTGGGTGAGTAGTAATTGTTTTGGGGTCAGGAATTGACCTATAAATCCGGAATTCCCACGATCATGATCAGTTGTTACAAAGTATATAACCGTCACAATAGTGCTTTGTTATATCATATATGCTTAGGTGTTGTAAAACGTTTTAGTGATAAAGTCGTTTTTGGAATAGTCTATTGTATGGACGAGTCTACAATTTACTATATATACCAAGGTTTTCACAGTTCACATTGTTCTGGGTTTAGAATTCAAGCCGAGCAGTTGGATACAAGAGAAGAAGAAAGGTGAGATTAATCTATAGTTCTGAATAAGAATTATAAGCAGTGGTCCTGAATAAGGAGCCAATTGATTAATTCAGTAATTGCTGCTGAAGAAGCAGTGGCTTCAGAAAGAAGCATTGGCGGTATACAAAATAAAGTATTTCCAGTGGTCCTGAGTAAGGAGCCAAGTGATTAAATAAGTATAGCTGCTGAAGAAGCAGTGGCTGCAGAGAGAAGCATTGAATAAGAGCAAAGAAGTGACCAAACAGTCCAACACACGCACTGGCCCAAATAAAGTAGATATAAAGCAGTGGCTACAAGTAAAGCACTGGCTCAGTATATTAATAATACGTTGCTTTTAGAAAGCATTGGCTAAGCAAAAGTATATCAAGATATTTACTATCATCCTTGGCATTTATCGTCTATTACCCAAAGACTTCTTAATTTGGAAGCCCAGCATTAATATAAAGAAAATCCGAATACTCAGTTGATAAAATAACGCTACCAATTCTTGAGCCTTGACTGTATCCAGAGAAACGACTCTGGTACGAAACCCAGAGTAACGCAGTTGCGTACCCCCGGTACGTGACATATTTTTGGTGGCAGCGGTGGGATACAGCAAGGCTCTGGATATATTTTAAATAAAATATTAAAAATGGACAAGTATAATGAGTTAGGGCAACAAATAAGTTTGTTAGAAGAAGAATTAAGCGATCGAATGCAGACTTTAATGAGCCAGGGACCAAGTGCAAATTTATATTCTACCCCAAAAATCCCAGTAAAAGATTTAAGTGACTCTGGTATAATTCAAACGCGTCACGGCGATTTCATGCAAGATACGCATCGTGCCAGTATCGGTACAGATCGGAATGTTCCAAGACCCGAAGTTCCGCGTTTATATGGGCCATTTACCACTATAAAGACGGACGACAAAGGAGCGCGGCCAAAAGAACTGACAACGCAGAAGACACACACTACAAAGAAAGAAGCAGGAACCGAAGCAATGCCGATGCCAGATGTATCACCGATACTGAGGGAAGAATTACGCCAAAACAAGCCAGTCCGCAACACTAATTCCGCTGACAAACCTAGCCACGGGAAGACACGGCGCGAAATTAAGCTTGCCAATTATGATGGAACGAGTGAATGGAGCGATTTTAAGTCACATTTTGATGCCTGTGCGGTGATCAACAACTGGGATGACCAAGAGAAGGGTCTGTACCTTGCAACAGCTTTAAGAGGACAAGCACAAGGAGTGTTTAGTGATCTACCTACTGAGAAAAGAATGGATTATACTACCTTGATAAAAGCATTGCAAGAAAGATTTTCGCCTCCAAACCAGACTGAGTTGTACCGAGTACAATTAAAAGAAAGAAGACAAAAAGCTAGTGAAAGTTTGCCGGAGCTTGGTCAGGCCATAAGAAGATTGGTAAACAAGGCTTATCCTAACGCACCAAGCGAGGTTAGAGAAACTTTAGCAAGGGAACAATTTTTAGATTCTCTTGTGGATTCAGAGATGAGAATAAGGATAAAACAATCTAGACCTGAAAACCTCAATCAAACCATATGTCTTGCCGTAGAATTAGAAGCTTTTTACAAGGCTGAAAGAAAATACGACACTGGCAGAGGTCATTTGCGCGCCACATGCACTGAACCAAATGAGTCTTACGATAAAATGGCAAAAATGATGGAAGACTTTTCAACAAAAATTCAATCCCTCCAAAAGGACCTTGATAATTTTAAAAGCGATATGACAAGGAAAGACTCCGATACCAATATGCCTGGATGGAAAGACAAGATACAGTGCTACAATTGTGGAAGATTTGGACATTTTAGAAATGAATGTAGAGCTCCTAAGAAGCCTTACAATGGAAGCAATGGTAGGGGAAACGGAGCAGTGCGGCCTTTACACTACAACAGTCGACACAGGCGAATGGAAAGAAGAAAAATTAACGTGGGAACAGATGCTTCAAACATGGAAGCTGGTGCGTACATTGACGTCGCCGTTCATAACCAGCCTACCAAGTTTTTAATAGATACTGGTGCCACGGTTACTTTAGTTTCGCACGCTTTGTTTTACAGAATACAGAAAAAGGAACGACCGGAACTTGAACCAATAACCCAAGTCATTATTTCAGCAAATGGAACAGAGCTGAGCATAGCTGGTAAGGGAATGTTCTGTATAGAGATTGGACAAGACAAGTTTATAGTCGAAGCTTTGGTTGCCGACATATCTATTGACGGGATACTGGGTTTAGATTTTATGAAAGAGAATAATTGTAAAATAGATTTACAACAGGAAACCCTTCAATGCAAAAGTAACACATATCCTATGGCGTTTTCTGGCAAAATAGGCTGTTACAGAATTTCAGCCGCAGAGGATATCAGTATACCACCAGGAACAGAAGCTTTTGCACGTGGTAGGATTAATGACTATGATACGTTAACCAGTAAACTGCAGATAGGCATTATTGAGCCAAGCGAGAAGTTTGTGAAAAGGGACAACGCTTTACTGGCAAAGACCTTGGTTGAAGCACGAGAACAAGTGCCAATTAGATTGCTAAATGTTTCAAATAATGTAACAACAATACGAGCCGGAACCATTGTTGGAGAAATAAGTCCAGTAGAAGATGTAATCACCATGACTGAAAACACCAGAAAAGAACACAAAAATCCAAAACTAGACAACGAACTGCAGAAGCTGGTCAATGAAGCAAGTTCCCATTTGACTGAGAAGCAGAGACATCAAGTTACTGACTGTTTGCAGCAATACAAGTCGCTTTTTGCGCTGTCCGATAACGATCTCGGATGTACTAGTATTGTACGCCATCGCATCAACACCGGAACAAATTATCCTGTCAAACAACCACCTCGGCGGACACCGGTAGCCATGCGCGATGAAATTGACAAACATATTGACGATATGTTAGAGCGAGGCGTGATCGAGCCGTCTGAAGGGCCATGGTCATCAGGGATTGTACTTGTTAAAAAGAAGGACGGGTCGACTCGCTTCTGTGTCGACTATCGTCGACTCAATGACCTTACGGTAAAAGACGCGTATCCGTTACCTCGAATAGACGATTCATTGGAGCAGCTCGCTGGCAACAAGTGGTTCTCAACTTTAGACCTTTGCTCAGGTTATTGGCAGGTAGAGGTAGAAGAGAGTGACCGTCCTAAAACTGCGTTCGCGACACGGCGTGGACTTTTCCAATTTCGTAAAATGCCGTTTGGGCTCGCCTGTGCTCCGGCAACATTTGAGCGGTTAATGGAAAGAGTTATGGCTGGACTACAGTGGAACATTTGCTTGGTGTATTTGGATGACATAATTGTAGTTGGCAGAAATTTTGAAGAGATGTTAACTAATTTGCGACAGGTTTTTGATAGATTGATTGACGCCGGGTTAAAGTTAAAACCCAAAAAGTGTTCGTTGTTCGCAAAATCAGTGTCCTTCCTTGGACATGTAATAAGTGAGGATGGTGTTGCAACGGATCCACAAAAGGTGGAGGTTATTAAGCAATGGTCAGAACCGAAAGATGTAAGCGAGTTGCGCTCATTTCTCGGCCTGTGCGGATATTATAGGAGATACATAGAAAATTTTGCAGGCATTGCAAAATGTTTGCACAAATTAACAGAAAAGGGTCGCGAATACTTGTGGACAGAGGAGTGTCAAGATGCGTTTCAGACATTGAAATCCAAGCTTCTCGAGGCGCCACTACTGTCACATCCAGATTTTTCGAGACCTTTTATACTTGATACGGACGCAAGTCAGTCTGCAATTGGAGCAGTCCTGTCCCAGGAAATAGACGGAAAAGAAACGGTTATTGCTTATGGTAGCCGTACACTTTCGAAGACCGAGCGTAAATATTGCGTCACTCGAAAAGAGTTACTCGCCGTAGTTCATTTTGTTAAGCATTTTAGGCATTTTCTGTATGGAAGAACGTTTGTTGTCAGAACTGACCATAGCTCTCTGCAGTGGTTAATGAATTTTAAGAACGCAGAAGGACAGCTTGCGAGATGGCTGGAAGTCCTTAGTTCGTATAACATGAAAATTAAGCACCGACCTGGAAATCAACACAGAAATGCTGATGCACTTAGCAGAATGCCATGTAAACAATGTGGCTTCGAACAAGACTGGGAGAAGAAACTAGTACGTGTTAATGTTGTTACACAAGCACCACCTATAGAGGTGAACGAATCAGCTATCTGTACAAATGATGGGAGTGATGAAAATAAGACGCTGTTGGTACTACAACAAGAGGATGAAAACATATCATTGATAAAGAGTTGGGTATTAAATGGCAAGAAACCGCTTTTCAAAGAAATTGGGGAATGTAATTATGCAGTTAAGAGTTTATGGTCGCAATACGAAACATTGAAAGTTGATAACGGTTTATTGTGCAAGGAGCAAAGCACGGGAGGCAAACTACGCGTCATCGTACCCATGAAAGAAAGGCGCGTCGTTTTACAGCAATGCCATGACAATAAGACATCCGGACATCTTGGGATAAGAAAAACATTAGGAAGATTAAAATACAGGTTTTATTGGCCTGGAATGCGTCGTGATGTGGTGGCCTACATAACAGGATGTGAGACTTGTGTAAGAAGGAAAGGCCCACAAAAACGAAAGAGAGCGCCAATGCAGATTCAAAGGTCAGGCTTCCCTATGGAAAGGATAGCCGTCGACATTTTGGGCGAGTTGCCAAAAACCGCCAACAACAATAAATATATACTGGTGATAGCTGATTACTATACAAAATGGACAGAAAGCTTTCCCATGGAGAACATGGAAGCATCGACGGTTGCAAATATCATAGTAACAGAAATTATTTGCAGATTCGGGGTACCTACACTGATTCATTCAGATCAAGGAAGGCAGTTTGAGAGTGAGCTTTTCTCTGAAATGTGTAACCTCCTACAAATCAGCAAAACCCGTACAACCCCATATCACCCACAATCCGATGGTATGGTTGAGAGATTCAACAGTACTCTAGTAAAAATGCTAAGTGCGTACGTGGACGAGCATCACACAAACTGGGATCAGCTTCTACCTTATGTGATGATGGCTTACAGAACAGCTGTACACGAAACAACCGGCAGCACTCCGAACCGTATGATGATGGGAAGAGAAGTAGCTACTCCTGTAGATATTATGTACGAACTCCCAAGGGAAGTGAAGTCTATTCCAGCTAACAAGTGGGTATGGGAGTTACAGGAAAGAATGGAAGACGCCCACCAGTTTGTACAGAATCATGTTAACAAAGAAATGCTTCGGCAGAAGCAATATCATGACAAACATTTAAGTTGGAATAAATTTAATAAAAGTGATAAAGTGTTTGTTTTCTTTCCTGTTCGTAAGCTTGGCCAATCCCCTAAGTTTACAAGTTATTGGCGGGGTCCCTTTAAAGTGTTAAAACAATACTCAGAGGTAACATACCTAGTTAATTGTGGCAGAAAGGGTCGACCACAGGTAATACATGTTGATCGCATGAGACAATGCAAGGATCAACGTTTGTTAGGTGAACCATTACTAGGAGAGCGTTTACAAGGGCTCGAGCCGTCAAATCAGGTATCCGAAATGAACGATCGAGCCCAAGTTGTTGACGAAAGCGCCCCAATTGAATTTGATTTTGAGAATACATATGAGACCATTGAACAAGACGAACACATTAATTTACCAAGATTAAGACGGGAAAGGAAGCCTCCCACTTGGTTAAATGATTATGTTCAAGATTAAAGTAAAAGAAAATATAAATAAAAATAAAAAAAAAAAAAAAAAAAAAAAAAAAAAAAAAAAATATGAATGAATGAAACGTGTATAGAAAGTATAACTGTACATAACATTTAATTTTGTATATACATGTATATATTTACAATGAGTTCTCTTATATTACAGATGGCTAACACAAAGAAGACACCACGGGAAAGATGGAGGTGCCCTGTTTGCCAAGTACGGTTCCAAACAGAAAAGGAGTTGGAGGATCATGTTATAGCATGTGCAAAGAGAAGGTCTTCAGAAGAAGAGTACTTATGTGATCTGTGTCCTTACGCAACAAGCAGGAAGAGTGACTTCACAAGGCACCAGAGAAGGAGACATGCAGCATCCTTGTCAGCCATAGATGATACCGATAGTGAATGGGAGAAACAAAATCCAGGCACACTATCGGATGTCCTTGGAGAGCCTACAAACAAGAAAGGCACAACAGGTAAATCAGTGATGGTCACAGGACCACTTATCAAAGGCAGAGTAGTTAGGAAAAGCACGTCTCCTCTACCAGTGGCTACTTCTTCAAAGAAGAGATTACTAGAAACCCTTAAGAGTTCATTAGGACCACAGCCAATAGCCAAGAGATTTACATTGCCGAGGTTGCCAACCACAACCGCAACTGTAGTGGTACCTCCTGTGACAAACTCGTTTCTGATACCGAGAATGATGGATACTGATTCCGATGACAGTTCTGTATCAAACCCATCACCACCATTGTTCTCGTCATCACCTATGGACTTAAGAACTGTTACGACAACTACGACTGGAACCATCCCAAGCCTTGTGCCAGCACAGGTTGTCAGGCCAGTAGTTACCCCTGGATTGATGCTGGTTGAAAGAAGAGTGTTAGAAGATATAAGGAAAACGGAAAAGATGTGGAGGAAACTGAAATCTGGAAAAGATGAAGTGACATTTGATATAATAAGCATATAAATACCATAGCCAGGAAGGCTTGACTGAATTATTCAGTGATCAGTCCGACGGGATACGTTTTCAGATTGCTCTATCGTGTGATTTATTTGCAAGTGAGTGTTCGCGAAGAACAGACAATACAGATATTTAGTTACTTGTTAAAGGAAAAAGATTTCCAAGAAATTATGAAAACTTTTGTGTTTTATTGTTTATATATAATGCCTTGTTTCTTTGAATATATAACAATGATGTCCGTCGGATGGGGACGTTAAATCCGAGGCCCCGTGTTCAGGGAGTACCACGCTTTGTGCACGTAAAAGATCCCTCTCAACAAGCTCTTTGAGTGGTCCATAAGTGGCCGGTTGTTAGGCAAAATTATTTCATACATGTTTTGGCTTTGTGATGTTTTCGGTGGTTTTCAAATTTGCTATTTGGCTTGTTGGTTTTCATGGTCAAAATTACTTGTTCAAAAATCTGTCAGCATGCATATTTGAAATACAGATGGAAAATGATTTAAGGGTTCTTAGGATAAGGTTAACTTCTAAAGTTGATGCCCATGTTAAGTAATAGTGAACAGTTGAGTGGGAATCTTGTCATGTCGGGTAGATTATACATCTACGAGTTGTTTTAGTGATTAGTTACTGAAGAAGTAACGGTAACCGTTGTTTTAGTGATTAGTTACTGAAGAAGTAACGGTTGTTTAATGATATTTAGAATTGTGGTTTTTTTTTTGAATGACATGGCTCGAGGCAATACCCGGATAGAGTTTGGGACTGAAAAATGTCCACTTGATGTAGATGTACTCAATTGATTTTGGTAAATGCCGGGACGCATTTCTTGGAGGCGTGGGTAATGTGATGAATTTGCAAACTTACCTGGTTCTTGCTTATTTTATAATCCGATTGTAAAGTCCAACAGAAAGAAATATCATTCATTCCCTTCATTTATTTACACATTGTTTTACTTTCACTTTCGATTTGTTTACATTTTACTGGGTGAGTAGTAATTGTTTTGGGGTCAGGAATTGACCTATAAATCCGGAATTCCCACGATCATGATCAGTTGTTACAAAGTATATAACCGTCACAATAGTGCTTTGTTATATCATATATGCTTAGGTGTTGTAAAACGTTTTAGTGATAAAGTCGTTTTTGGAATAGTCTATTGTATGGACGAGTCTACAATTTACTATATATACCAAGGTTTTCACAGTTCACATTGTTCTGGGTTTAGAATTCAAGCCGAGCAGTTGGATACAAGAGAAGAAGAAAGGTGAGATTAATCTATAGTTCTGAATAAGAATTATAAGCAGTGGTCCTGAATAAGGAGCCAATTGATTAATTCAGTAATTGCTGCTGAAGAAGCAGTGGCTTCAGAAAGAAGCATTGGCGGTATACAAAATAAAGTATTTCCAGTGGTCCTGAGTAAGGAGCCAAGTGATTAAATAAGTATAGCTGCTGAAGAAGCAGTGGCTGCAGAGAGAAGCATTGAATAAGAGCAAAGAAGTGACCAAACAGTCCAACACACGCACTGGCCCAAATAAAGTAGATATAAAGCAGTGGCTACAAGTAAAGCACTGGCTCAGTATATTAATAATACGTTGCTTTTAGAAAGCATTGGCTAAGCAAAAGTATATCAAGATATTTACTATCATCCTTGGCATTTATCGTCTATTACCCAAAGACTTCTTAATTTGGAAGCCCAGCATTAATATAAAGAAAATCCGAATACTCAGTTGATAAAATAACGCTACCAATTCTTGAGCCTTGACTGTATCCAGAGAAACGACTCTGGTACGAAACCCAGAGTAACGCAGTTGCGTACCCCCGGTACGTGACAAGAGAAACACTTTTTTGTTTATATTTGAAAGGACGATAAAGAGGAGTGGTTATTTTATGTACATTTTAAGTCTCTTTATTGATGATCGATGCTGAAAATTGAAAACCTGATACAAATTTTAATAGTGGATATAAAAAAAAACGGACAAAAAGTATAGCCAAACACACACATCAATGAATCAGAGCTATTCATGCGGGAGATAACTTTCACAATATCGATATGAGTTGCTACGATTTATAACACAGTATCCGTATTTTCTTTCCATTACTGAGGTACTTATACTTATTATACTAGGACTTGAAAATTAAGATTAACAATATTTTTATCTTACATTGTATTTTCATTATTTAAATATTCTATTTTTTTTACAATATTTTTATATATCTGGCTTTCCAAACTTTCTATATGTGCTTAAGTGTAATACTTGTACGTCTTCTGCTCACTGAAGTGCGTATATATTTGAACCATTCAATTTTAATGTCTCCGTGTTGAAACTATCAGATAGAGAAGATGGGATGAAACAGTAAAAGTAAAATTATCAGTACTGCAAGTTAAACAACATTAAAAGATTTTTGTCATGAGCTATATAAAGAAATAGACAATTAAAAGGATAGTTTTGCAAAGTTTATTCACTATCAATGGAAAGAAAGGGATATAAATAAACTCTTAGACGCTCGATTAAAAAGTGCTCAAAGACTTTAAAAAAATCGAAATAAGAGAGTATTTAGAACTTTAATTTCAGAAGGTTTTGTCAAAGGTAATCGATATTTCGGGTAGAATATCATTTTCATTTCGAAAAATTAAGATTTGTAAGCAGTTAATTTGTAAATATGATATTTCACTGTTTGATTGGATTAGAAATTTCAAATTGACCTGAAACATACCACATGGTCGAAGAAATGATGAATGGGATATGAACTTTGTCCTTCATTAGTCTATTTGCAAATTACCGATTTGATTATGTTATTACACACTTTCAAAACAAATTACTTCCCTTTGTCAATCGTAGACTGGTTCCATACCGGACATTGTTTACTTTTGCCTATGCAATGCATGACTTTTGCCTATGATGAATTGGAAGTGATGTGTCGGCGGTTTAACGTACTTTTTTTTTTTATCAAAAATAATTTCTAATGTCAAAATTATTTAGTAGCTTACCAACAAATTAATGTTATTAAAAGATTTGAAAACCTTCACGGCCGACACTCGGCTAACCGAGAGATAGGTCGGTTCATCTATATTGAGTATGCGGCTATATCAGCGGTTGGTCTGTTAATCGGGTTGGTTATACGTCTGTTAAGAGTAAAACGCACAATTTTACTATTAAAATCTATTTAATATACAGATTTTAGGTACATTATTAGAATCAAATCAAAAAAAGAAAAGTGTCTGACAAAATGATATATGTCATAGAACATTTTCCAACTGTAAAAACATTTCATAGTCTGCGCAGTTTTCAGTAAAACTAAAAGGCGTCGCGCAAGTATGTAGTATTGATGCTTATACGCATAGCAATTTTTGTAATGAAAGGCGACAAAAACAATTTTAGATATCATTTAAAGGACACAAAATCGTACTTTGGTTCTAAAATATAAATTGAAATTAGTAAATATTTCATAATTGTAATATAACGTGAGTAATACCACGTTTTAGTGAACATTATGGGAATAAAGTCTGTTAATGGGTTGGACAATTGAAATTGTGTCAGTTAAGAGTTATTTAGCCACGACAATAGTTGTGCTACCTTTATATTTTCCCTTTGAAAAAGTGAAGAATGAGATGCTCTTGAGTAAAAAAAATGACAATACGCTGCAACAGTATCCTTCTAGTAAGAACATTTTTATTTTGACTTCCTTTTAATTTTATTAAGGGGTTTGTCACTTCAATATATGGATATGGATTGCCTGCTGGAATATGCATGAATCTATTATTAACGTTTTCTTCAGCCTTAATTTTTGTGTCTGTTCAAAGTAGCACGTTCTCAAATCCGTCCGAAAGTGTCTTTCTAATACAACACAGGGTACATATAACATGTTGTCGTTCTCATATGCACATGATATTTGTCACTGGACGTTAAACTCTAAATCGTCAACATCATCCGATTGGTTCTTTTCTTCTATTACTGAATCATCTGTTGTTTACAAATCTGTCTAAAGAAGTAAATGGAAAGGAGCGAATGCAGCTACATTTGGTTATCTTAAGTTTTAATTCATTTTATTCCGTTTAGTTCCTTTCTACATAAGTGCAGAGGAGAACTGCAGTTGTCCGCATGTAAACTTTTAGCATTTATTACCAATATGAGTACATAGCAATCCGTTACTGTTTCAACACCCAGGGGTGTTTCATGTCTTTATTCTCAAACAGTTATTATTTTTTTCTATCTTTTTTTATGCCCCACCTACGCTAGTAGAGGGGCATTATGTTTTCTGGTCTGTGCGTCCGTCCGTCCGTTCGTTCGTCCGTCTGTCCCGCTTCAGGTTAAAGTTTTTGGTCAAGGTAGTTTTTGATGAAGTTGAAGTCCAATCGACTTCAAACTTGGTACACATGTTCCCTATGATATGATCTTTCTAATTTTAATGCCAAATTAGAGATATTACTCCAATTTCACGGTCCAATGAACATAGAAAATGATAGTGCGAGTGGGGCATTCGTGTACTGAGGACACATTCTTGTTTATTAATGCATCACTTCCTACTGTCCTTATCTATTATTCTATATATTCTGTGTTTCCATCCAGATTCTCGTGTATACAATGAGGGTCTGGATTGGGGGTGTTGTTTATTTCTATATTCTTTAAATTGTCTGTTACTTTTCTCTACATTTTATTTTATCTTACTCATTGTTATTTCTTTATTCTTTATATATGCTAGCATCCCAATATATTTTACTTACTGGTGTTTAGTTACATTACGACGTTTATCTCTGATTTATATACTGGTTAATACCAATTTAGATACAAATTAGTGTCATTCATGACAACCTAAAAAGAATCCACATGATATATGCGACCATTCTTAGGTGAAATCAATATGTATAGATTATAACATGCCCTTTTCTATATTAGCCCTGGTATCATCCCGAGACTCCCATATCGGCCTCGAGGCTTTAGCCGAGGGCCGATATGGGTCGAGGGATGATACCAGGGCAAATATGGAAAAACATGTTATAGTCTTTAAGCTATTTATCACATATTTAAGTGTTGCAGAAAAGAGGGAAAAAAGGTCAATTATAACAATTTAATGAAACATAACAGGTAAATCTTAAAAATTTATCCGTATCCGTAACAAATATGTGATAAGATATAAATATTAACACATAGCTGAGAGGGTGATAGAGCAGATTGGGTCCCGAGAAAACATTGTCATCCGCGGCGAAGCCAAGGGTGACAATGTTTTTTTCGAGGGATACCGATCTGCTCTATCACCCTCTCAGCTATGTGATATTTGATTTATTATAATGAATGTCCTATCATCATTTTCTTTAACAGATGAGTTTTATTATAAAGTATTTTCTATGTAGTCACGTACTTGACAGCGTAACGGGTATTTGAAAAATCATCAGAAGTGAAGTAAATAGACAATAGTAGTGCATTGACTTGACATATAAACGATACAAGGATTAGGCCCGAAACGGGAAAAAAGCTCTGCTATCAAGAAAAAAAATATTTTCAATTGTTGTTATTTTGTTATTGTTATTTATTTTATTTAAATTTTGGGTAAATACCCCTTTCAAAAGGCCTCATATCTGGCTGAGGAATATACATCACAATGAACATGATGAAATGTGCATCACCAGTTGAAACCCATCGATGGTGAACGAATGCGTTTAATATCAACAATAAGCATAACACACACTGATTTATAGGTTTTAAAGTGAAAATATTAACAAGTGAAATACGTTTTTCCAACAATTGTAAAAGAAATAAGTTGAGTCGTTCCACGCTTCGTTGTATAGTAAATTAGAACTTTAAGCATTGTCTATAAAATAACTTGATGTAGATTCAATTCATTGTCGTTTAAACTGCCGATTTTTGATTGGTCTAGCCGAGAGAAAATTGTCACCCGCTCAGCCATGTGATAGAGTAAATTAACACCTTCGTATTAGGCAATCAAAATATGGCATTTTAACATGATGTATAATAATACTTTAATATTACACTTTTTTATATCAGTTTTCAATATTCATGGCCTAAATTCATTGTTCATGTCAGTGTTTCCGTATATATTATGTTTCATTGCTCATGTGTTGTTTCCGTATATTTTAGCCACTCGTCTTGAGCCTACCCATTTGATCCGATAACACCCCATACAGCAATAAAATTATACGTTTATTGCCATTCATAACTCTTAACAGACCAATTAACAGACCGGGTTTTATACATCCGACCCATTAACAGACCAGGTTTTAAATAAAGATTGATTTATGTCACCAAAGTACAGATTTTTGTGTAGATTTTTCACACAATGATATCAATTTGGTTGACAAACATAATGCCTGTCTTTGTTCGATGTTCAAAATATCGTATATAAGTAAATTCAACCAACGTGCCTTTTTGTGTACATTTTGTGTGTGTAAAATGTGTATAAATTTATTGATGAGTAACACGCCTTTTCATTTTATAGATCGTACATCGAAGCTAGAAAAATGATAATTACACCACTGGATTCAGTACATTTAATTGTTTTGTTAGACATGAATTATTTTTATAATAAACATATATTTAAAAAGTTATACAATGAAACATGCAGAATTTCCAATGATTTCCTCGATAACACCTGATTAACAGACTTTAGCCAACCCGATTAACAGACCCACCTCCGATATAGCCACATACTCAATATAGATTAACCGACCAATCTCTCGGTTAGCCGAGTGTCGGCCGTGACCTTAAAGATTACTCATGTTACGTTCAGGTAAATTTGCTCTCTCTGCTAGCTTTCCATTGTAAAAACAAATTAATGTCCCTCCTAAAGGAAACAACTAAATAAGGGATCTCTAATTACAGGGCCAATTACAGGAATTGGCAAATAGCCTATTGCTAGTGGACATGGATGCATATGCATACATCACTAAAAAGCATACTTAGTACCACCTCCGCAATGATTTAACAGCCGATGGCACGGTGGGTATGGTTGTCCTGCGAGAGAACGTTCTGTGCTGGTGATTTGGTCCTGTCAGATGCTGGTGGGTCCTGATTCTGTGCTGGTGGGTTTGTTTACATTGTATCAGAACGGCAATAAAACGACTGTTGCGTTGCTTTATTTTTCTCTGATGTGTCATAAGTACCATGCAAAGTATATTGCAACAATATTATATTGCAAACGTCGTGCAAGTTCGTTAAACGAAATTGTCCTGACGCTGTGCTGGTGATAAGAAAAACGGTCCTGGTTCTGTGCTCCTATGTCCTGGTTCTGTACCTTTATATTTTAGTTAAAAGTGGCATATATTCAAGATCATTGTTGCTGTACTGTTATTGACTAATTAACTGTTGTCTGCTTTCTTGAAATTGACATTGTTGTGAATCTGTTTACTGTTAATATGAGAGAAAAAATACCTCTATTTTTTTATTTTGTTTTAAATTAACTGTAATCTTATTTATTGGCCTGTTAATGGAACCCTTCTTGTCCCCTTAATTTTAAGATAAGAAAATATGTTTACGATTTTCGAGATTACGATCATTTTGCAAGATCACCAAAATACGTTTTTTATATAATACTTATTTGTTTGTGAACAATGGAGTGCTGTTTATAAGAATGACAATAGTATTGCGGGTTTGTTTGTTTTTGTTTGTTTTTGTTTGAAGGGGGATGGGGGGTGGGGGATAAGTTAGAGCGAGGTTACAGCGAAAATTTTAAGCTTGGAATAGTTTCCCGTAAGATTTAAAAGTTGTATTTTAAAAGAATATGTATCTTATAGCTAATAAGAATCACTTGCTGTATCTGTAAGATTTTTTCAACATAATTTTTTTGTCTTTACGGTTATCAGGTATTTTTTTTTTCGAAAGTTCTGTAGAACACTAAACAAAATCACTATTTTATGAATGGGTAGAGTAGAATATGTAAGAGAATGAAGACAAGATAACCTAGAGAACACTAACAAAACTAAGATTTCTTAGCTTTTTTATTTCAAAATTCCAAAATAAATAAATATTTTTGATAAAGAATTACGGGGGAGGAAGTGAACAATGTGTCCTACTATTCTATATTTATATATTTCTATGAATAAAAATCAAATGTGCCTTAATCATAATTGAAAATTAGTAAATGGAAAAAATACCCAACTAAAATACACTTTTATTTTAATATTGGTAATATCACTAAGCTCTGTAGTAATGACTCCTGACTTAGATATTTCACTTCATCCATTTTTTTTCTGCATTTTTTTAAATTGTGAATTCTTAGTATTATTATATTTCAATGTAGCCTTAATTTATATTAAAAAAAACTGAATCTAAAGCCAGATATATTAAACATTTTTGTTTAAAAATCAACGTAAACACGCCTGGAAAATGCGTACTCGGCTGTCTGTAATCGACCATTTTTAGACACCCTCCTAAAAAACAAGCCGGGGTGAGGGTTCAGAGATGTAAATTAAGTACTTAGATCAATATTTTATCTTTTCGTGTAAGCTTTATGACCCCTTCTGTGGCCTGTCCATTACGAAATGTGCAAACTGCAATAGTATCAAAACAGCACAGACAATGAATAATAGAGATATAATTTTGTACATATATCAAGGGGAAACTTCTTGCAAAGCATTATTATTTATAGTTCATTATTGTATTTAGTAGAAAAAGACAATTTGGTGAGAAAAAAAAATCACTATTTTTGTAGAAAATTCACAGGAGGAAATGAGGAGGGTTGGTTGGGTAGAAGTGGGGAGGGGTATGCGGAGCGCTAAAAAACATGTCTATGCGGCATGGGCTTTGATCATTGTTGAAGCATCAATGTAAGGGGCATTTTAAGTCTTTATAAAACTTTTCTTATTTTAGATACTATATATTGTTATCTGACATTGGACGAAAGATGTTGCCCTTTTATGTAATTATGTAATACAAGTTACGATCATTTGAAAACACATATTAAACAGCCAAATGGATGCACAAGAGCTAAAATAGGAGTCATAGATCCTATTGACAACAATAATCTGCCTAATTTTATTGATTTTGTAACATTTGTTTCAAATATGACCAACTTCTTATCCACGATCACCAGCACCGTATCAGACCCCACCAGCACAATGACAGGACCCACCAGCACAGTATCAGGACTTGAATAAATTGAGAAAATGCTAAATTTTAATAAATTGCAATGTTTTTACACAAAATAGTATTGTCGTGTGGATTGCGGTATAGAAAGCGGACTCTATGAGCATTTTTGTTTTATTTTTTCAGTTCGAGATTTTCTGAAAATGGGCATTTTTGTGTTACACTTACTGAAACAGTTTAGAGGGTCAACTTTTTAATGGTTTACATATGAACCCATTAGAAACAAAATTGAAAAATCTCAACTGTTTTCCTCCATTTTTCATGAGTGAAAACGTCAAAAATCATCATTTGTTTACATTTTTTCATGGATCACCAGCACCCGTCAGGACCGAATCACCAGCACAGAACGTTCTCTCGCAGGACAACCATACCCACCGTGGATGGGGAAAATAATAAAAGTCAATATACTGCAAATCAATACTATACAATCTAAACTAAAGGAAATAACAAGTGTCACCTTGTTCAAATTAATGAAATGATGTGTAAAATTATCTGTATGATACTTTATTATCTTGAACATGTTGAATTTTTATTTAACAGAATTTGCAAGATTGAGATGGGCACGTGTCAGCTAGAATAATGTCAGAATGTGTTAACAATTTTCTCAAGCTATTTCTAATAATAACTGGACCTGCCACGCAAGCGCTACGTGCATTAATGACATATTACTTGCAAAACAACAGCCTGACTTTTGAAGAGTTTATTGACAGAAATCAACATGAAATATATCATCTATCCTCTAATAATAAATGTTGTCAATGTGAAAACGAGTCAATTGCTCGAAGAAAGACACCAATACAATCGGCACAAATGGAAGTCTTGTTTGATACAGATTCACAAATAACTAGTAGTTCTAATAAAAGGAAAGATAATCACGATTACCGTAAAAAGGACAAGTGCTGTTGCTATGCAAAAAGTGAAATTTGCGTTGACGGCTTAGATATAACACTGCTGAAAATACTGCTTCTTCAATTTTGTGATTTATTTTTTTGGACTTGTTTTTTAAATGCTGTACACTCTGGCAGTTTTGAACAATTTTTGAAAGATAGACAGCATGAACTGTTTCATTTATGGGAACCAAAAGTTACATGTTGCGAATGCAACAAACACAGAAATACTTATAAGCGCCCCAAAATACCCGCAATTAGTCGACAAGAATTTGAAAGCTTATACACGTTTGACAGAACAATTAAGCAAAGCGGATGTACTTTAGATGATACATGTGCTTATGCTGTTAGGCAAGGAATCTCACAGAATAGCATACAAGACTCTGAGCTATTCCAAATTATGAAAAAGTGTCTTTGTCCTCACCGTATAGCAATAAGGGGCATAGTGGAAGCGAGGAATAAATGTTTACATAGCACAGAAATACCGGAAAATGAGTTCAAAATTATGTGGGAAACTTTAAAAAACAACATTTTAAGAATTGAAACCATAACTGGCTCCCAACTCTGGACCGAAGAAAGCATTAATAAACTGAAAACAAAGTTGGAAATTGAGGTTAGTTATTAAAGTTATTCACCATAAAAAAAAGTCATTCATTAAACAAGAAAATGCATCTTAGTACCTTTAAACTATTTTTTTTTATTGAGAGCCAAAGATATACAAATATAAAAAAAGGACATGCTAATTTGAATGAGTTTTACAATATCAAAAAAAAAATGTCTACTGTAAGCGTCAAACGTATACCTTCTATATCCTTCTATTTCACGTAGACTATTTACCAAGACATTTTTAAAAGGAAAACTAGCTGTCAAATTCATGTTCACTGATTTGACTCCAATTCTCGTATTTGATTTATTACATGATGAAACGTATATCTAATTCAAAGAAAGTTTAAAATAAACAAATTTGCATAACATATGCTCTATAATATTTCGAGTGTATTTTAGTCTAGACTCCATCTAATTACCATTGTGGTTACCTCCGAAAACGACCGACGGCATACAATCCGTTATAAACATAAATATAGATGAAGAAAGAAAGCGTTTTCGTGCATTTGTATTGTTCTAGTTCTGTTTAATTTCATATTAAAGATTAACTATATATATATAGATATATCAATAGTTGCTACAATGCATACGGCTCAGTACTGATTCTTGATTGAATATAATAATCAAAACGCTTATAATTTATGAGGAGAATATTCTATAAGTGTAAGAAATCAGACTTTTTTTTAGAAGATAAAGTGTTCGCATTTTTGTACTATTTAAGGTGTTTATGTTGAATGTAATGCAGCCGTTTGACATAAGATTGTTTTGTATTGGTTTATCGCCTTAGCTTATATGCAATACATACTTTATATTGGAATATTTATATCTAGCAAACAGTTGCATTGAGAACACCAAAAGGCAAGGAATTCGAGCGGACTTTTAAATTAATTTCGCATTTAAAGGGAAGAAGATTAGTGGCCTTATCTGTATTTCATCTATACTTCATGATCATGCCAGTAGTAATTCACGCACAGGCTACTTTGCAGAAAGAAAGAATATAAGAATAAGAGCCACCTGTATTTATGAGATCACATTTATTTTTCTCATTTCCACAATATTAATATGTAAAATATATGTATATCTTGTTTATTATAATTATTTTACCAGAGTATTCTCAACCAAATTAAAACCTTTTTGGAAAAATTAACACGATCGCAAGAAGATTTATTAAAACTGATGGTGCCTTTTAAAAGTGAATTGAGGAAAGATGAAATGAGGAAAAGAGAATCGAGGAAAAGAGAATTGAGGCAAACAGGAATGATAAAAAGAGGTAACTAGCTAATATAATTAACCAGGGCGGATCCAGCCATTTTTAAAAATATAGGGGGAGGGGGTCCAACTATATGCTCCTATTCAAATGCATTGATTGGCCAAAATAAGGGGGGTTCCGGTTTAGATCCGCCAATGTAAATAGACACAGCTTATAAGTCTCTATTTATTAACCTGGCTTTGTTAATATTTTTATGTTGACGACGAACTCATTTCACGTGCAAATATTGTTATATTTTTTGTGTTCTTGCGTAATATACACAGGCAATTGTTTCTGTTAATATGAGGTTTTCTATCCATACCAGTACAAAAAACACAAGGTAGCTAACGGAAATTTTCAATGTGTTCGCTTCAACCAATATTTTATTACTTTCCCTTGCCCCTTTCACGAATAAAAGTACACCAGTCTGTCGGTAATTGATTTATCTTAACAATGGAACAACTCTCACGTACCTTGAGAATACCCCTGAAACAGTGTAACACACTTGTGATTATAATTCTTGACCTTTTTCCAAACCATTGAATTTGTAAGTACTTAACTTCCGGTTTACTTAGGAAGTTAATAAAACTGTGCAATTCCATTGGTCACATTTTTCTGGTTTCTGGTAACTAATATAAATAAACAGGTAACCAAATGAAATTGACCAATCAGATTGCACTGTTATAAAGGGTCATACCTGAACGGGATATACCTGAAATGAAATAATTGTAGGTCGAAATAATCGCCTTTACCTTATATTTGACTTTTTACTAGATTTTGATATTATGACACAAGGAGCGGTCTTTGTTCAATATTGTTTATGCTGTTTTTTCACAGTGGTGATATTTTTTTTCACAGCGTATGTACATGTGTACGGTATTTATAAAGACTAAACTTGTTCACTGTTACCAAGGAGGTTATATCATATGACCTCCTTGCTATGACCATGTCTGTTGTTACGTTTCAGATTTTAACGTCTATATATATATAAAAATTTTATAAAGGGGTTTCACATCCTTTTTTTAAGTGATGTTGATTATCGAGCTCGTAAATTTCGACAACATCCGTTCATTGAAATGAAACCTGAAAATATACAACAAAATTTAGTTTGAATACAACCAATTTCAATTAAATTCAATTTTGCCTTGGAGGTTGAACATGAATAAAGGTATCCCATGGTAACATTGCGTGCGTCTGATTCTCTTTTCTGTGTTTTCCGATATCAGGAACATTCGATCTTCCCATATGAAAGTCAACATATGTTATATAGAAACTAAACATATAGAGAGTCAAATTACCAAAAGGGATCTAATTTTAGTCGAATTCTTCTGAGGTCAACTTTGCTTGAGAAGTGAAGTTTTAAGGTATGTTAAAAACAAGTGGCAAAAAAAGCAACTTTAGCATAAATGAATTACGGTGCAAAATGACGCATTTTTAAAGCAAACGAGTTATTCACTCAATAATGCACTTATGTTACACCAATGACCCAGTTTGAGTTATGATTGGAAGCCTGTAAATATCTTACCCGCCATAATTTTTATTTGTTCGTCCCAAGTTAGGATCGTTTATTTCACTGGTTTTCGTTTGTTGTTGCATTGTAAAACTATGACATTCACTTAATTTTTTGCACATGAATCAGGACGTTAGCTTTCTTGTTCGAAATGTTTAAAATTTGTCATTTGGCTTGATTGACTGTTAAATACCGTGCGGTACCGTATAGTGACTGACTTCTACTTCTTTTGTCTAGAAAAAACAAAGGGCACCAACTGAACAAACACACATTGACAATCTTTCTTATAGATAAGAAGATATGTCATGCTTGTCAATGACAAAACAGTCCAATATAGATCAACAACTAAATGTGACTATAAACAACGTATATGTCAACATACGATAAAACAATTGACAAAACCAATTCCGTACTGTAAACTATAATTCTAATGCAATGTAACGTTTGTAACGTTCATTTTGATTGGATAACGTCACTTTCTTACATGGCATCAATTGATTATTGATGCTATGGGACGTACGCGCAAGCGCAGATGGCATATGACAGATTTTAAATACATGTTTTAACGTTGTTTTCTATCAGTTTCATTAGAATGGAGATAACAATATTGTATTTTAAGCTCCGACGGCATCAATTTGGGAAACAATAAAGCGTCGCCAGTAAACTTAATTTGCGACCATCAAATCCCCAATTGATGCCGTCGGAGCTTAAAATACAATACAGTTATTTCCTAAATAGCCCCGCCAATGACAAAATATTAAAATATTAAATAATTTAGGAGGATACAAACAGCAGCTTGATTTGTGATAAAACAATAAACAAAAATCAAATACAGACGGTAACCAACAACAAAATCACTGAATTACACGATCTAACCATTTTCCAAAGCACAGCGAACGTCTTATATCTTTGATATTTCAAAAGATGGTTAAAAACAATCATGCATAGCAGATCTGATTGAATAGTTAATCATAGGTCATTATCTATTGTAGCATACATCTGATTGATATGTTAACTAGGTTATTAACCTTTCAAAATTGACAGTTCAGTGCATCCGCTAGGAATAGATCATTTCATGCAACGCATATTGCCAATAATTTACTTAATCTCATAACCATGTTAATTTTGTATGTGAAATGCATTCATGATTTCACCACTAAATGTGATACTCGTGTCTAAATTGTAAAAAATATAATTATCAAGTTTTTCGGGCGATATAAGATTTACACCATTGCTGTCCCATAATAATATTTTTCCTACGAAACAGGTGACTCAATTTCTTTAGATTAATTAATTTGGAATTCAAAAGCAAAATTGAATTCAGATCATTCAAATGTAACACTATGATTATTCATGTATTTTTTTTTTTTAATTTTTCATAGCGACGGGCAGCAAGACATCACAGCCATTAGCATCACTATCATACAGAAACTATAAACAATGTAAGTAAAAGTAATTGAATTCATAACTAAGCCAGGGTTAAGATCCGGTCCACATTGCGGATTAAGATATGATGTCGGAACCACGGGGTTATTATTTCCATTGGTTGCAGTTCTAACTGACGGCATCGAGTAATAAAAGGCACTTTTTACGGAAATGGAAACGTGCCCGGAAATTTAGAAATGATCCTTGTAAACTTATCGCTCCTTTAAATACACGTATTTTAAAAGGTTACCAGTTCAACACTGTATTACTAATAAGATCATTGAATATTGTTTTATTGGTATAAATATTGATTTAAGTCTCAGTAAATCAGAAGCCAACTAAATTTTACTTGTATGTTATATACATAATTATACACATTCATGGATCTATAATCTATCGAAACCTGTATCTTGACATTGCACCGGGTCATGTTTTCTCTGACTGTTTATGACGCTTTACACTAAATCCATTGGATGTTGGATGTGTACAGATTAATTATTTAGTCTTAAATATATGATTTTTTTTTAATGAGTTGGTTGTGGCTTTGAACTAGCTGTCAGATAACTCTGAGTACCCTCAGATCTGTTCCTAGTGTCTTTTTGTTGTTGGGCTGAACAAGTATCCGGCCACGTCCACTTGTATTTTTGTCCATCTTATGAGTTAAGCCTTTTTCAATTGATTTTTATAGCTCGTTCTTATTTTGTACTGTTTTACCACTGTCCAAGGTTAGGGGAGGGTTGGGATCCTGCAAACATGTTTAACCCCGCCACATTATGTATGTATATGCCTGTCCCAAGTCAGGAGCCTGTAATTCAGTGGTTGTATTTGTTTATGTGTTACATGTGTGTTTTGCCTCATTGTTTGTACATAAATAATGCCGTTAGTTTTCTCGTTTGAATTGTTTTACATTGTAATTTCGGGGCCTGCTGACTGCCATTGGCGATTTTGACACCTTGTGTTTGTGGTATAACATCTTGGCCACAAGTTTATCGGTTTCCATTTAGTATTAAATTTATATTAAATTAAGATCCATTTCGTTACATCTTGTGATCAATTTTATTTGGCAATCGCCATTGGCAGTCAGCAGGGTTTAAGAACATCAGTTGTTCGACCTGTTAGTCAAAAGCGTTTTGTTTCAATATACTTTTTCACTTTTTTGGTCTTTTGAAAAATGTTGTTTGTGCTGTATTTACACCCTTCTACAACGGAATTTGTTTTACATGCACACGTGTAAAAATTGCGGTTTTTATCCAACGCAATCATAGGTTTGAACGTAGTTTTCAATTTAGACTCGTTTTGTTTTTTCGTTTGGGCTTGTATCATAATTTCCCTTCGGTTTATATCATCCGTTCATCCTATATTGAATCTTAAAATTTAAGAGCTTATCTGAAATTGAGAGTAATAAATATAGACTTCCAATTACCGTTTCGATCCCTAACATCACTGAAGAGACATATATTGTCGAAATCTAGATCTGGTGTACAAAAAAAATATTGACACCTTGTGTTTGTAACATATAACATCGTGGCCACAAGTTTATTCGGTTTTCCGTTTAGTATTAAATTTATATTATTAACATCCATTTTGTTACATCTTGAGATCAATTTTATTTGGCAATCGCCAACAGCAGTCATCAGGGTTTAATAACATCAGTTGTTCGACCTGTTAGTCAAATGCGTTTTGTTTAAATATACTTTTTCACTTTATATATATATACAACTCGTCTAAACATCAACCCAACAATCTTTATAGATCTGTAAATTTGCGAAAATCCCTCGCCAGGATTCGAACCATACGACCACCTGGGCTGCACAATAATGAAACTTTTGGTGGCCATGTGTTACCTTTCCTCGTCAGTTTCAATCTAGCGGCGTTCTTCAGTACCTGATATATAAGGCATGGAGATGTTATTGTTACAGATTAGCTCAATAATCTATAGTAAAGGATCCTACAAATTAATGTAAGATAAAGTCACAGAAAATAATAATATTTATAAGTACGTCTGAATCAGTGACAACTCTACAACAGATATATATATATTTATCTTACCTCCTATACATTTCTAGGAATGTGATTGGTTAAAAGCGCCCTCGTGGAGACCGTGTATATCTGATATTAGGTTAGTAGGGAGGCGGGGCTTATCTCATACGCGGTTAGTAGTGGAGTTACGTCCCTTTATGTTCCATATAAGGTAGTAGGGAGGCGGGGCTTGTTTCATACACGGTTAGTAGAGGTTTACCTTCCCTTTATAAAAACAAAATGGTACTGAGAAAAAAATCGTAAAGGTTTCAACAGAGGAAGAAATTGATGATTAAGATTGAAAAAAAATCATATAACACATTCAACCCTCACAAGTTGTTATTGTTGGTATCTGTTTTTGTAGGATCAATGGAAGTAGTTTCTTAATGCTAAAAGTATTGAGGACTTGCTCATTTTGATAGGTCTAAATTTCACACGTTAAGATAGTCGGTAAGATAAATCCGTTTCACAGTGTTCTAGTGACCTAATACGGTATATATGGGGTCAGTAAGTTTCATATGGAATTTACTGACCCCATATATACCGTATTAGGTCACTAGAACACTATGTAACTAATAGTACACAGACATGTATCACCATCATGGCTGGTGATCCGATGGATATATATGTTGTAGAGTTGTTACTGACTCAGACGTACTCATATATATATATATATATATAACTCGTCTAAACATCAACCCAACAATGTTAGATCTGTAAATTTGCTTTTGCAAATTTTTGGTTCTTCCCTCGCCGGGATTCGAACCCATGCTACTGTGATATCGTGACACCAAATCGCCTGCACTGCAGCCGTTCCGCTAGACCACACGACCACCTGGGCTCTCAGATATATATATATTGTTGGGTTGATGTTTAGACGAGTTGTATATATATATATATATATATATATATATATATATATATATATATATATATACAACTCGTCTAAACATCAACCCAACAATGTTAGATCTGTAAATTTGCTTTCGCAAATTTTTGGTTCTTCCCTCGCCGGGATTCGAACCCATGCTACTGTGATATCGTGACACCAAATCGCCTGCACTGCAGCCGTCCCGCTAGACCACACGACCACCTGGGCTCTCAAAAAAGAGCTTTCGGTGGCCATATGTTACCTTTCCACGTCAGTTTTAATCTAGCGGCGTACAACAGTACATGATATATAAGGCATGAAGATGTTATTGTTACAGATCAGCTAAATTATCTATAGTAAAGGATCCTACAAATTAATGTAAGATACAGTCACAGAAAATAATTATATTCATAAATACGTCTGAGTCAGTGACAACCCTACAACAGATGTATCCATCGGATCGCCATCAATGATGGTGATACATGGCTGTGTACATAATGTATATACAACTCGTCTAAACATCAACCCAACAATGTTAGATCTGTAAATTTGCTTTCGCAAATTTTTGGTTCTTCCCTCGCCGGGATTCGAACCCATGCTACTGTGATATCGTGACACCAAATCGCCTGCACTGCAGCCGTCCCGCTAGATCACACGACCACCTGGGCTCTCAAAAAAAGAGCTTTCGGTGGCCATATGTTACCTTTCCACGTCAGTTTTAATCTAGCGGCGTACAACAGTACATGATATATAAGGCATGAAGATGTTATTGTTACAGATCAGCTAAATTATCTATAGTAAAGGATCCTACAAATTAATGTAAGATACAGTCACAGAAAATAATTATATTCATAAATACGTCTGAGTCAGTGACAACCCTACAACAGATGTATCCATCGGATCGCCATCAATGATGGTGATACATGGCTGTGTACATAATGTATATACAACTCGTCTAAACATCAACCCAACAATGTTAGATCTGTAAATTTGCTTTCGCAAATTTTTGGTTCTTCCCTCGCCGGGATTCGAACCCATGCTACTGTGATATCGTGACACCAAATCGCCTGCAATGCAGCCGTCCCGCTATACCACACGACCACCTGGGCTCTCAAAAAAAGAGCTTGCGGTGGCCATATGTTACCTTTCTACGTCAGTTTTAATCTAGCGGCGTACAACAGTACATGATATATAAGGCATGAAGATGTTATTGTTACAGATCAGCTAAATTATCTATAGTAAAGGATCCTACAAATTAATGTAAGATACAGTCACAGAAAATAATTATATTCATAAGTACGTCTGAGTCAGTGACAACCCTACAACAGATGTATATATATATATAAACGAGTCTAAATTGAAAACTACGTTCAAACCTATGATTGCGTTGGATAAAAACCGCAATTTTTATACGTGTGTATGTCAAACAAATTTCGTTGTAGAAGGGTCTAAAAACAGCACAAACAACATTTTCCAAAAGACCAACAAAGTGAAAAAGTATATTTAAACAAAACGCATTTGACTAACAGGTCGAACAACTGATGTTCTTTAACCCTGCTGACTGCCATTGGCGACTGCCAAATAAAATTGATCACAAGTTGTAACAAACTGGATCTTAATATAAATTTAATACGTCACAGAAAAAAAATTGTTTTACTTGTGGCCACGATATTGCGCCACAAAATTTTTGTGTCAATATTTCTTTAGTACACCAGATCTAGATTTCGACAATATATGTCTCTTCAGTGATGTTAGGGATCGAAACGGTATTTGGAAGGCCATATAATTTTCTCTCAATTTAAGATTGACTCTTGATTTAAGAGTCAATATAGGATGAACGGATCATATAAACCAGAGGGAAAATATGATACATGCCCAAACAAAAAATATATATAAAAGAGGGACGAAAGATACCAAAGGGACAGTCAAACTCATAAATCCAAAACAAACTGACAACGCCATGGCTAAAAATGAAAAAGACAAACAGAAAAACAATAGTACACACGACACAACATAGAAAACTAAAGAATAAACAACACGAACCCCACCAAAAACTAGGGGTGATCTCAGGTGCTCCGGAAGGGTAAGCAGATCCTGCTCCACATGTGGCACCCGTTTCAATTTAGACCCGTTATAAACGAGTCTAAATTGAAAACTACGTTCAAACCTATGATTGCGTTGGATAAAAACCGCAATTTTTTTACGTGTGCATGTCAACAAATTTCGTTGTAGAAGGGTCTATAAACAGCACAAACAACATTTATATATATCTAGCGGGACGGCTACAGTGCAGGCGATTTGGTGTCATGATAACTCAGAAGCATGAGTTCGAATCCCGGCGAGGGAAGAACAAAACAATTTGCGAAAGCAAATTTACAGATCTAACATTGTTGGGTTGATGATTAGACGAGTTGTTTATGAGTATGACTGATCGGTACAACGAAAGTGAGAAAAACCATCGAACTGAGATGACCAATGATAATCTGTTTATTGCTATTTTACCTTTGACGACGTTGTCAATCTCATGTCAATTTCATTGTCAACGCAACATGCCACCTTAGTCTCTAGCGATAATTTTTCAAATCACTCGACTACGCTGAGAGAGGAAATTATCCAGCTCACATTATCAGTCAGCAAAATCAAAGGAAAGTTTCGTAAAATAGCGATAATAGTTATTAAAGAACTGGTCATCATCCCTGTCTTAATCAATATCAGTGTCCTGTTGGCGATCCATGTAATACGATTATGATCTATTTCTTTTTAATAACTATCATATAATTATTAAACGTTTTATTTATAAAGAATACTTATATTTCGAAAAAACTCACTGTCATTTTGTCAAAAAAAAACCAAAAAATCGATTCTTGTATCATTTTAAATCGCATTAACAGTTGAACTTAGTTATCTATGGTATGCCATTCTGCTATTTAAGGTGAAATCTAACAAATTCGGTTTGAAATCGTGAAGTGTGTGATTTTAAAAAGTTTGGTATTCGACAAGATTCCTTTTCCCTGAGTGCAACCGTCTACACTTTTACACGATTATTAAAAGAACATATTCAAATTGCAGATATGTTTTCTTATATTTGCAAGAGTAAATTAGGCGTCAAAAAAAAAGAAAAAAGAAAACCGAGTACAGGGTTAACAGAAATTAGTAAAAACACATTAAATGATTGTTTCATTTGAAATCATGCCAATAATAAAGTACTATTCTTTATTTAAAGCGATAAAAGTAACATGTATATAATAGATTTTAAAACTTACTGAATGCATGCGTATTAAACAATTTTTTTTTTATTATCTTCAACATTTTAGCTTCTATCTGCTTACACCCAAAGCAATTAAAACTGAAATTGTCGACACTGCATGTCAATGATGAAATAGAAAATGCCGAGAATAGATTAAAAGAAAACTGTCATAATCTGAATTTATCATTTCGGAAAGAAACATCTAGAGACGGAAATTGCCTCTTTGAGGCTGTTGCATCACAGTTGAGTGATCTTGGTATCAAAGAGATGTCTGCACAGGAAATGAGACAAGAGGTTATAGAATATCTGATGGAAAACAGAGATTTTGAGGTATTAATGCTTATTATTCTAAATTGCAAAAAGGAGACAAATAGGAGTCTCTCGTGTTTTGAAAAACATGGTGTTTTAAAGGTATCTTTAAAAAAGTGTTACGGTGATGGATGTGGAAATTCTCTTAAAGGGAAAGGGAGGGGGCACTGACTGCCTAAGAGTTCGCTCAAGTCATGTTTCCCTAATTAATCAAACAAGTTTCCCTTAAAAAGAGAGTAAGGCACTCTGGACCACCAAATCTGCCTCTGCGTTAAATTAGTGTACTGTGTAATTAAGCATACACAAGTAGTATAAACATAACTTTCATCACTTTTTTGAGTTTGTTTACGTTAATCCTTCTTAAAAACATTACGAAAGATTAACAATATAAATATGATGTATGAGTACCGATAAGTCAACTCTCCATCTAAGATAACATCTAAGACATAGTATAAAACGTTAACAACTAAAGGTTAAAGCACGGTCTTTAACATGGAGCCTTGGCTATAAAGGGCCCACAATGACTAGTTTTTAACGTTTCAAACAGGACAACCAGCAGTCGTATCTATATAAAAAGCGAAAAAACGAAAGTTTTTTTAAAACCACACCAACAAAATACAACACAACCTCCTGAAATGTCAGTTTAAAGAGGCTATTTTTCCTATACAAATAGACGGTCACTGTCAGTACTAGTTTTGTGACATATTTGCTGATGAATCTTTCGTTTATGCTTCATTTTGATCCTTAACCAATCGACAAAGTAGAATAATAAAATAAAACGAACCTCAAAGAAAATTTTAAATTAGCAAATGGCAAAAACAAAAGTTCAAACACATCAAATAAATTGCTACTTTTGTAGCGGTGAATATCCACAAGTGTCAACCATTGAAAGTAATTTCTCACAAAGCTGCCATTTTCATATAATAACCTTGAATGGTTGAAAATTTCGGATATCCACATCGTCTAAATGTCATGATCGTATATTAATTGCCTATTTGTCATAGTGGAACAAAATATAAAAAATAAGATGAAAAACCATAATTTTAACACTATGTTATTCATAATAAACCACACAATTGCCATTGCACACCGAAAGTATCTAGTTGGCCCAGGAAAAATTCACGAGGAGTGTAAAGAGAGCAATTCTAAGGATAGATGAACTTGTATGTACTGTTTGTAAAGGTTTATTTTAATTGGTTTCATTTTCTATGTAACAGGGTGTTGATGGTACAGTAAATATAGAACATTTCATCGATAATAGACCATTTGAGGACTGGGCTAATAATATGAGGCAAAATGGCGTATTTGCTGACCATATTGTTGTGGTAGGAATAGCAAATATGCTTGAAACAAATATGTTAATTGTAACAAGCAATCCTGAATCTAATCCTGACAACTGTATGACTCATATTGTTGGAAGCAGAAATTACCGAGGTGTACCGATTCTTTTAGGCCATGTATGGGAAAACCACTATTACAGCTTGATGTCTGTGGATGGTAAGTAGAACATAAATCGTTAAGCAAAACGGACTAATGGACGCATTTGAATCTACGGGAGGCTGGGAGGAAAATTCAGTCTATTAGTTTATCATTTTCCGTTTCGGCATTTCTTACTACCACCTTGTATTTCTTACATCAAATTTATATCATATCAATTGAACAATTCACATTTCTCAATTGGAAAGACGTAAGCGAATAAATCTCTTAACTTAAATCAGGAGTAAGTAGCAGCAATCTGCATGTCCATCTGATTGTTAGTTAATTAATAATGGAAACGTCGAATGTGTCAAAAAAATAACAACTCGAACAAACAACAGAAAACATCCGACGACGACCAATGGGTCTTCTACACAGCGAGAAAATCTCGCACCTGAAGGCAGGCTTTTAGCTGGCTCAAAAATGTATGTTATTCAGCATAAATGGACGTCACACTTAGGTGCTAAACATTTAGATGAACAAAAGGGAAAAATCATTCAAGACTAACAAAGAACAGAGATTCCTGACTTAGGACAGCCGCTAAAATGTGAGGTTCAACATGTTTTGTCAGATCTCCATCCTCTCTTTATACCTATAGTCAAAGTTGAATAAAACCCACGCAAAAATGCGCACAGTAAAACTCAGGTTAAAAGAAGTCCGATGTAATATAAGTTATCAGAAGAAACTTAGTAAAAGTACAATGCATGGATATATGTATAAAGGATTTTTTTATTACTTACTGTTATATTAAAACATTTGAAACACATTAAACTGAGTGCTGAAACACTAAATTCAATATTTTGTTCTTGTAAATGTTGGAACAATAACGTCAATTTGAAATATTTAAAATAATTATTTAGATATATGAACTAGATCTAGTAAAAGTTTTTATATGATGTACACTTTTCGTCTGCTCAACACTAGAATTAAAGCTTGAAAATAATGCAGTATTTTCCTGAAGTGCAATGTATCAAAAATTTCTACTGCACCTCAATTTATTAACCCCTGCTGCATTTTATAAACATCGTATTTATTTTTTTATACTGAAAAAAACTGTTAGTATTTCCGTTTTTGGAAATTATTCGGCAGAATTAGGAGATATATCATAACCTGATTGTAAAAAGTAATAATTATGTCCATAATAACAAAAAAAAGGAAATAGATAAATTAATCCTATTCAAATTTGTTTAATTGCCAATACGTTGTATTATTGCTATAAAAAAATTAAGTTTGAAAGCTTCTATTTTGATGCTTTTAATTTAATGAATAATTACACAATGAGATCTTTGTGTATTTTGCCTAAATGGTTCGTGTTTTATTCTTAAATTGATTAATTTTATTTACAAAGTGCTTATCAACAAGTAATCTAATTAAAATTAAACCCTTTAACTACTGCTCTTCTGATACTCGCTCATTAAAGCAATCAGTATTGGAGCAATCAAAAAAATAATTTACGGCTTTACATAACATTTTTTATGGCCCCGCAACGAAGTTGTCGGTGCAATATAGTTTTACCCTTGTCCGTAATTCCGTCATTCGATCAATCCGCAACAAACCATTATACAGATTTTATTTCTAAACCCCTTGATATAGTGGGCTGCTTTTTGGTATGTGAGCCAACCATGATGACTTTACTTACTTACTGTCCGGTATGCCATCGGCATGTAGGGCAGCAACAAAGGTTCTTCATTTCTGTCTGTCTTTGAACATCTTTTCTACTGTTCCCCATGTATTATTCATGTTCTTCAGTTCTCCTTCTACAGAACGTCTCCATGTGTTCTTTGGTCTACCGCGCTTACGCCTTCCTTCTGGAGTCCAATGTAGAGCTGTTCTAGTGATGGAATTTCTATCTCTTTTGATGACATGCCCAATCCATTTCCAACGCGTTCTGATTAATATTGTACCCATGCTTACTTGATGACACTGTCTTAAAAGGTCTTCATTAGATATTTTATTTGGCCAGAAAATACGTAGGATTCTTCTTAAGCTTTTAGTATAGAAAATTGACAGTTTGTTTAGATCTAATTCTGTCATCCTCCAGCATTCAGATCCGTATAGCAGAGTAGATAAAACACAACTCCTGTAAAGTTTAAGGCTGGTCTCCTTACTGTACTGTGATGATTTCCATACATTGTTTAATGATATGAAAATATTTCTGGGTTTGTTTAATCTGTTCATATTGTCATTTCCAACACCTCCATCGTTTCTTAATGTACTTCCTAGGTATGTAACTGTTTCTGTGATGGGAAGATCTTTTCAATCTACTAGGATTGGAGCTGGGTTATTGATGTTTAGGGTCATGACTTCTGTTTTCGTTTGGCTGATTTTAGGTCCAACTTGACTGGCAAATGTATTAAGGCGGTTTGTCTTCTCTTGTAAATGGTGGTGGGTATGAGATAAAAGAGCAAGATCATCAGCAAAATCAAGATCTTCTAATGTTGCTGAAAGGTTCCATCTTATTCCTCTTGGAGCATCTTCTGTTGTTTTTCTAATCACCCAGTCAATGACAACATTGAAAAGAAGAGCAGATATCATACATCCTTGCCCAACTCCTGTTTTTACCTCAAACCAGATGTTGCTATGCCCTACACTGCAAGTGAAATTTTTGTAAAAACTTTTGAAAAGTTCAATTATATCTTTTGGAATTCCATATGCTTTTAGTATTCGCCACAAGGTCTTTCTGTCAAAAGCCTTCTAGAAATCCACAGATCAATTTTCCGTTTCGTTCCGCTTCGCTAGTTTTTGCCAAAATTACGAGCTTTGGACTTTGATAAATTGTTGAAAATCAGAGTTAAACAGATTTTTTTCTTAACGTCTTCAGACATCTGGCTAATCTTTGGTATTTGAGTTAACCATAAAAGGTTACAGATCAAGCTTAAGTTTTGTTCCGCTCCGCTAATTTTTGCTGAACTAACGTGCTTTGGATTTTAATAAATTGTTGAAAATCACAGTTATACAGACTTTTTTCTAAACGCTTTCGGATATTGGGCTGATTTTTGGTATGTTAACCATAATGAATTACAGATCAACTTTAAGTTTAGTTCTGCTCAGCTCATTTTTGCTAAAATTAAGGGTTTAAGACTTTTGAAAATTGTTGAAAATCACAGTTATATGACTTGTTTCTATACGCCTTCAGATTTTGAGCGGATTTTTTTATATGCAAGACTACCATCATGTTGGTGTCCACATGTGTTGTTCAAATTGCTGTTTTAAAACTTTTTGAGACGGGGCTATTCGTGTCGTTTTGACATATCTTGTTTTGATCTAGTTTTTTTTTGTTTAACCTCCCACATTACTTAAAAAAATGTATGAGCTTATACTAATGTAATCAACATTTAAAATCTTTAACGTTATTTGAAACGTATATCCCAGTCAAACATGGCCAAAGTTACACTCCGTCATCAGAGGCAAGTTGTATAACACAATAAAGAAAAAGAAAAGTAATATTTAATAATACATGAAGAACAGTCACATCAATATTTCCGTTACCCGATATATGGTATAGTGTTCTTACCATTTGTTTAAAGATAATCTTATTATGATGAATAATGTAAAGAGTAAAACAATTATAGCTGTAAGGGATAGCGTAAGGGTTATGATTAGGGTTAAAGCGGTTACCGATAAGATCTGTATTCGAAAGACATGTAGCCTTTTTAAACATTATAATTTATGGGCTTTAGTGTTTGAGTTTCATTGTAGTTCATCATTTTTGTGTTATTAGAAATAAGTTGTTTGGGTAATCAAAGGAAACTTGAGATATTCAACCGAAAATACATCTTTTGTTAAGTTGTTGACAAGACATGTTTACTTACGAACATTCAGTACAAGAAGACTGAATAAAAATAGAAAATATTATTTACGTCTTATGGAAATCAATAGCTACAGCGTATTGTTGTTCTTGTCATATTGTCTGTGTTTTGACACTGTCGTAAACTCCATCGATTTTTGAAGTGTATGTAATTATCTTTGATGTCGATTATTATTTAATGTGTCAAAGTTACAAATATCAAAAGATATGCATTTAAAGAATTCTAAATTCTAGAGTTCAATATAAGAAAATCCAAACGAAAACCTTTTTTTTCAGGTTCTGGTGAAAAAGACCGATTAGAAGAACACACATTACAGTTATGTGAAATGCAGTCTCAACATCAAAAATCAACAGATGGCTCTCTTTCTGAAGATGACAAAGAAGGTAAATGCTTTCAGAAAACCCCACATTAGAGAAACCGGGCTATACACACGATTCACACAGAAAATCGTTAGTGGCGCTTTAATCATAACCGTTATAAGGCAAAAAAATATAAAAAAAATAATTGTGAGGTGTAAATTTCATTACATTCAATATTAATACCATTTTGGCTGATGATTAACTATTGATGCCAGTTGTTCAAACGTACGTAGCTGGTCCATTCACAATTTCTTTATCTGTTTTCTACCTTGTACCTCCTGATTTTGGTTTGATTTCATTCCAGAACTTATACAGTTCACACAATACGATTATCTGTTGAAACGAAATTAACGATAAGCTGCAAATAAAGGCAATAGTAGTATACCGCTGTTCGAAACTCATAAATCGTTAAAAAAAAAATCCGGGTTACAAACAAAAACTGAGGGAAGTATTTCTGAACACAACTAGTGAGTGTTGTTTGTACAGCAAAATATATCGTACGTATGTCTATAAAACATAACAACTATATCCATTGCAGTCAATTGTTAAGCATTTATACATACACCCACACCAACACAAACATAAAATGGTATATGGCCATGGACACATTTTAGGCATTGTTGCTACGATATTAGAATAGCATTAGTTCGAACCCCGATTAGTAGGGTGCCCAATCAACGAATTTGATCGATTTGCAATGATGGAATAACATACGGCCATATGTTATATCATTTGAAAGAGGAGAACAAGCCTCATCGGAATACCGTTGTCGTCGTTGTCTGCCGCGATCATGTTTTTTTTAAATCAGGGTCAAAGGTCAAAGCAAAAATTCCAGAAAAATGCAGTCACATTTAGTTTCTCCTACATACATGCGTTTGGAGCAAAATATAAAGAACCAATTTATAGAAAAATACCTTGTGTATCTACATTTCGAACTTATGTTACATTTTTTTCGACAAAAATGACTTTAGATTGATTTATTTGCATATATTGTGCAAATTTGAAATTTCCAAACAGCTGTTAAATAACAGTGACCTTAACCTATTCTAATTTCTAAATTTGATTTTTTTGTATAAAATTCATTACAAGTAAGAACTAAAGATGTTGTTCAGATCTTAACGTTAATAATTTGTCGAAAGCTAAATGTTTTTTTGACGTCTTTTGGAAGTAAGGTGTTCGTCAATTTCTAGGTGAATATCAAGTTTCTGTTATTGGGTGTGAAAGAGTATACACAAATGTTTTGGTTTGGAACTTGTGTAACATTAACTTTTAACTTGGTTCAATATAAGGCTCTCTGTATAACCTTGCTTTACAGAAATAAAAATTACTGCAAACGGGGGAAAAATTAAAAGTTATGAAAACAAAACGTCTGTTAGAAACAGGTAAAACACCCAATCCTACGTTTAAAGATGACAAAATTAGTAACAATTGGCTATAATGTTAACAAATATTCGAATGATATAATAAGGGAGAGGGTTATGTACAACACCGATGTATTTTACAAACAATTGCAAACATAAAAGAAGTAAGAAACTAGAGGGACATTTTACTTATAAATTGAAGACAAACTGACAACAGCATGGCAAAAATTCGAAAAAAGAAAAAATGCAAATAAAAAATTATGATCGAAGCTAGTTTTACCTACTACGCACTAAGGTTTCATGTAGTTTATGCCCACCAATCACGTCATGCTCAGAGAACGTATGGCAGGGTATTTTATTTACATATCTTTCCCCACTAGATCTGTATTACTATATTTCCCACGATTTCAAAATTGAGTAGATGTTTTATTATATTTTAGAAAATATTATGGACTGCTTAATTTTCATTTGATTGCTATCAATGATTTATAAGGTAGAAACAGAAAAATGAAATCTTATACATCGTCATCTTCGTCGCCGTGAACGTTTCTAACTGCTACCAGACAAGTATTTATATTTGACATGGGCATAAATCTGTACATGATATATTTGTTCGATGCAAATGCAACCATTTAAAAACACAGATTTCCCCTTACACGTACAAACTAAATTTTGCAACAATTCATATGACATCTGACCTTCGAGATAGACAGGTGCAAGTCATTCTTCTTTTTACATCCAAACTGAAGAGGAGAATGTTAGGGTAGTTTTGCTTTATGGAAAGACATCAAATTTATGTCTGGAGTGAAGCTCTTATTACATATTGTATAAAAGTAGATTCACAAGGAGGAAGTTTGACAAGGGTGAAATTTTAAATTGTAGCCAACTTTACGCTCAATTTGATTAGGTCACTATTAACTATTTTGATTTTTGACTTGAGATCATTAAACTTAACAACAACATCTCGAGCTGCATCTATAGATTCATCGATGGCATAATTATAAAGTTTTGACAAATCGGTGAAATCATCTGGGTTGTCATTCAAGACTAGAAAAAACAGTGCGCTTACCGATCCTCAAGAGGGATGACGTTGCATCGATATCGCATCATGTTACAGCATGTACGACTGGTAGAATGTTTCAAATGGGGAAACCCGAGACTCTTACGTATTTCGCAGACAGGTATATAGCGGCACAAATCTTGTGTACAAGTGATAGTGCCTTTTTGAAACCGTTTGCTGCATGGATGGGAGATAATGTATATCTGTATCTTGTGACTTCATTATTATCCTACCCTTGATTCATCGGGCATACAAAATAATTCTTAAAATTTGAATACTCCTTCTTAGCAGATTTAAGGTCTTTGGAAGTGCTAACTAGATAAATGACTTTCTCGTGTATTATAGTAACTGTTGATCTACCATGATGCTGGACAATCGATTCCCCAAGATATCTGATTAAGGCCTGTAGTTCTCAATGACTCAAAGAAACTTTTTCCAGTAACGAATTTGACGACCATCTTAATATGACCTGAAACACTTAAAAAATAAGTGCAGTTGTGTCTGCTAGTGTAAGATTTATAACAAGAATGCTGGTGTTATATTTTGTTGATATCATCAGTACTAAGATGGTCTAGGTCAGAATCATTATGCAATATACTAAAATATACATGATCTTTCCGTGCTCCCATAGCCTCGATAAAGCTTTTTTGTGCTAATTCCATATAACACACTTATCCCATTGTATTTCATTCTTACTTGGTTTAGGGCTTGCTTGATAGGCATAGATTATCTGTGAATGTGTCCAAGCTTCCTGGTCTTAAACGTGACCGAAGAATTTGACTTGTATATTACAATTGTAGCAAAACCATCAATTCAAAAAACAATTAAAGTGGTTTAATCAAAATTAAAAAACAACAACAAAAATATTTCCTAAAACAAAACAACGACCTTCAAACTAACTGGACTATACAAGACATACAATTCGACCATACAACAAGCAAAATAGAGAAAGGAAGTTAGGTAGTGACAATCGGCCTTGTTAACGGCCTTATAGTGTAAGCTACAAAACGATAAATGGCAAGAGAAAAGAATGTTTGAATCAAGGCGTAATTATCACTAAATTTGTGTTTTAAATTGCTATTTTCTGCGCACCGATTAACATTACACGAAAGATATTTGGCACACATATAAACAATGTCTTACTGATATAATCAGAGCGAAAATCACGGGAAACTAACACGCAATAAATTTTCTTTCGTTCAAAATGTGGTAAATTTCAGCCCAAAAAAATAGTCTTACTAAATTAATGAAATACTTATACTTAAATTCTATGAATCTTGTCAGCTTTCGTTGTATCATGATAAAAAAAACAAATTCAGGTAAGTGTTAAATATCATTTGAACATGTTAAAAAAAAGAGTATCATTTGAACAAATAACTCAGAAAGCAATAATGTTATTTTTCGTGTTGAAGATGACCTGTATGATGAGGTATTTTTGGTTACCCTAAGAAACCACAAAATTTTGAAAAACGTTACCATGGGAGCGTACGACGACATTCATGATTGGAAAATATAATGATTTTCCAATAGTTTGCATAAAAATATAGCCGTGTGTTATCTGTTAACTTAAACTCGTTAATTAGACGTATTTTTCGATACTGGACACCTACTAGATGAGGTAATAACAAAAAAGTAATTTTTGAAGATTTAACATTATTGGGCAAGATATGACACACAATTATTTATGTAGAACATTATTCATATCACGAGAGGCATAAATTGCTTAACGAAAGTTGTATTTTAAATAAAGGGCGCTTGAAATAGCACCGACGGTGTTGTAACGATGCCAGGGTTACAATCCAACCTAGGAAAGCACAAAAATAATATATTACGTTATTGTTAAATAAAGCTATATGAGATAAAAAGCAAAACAAAAATATTTAATAGAATTCGTTATTTTGGATTTAAATACCACAATAAGAAGGCATTTAAAAGTTACATAATTATGCTTTATTTCTCGATAAACTACAACATTTTTTGATGCATGTGATCCCTTGTAAATTACCATGTATAACAGAATGAGATGTGAGTTAAGTGCGAATATGAAAATTATCTAGATAAATCATCTGTCTGTTCAGCAATGTTTGCGTCATTCAATACCTCATGAAAATGAACATTGAGTGACAGTTAACAGAAAAATTCGAAAACAAATCATGATTTTTTTTAATTGAAGACCGTCAATAGATTTCTATTCGATATAAAGTATTAATAACAAGATTTTGTTAGTGGTTTAATAACTTTAAAATATTACTAAATGTATGAGTGTTGTAAATTATCTTCTGTTTTACTTTTAACAGAGCGTTGCCTATTTTAAACTTAATTCTTCTGATTCAGTTTTGTTGTGTCTAATCTTGTATTGGTTTCTTACAGTTGTTAGTGCTGATATAAATGTTACATTAGCAGGAGGAATAGCAATAAGGGAGATGAAAATTAAAGGGAAAGGTAATTTTTAATTTTACCTTTTAATGCAAGAGGCTCTCAGAGTGAAAGCAAACATGATTTTTTAACAATTGTTTTTGTCCTGGTATTTTTCAATTTCACAAGGAACACAACTACTGAACTGTAAAAGTGACAATTATCAATAGTAACAGCATAATAAAATTTAAACAAATTGGTTGAAAATTAATGAGTTTAAGCACGGACACAATTCGACACAATTTTTCAATCTTTCAAGAACCAATGAAGAACTAAAATTGTCAATATCGAAATCAACCTCAATTTTACATCAGTAACAACATATCAAAATTTGAAAAGCTTGGGTTGAACGGTTGATGAGAAATACACGGACACTGTGTGGCAGCCGTCCACCCGCCCGCCTTGCATCTTATATTAAATAACCGATTTTCTTCCGGAAATATAGATAATAATGATTGAAGAAGAATTTGCAGATACAATATATTGATATAACACCGGTGATAGCGGTGCATTGTTTCTTGCTGCGTATCGTAGGTATCATGAGTCAGATTCACCAAGAATTAGATTTTAAGTAAGTATACAGAATTGTTCCTGTTTGAAAAGTCTTTACTGACATTATACATAACATATTTTTCCATAACTTTCAGTTGACAAATTAAAAAAATATATAGAACCTTATTTTCAATTTCTTCTTGTAGAGTGGACCTTTCATGATTTTGGTAAGTCCCCTATTTAGAATAACTCATTTTTGCGGTATTTATATATATAGACTTTCAAATTAAAAATTTTAGCGTTCAAAATAAAGGTTATTTGAAATAAAGCTTAAATGACCAGCAAGACATTAACTATGCATAAGTTTAAAAATAATATTGAAATCGTCTGACTGCCTCATATTGTAGTTCTTGCCCTTTAAATTTGATAACGAACAAAAACAAAACCCAAAAGAACCCACACATTTAATTTGTGGCTGTAACATTATAAGGCTAAATATTAGACAAGTTATATACATAGTTAATAATAGTTTATATAAATAAATTTGGTGTATTTACTGTCTTCTGATTGGTTAAAAGTATTACTTTTTTCCCCCAATGTTGTCAATTTTTATGGCGACACGCCCACTCTGACGTTGCATATTCATACGCCAGCATTCATGCAAAATGTTATTGTTAATAATACTAAGCATGATCCAGAGAATTAAACAGGCGGTAAAAACGGACTGAAGATGGTATTCCTTGAATTTATATGCATAGCACCAATTTAACATCAAAGGAGAAGGTTCACGAAGGGTTAAAATTGACCCTGAATTTTTGATGTTTTTTAAATCGGGCCAAAAAAATACGATTTACACATAGAAATACTTTTGATAATACCACTAACTTGAGTAAGACAACAATATCTTTTTTTGACACCTTCCTTTTAAATTTATGAAGCTATGAACCCTTGAATAAACCTTATTTGTATTTAAAGGTCAATTTCGGTATTTTTCCTTATAATTTTGATTGTATTTTGGCATAATTATCCTTGGCCTCCATCTACGATCCGAAAAGTTTTTATATCAATGAATTCTATATTAAAATTGGAATCTTTTGGTCACAAAACAAGTTGGATCGTAAGTAGGGGCCAAGGTTATTATTAAGCTTTTAGGTCTGACAATTGCACAGAATCATCATATTTTGAAAAAAATATCAAAATGGTCTTACTTTGAAGAATATTATGTTATATTATGAATAGATCTGATTTGTTTAGCATTAAATCTTTTAAAATAGACCCATTTAGGAACCGAACTGTGACCTTATTGTTGTTTTATGATAAAATTGATATTTTATGCCATTTTGTGCCATAAGTGAACCTTGTCCTTTCCTTATTTTGCTGCATTCGTAGTTTTTTTTTGTATTTAAGGAGGGAAATGGTTAATTTAAATGAATGTTCTTTTAGTTCAATTTATTCAATCTTTATTATTGACTGAAACGTTTTGCATTAATTTATTTAAAATGCTAAACTTCTAAATGTCTCTTAATTGTTGTATCTAGATTAAAACAAAATCGAATTAAATGACACATTTTCGTTATTTTTTTTGTCTTGATATAACTACATGCACCAAACACGTATTGCATAAATATATGTTCTGCCTTCAACGGGTTGTTATCCCTTGCATCGTAACAACACCGTCTGCATTATTTCAAGCGCCCTTGACCACTCACATTATAAAATATAGCTTTTGTTAGTCGATTTATTCCCTGCTGATATAAAATTGAGAATGGAAATGGGGAATGTGTCAAAGAGACATCAACCCGACCATAGAAAAAACAACAGCAGAAGCTCACCAACAGGTCTTCAATGTAGCGAGAAATTCCCGCACCCGGAGGCGTTCAAATATAAATACTCAATGAATGGTTATTATTTATTTTGAAGTTATTGAACCATAAAATCAATTTTTTGACTCTTCACATTGAATTATCCGCGAAGTGGATTATGTAAAATGTGAAGAGTCAAAAATTGATTGTATGGTCACTTAATTCAAAAAAAATTATAGCTATCATTGTAAATGAATTTCTATAAAAAATCAGGCTAAAAAAACGTTTTATATTATTTATAGTGTATATATATTCAGCTAAATAAGTCAAAATCAATGGGATAATCCAAAGAAATAGATTGATATGCAAAAACTATTGGCATTTTTGAAATAAATAAATTTAAACGGACCTTATCCCCTTGTAAACATTTAAGTTGAATAGATCGAGAAGAATCGCAAATCCAGTACAAAAATCGAGACAACCTTTTTAAAAAAAATATATGAACAGATTAATGCAAATTCGGGAAATCGAAAACTAAAATTGTGAAAAATGAATTAAGTTTTGGTAAGTTGAACATTCTAAGGACGTTGTGGATCATTACAAAAAATGATAACCCGAAAGATTCATTTTAAATCAATATGCAGCAAAGATTTGCAGGTTTTTTTATTTCAACTTCACAAGCTTATAATGCATTTATCTCGAAAAAATCTGAATTTAAAACATTGTGTGTTTGCATGTATATTTGTAATGACACAGTTTAACCAAGAATGTTTTAAAAATGTACTATTGTTATTTATTAATAATGTTTGATCTGTATCGTCACCGGCATTGTTTTGTTGCTAATGTTTTCGTTTAGACTTTTTATATTTATTTTCTTTTACTTTTTTCACCATATTTCCAACTGTAGGAGTTTAACGCTAATTTTGTCAACTTTGAGCGATAAATAAGGAGAATTTTTAAGATTCACTATTATTAAATGTGCATATTTCTTAAAGAAAGATTTATATTCCAATTTGGTTGCTCATTTGACAGATACTGCATTTACACCAACTGTTCAAACAATTGAAGCAACACACAGTTCGAGTTATTCACAATTGAGAAATTTCAATCGAAATGAAGATAGCGGATCTGACGGTATGTACATAAATGCCGCTCGCAACACAATTATTATACAAGTGTGACAGTTATGTAGTTTACTATATACCATTGAGTTTGCTCAATGCAAAGTACGTACAATAATCTCTATTTGTAAAATTGTCAGTTTCACATTCTCATCATTCTGTCGTCCGTTAATTTTCACTAAAATGTTCTCTAAAACTGCTCTGCCAATTTGAATCAAACTTGGTCACAATAATCATTGAGGTATATAGTATATATACATTGTGTCAAATGACCCAGTCTGCAAACCAACTTGGCAAACATGGCAAAAAGTAGAACATAAGTGAAAAATGCAAAATTGGCTCCCTCTTCTAGAAGTTTTTGCACTAACACGAGTATTGTTTACAATGTTGTTGTGTGGTTTTGCCTTTTATTTTGAAACTTTAAAACATGTAGTAATAAAAATCAATTGGACAAAGTGGTTTCATTTGACGAGATCTTCACATAAGCCAACCTGGTAAATTACGTCATTCAACTCATTAATGTAGGTATTCTCCTGAAATGATGAAACCATATGTTTGCCTACTATCTGAAAAATAACTAGATAGTCTTGTTAAAGTAAATATGATCAAGATTCGACACAATTGTATTCAATGTTATTTATAAGTTACAAATTTTATCTGAGAGTGATAGAACAGTAACATTTTCAAACGTTAGTCAACAGTTTATTAATTATTTTTATTCATACACGATGTTCGATTGATCAAAGACTGCATGATTGGTTGTATGTACAGATGTTTTCCCCTTGACAAAATGCTATTTGACTTAACTGTTGCAATTTTCTGAAGGTAAAGACGCCGGTTATTAATTCATCAAACTACACGAAAACACGTTATTCATGCATTATTGTCAATTTTGAATAAAAAGTTTCTGAATAACAAGAATACAACAAATCAAGCAGAATGATGATTTTTTTATCCCATTTTAATCATAGAGGATAACTTGTTCATGTGTGGAAAATGCAAAGACATCTTCACAACTAATGAAGGCCTTGAGAAACACCAGAAAGAAAGCTTCAGTTGCAAGAGTCGGAAAAGAAAAAAAGAAAAAGTAGGTTCTGTTTTGAAGATAACACCAAATTATAAGATGATGCCAAGTTATGATAAAACACTGAATTTGAAAGCAAGTGTATCGACATGTTAGAAAATTTCTTATCAGAATCTCTAAAGTACTGAAACAAAAGGAGCAATTGATATTAGGAAGATTACAATAGGGTAATTAGCTTTTGTTGCGCAGTATTGACTACAATTTCAAAATAAGGATATGATTTGGTATGAAAGTATAATTCATTGTTACAAGAGTTAAATGAGTGTTGGGCGAACATTTATCTTTGAGAAATTTAAAATGCCAATTTAAGTATTTGAGGATAAAGTTTTCCTTTCATTGTTTTCTATTGTGGTAGAAGAACAATATGGAACAAATATGATGCTATGGTATGATAGCCAATTTGACAAGAAATTACGTAAAGGTTTCATAACCGAGCACAATCGCTAAACTAGAGAAAAGCGTATATTGCCCCGAGATGACTAAATGTAAATCAATCAAAGACATGTGTTTAAGTTGAAGGAAAAACTATAGTTTGTGTATTCACAAGTCTTTTGTTAAAACCAAAAAAATCAGTAAGGATTAACAAGTGCGTTTAAAGCTGGAGCCATATGTAAATGAATGATATTGACGTTGTTCTACAAAACATCAAAATATGAGAATAATTTGAAAATTCAAATCCATACCTTGTTTAATACCATTAATGGTCGTAATAATAATATGTTATATTTATGACTCGTCTAAACATCAATCCAACAATGTTAGATCTGTAAATTTTTTGTTCTTCCCTCGCCGGGATTCGAACCCATGCTACTGAGATACTGTGACACCAAATCGCCTGCACTGCTACCGTCCCGCTTGACCACACGACCACCTGGGCTCCACAAAAAAATAAAGCTTACGGTGGCCGTGTGTTTCTTTTCCTCGTCAGTTTTAATCTAGCGGCGTACTACAGTACATGATATATAAGGCATGGAGATGTTATTGTTACAGATCAGCTCAATTACCTATAGTAAAGGATCCTACAAATTAATGCAAGATACAGTCACAGAAAATAATTATATTTATAAGTACGTCTGAGTCAGTGACAACTCTACAACAGATTTATCCATCGGATAACTAGCAATGATGGTGATACATGGCTGTGTACATAATGTATATAAAACTCGTATTAACATCAACCAAACAATGTTAGATCTGTTTCGAAAATTTTTTGTTCTTCCCTCACCGGGATTCGAACCCATGCTACTGATATATCGTGACACCTAATCGCCTGCACTGTAGCCGTCCCGCAAGACCACACGATCACCTGGGCTTCACTTAAAATATATATATATATATATATTTTATTTTATCAATTCAAATCAGTTTTTTTAAAAAGCCTTTTATACAGAAATAATAAATGGTTAACAAGAAAATTTTGCTGTGTCTAACAGTATCAAACTTAGTCCAATATCTATAAGAAATTATATTATTTCCTTTTTTATCAAGACATCTGATACTTCTCATAAGTCCAGTAAACAAACACAAAACCTGACGTCTGAGGAACCAAAGAAGAGGCGATTAAAGTGTAAGTGATTTACTATAAACTTGATACAATTGTTTTAACACTTTAGAATTACTAATGATAGGGTTTACTAATTGTGACTTTAGTATTTTGAATAGTGTCAATGCCATTGAATAATACCCCACAACATGATTAAATTACATACCAACCATACAAATCGGGAAACCTCTAAAACATCAATCATACAATCAAGTTTCGGCTATCTCGTTATGCTAGTTTTCAAATCATATCCTAGCACCTCAACTATACCCATGTTACAAGTAATATGTATAGAAACGTATTAGTCAAATAAATCACGAGTTTTCGAGTCCCTTAACAAATTACAGTATTTGTAAAATAAGTGTCAGCAAACAATGGCTTGGGCCCCTGGTTAGGGACACGGCCATTGTCAATTAGTTTAGTCTAATTGGTCTTAATATGTGTTCGAAACACTTTGTGATTTATGGAGTTGGGGTGCTGTAACAATAATCCACAATTTTTCAATTTCATCCGTTGCTAGTTCATTTTGCTCTTAAACTGAGGAAATATTTTAGTATTTGGCGGGAAATATGGATACACCTTATTTAATTATACGTAGAAGAAGGTACACTTGCGTAGTATTACGCATACTCCATAGACAGTTAATAATGTCTAGCAAAACGTCATGAAACCTAGTAAAGCGTACCATGAAATGTAATATACCGTACAAAAAAACCTTATAAAACGTGGCAGATACGAACTGAACTGTAAAAACACCTAGTGATTAGAATCAAATACTTTTTAGTACGTATCGGGTACGTTTAGAATACGTATCTTCACGTCCCTTCTACAATTTACTTTTATTTTTAAGTTCGGACTACGTTTTTGTTTTTAGTCACGTTTGTATTTTACAGACCACTATGATTGGGACCGATCACGTATCAATCCACGCATAGCTACGTATATAGCCGTTTTATGTACGGACCGGTACGATTCGCTACTCGTATTTCCGTTTCGTTACGTTTTGAAAACGTAGCAAAAGAGGATAGCCGACAGAAGACGGAGTTACTGGTGCTTTTAAATAGTCAGCAGTAACGCTCGAAATAAAATGTTTCTGAAAATGAAAAAAGGCCAAACATATTACGAAGTTGAAGATGATTTAGGATCCATGATTCCTAATATAGTTTTCTAAATTCTGCTAAAGTAATCTATCCCTGCGGTACAAAACACTTTTAAATAAATCTTCTCCTCTGAAACTACTGAACAAAATTGAACCAAATTTCGCCAGAATCATCATTATGAACCAAATGACCTACATGGTTATTATAAAACACACAAAATGGTGTAAAGTGCAATTTTTGTCTATCAATTTGAGAACCCTTTATAGACAAAGATCATTTAACTTGAACAGATATGTTCATACTGTCTCTACCAAATATCCATATACGTTAAAACTGTCAGTTGGCCTTTTTTTAGGTGTAATTGCCCTTAAATGTCAAAGGCACTTTTGGATGTCCAATTTTGACTCTTATTTGGTTTACTATAATACATTTATATAGATTTATGGAGAGAGATAAGCTGAGATTGCAAAAATAATCATTAAGACACGATCTAAATAATAAATTAAAAACATTGTTGTTTTGTGCGTTTGTATCAGAAGACTTTCAATCTTTAAAGGGTGATTGCCCTTGATAGACAAATTTCGAGTTCGATGCATTTCCGTCAAAAACTTTGGTTTTAATGAACATCACTTGTGCGTTTAGGGGCCTCGTCACATCCGTTCCCATGTTGAGCGAGTGGTTGGAATACTATGATGTCATATCGTACCAATTATTTGGCAAATTGAATTCTAATAAGTGACAATCAGCACTTGTATCATTAGGGAATTGTGATTGAGTATATACAGAACAAACATAATTTCTAGTTAATTCTGCACAATGAAGATAACTAAGACGCTTGATGAACTTTTATAGTGCAGGGATACATGCAGGCGATCACCACTATCTGGTAAATGATGTCATAAAGGCGCGCATAATTGACGAGGTTGTTTTCGGTGACGGATGAACTCCAACGTAGTCTACTGATTGTGATGTTTTGTCATAAATTCTATTCTAGTCGTCTACAATTTTGAAAGGAACATTTGTTAAATATTTACATAAACCAAGTCTTTGTTTTTCATTATTGGTTTCATACCTTACTTCAAATACGATGTTGAAAACTAAAACAAATAATAATAATAAAATCATTACCAGCACTAAACATTACCGCATGTCATTTTTAACAGTGAAAATTCGAGTGGAGGGAGAACGAGATGAAACGGTGCCAGCGTTTGAAGATCGGGTAAAAAGAGTGCAAAGAATTTGCACAGGAGACCTTGACGTCGACGACGAAGTCATTGTTGAATATGTAGAAGAAGGAAGTTTGGTGATTTGGACAAAAGCAAATGCGTCGGTCGTTCAAAGCAAAAGAAAATTTGTTGAAAGCATGGATAGATTCATGGGCAACTTAATCGACAAATGTCCGATAGCTAATGAAGAAGAGGGAAACCTTACCGTTAACGTTGATGTCGTCGAATCGTCAGGAGGTACTGTGGTTTCATTTTTTTATTGGTACTATTTTCGGGGATTCAGTTAAACATGCATTTTCGTGGATTTCGTAATTTACCCACAGTTCTACAGATTTGTAATTGTTTTTCACAAGCTTTATGAAGTTATATTTAAATAAAATCCTTAATATTAAGCGTTGTGACATAGTCGTTGAAAATAAGATATATTTTCAGTTTCCTTCAAAATATAATTCTTAGACAGCAAATTGTAATTAGAGGTAAATATAATCATTATAGATACCAGGATTGAAATTTCATATTTACGCAAGACGCGCGTTACGTCTACAAAAAAATCATCAGTGACGTTCGAATAAAAGAATGTTAAAAAGGCCAAAAAATATTGACGTTATATTTCCTTTAATAAATGCTATTTCTTAAACAATATTTAAATGTACAACAGGACACAAAAGCAACGCTTACCTCTGTACAGTGTATCCTTAAACATATGTCAAAAAAATGTCAAGCACATTTTGATTGCATAAAATAAAGGTAACTCTTCAACTTCATACTTTATTTGGCTTTTTAAACATTTTTAAATTCAAGCGTCACTGATGAGTCTTTAGTAGACGAAACGCGCGTCTGGCGTAAATATAAAATTTTAAACCTGATTTATACGATTTTATTGATTGCATAAAATAAAGGTAAAATTGTGAAGGAAAATATTAGTTAATATGTCAAAGAGACAACAACCCGCGGACCAAAGAGAAGAAACCTGCTGAAGGAACAAATGAGTCTTAAACACCGCGAGAAAATCCCGAACGCAAAGGCATGCTTCAGCTGGCCCCCTAAAAATAAATGTGTACTAGTTCAGTAATCATTGACGTCATACTTAACTCTAATAAATAAATGAACTTAAATGAAAAATCATAGAAAACTAACAAATGCCTGCGGCCTAAGCATACATTTTAATTGATGATTAATGCATTACAAGAGATTCTTCATTGTCTATGTATTTTATCTTACTTCAGTTGGATGTCATGTACTAACTTAGTATTTCTTGTCCTCTTGGTAAGTGTACCTTAGATGGACTTACAAGTTGAAAAAAAAACGCTATCAGACTGTCGCATCTTATTTCAAAGTCTACTTACTTTTCATTGACTTTAGAGATACGTTTAAAAAAATCTTTGTTTTTATTTCATTCAAGATGCAAGTACCAATGATGATGATAGTAATTTGTACATTTGTGGAAGATGCAAATTGACATTTAAATCATTGTCATCTTTTAACAATCATAAGAGAGACTGTAATCTCCGTCGAACCAAATTATCTAAGTACCAACACCGTGTGGATGTAAGTATAATTAAAATAGTAAACTATTTGTTATTCCAATCACGGAGTGTGGTAGATAAACACTAAGAGTGATGAGTCAAGAACGTTTGCCTACTAAAAGATACTGCGTCATTTGGTCTCCGCTTAAAAATTGACTCATTGGCAATCAAACACCATTATTTTAATTTAAATTTGTTTTACAAACACAAAACAAAGAATATCAACTAAGGCCATGTTCGCGACAAACCTCGCCTTCTGTAAACATGTTTATTATTAGCTTTATGTGATAAACACTCAATTTGTTTAAATAATAAATTTAGTACTCTTTTGTACATCGGTAAAATACACGTAGTGTAATAAAAAATTGATTTGAAATTGTTTATGTTAACCTTTAAAGATTGCAATTCTGTAAATATATTCAATAAGATCTCCTATAGGAACTCCCTTTGCAGCTTAAACTGTGCCACTTTAACTGTGTTTCGTGAAAAAATTATATTCCAGAACGGATAGAGGAAATGCATTACTATTTTATTCAAGGTGAAAAAATTCCCTTTTACCTGTTTGTTATTGCAGATTGATTGGTTTTTTTCTAATTTGCATCGATTTATTGACCCTATAAAAAGGCTTGAGTATAGGAATATTTGTATCCAATGGTCTTCTTTATATCGACAGTAGGAATCGTTTTAAATGTTGATGTACGGAATGTATAGATTCACAGTCACGGCCTCTCATAATATGAGTTTAATAGTTTGCCTCGTGTAGAGAACTGCTCTGTTTGGGAAAAGAACCATTGCCCTATGTCTAAGATGGATTAATAGGTCGCCTCTTTCTGTCTCTATCAAATGTATGTACACAACGTTTTTTTCTAGTGACATTGTAATTTTAAATTATCATCCCTTGATGAATCACTCTTTGGATATGCATTTATTGAGTTGTTAATTCGAAATCATTTTTAAATCAGTTATCAATAAATTCTACAATCACTGAAGAATGTTTTTGAGTTTTTAAAATTACAAAATGTAAATAAAAGACAAATTGATATAATAACTCAACTAATAATCTAATATTTAGACATCTCTCAAATATTTGAAAGCTTTCGAATAAAAGTAACATAGATAATATGTGTTGACAACGGCATCTATAGTACTATGATAATGAGGTCCATTCCGGCAAGGCGTAAAAACGACGTATAAAAAAAATCCACCTTATAACTAATTAATATAGGATTGTGGTGTATATCAGAAATTACATAATTCCAGGGTTTGCCACATAAATTGACATAACAAATAAATACCAATTTCCGGGTCGAATTAAATACCAATACCACTAGTATTTGTGCGTATATGTCACATTTATATTCCCGATGTAGATACAACTGTTAAACAAATCTTCCTCTAATGAAGGATCACCTCATATGATACGAAATTATCCATCATAGTTAAAAGTCAAATTATTCTAACATTAAAAGTGCTACACTCAGATAAAAACTGCTCAGCTTTGTATAATTAACTATCAAACACATATGTTCTTATAGCAGTGTATCAGAACGTTCATATAAACCCATAGGAATTATCATTCTACAAGCTCAATGATATTACTCGCTTGGTTTACTATCATCAAACAAAGGGTATGTCAATATACGTACCCACGCTCATTGTCACACAAGTGAAAGAGGGACGAAAGATACTTGAAGGACAGTCAAAAACATAGATCGAAAATAAACTGACAACACCATGGCTAAAAATACAAACCGACAAACCGACAAATAATAGTAAAGAAGACACATAGAAGACTAAAGACTAAGTAGCTTCCTTGTAGCAATCCTCTATCAAAGAAAGTATGATGGGAAATACAAGCCCGGGAATATCGTATCAATTGGGAGATATGTACTTCGTATGCAAGCGCCGCTGATATGTTGCTACTTAAAAATGAAAAGTTCACAATTTGGGAGTCTGAAATTATATTTTTAGAAGTAAAGTTTTGTTGTTCAACCGACCCTCATCGTCAATTTCTAGATAAAAGTTAAGATATGAGACAGACTTAACTGAGACAAACTTAACTGTATCTGTAGTATCCTTTATCTCTAGTTCGATGGGATAGATTCGTTCAACCTAGTCACCAAATTTTGTATTATTTAGGGAGAGAACATAATCTATATTACGGAACGTAAAGTTAAAGGATACTGCTAACTTTTTATCTTTGGTCCCGTTGGAATTTCGGAAGTCTGATGAAAAAACACGTCCTTCAAACGTAACAATTATGTTGTCAATCAAGAAATTAAGCAACCATTCCTGATAATGTAATTGTTTAAATCAGAATGATTCTTTACAAAGTGTATTTAACTCTCCCCGAGACAAGATACTTGTTTCGACGACCTCACAGCCTTAATCCATTGGAAAAGAGTAGTTACGTCTTCTTTCTCGCGCTTAACCCATTGCCTGGCATAATCTTCGACTAAATCCATCAGTATTTTGAAGTTGTATTTTCAATTGATGGATTAAGGCTCACGACATTTCGGACCTTTGGATAACAAATTTCACAGGGGAGTGTTATTGTCAATGTTGACATCCCGGTATTTACTGGGCCAGCCGGATTATATGTGAATTGGGAACTAGCACAGGTGCAATCAGATTTAGACTTGAAGTCGTCAATGTTGAGATCCTGCAAAACGTGTTTGTAATTGAAAATTTTAGTTGCAATAGGTTTGGTATAGGTATACATAAGAAAGTAATGGTACAGACTGATCTTTAGAATAAGGAGGTATTTTCGACTGAACTGATTTATAATGAAGGATATTGCCTAAGTTGACGCAATCGAGACGAAGGAAATTATGAAAATATCTTTTCTCTTTTTCATCTTTTCCAAGGTATAAAACCTAAGATTAAATAAAGGCAACAGTAGTATACCGCTGTTCAAAACTCATAAATCCATGGACAAAAAACAAAATCGGGGTAACAAACCAAAACCGAGCGAAACGCAATCAATGTGTATTGGGTGGTTGTAGTAAGAAAAAAGGACCGGTTCAAACACGATTTTAAAAGCAAAAATATATGTGCTCATTATAATCAGCATGAATTAATGAGTTGACAATACGTATAATAAAAAAACAAGCTTAAATAATGCGTATGTACTTTTCAAGTTGTTAGCCGACATGACGTACGATTCAACTTTTTTTTTTATATAGGACAATGTTTGTATTAACAATTACATCATTCAATTAGACGAAAGAAGATTCATTGCCATTTTGTTTATGTTAATATCCATAACGAAGTTTTGGGTGGCAAGGTTCAAACAGAAAGATTTTGATTGATTGTTTGATTGTTTGCAAATATTTCATGCATGTTCAGGACGAGAACAAATTAAAAAAATCAGAAGACGACATGTGGTGATAATATTTCTATTCCCCATTCACCCTTGGAGGTGAATGATTTGATAGCAGAGAAAACTATGTGCCTTATAATATGCATGAATATATCAAATGACAATACGAACACCATAAATCTAGACTAAAGATGTGAGGTATTTAAAATCATTCACGGACTCGAGATGTCGTGGGTGTGTTCTAGTATTCATATATTTTAAACTATTATTCGCAGTGAAAAATCATAAGCTATGAATAGTATATATGTACTTTTGATTTATTAATTTATCTCCTGCATTATAATGTCATATAATATAGGAAGATGTGGTGTGAGTGCCAATGAGACAACTCTCCATCCAAAGAACAATTTTAAAAAAGTAAACCATTATGTACGGCCTTCAACACGGAGCCTTGGCTCACACAGAACAACAAGCTATCAAGGGCCCCAAAATTACTATTGTAAAACCATTCAAACGGGAAAACCAACGGTCTATCCTATAAAAAACAAAAAAAAAACAAAAACCGAGAAACGAGAAACACGTTTAAATTACATAAACAAACGACAACTACTGTACATCAGATTCCTGCTCATTTGTTGTTGTTTTTTCAATAGAAAAATATCATTTTTTCCTCTTTTGTTTATGTTAGGTATTGGATACTGATTTCCTATCGTCAATATAATCCTATTTAAGGTACCAACTAATAAATCCTTTATCGAAGCTTAAGCGATAAATAACAATCAATAAAAAGTACCGAGGTTATACTGATCGTCTGTAGGTATCTAATGAAAAAGAAACAAAGAACCGGAGATCCTTCTAGAACACATTTTGGCTGATAATTTTGAGTACAAAATTGTATTTAAAATGATTTCTTTGGGGAAAATATTGCCTGCCTTGCAGATATAGGGTACCTGGTTTGGTTTATCTAAAGGTCCGATAACTAGTGCGGTCAAATGTGTAAATACGGTAATATTTATCGCGTTCCAATAGATGTTCAATAAATAAAGGCAACAGTAGTATACCGCTGTTCAAAACTCATAAATCCATGGACAAAAAACAAAATCGGGGCAACAAACCAAAACCGAGGGAAACGCATTAAATATAAGAGGAGAACAACGACACAACACCGAAACGCAACAGCACACAGAAACGGACCAAGCAACAGACAATACACCACGAGAATAACAAATATAACATCAAAACCAAATACATGAATATGGGATAGACAAGTACCGTGCAACATCTTATCTCAAAAATAAGAGAAAACAGAAACGACTCAACGTTAAAATGCAACACACACACAGAAACGAACAATATTATAACAATGGCCATCTTCCTGACTTGGTACATGACACTTTTAAAGTGTTATAAAATAATCTGTTTAGGAATAAAGGCCAATGATAGATCATCTTGTTACATGTGTTTGCAAAATAACGGTGAGTTTTCTATGATCTATTTTATTTGATTCATAGGATGATAATGATAATGATGATAGTAGCAAGGGACAGAAAAGAAAAGAAAACGGTTGGTAACTTATTTTTCTTGTTAATAGATATTTTCAGTGAATAAAATGTCGCTAAATTGATTCGCATTTCTTTCATAAAGAATTGGTTCAATACATATGTCTCTTCCATAATAGATTATTTGAATCTTGTATAAAATGCTATCATAAAATAATATCATGATGTTATGCAAGTATTCTTTCTTGCAGTGGTAGCTTTAATAAAAAATAACTCAAAAATGCATGAACCATTTTGTATGAAACTTTTATGAACTATTTTTATAATTAGATTATATGTTTCTAAATTATTGGATTTAAACTGATTAAAAAGGGTGTATTTCAATTTTCAGACAATAACTCCATTGATATTTATTAAACAACTTTCCTTTGTGTAAAACATTTTTGAGGAGTTAAGGAAATTAATTATTGAAAAAAAACGATGGTCGTATCATGCGGTCATGGCGCAAGAATATATTTTGAAATTCCAAACTATAAACTTAGAAGTATTATACAACTCGTCTAAACATCAACCCAACAATGTTAGATCTGTAAATTTGCTTTCGCCTCGCCGGGATTCGAACCAACTTAGAAGTATTATATATATATATATAATTTATGGAAACATTCATGATGTCTTGATCTAAAAATTAGCTTTTCAAAAGTCGCATCGATGCATGTTTCGAAAAAAATAAAATTGTTCCAGTTATTTTTCAATATCGAAAAATGATAAAATCAAAATAAAAATAAATTTCCTATTATTGAAGCTCAACGTTAGAAAGATACTTTATGTTTTGTTGCCATATAACTGCAATACAGACGAGACGTGTCGTATCAATATACTTAGCGTTTAATTTTCGTTACCCACTTGAATTTGGCTGATCTTTATCGATTGACGAGATTTTAACGCCGGCAATAATATTATGCCTTAGTTTGTATTATTAAAACAAACTGGTTATCACATCATGTACAGTTGATTGGCTTATAAAAAACATAACCACACAATTGCGAGTTTTCCAGGCTTGTGAGCAAGGTGTTGATAAATTTATGCATAAGAACAAACTGGGAATATGTGGACTCAGCTGATCAGTACTTTTTATTATGTAAGACTATCCAATGCAGTTAAGTAGAGTTCCAAACTCCTCATTTAAATAATATGTAAACATAATGATGATTTTTATACATTCATTCAAAAGTATATTGCAGATAGAATATTCTTTTTTTTATTTTTACCAGAATCATCTGCGCCTTCAGATACCGCTGAAAGTGAAGAACATTCATTTGCACAGTCTCGTGAAGAGTTTTTTGTAGATCGTCTGAAGATCGTCTCTCAGACATTTAAGTGTTCAAGCACGGATAACATTTTTGGGTATGAAACGGACAAGAAGAGAGAAGATAAGAAAAACACAGAACATGTACGTAGATAAAAAATTTCACTGTTGCTTTATAAGTTTCATTTTACAATCAACCCTTACTGCATGTAAAAAATTCCGATTGTGGTTAATTATAAGTTTATAAGTTTTAAAAAATAAATCATGATTTATTCTCACCAATTATAAAAACCCGATATCACCAGCAGTAGATCTTTCCCACATTAGTCATTACCCTAAGGCAACTTGTGAATGTAGGTTAAAAACTCTTTATATAAACGATATTAGTTAACCATTCGAAATTAACCTCATTCTTTCTTAAGCTGCATCAGTTATACAAAGCTGTAGGAGAACATATTTATCCGCTTTTTAACATAAATAAAGCACTCCCATCGGACTTCTATCAAGCAGTAATCACATATTGAAAAGCGGATCTAAAAGAAAAAGAATCTCATCCGGGACTTGGACATTCCTCATCGGTACATAAAATGTGAGAAGAAGGATCTCACATTGTACGTCTGAAATATGAACTATCTACTGCAAGACTTTCGATATCGTACCATTGATTTTACAAACAGTTTTTTTTAACGAAAAAATAACGGGAAAGTATACGAAATTAAGCACAATAACATAATTTAAGGTTGTGTGCTGCATAACACTTTTAGGCTGTAACCGTTTGATATTATGTGGGGGAGGGGGAAGGAGAGGGGATGTATTGTTTTGAAAAAAAGTTTGTTTCTGCAATCAACAATTCCTCCCACGAAAGGGTGATCCTTGCTTCCAGGCCCCTGGATCCTCTTATGGTTTCATATATATAAAAAAAAAATAGATAAGGAGATGTAGTACAGTGTGCGATTGCAAATGAGAAAATCTACCAAAGTTCAAACCAAGTGGATGTACTAATTATTTCCAACAGTTTGGCTTTCTTCAAGAGAAAACCGGATACCATATACTTCAACTTCAGAAATACTGAATTGAACAGGATCTTTCTGTAAATTGTAATAATTAAAATCGCAATTAAATCTTAAATGACCAAATCTGAATATTAAATGCACGCAATAATTTCCGAATTTACAGTAGTCGGTTATATCAGGCTCCAATATGAAAGGTTTAGATAGATTTTTTTGTGTGTTTGAGGTTGTTTCTAGATTCTTGTTTCGTGGTATTCATTGTGAAAAATGACCCCTTTGTTCCTTCTTACTGTTTTCAAAATTTGGCACAATTATCAAAATAAAGATCATTATTAGCGGTTGTTTTGAAACCTTTGTTTCTGAATCACAGTCCATCGTTATTCATAAAAAAGAAATTGGTTCTGAAAACGAAGGAAGCTAAGTGGAAACTAAAAGTCTCACTACAAGTTGTTTCAAAACAAATAAAAACATATTTCAGGAAATTCCAATGGCAAAAAGAATATTTACCATCTATTTTGAATAAAAAAAGTCATGTAAATACTTCTTTGCCTGAAGCTGCAGTTTGAATCCATAATGACAATGTCTTAAAGAACACACATGTAAAGAACTTTTATTTGAAGTTTACATGAAAAACAAATAGTGTTCATTTTGACTTAGTCTTATTTATGAAATAGATATTAATAATGACTATCTAGCGATTTTTGAAATGGGATGTCAAACCAAGACAATAGGGGGTCTAGGGGATTTAAGAGAGTTAATCGTAATAGACGGTGACAACCCCCGGAATCCGATCCAATGGGTTGCCTCATAAAGACGGGATCCTACATATCCATTTTTTGTATGTTAAGTGTGTCACATCGTCGGGTTCTTTATACAGACACACCGATCCCTCAGTATGTTCGAATAGGAATGTCTGTTTCGTGTTGAAAAGGAGGGGACCTTTTTTCTATATAAAACCGTAACATGTACATTTATGATTACAACAATTTAACTGATTCATATAAGTACTTTTCGTTATACATGCATGTTGCGTTATCTCCAGTCTCTTAATTCTGCCAAATCTGAAGCTGACTCAAAATTGTCGTCCGTCTTATATCCGTCCATATTAACAACTGCATACAGGATCATGATATATTCTTTGATGTAATAAAAATGCACGATATGGCAATTCTTGACCTGATGATCCATAATAGCATATGAATTTAAAAAGAATATGCAAAACGCCAGCTTTTACATGTGTACAATCTACTCATTTGTCTAAGTATGAATGAAGATCGTCAAAGAAATGTTACTAATGGGTTTTTTCTTTTCAATTTCTTTTCATATTAATCATGGTTTGATATTATCAAAACAAATATTATTTGCTCTTTTTTTCATTAAATGTCATATAAAAGTTCAAATTAATTAAACAAAATCCTATATGTTTTACAACTTAATGGTTAGTTTTTCATTATAAAACTTATGCACATTTATTCTAAAGAAAAATCTATAATTTTTCCAAATTCGCCGATATATTTTCAATGTGCAGCTAGCTCAGCGGGGCCTTTCTCGTGAAAATCCGGTGATCGCAATACGCATGGATGTGTCATTGAAATAAACCATTATCTCATTTTACATGTTATACACGTGCTCGACAATTATTTAGATGTCATATTTTCACATCATCACAGACGGACAAAATGATTTTTTTACGATTATATGATAATACGATATGAATGCGTAAAAAAAGATTAAATCGTGCATAGAAGTCTAAGTTCATGATATATACATGCATTGTTTCAAGAATTTCACTAGTTTCACATGACTTTAATGTCCAAAATAATCGTATTAAGGGTCTAACATCGGGTGAAAGTTAGTTATACACTTCTATATACGGTGTGTCTGAAAAAGACGCCGTCCTCTGACAAACAGTGCTTCTCTCAGTTGACTGTCCCTCTGGTATCTTTCGTCCCTCTTTTATACCTATTCAATGGAACATATAATATATAATAATAACGCATTGAAGAGGGGTTTGTTTTAATTTCATACCATATGATTTATCATTTATATTCCAGGAAAGAGCGTTAATCAGGGTTTCTAAAGGTAAGTTCTTTCTAAGATTTCTTGTGAAGAACCGTCAATGAAAGTAGATAAGACAATGTGTCTGTACTGTGTGTCCATCCGGTCGTCTGTTATTATGTTCGTTCGTGTGTTTCGTATTCAATAAAATGATTTTATAATAATTCTTCTATCGATTCTTATTTTACTGCACGTGATGCGTATTCAGCCATTGGTGCACGAGACAATTTATATGAAAATCCAGACTATAGTTCAGAGAATTGCTAATGTCACAGTGATTTTCATATCTGTAAAAACAACATTCAATATAATATTATTCGTATATATTCATTAACACAAAATTGCCTTTTTAATTAAAACAGTGTGTATATGTTATTTTAATTCAAAACTTAGTGTACATATTTATAATGATATGAATATCAAATCAAGTGACACACGATTTTGACATTTTGCATAAAATATTGATCTGAAAATATCACAACGGAAAACACATTTTCCTCAGGTGAAAAATGTAAAAAAAAAACTTATGACTGGGCACCCAGAACACAATCAAAAACCGGAAAAATAGTAATGATTTCGGGTAGTCCTTTAAGATACATATATATCATTTTATATAGGTCGATTTTCCAGCTGTATTATAGGCCCTTTGGTGGCTTCGAATTGAATTCTGCTGATTGGTCGGATTGTTGTATCTTTCCCCGTTTTCAATCCGTGCATTTTCATTCACTATTCTAGTACACAGATATACTTAATATATACATATTTTAATGTATATACATACTTGGATTATCTAAATTTATCTTGCAGGTGTATTAAAGGACACACTAAAACACTCTTCTACGTTGGAAGACAGCAATACTTGTACTGAAGATGTTGGATACTTGCAATCTTCAAAGCAACCTCTTGACCACAAAAGTACAAAGAACCTATCAGCCAGGCGACGTAGAACTGTAAAAAAAATTAAAAAACGTTTAGCATCGGATTTATCAGATAAAGAGATCGACGATAAACACATTTTTGAAATAAATCATGAATGGAACGATGAAGAAGATTACTATCACAACTACACTAATACTCATTGTTCAAGTGATGATTATCTCAAGGATTATTCAGTCATTCATTTGAATGATGAGGTCGGCAGTGATAACAGCAATAAAAGTGCTCATGTGGATAAAGGAAACCAAAACAGAAAGCAAAAACAAATAAAAGTAAAAGAAGATTACTACGGAAAGTCAAAAGCGTTGGCCATTGATGACAAACATAAAACATTAATCGATACACAAATGATACAGTATGGATTACATTTGTCAGAAAGATGCTGTACAAGTCTAAGCGAAAAAAAAATATTTCGGAGAATTTCAAACAAATACAGGAACTTTTATACGCCTTTTATTGAGGACAAAATCGATTTACAGACCAAGTGTAATGATTACCCAAATCAATTCAGAAAGGGTACTCTTGAGATTCGATCTTCTCATGAGGCCATTTGCACATTGGAGAAACCTTTGAACGGAGCTGCAACCGTTGAAATATTAGGTCGATCGAAATGTGGCAAGGCTTTTACGGATGACGAAGTAGTAGTTCAAATATACCACATCACAGATCGCCCATACATTCACCGAGTTTCAAAAGAAATACAAGGTTCAGCAGAACTTTTTGGAGAAGTTATAGGTTGTTTTAACAGACATCGCTACAACGGAATATCTCATCCCGTCTTTGTATGTGAACTAGATACGTTTGACTTCGATAAAGCAAAACCTATTTGTAAAACACTTCCAAAATTTCTTCTTCTTAGTGAAAACAAAGAAAATTGTCCATTCAGTGTTGACATATATACGTACAACGAAAACAAAAAAGCAATATCGTACGACAAATCACTATCCGTGAGTCCTGCATTGCGACAAAGATATCTGTTTTATGTAGCATATATTTCATGGAACAGTTTATATCCCTTAGGTGCTATAATAAAAGTTCATGAATCAACAAGAGAGTTTGAGACAGGCTTAAAAATTCTAGAATTACGAAACAATGTTCCAACATTATATTCAAATGACACAATAAAGTATTTGGACTTTGACATGAAATACATGGATGACAAAAGTAAACGAATAGACCTAACGGAAGATTGTAATGTTTTTACCATTGATCCAGTTGGTTCCAAGGTTTTGGATGATGCAATCAGTATAAAGGAACTTGATAATGGAGAATGGAGAGTCGGAGTTCATATAACGGACGTAAGTGTATTTATAGAACAAGATTGCGCCCTTGATTTTGAGGCAAGACATAGGGGAACAACGTTTTTTCGTGGACAGTTCAGTGATCCGCATGAGATGCTTCCTGAACCAATGAGTACAGAAAGATGTAGTTTGGTTGCATCTAAAAATAGGTTGGCTCTAACAATTTTCTTTTATTTTGATAAAGATCTTAAATGTATTCATAAAAATACGAAATGCTTTAAAAGTATCATTCAATCGAAGTGTCAGCTTTCGTATGAAAAAGTACAAGACATTATAGAAAATGATTCAACATCTCCGCTTAAAAACGAAGTATTATCATTATTTGAAATTGCTAAATCTTTAAGAAAAAAAAGACTCGGATATGGAATGTTTTCAATACCATATGAATTTGAGTTTTTTCAAAACAAGGAGAATTCGACAAATTATCCGGAGGCGTACTTCTTAATAGAAGAGTTGATGATATTGACAAACCATTCTGTCGCATCATACTTAATGCGAACATTTCCAGACTGTATTCCACTTAGATGTCAAGATCCTCCGTCTGACACAAGTTTGTCAGCCTTTCTAGCAAAATATCCGAAAGTTGTTGATATGATTTTAGCGTTCCAACATTTTCCTCATGACAGAGATAAAAAGATATGCATAGATAATTTTTTTAATGGATATACAAAGCTACGTTGTAATGATATAACATACGTGCAAAAATGGTTGTGGAAAGCAGTGAATGATCACTTGCAAGCAGGTGATAACAAAAAAGCTGCAAAACTCTTGCTGACAGAAGAATTACACCCATTGCATGCCCTTGTAATAGATGAATGGAAGTCGATTCAAAATCCATCAGAATATAGATGTTCTGGATATATCCAGGGGGTAAAAGGGAAACATTTTACCTTAGGAATGTTCCCTTACACTCACTTTACTGCACCGAATAGAAGATTCACAGATTTGGTAGTTCATCGTCTTCTCCACGCTGCAATTGATGGACAACCTTCACCTTATAGCTGCGAGGAGATCAAATATATTTGTCATGATGTAAATACAGCATTACATAGAGCACAGGAATATAATTATCAGTGTAAATCATACTTGTTAGCGCATACATTGCAATCTGATCCACAAATCTTTCATGCATATATAGAAGATTGCAATGACAAAGAAATTTCATTACTTATTCCTGGATGCAATTTTTTGAAAAAACACCGTAGAACAATTAAATTAGATTTGTTGGGGGTTTCGGAACAACCAAAATTTAAAATGGATGTCGATAAGCTAAATAGTACTGCTAACAGGAAATATATGCAACTGACCTGGAAGAAGCGAATTTATTCTATACATAAAGAAAAACCTTATCCAAAACACCCATTGGAAGGGTACATAGTATCTAAGAAAGGATGTCCTCAGAAGATTGACCCAAATCAGAAAATAGATTTTAAGCAAATGTCTGTTTGGTTAGAATACATAAAACGTATAATTGACGGTAAGGAGTTGCGTGATCTAAAACCTGAAGGTAATACTCTAGAACCGGGTGAAAAGTTGTCGACATCATTTTTGTATTCCGCAATAGACACAGAAAATGACGTTAATTCCGAAATCATAGATCCCACAAAAAAAACAATCAATGAAAGAAAAATATTTATAACTGAACAGTTTTGCAATTTCAGTATGAACTTTCATCATGGACAAGTTGTTACAGTACAGTTATCCTCCGAAATGCAGAAAGGGCTATTAACACCTTGCATTGATATCCTCGACATGACAAACAATGTAAAATATTGTCTAAAACATGAAAAAGACCCTATTGGTTGCTTTGCCGAATTGTCTACAACATCCCCAAGGATTAAGTACACAGATTACAAAGAATATATAGATATATGGACATCAATCATGAAAATGGAAACTGCCCTGACTATTGTGAAAGACAATACTATCGTCGTGAATGATTTACCTATACGATTTGATGAAAAAGGTGGAAATTTTATTCTGAGATCAGATTTCTGCTTTGAGCGAAATATTGACTTATCGGATACAACTGTGTACGGTTTTAGAAAAACAGAGACCGAATGGGTACAGAACTCAGATTATTTGTGCATTAAATGTCCTGTATCTTCTTCCTCTGGGGAGTTTTTACATATACGAAAGTCCTCCGCTCCACATGACTATAAAATTTTGATTAACCACGCAAGAATAACAAGAGTGTCAAAATTGTGTAACAATACTGAAGATGAACAATTAAAAGTTTGTTTCGAGTTTATAAAAGCTGAAAGGCGGCCGCTGTTTATAACCACTAAAACTTTATGCAGCGTTGAAATAATCCAAAAGCCGGAATTCAACAAGTAAGTTTTCAAATTATTTATGTAGTTTGTAGCTTACTACTGACAATGATTTATATAATGATATATTCTACAATGCCGGAAAATAACAGTACTTTAAGACAATTAATATTGAATTGAAACAGCTGAAAATAAAAGTCATATAATCACACCTTTAAATAAAAGAAATTAAAAAGCATAACCACTGCTAGCAAAATCATGCTTAAAAAAAACTTGTCTGTCAAATATCAAGAGATAGAATTTTAATTTTCCCTTAAATTTAATACTAGCAATGCATTTTATTGTTCAATCATTTATGATAGTGAAATAATTAAATACCACGCACATCGCAACCAGTTTGGTTTAATTTTGTCAAAATAAAAATTAAGAAAAATATCGCAGATTCTAATGTAATTAAAGATTCCCTAGTAAATGAATTATGTTTTTGACGAGCCTTCCACTTTTGTCGAAAAAGCGAGACATAGCGATCATACATTCCGTCGGCGTCGTTGTCGGCGGCGGCGACCACAAATAATCACTCTGTGGTTATTTTTTTTTAACTATACTGGTCATTAGAATCAAGCAGAATAAAATTGAAAATAGAAATTGGGAATGTATCAAAGAGACAACAACCCGACTATAGAAAAAACAACAGCGGAAGGTCACCAACAGGTCTTCAATGTAACGAGAAATTCCCGCAACTCGAGGTGTCCTTCAGCTGGTCCCTAAACAAATATATACTAGTTCAGTGATAATGAACGCAATACTAATTTCCAAATTGTACACAAGAACTAAAATTAAAATAATACAAGACTAACAAAGACCAGAGGCTCCTGACTTGGGACATGCGCAAAAATGCGGCGGGGTTAAACATGTTTATGAGATCTCAACCCTCCCCCTATACCCCAAGCCAATGTAGAAAAATAAACGCATAACAATACGTACATTTAAAATTCAATTCAAGAGAAGTCCGAGTCTGATGTCAGAAGATGTAACCAAAGAAAATAAACAAAATGACAATTATACATAAATAACAACAGACTACTAGCAGTTAACTGACATGCCAGCTCCAGACTTCAATTAAACTGATTGAAAGACTATGATTTCATCATATGATTATCAGGCACAATCCTTCCCATTAGGGGTTTAGTATCATACCATCATAAAAATATGAGAAGTATGTTTAGTTAAAAAAAAAACATTTTTTTTCCATTATTTTACCTTTTCTGCCAGGAAGCATTACATTTACTCTGTAGTTAGAATTTTAATAAATTCTTAAACTAATCTGGATTTGTACCAAAATTGCAGAGAAGCTTGTTTATGATCAAAGGCTAGTATCTAGAAGGAGATTTTGTTAAAATTTAGTACCACTTTTCCTATATTTTACTTATATATGTTACAGTGAATTTGTATAATCAGGGATTATGTAGAATCCCTGATTTTTCAGGGAATATGTAGAATCACTAAAATCATTAGTAATTATATATAATCCCTGAAAATGACCAGTGATTTTACATAATCACTGAACATTTTAATAATTATTCTACAAATTCCCTTATATGATTTCAGGGATTATGAATAATTCAATGGTCCTTTGTTTAATAAACAAAAATAATATAGACAAATTATAATTTTAAGTTTCTTTCATTTTCCTTGCCAGATGCAATAATTATAGCTTTTAAACGCATAGGATGATCTAAAAGATATAATCAACACAAGGTTAAGAGATATAGTTGAAGACTTCAAAATCAAAAATATTAACCTTCCCTTATAACGATAGCTTTACATGTATTGTTTGTTTATTAAAAGCCATCGTCAAATGAATATTCATGCTCTATTTGTAAATCCACAAGCATGTTATTTGTGATACATGTAAAGATTATGGAACAACTGTTTTGTGTGGTTTTTTTTGTTCAAAGAACAATTTGCAAGAAATTCAAACTGTGCGAACTTAGGCATCTAAATGTAAAGAAAAACAGGCAGAACTTGGGATTAAAATAGAAAAAACTTTAACAGGAAGCTTGCATATTCTCATACCAATTCGATAGGATAAAAAAGGAAAGGGAAACTCAAAACACATAATGGCAATTCTTAGAAAAAGGGTATAAAAAAGGATATTGCCTGACCACAAAACAATGGTATCTTTATCTTTCTTGCTCGAACCAGTTCAAGGTTGCAAATTTCCATTTTTTATTTTTTTTTTATTTTTTTTTTTTGGGGGGGGGGTACCTTCGCATGTGTTTACTGAACTTTTTATTTCTCTTAGGCGTGTTGTTAAAATCTGATTCGATATGCGCAGGAGAAGGATTTTTAAAATGTGGATATTGTGGTAAAAACAGATGTGAAGCATATTATTTTAATATATTGTGTTTAACATTTTAATATAGTGTGCCTAACTTTTAAAAAAAAAATGGGTTTATCATTTCTATATATTGTTATAATTTTGTTACTTTATTATGATGTTTTTATGTGATTTTATAGAATAAATTATTTTATTTTTATTAACTTTCTTTATAAATACAACTATTTCTTCATTTCAGTTATTATGTAGAATCCCTGACGTTTTTTCTAGTGATTATACATAATCTCTGAAAATTTCAGGGATTCTACATAATCACTAAACTAGCCAGTGATTCTACATAATCCCTGAAAAATTCAGGGATTCTACATAATCACTGATTATACAAATTCACTGTAACATATATATACTAAGTTTTTCTTACAGTAAATATATTTACTTACATATTATTACAATCTGCAGTTAAAGGTTTTTAAAACCTTTATTATATTCATAAACTCTGCTGGATTTTTACTCAACTTGGACAGAAGCTTCTATCAATCAAAAGCTATTATCGAGATGAATATTTTTATCAATTTTTTTTTTCATTTTTGTTGAGCCAGCGATTAACAGCAAAGGGAGGCGAGAAACTGGGTTCCGCGGAACCCTTACAAGCATTTGCTTTTAATTTTTCTTTCCACGAACCAAATATCTAGCGACACTAGTTTGCGATGTTCAAATCTTGTAAATTGAATAATAGAAAAAAGTACAAGTGACCAACGGCAAATTAGTAAATAACATGAACTCTAACAAAAGCAATATCGGTTAACGTCTCTCAAATCAGAAACAGTCATATGAATAAAATATATATGTGCTAGAGAAAAATAAGAGTCATAACATACGTGATTTGTGCAAGGATCTCTTATTACAATTTAAAAAGAGTTATCGGTATAAGAAATATAAATACTAGTTGACACAAGAATTTAGACTTACTTTCTATTTAGATTTCGTCATGAAAACTGACATACAAAGGTTACACTTCTGTTAATACAGACAATGCAATTTCTGGTAGGAACTCCGTTTACGGGTGACAATTTAAAAAAAAAATGATGTTTCGTTAAAAAAAAATACCCTAGAATAGAAAACACTAGTATTCTATTCAAAGATCAAAACATAGAGCTGTCCGGCATATTTCAACATGTACCTGACCCTAACCTGTAAGAGTTTAAACCTCTATTTAAAAATTCAATTCACCGCTATATATGTGTTTTATACTGGTACAGTAACATTTCTAAGATATGTCTTATTTAGACGAACTATAGAGATCATATCTAGGAACCAATAAAAAAAAAACCAAAGTATTTATGAGTATTATATATCTCCTCAATGTACGCGTTATTTGTGAAAAAGCTGTATTTATAAGGTGCAACCTACACTACTGTGACTAGGTTGTGGTAATGTTTATCAAAATGAACACCCCAGGATCAATGGATTCGTTTTATTGTGTAATATCAGTAAAAAGAAAGATAACTCTATTTATTCTAGTTGTCATTAACCCAAAAAACAATATTCAAAATGTTCCCACAGACCAAATAGTTTTCCATTTTATTGACATATAAATCTGACAGAGACATATTTTTCTCATCAGAAATTACACATCTAAACATGTTCTATTTTAACAACTATTCTTTTGATAGTCATTTGTTTCATAAACATGAATGGCCAACGAAGATTCAAGTATATTGTCTTATCCTACTTTGTAAAGGACCATTCTGATTCAAACCAACAAAAACTTTCTGAAACTGACATTATCAAGATTCTTGATTATTAGATTGACAACAAATTTGTTGCGTTTGAGGAGGTGGTTTTCAACTGACTTTCGGCATTCTAATGAGAACCAATTATACCCATTTCTTTCCGACTTGATTCGTTATTACTATGAGGCTGACTTCATACAGGAACTTCTTACGAAGAAAGTAAAAAAGTTAGTAATATCCTTTTACTTTACTTTCCGCTATGTAGATGATGGTCTCTCAATAAATAATTCAAAATTTGGTGTTTATGTTGAACCCTTTATCCCATCGAACTAGAGATAAAGGAAACTACAAATGCAGTAAAGTCGGCCTCATATCTTGACTAACATCTAGAAATTGACAATGAGGGTCGGTTGAAATCACAACTGTACAACAAGAGGGATGATTTCAACTTCCCAATTTTGATCTATCCATTTCGAAGTAGCAAAAGTCCAGCAGCGCCTGCATATGGAGTATATATCACCTAATTGATAAGATATTCCGGTGCTTTCCTATCATGATTTCCTTTATAGAGGGTTGCTGCTCACAAGGAAGCTATTAAACCAAGAGTTCCAAATGGGGAAGTTGAAATCAATTATTCGTAAATTTTACGGACGCCAATCCATCACGAGTGGTTGACCGTGCCGAATTAGACAATTTACCGGATTTGATATCTCATAAGCAACACGACGGGTGCCACATGTGGAGCAAGATCTGCTTACCCTTCTGGAGCACCTGAGATCACCCCTAGTTTTTGGTTGGGTTCGTGTTGTTTATTCTTTAGTTTTCTATGTTGTGTCGTGTGTACTATTGTTTGTCTGTTTGTCATTTCATTTTTAGCCATGGCGTTGTCAGTTTTTTTCAATTTATAAGTTTGACTGTCCCTCTGGTATAGTGCGCCTCTCTTTTATAGAATAACCGTTTCACAGATGATATCGGATATGTTCCTTATGTCGTGACTACAATCCCCTTCCTTTTTCATGAATTTGACCTACCGAATTATACTAATTACCGGGTTTGTAATAATATGAGCAACACGACGGGTGCCATATGTGGAGCAGGATCTGCTTACAATTCCGGAGCTCATGAGATCACCACCAGGTTTGGGTGGGGATCATGTTGCTTAGTCATAAGCTTTCTATGTTGTGTTATGTGTACCATTATTTGTATGTTTGTCTATTTTCATTCTTATACCATGGCGTTGTCAGTTTATGTTCAATCTATGAGTTTGACAGCTCCACTGTTATCTTTCGTTCCTCTTTTACAGGTAATTCCATTGAATATAAATAACAATATTTAATTAGTTCACATAAAGCAAACAGCAGAGTAACATAAATCAATATGCTTATTGAAATAAATAGTATAACCATGCTAAAGACAATTATTAAGGTCAAAAACACACATATAACAGATTACAAAACCTACCATATATGATGTACGAAGGTCTTGTTTTTACAATATTGAATCTTCTACATGATACGACACGACCAGTATGGTTCAAATATCTGTAATAAAAATATTAACTATTTGTGTTATAGTTTACGTATTACATTATCAAACAATTTAATAGTTATCCGTACAAATTTATTTCTTTTATATTACTTCTTTTCACTAAACTGAATTATTCTTATAATATAACTGTTTATAGCTCTGAAATACTTACCTGACTGTGTCCATTTAATTTATCTGATTTAAACAATATTTAAGGTAGATCACAAGTATATATTTTTTGAGACAGAACTTTTTTTATAATTTGCCAAAATGAAGATTTTACTATGCTCTTTTCAAAAAATTAATAATAAGTATGAGTCACCGAGCTATTTTTCAAGCTATGAGTCGCTGAAAATTGCCAAAATTTGGTTAGTTTGTTCATGAAAAAACACATAAGTGTGCATAAAAAAATTCTATGAGATAGAATTTTGAAAAAAATTGTGAGAAGAAAGGTTTCATAATATGTTTTAAGAAAATAAAAAGAAAACATGGTGTCACCGAACTTGTTTTCTTGCTAGAAATAGAAATAAAAAAAATCCCTATAAGACCAGTATAAATTTTGTACTTAAAGAGTTATCTCCCCTTAAATGGCTCATTTGAAATGAAAAAAATGATTTTAAAACAAAAAAAAATATATTTGTTAAAATACTTTGTATAATAGATTAATTAACAAGTCTTCTTTAAATAGAAAAAAAAACAGTTTAACCATTGAATTGCAAATCTGTCTCCAAATTTGCAGATTTAGGCAAATAACTAGACCGATTTTGTACTGTGATTGTTTAATCCAAGATGGCGGTATACCATGAATCTACCTTAATATACTTTTATACGTGTTAATCTATTTTATACAACTTTTACTCTGTAATCATATTTTCTGACCATTCATACAAAATCATCTATACAATCCATATGAGTATTTTTGTATGTATGTATAATATAAGGTAGAGAGAACTGACCAGATAATAGAATCAAAGATATCTACAAATATGAATACATCAAAGCAACAACACACGACTATTCGAATTCGATTCAAAGTATATGTAAAGTCTGACCCGACAATAGAATTTCCCTCCAAAATTACCATATGAATTAATTAGCCAATTATCACGAAGAAGATAAATTCACAAGAAAGTAAGAATACAAACTAGTAAAACCCAGAGAGTAAACAAATGACCATTATAGCAAAACTCACTAAGCCATGAAAAGATCATACAATGAACATAACCACTGGAACATGACTAGAAACTACTCAATAGGTACTTAGAATTAAAAATATTACACTCATCAAATATCAAAAGTAAAGTAAAAACAAAAATATCCAAATTAACAATCTACCACAAACACCCTGCTGCAGGAAAAATGACATCCAGTCACATATCATTTTAAATAGTAGATTTCTTCAAAAATAGTGCGTGCTGCTCCACAAAACGGTCAGTATCTACAAGATCAGTAATGCAATAACTATTCTATTTTAGTCACTCTAAACGCTAACGGCTGACTTAGATGTATCGTACTCACTTGAAGTATACCAAGCGAATAGTTGAGCGTCTGACAGTATATTAATCATCTGACTCTAGTGATATATCTGCCTCAGGTGTATCTTCCTGTCGGCCGACACTTTCCTCTACATGAGCGCTTTATATGTGTACATATTCTTCATGCTCAGCCTGTGTAGCAGTATGGGCGTCTCAATGCTGATCTATAGTTTCTACAGCTTCTCTGTTGTTAACTTCTGGCTGTGTTTCATCAACATCTGGATCAAGTGTCTTTTTAGTGATGATTCTTTCAGTAAAAATATTGGTCTTTGTTTTCAAAATCAGACTCGTCTTCTGATGTGGTATCAGAATCTGAACCTTCTTCTGGTTTGTCCTGTTTCTTAATCGAATGTTTAATATAATCTTTTATTTACGGTGTGGGGTTTCCTTTTCGTAGATAAATCCAATGGGTAAAAGTAATTTTCTATGTAACGTTCGTGTTCTTCCTGTTCCGTTTTCCTTTCTTACTGTATGAACTGGTTTATCTGTGTTTGGCTGATTAACGACTGTATATAATTCTTCTTCCAATATGTCAGACAATTTATGATTGCCATCAATTGCATGGATTCGGACCAACACTTTATCTCCAATGCCAATGTAAGCTTCTCGGACCTTGGTATCATTCTGTTTTTCTCCAGCTTTTTCGCGGCCTCTTCAGCAAGTTGATATGCCATGAAGGCCCTAAGTCATCCATCCTTAATCCAAAAACAACATCAAATGGTAAGTCTCGGATTACACCCAAATATCTGTATAATAAGGTAACTGACCAGTAGAAGTTGTATGCATGTACCAAAGGTCCAATGTATTATTCCCAGTTGACTTTCTGGTGATTTCCAAAAGATTCAGACTTGTTAAACACAGTTCTATCGAATTTTTCTGTGATACCGTTACGGATAGAGTGATAGCTTGTTGTTCTTGACTTTTTGTTTCCTGTTTATAAATAAAGTTCATTTATTACGTTTCCTACATAGTTAGCTCCTTGACCTAAATGATGTCTTTGCGGAATTCCATAATGTACAATATAATTGTTAACAAAATCATCTGCTATAGTTTGAGAAGTTTTATTACGGGTTGGAATGGCTAGTGGATATCTTCTGTAGTAATCAGTTATGACGAGTATGTTCTGATATTATACTTTTGGTGGTTCCAATATTAAATAATCTATAGCAACACGTTCAATTGGTCTTGAAGTAGTGATACTGACTAATGGCACTCTTTGTTTAGTTGTTGTTTATCTCAATATACTGCGACCACATTATTCAATCCAATATTCGACATCTTTATTCGTTTTTGGCCAATGGAATCGATTTTATATTAATGAGAGTATTCTTTCTTTCCCAAGATGTTCCATATCGTTATCCATAGCTTCAAATACAGTGGTGCATATGTAACAGCCATAACTTGTTGCTTCCTTATTTCTCTATCTATGTTTTATCTCTCTGTATATTAAGTTATTAATCAGTCTAAGATGTTAAAGTTAACTAGGTCCTATATCTTCTATTCTAGGTTTTCTGTTCTAGCGGACAAATTCAATCCATGGTCTGATGTCTACATCTATAGTTTGTGCTTTTTCCCAGTCAATAATATTTCCTAGAGTGGTTCCTCTGTTGTCGATATCATCATTCACTTAACCGGTCCCTGGTGATAGGCTGCCTAAAATTTAAAGAATTCATCTGGTTATCTGAAATTACCCGACATCCAATCTGTAAATAACCGTCTATAAACACATGACTCGTGTTTGTTTTCATTAAGATATAAATATTCTCAAATTTTCAAACGTCTTAAAAAAATAATAAAAAAAGCTTGCACAGATATTAACAGTCTATCTAATTGTGTGATCTTTACATTATTGATTTTATACGTTAAGTTAGTCAGTAGTGTAGAATACAATAATTAAAACTAAGTTATCAGATTAAAAACACCAAATGGACAATGTTTTAATCACAATATTCTTACTCCAAAAACAAATTACCACCAATTAGAAAATTCTCTCCAAAATTGTTTTATGTCTGTCCATTCCAAACAAAAGATGCTCTGTAGTTGCTATCTCTTTACAACTGCCACATATATAAGTTTCAGACTTGTTTGTGTATTTTATATTTGATAGATTGTAGTTTACTCTCTATAGTACATTTAAAAGCCAGTGAATACATATTTTACCATTTTGTCATCACTAACTCCTGTATTGAAACTTTCGTCCCACCTTTGTCGTGAAATAAGAGAAACATTTTATTGATCAGTTGATCAATAAAAAGTGAATAAACATCTTTAGAATTTTCTTTCTGATAGGCATTTTTTTATTCTAATTTCCAAAAACAAATCCAAATTATTTGCTGCATCAGCTAGGTGATATTTGTTGCTGTAATTACAGTTACGTGATATATCAGGTTTAATTGATAGAGTGTCTACAACAGTAACATTCAGATTACACTTTTGATTATTAGCGTTATGAGACAGATATTTGCCATTGTCATCTACGATATCATTGACTTTCATGTCAACTTTGATAAGACGATTGAAGCAAATGCATTCTTCTCTTACTTGAAATGCTGTAACGGATTAAAAGTTCCATTGAATCATTTCCTAGCAGATATCTCTTCTTTAAAAAGTGTTTTTAATTCAAAAACTCTAATTTACATCTGCTTATAAATAAATCATGGCAATAAAAAAGAGGGAATAATGCTTTGGAAACAAGTTTCCATGTAAAGTCATTTTCTGACAGAAATCTTTTTACCCATAACATATGAAAGGATAACAGCTGTAATTCAAATTTTGGACTTTCAATCCATTCGGGAAATCGCGGTAATAGGCTTTTGAATAACTTTTAACATATTTTGTCCATTTGTTTTTTATGTGTTCTGTCATTTGAATTTGCCATGTGATTAGGGATTTTCCGATTGAACTTTCCTCGGAATTCAGTACTTTTGTGATTTTACTTTTTACTATTTAACTTTCCTAGTATTACCATTCCATTAAAATATGTTATTGTTACGTTGTATAATAAAATAAGATTTTGTTACATTTGTAGATAAAATGATATAAAAAAGCTTCGATATTTCAAGTGATTTAAAAATTTCAAATTCAAGGAAAGGATCTACCACATTTCAATTATTGGCTCTTTTTTTTTGTTTTTTTTTTTTATCTATGCATGTATATTGTAATTTAATTAGAACTAACTAGTTCTTGAATTGAATTTCAAACCAAAGGTTTTGAAACCATCTGTCCGTATAATCGGAAGGGATCTTCTTAGTTGAATTTTTTTCTTTCAATCCATGTTTCTTCGGTTTTGATCAAATTTACAGTTCTCAAAATCGTTAAAGGAATTCAATACAATTGAAGTAAAAAAATATATCTTTCAGAAATCAAATGGTATCATCAGCCTACTGTGAAATCATTATTTCAATGTCCCCCATTTTAATACTATATATCTGATTATTCTTAAGAATACTTATTGTCAGTAGTTCCATGGCCCCAAAAAAAATAGAAGGACACAAATGACACCCTCGTCAAACACCTCTCTCAGCTTTGAAATAAATAGAACTAAATCCATTATTTAACGACAAGACTAGATATATTTAGGCAAAAAGTTCAGACCAATTTCCGGAATTTGTTACTAAAATTAAAACAAACCGATGACTTTTGAATAAATTTCAATTCTAGCGTATCAAACGCCTTTCCAAATCGACTGGTAGTACAATATCTGGATAATTCTTCAATGTAGTACACAATATGATATTAGCAATGAGTCGTAGATGTTCACCAATGTATTTACCAGCCGCATATTCCGTTTCATTAGGGTCTTTAATTTTTTAAAGAAATAATTTGACATATTTTATTCTTTCTGCAATAACTTTGGCTAATAATTTGTATTCAAACTTAAAACAGAAAGAGTGTACTGTCTTTATCTTTCTTATAATAATAGTCAAAATACCCCATCTTTGGTTAATTGAGATGGCTCCGGTCTCGAGAGAATAGTCATAGTAAACTCATCATAGATACCTGAATTGAAATTAAGTACTTGTGCAAGAAGCGCGTTTCATCTACAAAGGACTCATGAGTGACACTTGAATCTAAAAAATGTTTTATGGTCAAATAAAATACGCAATTGAAGAGCATTGAGGACCAAACACTACTGAAACGTTTTGGCGAATAAAGCTAAGGTAATCTATTCCTGAGGTAGAAAAAGCCATAGCATTTCAATCTTTGTTTAGAATTTTTCTTGTGACATAATTTTATGTCAATTACAACTAATGTGTTAATATATTTATTTTTAGATTTGCGTTTTTCTAATGAATGACAAGAAGTATTTTTGATTTTTTTTCATTGCCTTCGTAATGCTCGGCATGTGATCGTATAGTAGCCCCTCTGGTTATATTATTTACTATTTTCTCTATAAAATCTTCTTTAACAATATTTACTTCAATCAGAAGGGTAATAACGTCTATAACTAAATATGTACGAGAGAGAATTTTCTGAATTTCAACATGCCGTTTATTTTTAACTGGACTATATTTCCCGTAATTTCATGTTTTTATACTTGGAACATTTGACGGTTGCGCCTCTTAATTCACTTTTGATGGTATTTAATTTCAAATGTTTATTTTCTAAATTGTGATATTTATTATAACATATTCTGATATAATATTTATAATTATTTCACATAATTCTCATCTGGTAGTAAAACTGAGTTGAATTTCTAGCAGTCAGTACCTCTGTCACTATAAACGATTTAGTGTAAATTTAAGAAAATTATGATTTTTTTATAAGTTTTTCTTGATCGGACAATGGATTTTTGTTAATATAAAAAAGAAGATGTGGTATGATTGCCAATGAGACAACTGCCCACATGAGACCAAAATGACACAGACATTAACAGCTATAGGTCACCGTACGGCCTTCAACAATGAGCAAAGCCCATACCGCATAGTTAGCTATAAAAGGCCCCTATAAGACAACGTAAAACAATTCAAACAAGAAAACTAACGGCCTTATTTATATATAAAAAAAATGAACGAAAAACAAATATGTAACACATAAACAAACGACAACCACTGAATTACAGGCTCCTGACTTTGGACAGGGAGATACATAAATAATATGGCGGGTTTAAACATGTTAGCGGGATCCCAACCCTCCTCCTAACCTGGGACAGTGGTATAACAGTACAACACAAGAATGAAGTATAAAAATCAGTTGAAAAAGGCTTAACTCATCAGATGGACAAAAATACAAGTGAACGTGACCGGGTACTTATACATCCCGATACAAAAAGACACAATAAACAGATCTGAGAGTACTCACAGTTATCTGACAGCTAGTTCAAAGCCACTTACAACTAATAAAAAAAATCATGCATCTAAGACTAAACTATCAATCCGTACACATCAAAAATCGAATGGAGTTAGTGTAAAGACGTCATAAACAGCCAGAGAAAAACATGACCTTGTGCAATGCTAAGTTACAGGTATCGACAGATTGTAGATCCATGAATATGTATGTGTATATAACATACTTTTAATATTTAGTTAGCTTTTAACTTACTGATAACAAAATCAATATTTATACCAATAAAAACAACATTCAATGATCTTATTACAGTGTTGAATAGGTAACCTTTTTGAATAAGGCCGTGTTCAAATCAAACGCCGTGTACAGTGAACATGTTTACATTTGGTTTAATGTAATGTACACTAGTTTCACATCAAATTTGTTCACACCCATACACCTTGTTTAGCTACCTGCACATAAGTTTTGTTCACACTTGTAAACTACATGTCATTTAAATGGTCAATACGTAGAACAGCTTTCTAATGTTCGAACAACTTTTCTAGCAGTTAGGGAACGACCATTTGACTTTAAAAAAAGGGTCATACAGATGATTAGAATGAAAAAATATTCTGAATCAAAAGTTTTCCCATACATTATAGTGTAAAATTTTGAATGAGTACCATCTAAAATAAACCTAAATATAAGTTTTCGCGCGAGAAAAAATTCTGACTCAGAACACCCCCCTTTTTTTTGGGAGTAAAATGGTTGCTTCTTTCAGAAAATCATTTTGGATGATTTGCAGTAGTTTACAGATGTCTCAAATACGCATTAAAAATGTAGCCTGTATATGCGTTCTTACAGACGATGAAAAAGAATTGCGATGTTAAGGATCACTACATTTCTATCTTTTCTGTTTGTTTCAAATGGAATTGTTTGTCCAAGGAGTAGTTGGCGAAAGGAGGGGTAATATTTTGTTTTTTTTATTATTTCTAACGTCTGAGATACTACACAAACAAACAATTAACTTCACCCTTTTTCAGTAATGAGTGAATCGTTCTTTGAGTAAAGACCAGTGGCAAATATTTCTGTCAGTGTGTACGTCCATTCGATTCGGCAAGACCTTTTCAAATTAATTATGTATTCGGCAATGATGATGGATGAGTCTTGTCTGTTTTGATAAGGCTACGTTAAGTGTTTTTATGACAAATAAATACTTCAAGTTTAGACAAATATTTCTGTAAAGAACTTTATTTATAAGTATTATAAGTATTAATTTTATACCAAAAACTTTTTTTTAAATATAAATGGGAAATTTAAAGTTCTGAATGCCTAGTTTTGTGTAAACTTAACCTACACAAGGCCTACATCGACTATCGACTGCATGTAGACAAAACATGATTTAAACTACTTGTAAACATTGTGTTTTATTAATGGGAACGTAATTATGTTTAGTTTATGTGTGAGTTGCACTAATAAAACACCGAGTTTAGGTCAATGTGAACACGGCCTAAGTTTATTTAAAGGAGCGACAAGTTAACATGGATCATTTCTAAATTTCCGGCCACGGTTAACTACATTTACAGTGGCAGAATGCGGCCATGAAAGAAAAACAAATTATGTTGTTCCCTCCAGATACTATGTCTTTCCCTCAAGATGCTATGTCGTTCCAACAAGATAGCTATCTCGTTCCCTCAAGATACTATGTCGTTCCCACAAGATAGTTATCTCGTTCTATAAAGATGATATGTCGTTCCCTCAAGATACTATGTCGTTCCCTCAAGATGTAATTTTCTTCCCTCAAGATAGTTATCTTGTTCCCTCAAAATACTATGTCGTTCCCACAAGATAGTTTTCTCTTCCCTTCAATATGATATGTCGTTCCCTCAAAATGATATGTTGTTCCCTCAAGATATCATGTCGTTCCCTCAAGTATCTTGAGGGAACGAGATAACTATCTTGTGGGAACGACAAAGTATCTTGAAGGAACGACATAGCATCTTGAGGGAACGATATAGCTATCATATGGGAACAACATAGCATCTTGAGGGAACGACATAGTATCTTGAGGGATCAACATATTTTTTTTCTTTCATGGCCGCATTCTGCCACCGTAGTACACATTTCTGTAAAAATGAGATGTGCTATCCCATTTGAAATAAGTTTTCTTTAGGAACAACCAAACTGCAAAACCAAATCTTTATATCTATGGAAACATATAGTAAAGGTTTTAAGTAATTTATGTTAACGATATTCCTGGTTTAATAATTTACCAGTAATACATAGATTGCGTTCGGTAAAATAAAAAAAACCCGTCACAACAGACACGGGCATAGCAAACGAGCTGTGAAATATAAACACCGTAAGATGGTGCCAAAGGAACATCACCATCTAAAAATGGAAAATTAACAACAGGAAACGAAAAATCGTCTCTTTTGTCGTAAGTTTTAGTGTGGAGTTTCCCGAAATATCTAAATCGAGGAAAGGACAGTTATTACCGAATACATTTGATTTATTCAATGTAAGTTCCTTGGGGTAAATCTCAGCAGCATATTGAGAAAATTTTCAATTATTCAACGAAAAATTATCATCAAGATAACTGTAAATGTTGTTGATGTTATCAATTGAATTCAATTTAAATCTATCAACCAAAAAAATAAATACTATTTTACTAAGCTTGCAAGATAATTTCGGATGTCAAATGATGCTTATTCATATCTGTTTTCTATTGCAGAAGAGTTGAAATACTTCTGAATTGTCTGGATATATCAACTGACCTTGCACAAGCAATTGCATTAAACAGACAAACGAAGCCCATAGGTGAGTTGACGTGTCTTGTTTGAACTTTAATTAATGAAAGGACCAGGTCCAGTAACAATTTTTCAAAACTGCTATATTTTGGAACCAAAAAGGGGTCTTACTTGGGATTCTCCTTATAATGTTGGACCATAGCTGCTTTTGGCCAACAATATTGTTATCGAGTTACGTTGGGACTAGATTAAGCCAATCTAGAGATTGGTTTTAGACTTTTTTTATAACATTCTATAGCAAATTATATGATTAAGTGTGTGCAACTTTGTATGTTTTCCGTTTTGAATTTGATTTGGTGCGCTATTCCTTTAATTGTTTACGTGTACTAGCGGTTGTTTTAATACACAGTCACATTCGGCACCGAAACAACCGCCATGAACGCTAGGGTTTCAATGTTCGGGGACAATGGGAAATCAATACAATTCATTGCAAGCAATGCAATACAAGGGCATAACAATCTCAGATGCACAAAAAATTCAAAAAACTAAATATAGCAATGACAGAATGTGTATAAAAGACTGCAGTAAATATTTTGTTTATTTTTTAAAGGTGTTATGGAAGAACACATTCTATTTGAAAAAGTCAAATCACGCAAATACTGAATTCCGAGTAAAATTCAAAACGGAAAATACCTAATAAAAGGGCATAATCAAATGATAAAACACATTAAACGAAAGAACAATAACTGTCATATTCCTAATTTGGCACAGGCATTTTCAAATGTAGAAAATGGTGGCTTGAACCAAATATATCTCTAACCTTTCAATTGTATGACAATCACATCAAATTCCATTATATTTACAACGATGCGTGAACAAACAGACATAATAAGAACACTTGTAAAAGTATGGGTACAGCAGTCATCACCTTGTCACAATCTCAATTAGAACAAAATCAAACAAATGTTTAAAAAAGGAGCACAAACAAGCATGGTGTTTCAGTTTAAATGGTTTTACTAGTAATTGTTGGGGCCCCTTATAGCTTGCTGTTCGGTGAGAGCTTAGGCTCCGTGTTGAAGAGCGTACCTGGACTTTTCATGGTTTACTTTTATAAACTGTGACTTGGATTGAGAGTTGTCTCATTGGCACTCATTCAATATCTCTCAAAACACACCAGCAAAATGAAAGACAATCAAAACAACACATTGACGGGACGTATACGTATTGAGCCACGTCAATTAGATATCGACAAAAAATATTCCTAAAATAAGGCTAAATTTAGCTACGGTAATATATTACTGAGGTAGAAAAGCCTCAGTGAAAATGTAGTTAAAACATTCAACGTTTTGTAAACGGTGAATTTATAATAATGACCATATCAATGAGACCTCATATCAACACAGAGGTGCTGACTACTGTGCTGGTCATATAATTGGAGAATAAAACTCCACCAGCAGTGGCATCGAACCAATGGTTGTAAATAAACTCATCATAGATACCATGATTGAACATTTGTATTTGCGCCAGACACGTATTTCGTCTACAAAAGACTCACCAGTGACGTTAAAGAGACACTACCGCTTAAATCATTGATTTGTAGGAATAACATGTTCATTTAACGTGTAATATAGCCAGAAATTAAAGGAAATTTGACTAAGGAGGCAAATTCATAACCCTTTTTATGCACATGTGTAGAAAATAATAAACAACAAAACCATCGGCCAAGAGCTATGAATAAAACAAACGACAAGAGCTATGAATAAAACAAATCATCATAACTAGATAACAGGGTTGCATTTCTTGTACATAAAAAACCTGTGTTTTGTCTACACAAAAATCCTTCAATAGTGACGCACGAATAAAACTATTTGAAAGATCAAAAAGATTTCAAAGTTGAAGGGCATGGAGGGCCTAAATTCCAAAATTCCAAAACGACCAAAATACAACTAAGGACAAAACGAGATGTTAACCACGCGTAAATGTTACAGTACGACAACAGTTGCAAAAACAAATAACGAATAATAGTAGCTAGTTGTGAAGTGGTTGTCTAGAAAAAAAAACTCAATGGAGATGATTTTTTTTTATAATAATTTCTTGTTCAAACTAATGGACAGATAGACACTGAACCCTATACATGTATAACCGAAAATAAGTTCTTAGTCTTTATAGTATTCATTGGATTAAGTGATACAAGTCATATAATATGTATTCATAATAAGACATTTCCTCTATAAAAGAAATATGGTTGACGACAAAAAGCTGAGCAAAAAAAAGGAGAATAACATTATGATGTACATCTCCATACTTTTGCATATTCTGACAATTTAAATTGATTTGATCCTCTGAGAAAAAGACGTATTTGGTTGTTAGAGCCTTTTCATCACCACCCATTTTCATCTCTCGCTAAAATTATCCAAAAGTATACATAGATTATAAAGTATTCTTGAATGCTGATATTAACTTGTCAGAAATCACTGTACAATATCAGAATAATGATAAAGTCATGATGTATAACATGTTTTCTTAAACTATTCGTTCGAAAATATAAAAAAACAACATATAGGTTTAAACTTCATTTGGTAAATACGACTTAACATGAATATTACTTTTCTTTAATGACATTTTTGTTATATATAGCTTCTCATACTGGTATTTTTCCATGTTCATGTTTGACTCTCAACTGTTTGTGTTTGGGCGTTTTTGATGATTTAGAAAAGTGGTTCGGACGTACGAAATTTATAAAGGGCTTTTTATGCCCTGTAGCTACCTACGATAGTAGAGGGGCATTATGTTTTCCGGCTGTGGCTCCGTTCGTCCGTCCGTCTGTCCGTTCGTTCGTCTGTGAGTCCGTTCAAGTTTAAGTTTTTGGTCAAGGTAGTTTTTGATGAAGCTGAAGTTCAATCAACTTGAACTGAGTACACTTGTTGCTTTTGATATGATCTATCAAATTTAAAAGCCAAATTAGACTTTTGACCCGAATTGTACGGTCCACTGAACATAGAAAATGAAAGTGGAAGTTTCAGGTTAAAGTTTTTGGTCTAGGTAGTTTTTGATGAAGCTGAAGTCCCATCAACTTGAAACTTAGTACACTTGTTGCTTATGATATGATCTATCTAATTTGAAAGCCAAATTAGACTTTTGACTCGAATTTTACGGTCCACTGAACGTAACAAATGAAAGTGGGAGTTTCAGGTAAAAGTTTTTGGTCAAGGTAGTTTTTTATGAAGCTGAAGTCCAATCAACTTTAAACTTAGTACACTTTTTGCTTATGATATGATCTTTCTAATTTAAAGACAAGTTAGAATTTTTAACACCAATCAACTTGAAACTTAGTACATATGTTCCCTATAGTATAATCTTTCTAATTTTATTGTCAAATTAGATTATTACCCAATTTCACGGTCCATGGAACATGAAAAAGGATAGTGCGAGTGGGGAATCCGTGTACTTTGGACACATTCTTGTTTTCCTTTACTTTGACCGTGTAAATACCAATGAGTGTGCCCTTTAAGCCCCCGATGATACCATCAGCTCAGTACTCTGTGCTTCCGTACTCATATTATTCAAACATACTTTTATCAAAATCTTCGTTGCTACATTTTTTATGGATTTTTTTTTTAACTTCTTCATGCAAAATTTACCTTAGATAACTAAAATATTTATTCCTTATGATCATCATGTTTCTAACATAGTCTTCATTTTGTTAAAACCTTGTCTTTCAATTCTAAGTTTGAGAATTAATTCAGGATTACAGTCATTACAGAACAGCGCTTTGAACGCACGATTTTTTTTTATTTTCTATTTATATTTTCCCAAATTTAGTTTGACATGCCCACTACGTCCCGAAACCACCTCTGTTATCATATCTCCTCCTATTTAATTATAAATGAATATACTGTAATTCCTTGTAGAGTATGATCCAACATTGTCGACGAATACATAATATGCTATAATATTCTCGTTAAACCTATTCAATGATGAACTTCGGTCGTAAAATTTTCATACGTGTATATGTATACATGAATATATAATTGCTTTGTCATAGGAAGCAATTTGTAATTGTTAATCTGGCTATAAATACATATCTATTTTTTTTATTTAAAATTATAGATGAAGATCATACAAAGGCCATTTCCAGTGACGATATTGATATTGGTTTACCATGGAACAATGAACAACAGACTAAGGCTATTCATCTAGCTCTACGATCAAGTTTTAGCCTAATACATGGGCCACCAGGTATGAAAATATAAAATATAAAACAAACATTTTGATAAAAAAGAATTAACCAATTCATAGAATATCAACATGATAAAAATAAGGAGATTTGGTAATGATTGTCAATTGACAAAAAAAGGTTAAATGATTAATGTGTGAACAATTACAAGTAGCTCACTGTTAGATCCTCAAATATGAAAATCACTGGAACACTGGAAAAAATAAATAAAAAAACAACGGCATGATTTATACTACAACAATAAACAAAACAAAATTACAGACAAGCAATCAACTATACATACAAGATAACAGGCTCTTGGCTTTAACCTAGCACGCACTCAACATTTCAACTAACCTGGTTTAGTAGTATACAATTAAACAGACTGAAGAAATCCGTTTAAAGTTTTTGATTCAAGTGATACTACATATATTGACAAAAAACAAAAAACAGCAGCCGGTAAATCTTTTTCCTAGGTAGATATACTACCGACCAGGCTTGAAATTAGCATAAATCCTTTGTAAATGTCATTCAAACATTCTTTTGTTACACCAGGCGTTTCAATTAATCATAAACTAAAGAAACGTTTGCCCTATATACTAACAAGGGGTTTTGTATTCTATTAAATATCAAGTTAAAAACATGCATTGCACAAAGTCGTGTTTTTTCTGCGATTGTTTATGACGTCTATACATTTATAAACTGTAGCCCTGTCGTGTAATGTTGTAATTTTAATGTTATAATTATCATAACCATTAAAGCGGGAGGTTTGGCATGCCACAAAATTATGTTCAACCTATCATTTTTCATTAAATGCCCTGTACCAAGTCAGGAAAATGTCCATTTTTTCCATTATAGTTCGTTTCTGTGGGTGTTACATTTTGATGTTGTGTTTCTGTTGCGTCGTAGTTCTCTCATACTTGATACGTTTCCTTCAGTTTTAGTTTGTAACCCGGATTAGTTTTTTTCTCTATCGATTTATTTCGAACAATGATATACTACTGTTGCCATTATTTTCACTAAATCAATTGGATGTTGGATGTGTACTGATTGATACTTTAGTCTTAGATGCATGTTTTTTTATTAGTTGCTAGTGGCATGCACTACCTGTCAGAAAACTGTGAGTACTCTCAGATCTGTTCCTAGTGGATTTTTTGTTGTTGCTGTGAATTACAAGTAACCGACCACGTCCACTTGTATGTTTTGTCCATCTGATGATTTAAGCCTTTTTCAACTGATTTTTATAGTTCGTTGTTATGTTGTACTGTTATACCGCTGCCCCAGGTTATGGGAGGGTTAGGATCCCGCAACCGTGTTTATGCGACTGTCCCAAGTCAGGAGCCTCTGGCCTTTGTTAGTCTTGTATTATTTTAATTTTAGTTTCTTGTGTACACTTTGGAAATTAGTATGGCGTTCATTATCACTGAACTAGTATATATTTGTTAGGGGCCAGCTGAAGGACGCCTCTGGGTGCGGGAATTTCTCGCTATATTGAAGACCTGTTGGTGACCTTCTGCTGTTGTTTTTTTAATAGGTCGGGTTGTTGTCTCTTCCCCATTTCCATTCCCAATTTTGATTTTATTAAACCACCCACATTATGTATTTATGTGCCTGTCCCAAGTCAGGAGCCTGTAATTTCAGTAATTGCCGTTTGTTTATGTGTTAAATATTTGTTTGTCGTTCATTTTTCGTATATAAATAAGGCCGTTAGTTGACTCGTTTGAATTGTTTTACATGACAATGTCATTTAGGGGCCTTTTTTAACTGACTATGCGGTATGGACTTTGCTCGTTGTTGACCTGCAGTTGTTAATATCTGTGTCATTTTTGTCACTTGTGGGCAGCTGTCTCATTGACAATCATTCAACATCTTCTCTTTTATATTTATAGTTATACTGACTATTTAAAGTGATGTTTTGTAACGTACATATAATTTAAACCATTATTAGTTAATCTTTTGAACTATTATAGGTACTGGAAAGACAAATGTAGGAATCAAACTTATATGTTTGTTTAATGAAATAAACAAACAGATTGAAAAGAATGGTGGTGATAGAATGCAAATACTTTTTTGCGGTCCGTCAAATAAATCAGTAGACCTTGTTGCTTGTGAGTATATTCGAGTACTAGTAGTGTATCTTTTTATCAATACATGGTAAAACCCAAATATGGAACGTTCAATCTTCGAGTTTCCTTCAGGCATTCAACAATGATAATTGATGTCAAAGTAAGGTCGGAATGGGATCCAACCAGGAATCTTTGTGTTAGTTTTCCGATGAACTAACCACTACACCACGACTCCCTATCTATCTGTGTTAAAGTTATAGTTCATGATAGTTTTGTTCATGATATTTTGTTCATAGATGTGTCTTGAATACCTAAGGGGTCCTGATACAAAAAGGTTATCTTGACCTACATTTTACATATAAGTGACTGATTAAAGTTTGCCTTAGAGTCCATATCTGAAATACAACTCGTGGAGAAATAATTTTTTGTCAGTAGATGTTTGTGTAATAGTCAGAATCCAGGCACCTACAAAAATGTCATCTTGACATAAAATCTATTAATGAGGAAATTAGTGCGTGCACCAATGAACTCTCTTGTGTTTGTATTGAAGTTAGTTTGATTAGAACCACATATGAAAAGAGGAACCACTTGAGGTATGTGGATGATATTTGGTGTTTGTCCAACTGCTATATAACCAGTGTAATTTTCTCACAAAACAGTTGGTTCAAAAGTTTTGAAATTTTTTTATTTCGTTAAAGGGTAAAAAAAATACATTGCCAACATTTTATGAAATTTTAACGAGCCAAATTAATTTTAGTGAAAGTGTTGGGTACCAGTCTTATATTTTTTTTCTGTACTTGTAGTAAGATTAAGGTCATAGGCTATCGCTTCTAGATATATCCCCTGAGTACTTGTGCAAAAATTAACATAATATACGACAACGGTTGTTACCAGCCTATATTTATTTTTGTTACCTTATTTTGTATTTAATAACTAATTCAATTTAACAAACATAAAAAAACTATTGCATGTTGTTTAAAACAGTCCAATTAGAGAATCGACGTAGAAATTAATAGTGTAATTTGTTTTCTGTTAACAAAGTTGAAAGCATATTTACTTATAAATAATTTTCTTATTTGCAGCTCGCTTTCTTAGAATTGCAGAAAAAAAGGAAAAAATGCCTACAATTGCACGTTTGTATGGTAACTCAATCGAAAACTTAAACTATCCGATACCTGGGAGAGTTTTTTCTACAGAGCGAACGAAAACAGATAACACAGCAGATTATCGTTTGAAAGATGTATCACTTCATCACTTGATTAGAAAACCGGACAAACCATTCTCAGAAAAAATTCAATCCATGTATAAAGAACTCACTCAAACATTTGCTGAGGTTACAACGACGATGTCAGATAAAATAAAAACAAAAACACCAGCTAGAAAAGAGAAAAACGAGGTAAAACAGGTTGTTGATATGGAAACATTAAAAGACTACAATCAACTTGTAATCGATGCCACTATTGAGGAATTGAAGCTTTATGATGTAATATTCTGTACAACAGCTATGTCCACTGATCCAAAGCTGCTGAGAGGAACGGACGGTAGAATTTATCAAGTCATTATTGACGAATGTGGTATGTGTACAGAACCAGAGTGCATGTCAACAATAATAGCTACAAACGCAAAACAAGTCGTATTGATTGGTGATCACAAACAGTTACAGCCAGTTGTAGTTTGTTCCCAGGCACGCCAACTCGGTCTACAAAAATCTTTGTTTGAACGATACAAGACCGATTCACATGTTGTGCCATTAACAACACAATACCGAATGGTAATGTATAAAATTACTTATTGATATTTAAATTCTTTAACAAATAAATAGAGATATAATACACAATAGTTTTAAATTGATTTACCTGGAATCCGCGAACTAAGTGAATAAGTTAATACAACATTTATTCACTAGTGTTTCAATATTTAAGAAGAAAGTGCGGTATGATTGTCAATGAGTCATATCCAATAGAGGCAAAATAACGTTCGTCGTAGATGTTAGCAAATAAAGATCGCCATACGTTGCGGTTCTTTCATGATGAGAAAAATCTATAACTAACAGTAAGGCTGACAAGACTCATGATTAACAATTAAAATACTAAAAGCAATGTACTGTCTATTTACAAAACAATTAAAGTAGGTGTAGTTTTTTTCCGACTGAACGCTTGTTCCTTTGACACCATCTTGCTATGTTTATATATCACAAATCGTTCGCTATGCTTTTGTCTGTTATGGCGTGATTATTGTCTTTACAGTAGCTGTCAGTAACTGCGAGTCCTTCAAAACTTTAGTGTCTTTTTGTTACTCGAAAGTAAATAAACATGTCCAATTGCATGTTTACTCTGTGTTTTTGTTAAACATATTTCTATTTGTATCAATCTGATGAGTTAATTATTTTTAACTGATTTGCAAAAATAGTTTGTTCCTATTTTGTACTGTAAAATACTGTCCAAGATTAGAGGGTTCGGCACCGGTTAACATATTTAATCACGCCATATTTTGAAAGTGCCTGTGCTAAGTCAAAACCCTGTCGTTTGCTTTTGTGTTAATATTTGTTTTTGTTGAACTGTATATTTTTGAACATTAAGGAGGCTGTTAGTTTTCTCGTTTGAAATGTTTGACATTTGTCATATAGGTACCTTTTATAACTGACTATTCGGTATGGGCTTTGATCCTTGTTGAAAGAGTTGCCTCATTGCTTTATTATGACGACATATTAAAAAAGACGATGCTGTATGATTGACATCAATCCGCAGGATAACAATTGAAGTTGATATAATAACAAGTGACAAAGAAAACCGCTACCGTATAGTATAAGCAGGCAAAAAGAACAAAAAATTGTCCTTGCTTCAATACAATATGTGAATAGGTTGATAAAAGATATTTAGTTTTTAAATAATTTTGATATTTCTAGAATTCGTTGTAGGCTTACGGTCGATCTTAGTTATTTCATCTAGATAAGACTACAGTGCATACCAGTAAAAGTCTAAAATGGCCAATATGTTTAATAGATTGTACTGATGTTTACTCGTCTAGTATGAATAGGTCTGAAATTTACTTGATATTACTCGACTGTAGTCTGAACCATACTTAACAGTCTGAACTTGTACTGGACCCTTACTGAACCAGTACAGAACCATTTTATACATGTACGCGTCTGAACCATGCTCAACCTATTCTGAACAATACTCGACCTAGTATGAAACATATTCGACTACGTTTTAACCATCGTCGACACAAACAATTGAATCTATCTATCTATTGTATTTCATCAATTTAGGAACTGCTAACAACAGCTTTTTCCCGTGGCTAGAAATTTTAACAACATAACATGAACATTTATTTAATATAACATTGAAACAAAAATTCACAATGAACAAAATATAACTTCAACTCCATATTTATCAACACTTACATATATATATATATAAAAATCACGTTTAAAATAAAAATTAAACAAGCTGATAAAATAATTTTAAAACTTAATTGTGACTTATACTTTAAATGCTACTTAATTTTTTTTGGGATATTTCAAATAAATTTGATGGTTACTGGACAATGTTCGCTCTTACCTTGAGCATAGTATAGATTTGTTGTGTCAGTTGAGTTTTATCAAAACATATATAAAACAGCCTAATAAATTGTAACAAAATACTCTTTTATTTTGTTAAACAAAAAAATTAATGTAATCCGGATAGAACTTCTTTAGCAATCATTGATAACCTTTTGAAAATGGAAATGGAGTTACAGTAAAAAATTATTTTAATGAATTTTATACATTTTTGGTCAAAATTTAAGACATGGCATATAAGAAGCACTTTGATAAGGTTTATTTACTTCAGTGCATGTATGTGTTCTACAGGTAAAAAGATAGCCCTTTTTAAACTCGATCGAGTATTACTTGTCTAGAGAACTGAAAAGGCCTTGCGATGTAAGTTAAACAGGATGTTGCAAGTTTGAATGAACGGTATTTATTATTTAAAACTCCCTGATCTTATCCTATTCTGATTGCCTAACAATGTAATTTTAACACGCTATTTTTAAATATGTAAATATAAGAATGTTTAAAATATTTACAAAATGATGAAAATAAACGCAATATTTCGCTAGACTAACTAGCTTTATCAAGCGTGCATCTATCCAGGTGAAATCGGATGTAGATGATAAGAAACTTTTGCAGCTCAATGTATATGTTGAACTTAGCTGCCTTGTGAAAATAAGAAAATTTTGCAGCTCAATGTCTATGTTGAATTTGGATTGAGCTGCCTTAAAAATAAAAAAAAAATTTGCAGCTCCATGTATATGTTGCTCTTGGATTTAGCTGCCTTAAAAATACATAATTGGAAGTTGAAATTAGCAACGCCCATTGGCCGATATTACGGGATAAAAAGGACGATGCTTAGTTTTTAAATTATTCTTTATCTTTCCTGTATCTTTTCTCGTCTTTTTCGTTAAGACCATCAGGTTCTAAAGTGTGGAGTTGGTGGATCCAAACGTTTTCTCTTCTCCTTCTCGCCGGAGAATATATATATAATTTTCTGTGACTGTATCTTACATAAATTTGTAGGATCCTTTACTATAGATAATTTAGCTGATCTGTAACAATAACATCTGCATGCCTTATATATCATGTGCTGTAGTACGCCGCTAGATTAAAACTGACGTGGAAAGGTAACACATGCCCACCGACAGCTCTTTTTTTGAGAGCCCAGGTGGTCGTGTGGTCTTGCGGGACGGCTGCAGTGCAGGCGATTTGGTGTCACGATATCACAGTAGCATGGGTTCGAATCCCGGCGAGGGAAGAACCAAAAATTTGCGAAAGCAAATTTACAGATCTAACATTGTTGGGTTGATGTTTAGACGAGTTATATATATATATATATATATATATATATATATATATATATATATATATATATATATATATATATATATATATATATATATAGGGAAGAACCAAAAATTTGCGAAAACAAATTTAGAGATCTAACATTGTTGGGTTGATGTGTAGACGAGTTAATATATCCAAAAGTATAATAGATTTACTTCTAATATAAGGTTAAACAATTTCAGTGATTTCGTTTGCTGTAGATACCTCATTAAAAAGATAATTATATAACTATTGTATGTAACCATACACCCTTAGTATTTTTTTTAATTTTTATTTCGGAACATTGAGTTAATAAAAATAACAAATGATACACAAGAAGCACCTTTATAATCTTTACTCATACTCAGTATATTTGTGGTTTATAGGTAAAAGAAAGGATTGTTTAACAAAACTCTAAACTTTTGAATTATTAATTAATAATCTATAAGATAATTTTATCTAACTATCTCTATTTGATAAATCATGCAAGGATGTAGCTATCAGTTTTTATATTATATATATATCTTTATTTTATGGTGGCTGAAGTCACGTCAGTTAAAAATAAATTTACTTTAACAGTTTTTGAGAGGTTATGACTGGGACGAGTAATGTCGAGTAAAATTCAGACTGGTCAAGTAAAAATAAGTACAGTCGAGTACAGATATATGCCATATCAGGCTTTTACTGTTTTCACGCCCACCTACGATAGTAAATGGGCATTATGTTTTCTGGTCTGTTCATCCTTTCGTGCGTCCGCTCTTTCGTTTGTATGTTCGTTCTGCTTCAGGTTAAACGTTTTGGTCCAGGTAGCTTTTGATAAATGGAAGTATAATTAAATTGACACTTAGTACACATGTTGCATATGATATGATCTTTCTAAATTAAATGTTAATTCCAAATTAAAGTTTTGACCCCAAAACTGAACATTAAAAAGATAGTGTTAAGTTCAGGTTAAAGTTTTGGTTAAAGTTTCTGGTCGGTCAAGGTAGTTTTTGAAGAAGTTAGAGTCACATCAACTTGAAAATAAGTACACATGTTCCATATGATATGACTTTTCCAATTTAAATTCCAAATTAAAGTTTTGACTCCAACTTCACGGTCCACTGAACTTGAAAAATGATAGTGCGAGTTGGGCATCCGTTTACTATGGACACATTCTTGTTTAATGCTATGATAATTGTATGTGTGAAGATAATTGTAACAGTTATATAATTATTATTTCCGTTTCTTGCTATTGTATTATAGATAAAATGCAGTTAGGTATTTAATAGTTCACAACTTTACTACAAAAGATGGTATTTCTAATGGTAATGTCCCTGCAGTTATGCCCAATTACAAATCATTAAAATATAGAACAATAAATTAGCATTTTCGTTTATTCAATAGCATCCAAGCATCTTAGAATTTCCAGCCAGACGATTCTATGAACAGAGTTACTTAAAAACAGACGTAGAATCAAAATCGTATGTTGAGGAAAAGCCTTTACAAGTTTGGTTGTCTGAAAATATAAGGACAGTATTTTGTCATGTTGAAGGAGTAGAGGAAACATTGCCTGTCAGTTTAGAAGAAGGAAATGAAATGTCACGAATTAATACAGCTGAGGTTGCCCAAGTTGTAAGTAAACGCATTTTGTACTTTCAAAACATCATCAGCAATACAACTATATAAATTTTCAAATGTGGCAACATTACTCTTACTGTGTTCAAAATTTATATATCGTAAAGGAAGAAACACAATGAAGAAGAACAATAACTGCGGGATAAATATTATTCACAAAAGAATCGCGACCGTTATACTTGCAACAGCCGTCTAGCAAACATACACTTAGGTCTAAATGAAAAATGCCCGAGTGCAATGTTTCAATAGAGGTTTGTAAATGCAGATGGTATAGGTATGTTACTGCTAATAAAATATTAAAGATTAGAGTGTTGCAATTATCACAATTGCCATAGAATTTGAAGCTATCGGCTCAATATGGTACAAAAGTAAGTCAAATGTATGTATTTGCCAGAATACCTGTTTTAACCTGATGATGTCTGATGAATATAATCAATTATCTAGTAGACAGCAGAAACACGTGTTCAATGTGATGCAACAGAAATAGAAGATAGTCCTCGTGTCGTCACTCGTCATCATGTTCTGTAAAGCATATTCTCAGATGTGGAATGGTTTAACGATCTGAAAACCAGCGCCACTACATTGGTTACATGGATATAATTCTGCCGTGAATTAATCGCTAGTTCAAATCGAAGCATCTGGTATAATCCAAGAGAAAAGTACCACGTAATCATGTACAAATATCGGTACTTTCCTGCTAATGGCAAACAGTCCATCATATGCTAGTGAAAACTTGCTAGCAGGGCATAGGGCCTCATTTACCTTGCTTCTATCGTAGATATGGGATTTCGTAAATTATAATAGCATGGTTGACTAACTGCAAAATCTACTTCTATTAGATTCCACAGTCATTCACAACATGCATGGCTTTGGCGAGAGGAACGGTGCATCCGACTTGAGGAATAATTTCAGATTGCATCGCTCTTTGTCGTCGTATCTTTTAAAATCTTTACAATTATCCAGAACACAATATGAGGAAGGCTGTTCAATGTTCCCTCTCATAAAACGAATGGTTGTTGAAATTTAACTCGGTAAAACCACTGCGAATGATGGTCAATACAAAGGCTGCACCTTCACCGTTACCTCTATCCCGACAGTAAAAGATGACAGTCAACTGTCTATGTTGTGCTATCTAAAGTATTTTCAGCAAGACATTTTTCTCACATACTTCCATTCGCAGCTGACAGGAGTCTTGGGTGCGATATAGCTTAGAAACAGTTTTGTGAAGTCTAGCTTCAGTTTGCCAACTGCTACGAACAGTTGTTTTTTACTGCGCCCTTCCCCTTGCAGCAATATTGGGAGGTACAAAATGTAAAATACACGTCTGTGTGGCTCCAATTTGTACTGAACAGGAAAGACATAATTGCAATTCTATTGTATAATGTGTGAATGCCTTCCGCCTAAGCGATTCGTGAGTGTATATGCACAAAGGTGTTTAAAGGTAGTCTCTTGATTTCTAAATATGAATGAAAATGGCTATAAAAAACAATGGATCAGATAGTGTCCAAAATATAAGCACCCTTGTTGTTAATAAATTTATTACAGGACAACATAGACTGTTGGTGAGCTGGACCAACTCTGCGTAATAGGCTCTTCAGATTTACCAGTTGGTCAAGCTACTTAGAGACTGCCAGAACTATATATTGTTAAGCCTTAGGAAGTACGGAACTGCTTCAATTTGTTACCAAAACAATGATAGGTGTTTCTAAAGGTGATGAAGCCGTGTCTTTTCCCCTGGTACCATCCCACATATTGAAAACTGCAAGGAAGAGCATAACCGCTCTACTTCTTCTGCTTGGTCCTAATTTGTCCACCTTGATACACTAATGTAGGTCTAAACAGTACCTATGGCTACAGGAGCTACACACAAGCAGCTATCTCACGGTCTCTTGTACCAACTTTATCATCTCGACTTTCTTTGTCAAGTCCAATCAAATCAACCACATCCAATACTGTACAGCCTGACCTTGTATAAGGCCATTCACTGTGTGATAATGCTTCCTCTGTTCGCGAGTCCTATACCGTCCTAGCACGATAAATATTTAGATGATATATAAAAAAGACACATTTTATACAAATTAAGAACAAATAAAAGGTATAAACATATGTAACCTCGAAAAATTAACACAAGATAACAACTATATTTGGTATCTTGTTGGACACCTTGTTGGTCTCCAATATCTAGATGTGTGCTCAGATGGCAGACAGGCCGAGTACCTTATCCTTACATCTGTGCCAATGGCTTCAACTGCAGTATCGCCAAAATGACCTTCAGTGAAACATAAATATTCCCACTGATCTAAACTTGATAGCCAATAATTTTTAGCTGCATCGGGAGCATTCAATGTGTCTGACTGGAGCACCTGTTTCTTTTTTTGTGTTATAAGGGTTTTGATATGTGTTCGTGCACCTTACAACTGAGGTAAAACAACGATTTCAATAGTGACTTTATTTGATTCAAACATGCCATTTAGTTAACTCTACAAGGTATTGTATCATCAAACTCATCCATCCCAGCTGTCGTCTATATTACCTTCAGCTTGAAATAAGGCATTCCAAAGTCTTGTGATCTTGATATTTCTGTCGTTGGAACGCTTTTATTTATCATTATGCAGTATTAGGTCCTTTTCATTCCATAATAATATAACACGGATGGCTACACTACTTGACACCACTAGAAATGCCCAAACCATTTGGGAATTTCAGCTTTCTGCTCTAACCAACGTTTGTAGATGAGTCTGCCTTATACATTAAGTTGGTATATTGATATTTATGCTCCAAATGCCAGATATCATAATCGCTCGTGTTGCCTTGGTGGAGTTGTGCGTACACTACTGTGCCTTGCAAATTATCAAGTCTTCTGCATCCTGCTGACTAAATGTAGATGTTGTACCACGAGGGTCATTCTATTTTGCCCGTGTTACGGTATAACGAGAAGAGCCGCTCTGCTCAACAATATCTGATTCGACGCAAATCTAGTGTGTTTATTCACCAAGGAGTGCATTGTGATTGACTAGAAAGTCAATGACAATGTTGTTTATTCTTTGGTTTTCTGTGTTGTGTCATGTGTACTATTGTTTGTCTGTTTGTCTTTTTCATTTTTATACGCCCGTCAAAATTTTGACGGGACGTATTATGGTATACAAATGTCCGGTGTCCGTCCGTCTGTTCGTCCGACTGTCCGTCCGTCCGTCTGTCTGTCTGTCCGTCTGTCCGTCCGTCCGTCTGTCCGGCGTAAACATGTCGCGCCGTAACTTGTGAACGCCTTATCAAAATTTCATGAAACTTAACATAGTTTTTGCTTATGATGGTCAAATGATTTGTATACTTTTTTTGTGAAAATAAGATTAAAACTTTTTGAGTTACGGCACTTTGTAACTAAAACAGGGGTGTGTTTTTTCACATGTCGCACCGTATCTCAAAAACGATTCTTGACTATGGCTTAAAACATTAAATACTTCTTAGTTATATTAATCTTAATATCTGTATACTTTTTGGTGATGATTCAAAATTTATTTTTTGAGTTATTAAGTATTTTGTAAAAAAAGGGGGAGGGTTTTTATACGTGTCGTACCATATCTCAAAAACAATTTATGATTATTGCTTAAAACTTTACACATGTCTTTGTTATATTAATCTAAAGATCTGTATACTTTTTGGTGATCATTCAAAATTTCATTTTTGAGTTATTGAGTATTTTGTAAAAAAAAAAAGGGGGGGTACATGTTGTGCCGTATCTCAAAAACAATTTATGATCATTGCTAAACACTTTACACACTTCTTTGTTATATTAATCTTAAGATCTGTATACTTTTTGGTGATGATTTAAAACTTTATTTTGGAGTTATTGAGTATTTTGTTAAACAGGGGAGGTTTTTTTTACATGTCGCGCCGTATCTCAAAAATAATTTATGATTATTGCTTAAAACTTTACACACTTTTTTGTTATATTAATCTAAAGATCTGTATCTTTTTGGTTTTGATTCAAAATTTTATATTAGTGATATTTAGTTTTTTGTAAAAAAAAAAAACAGGGTTGGGGGTTTCACATGTCCCGGCGTGTCTCAAAAACAATATATGGTTATTGCTTAAAACTTTCTCAGAAACTATTTATAACTATTGCATAAAACTTCCACACAAGACGTCGGGCGTATCATGCGCTCATGGCGCAGCTGTTTATTAGCCATGGCGTTGTCAGTTTGTTTTAGATTTATGATTTATGAGTTTGACTGTCCCTTTGGTATCTTTCGTCCCTCTCTTTAATTCTCTGTCCAAATATTTCTCAATAAAACAAGTAAGCATGGCTAATAAGCAAGGATGACATAGTTATTTAGATATTCCTTTCTCTTATCCTATTTTCGAAACCCATCAATACTTGTATTCAGGAGTATGTCCCTTGTGATATTGCAAATAGTAACTAGTTGCGCGCCCAAACAACGTAACGGCTGTTTCGGAATTTTCTATGTCATCTTGTATATTAAAATTGTTGATTGTTATCATCGGTGCCGTGTCAACAGCACTGTGTCCGTTACTGCTAAATTGCTCCCGATTAAATGTCTTATAACAATATTAAACGAATCCGTTAACCTCTGTTCTGATTTATTTTACCTGGCCCATGATTTTTAAGAGTCGAGTGTTCGACTACCGACTCGATCCGTTGGCGTTTTACGATGTAGTAAATCGGGTTAAGGTAGGATATCTGGTACCGTTAATTTTATTACTACCACTGGGTCGATGCCTCTGGTGTTGGACTATTAGTCCCCGAGGGTATCACCAGCCCAGTAATACGGATTTTTTGAGTTATTAAAATATGCTGTTACAAAATATTAGAATTTAATATAGATTGAGGAATGTATCTCCCTCATGCAAAGCTCCGATTTCACGGATTTGGCTATACTTTTTGGACCTTTTGGATTATAGCTCTTAATTTTTTTATATAAGCTTTGGATTTCAAATATTTTGGCCACAAGCATCACTGAAGAGACATGTATTGTCGAAATGCGCGTCTGGTGCAAGAAAATTGGTACCGTTAATTTTATTAGCTATATCGCCAGGTGACTGTAATTTGAAATAGCCTGGATTTGCAGTGTTTGGTCTTTTTGATGCGAACAATTAAGAACATTTCAAGTTTGAGCTTTCTAAAAAGCTGGAGACTGCTTTACTTTATCCTTATTGAAGGTAATGTGTGTGCATCGGGTTGTTGATTTAATATTTTAAATGTGGTACTTTTATATATTGATTGATGTGAAAATACAATTACATTGAGTTTTTATGGGAAATTATGTTGTTCTACTTAAGGAGTGTGCGTTATATAACCATGCTTTTTAATTAAAAGATTTATAAATATACAGACACGTCTCTAATTTCCAAGAAGTGGAACCGAAAGCAAAAATACAATATAAAAAGAAGATGTGGTATTAATGTCAATGTAACAACTCTACACAAGAGACCACATGACGCAAAAATTAAATAATGATATGTCAGTGTACGGCTTCACCAATAGCACAGCCCGTAACAAAGAGACATCCAGTAAAAGACCTCTAAATGACAAATGTTCAAACCAAAACATTAGCGGCCTAAAACAATTATCTTAAAAGAAATAAGTAACACAACAACAAACGACAACCACTAAATTACAGGGTCCTGATTTGGGACAGGTACACACATCATGTGGCGGGATTAAATATGTTCATGGAAGCCGAACTCTCTCCTTAACATGGGACAGTGGTGTAACAGTACAACATAAGAACAAACTATAAAACTGTGTCGGAAAAGGCTTAACTCATGAGTTGCATACACATAGAAATACATCTAACAAAACATAGAGTGGACGTGGCCAAGTACTTGTATGTCCAAATGAAAAATTAAACGCTAAAAACAGATCTGAGAGTCCTCGCAGTTATCTAGTTCAAAGTTCCCACTGTTTCTTCCGACTTCAACCTCGAACTAGATATATAACGGGTGTCGAGTGTCAGAATGATTTTTGAAAACCCTCAAAGTAGGCTATTTTAGCGAGAAACGTGTACCAGTTCAAATGCTACAAATTCAATATAATTGATTTGTTCTGTGGTGTTCTGAAGACTTAGGTACCGGTGTGTGGATGTTGGTACAATGTAAAAATTTCAGTACTAGTATCTACACAATTGGTGAATTGGCGATACAATTACTGTCTGCATGTGTTACATATAATACCATTTCTTAATCATTCTTGTCAAGACTACGAAAAAATATTGTTATTGTTGGGAATTTTTCCGTCATGGCCTTTTTTGTTATGTGTTTAACACATTTTGGGCTACTATCAATTATCGTGTATATGTTTGTGTACAAGCACCGACTTCAGTGTGACTCAAGCAATTAAACAAGCACCCAAAAAAATGTGAAAGTAACATAACAATTTAATATTTCAACCCCCAAAAAAAGAAAAAAAAAATAATTCCGCTTATTTGATTTAGACTTTCATTCTTTCTCCTTTTTTTTTGGGAGGGGGGGGGGGGGGGGGTAGATTACCTATTTTCCAGGCATATCATAATATACCTTTTTACATAAAAAATATTTGTAAATAGCACTTATTTAAACTTGTCCTTCTGTGAAAAAAATACTTGGGTAAGTTGGCCCTACCTCAAATTTGGTCCGATTTATGATTATTGATTAAAAATATACAAGACAGGAAGTTAGAATTTTAAAAAGCTGCATTGTCCAGAGGTACTGTAATGCATATCGTAAGATGTTGACCGGTTCTTCCATGTTGACACCAGCGCCACCACAAAGCTAAGTCGTCTTCTGGTTTCAATATTAAGGAATGGGTCAAGATAAAAAGATAAACACGAAATTCAAAACAAAATATAGTTATTTAGTACTAATAATCAAATGCAGTATTACTTTAATTAGTTGACAGACGATATAACATCATATAAGATATGTGACTATTTGAAGAACTTACTTTTCTGATCATTTTTGCTATATGCAACTGCTATAGTTTTAGAGAGAAGAATCACTTAAAGGCGTACAATACGTCATTTGAGGGTAGAGTCCGCTGACAATTCGGACATATTGAATTACTTGACGATATTATTAATCTGTCAATTTTTCAATGATTTCAGTATCTCTCTTTCTTGATAGTTTTTAGATTGTAACCAAAAACTTTGCACCGACTAAAATTATCATTTTAGGGGTATCAAGTAATAGGTTGACCGATATTTCTGACAAAACTTCATGTTTTGTTAACTTTGAAGATCGGTGAACAATAAACAGTTAAATCAAAAACAAAATAATAATCTAATCAATATAATTTAACGAACGCCTATTTGAAAATAATAACGAGGACAAACAATGTCAAACAATAGTATTTGGTAATCGCTGAGAAAACACATTTAGTGTATTCAAAGGCATGATAATTTAAGTTCACTGAAATTCAGCAGATGATGGAATGAATGTATTCTATGTTGAAACATTTTCTTGTGAACTATTCGTGTGGACATTCAGTTTTGCAACCTTGTAAATAGCAGTATTGATGGTGAAAATATTTAATCGGACGGTATCGATGTGTCGGATAAGCCAAGGTATAGCCCTCGTATTTTCGGACTCATTTTAAGTGTCAATGAAGGACAAGCATTCGAAATAAAAACGTATTTGTTTACTAGTAAGATTGATCAGTGATTACTGATTAATTTTTATAAAGAGCTTTTTACGAAACAGCAATATTGAGGCAGGAAATCGATTAATAGAGTAGCGTATTGATATTTGGTACTCGGTACTACCGCACGATACTCGAATATTCGTTGGTATCCCGTATGTATATGGATTCAGATAACATTTGGTAATAATTTTATAAGGTCAAGAAGTCGTAGAGGAAATTGATAGACGTAAAGAATTGAAAATAGTTTAAATTGTTTGTTAATCCAAAGGAGCTCATATCTCTCATAAAAATTTCTATATCACAGGAAAATAATGATCTCCTTATGATGACTTAAAGACTTGAACGATGATAAAACTTAAAAATATGATCAAATATAGTATTTTCAAGTTTAAAAATGTTCATATGTATTTAGGACATAATTTGTTACTTTTTGATCAATTTCAGATGAAAGTATATCGTCATCTTCATGATAAAGAGAAAGTTTTCACAACAAAGGGGAAGAAAAATGAGATAACTATCAACATCATGTCTCAGTATAATGCACAATGTAGCGCCATACATTCTGCTTTAGAAAAAGCTAAATTTCGGGATGTTAGCGTCAATACTGTTGTATCAAGTCAGGGTAAGAATATGAATAACATCTTATCATCAGATGATAGATACAGTATAACTTGGTGGCAAACTTTTTTTTCAAAAATAATAAGAAGCTCTCACTATGAACTTCTTATACAGTTTATATATGTGTTATATATGTTTTGAAGATCAAAAATATAAATACATAAACAAACTCATCATAGATACCAGGACTAAATTGTATATATACGTCAAACGCGCTTTTCATCTACAAAAGACTCATCAATGAGGCTCGAATCCACAAATATAATAAAAAAAAAACAAATAAAGTTCGAAGTTGAAGAGCATTGCGATCAATGTATTCACAAATCCAAAATGCAATGAAATATAAGTCATAAGTTATCTTGTCATTCAAACAAATTATAGGTGCTTTGATATTGTCTTTATTCTTTACAATACATTATTGTTTTAAAGCCTATTTTTTATGTCTTCAATGGATATTGTACATTAATGACCAGTTATTTGGTCAATATTGCATAATATGGCCTTGTGTCAATTCGGTTTTACTAAATCTCAAAAACGAAATTTTATACTTTTTTTGCTTATTTTTTTTTTTTATCTTAACCATAGTTTGCAGTTTTAAATAGTTTGCACAGATCTTTTAAAGAATTTACTCCGAATTATATGTTGAATCCATTGGGGAGAAGAAATCCTCCATTTGGGAATAATTCGATATCATTAAAATGTTTAGTTATAACATGTTTTTTGTTTGTTTGTCGTGTTAATTTTATGATGCATAACGTACGACCACAAGGGGCATCCTACCACTGTCTGGTAACCCCCAACAAATAAATTAATGCTAGAATGTATTGAATAATATACATTAATTTACCGTACCTATATGATTTTTCGATTGTGAAGAAATCTTCATATCTCCCGAAGCCAATATTTTATTCCACAGGCACTGCCTATGCTTTGTTTATTATCTGAACACCAAATAATAGTTTGCATACATTATTTTCCTCATCCGCTTGTTGTGAATACTAAACACGACGATGTATAATTTAAAAATGTATTCTGTTTGTATTATGAACTATGTTGTGATTAATATTGTGTATATAAATATGCTCCTGTCTTCTGCGGCTGAATTTTCACTAATAAACTATGAAACATACATTGATAAACAGTACTGATAGAAAGTAATTTACTAGTCTTTTTGTTTTAAAGTCTGAAATAAATTTGTGCAAGATAATGATATTTGCTATGTCTATTTACAAAACAAGAAGTTGAAGACGTTATGTACAATAACCACGCGTCACGTCGCATAATTTAGTCCCGACATTTCAGAAGGGAATATGATACTGAGAGGGGAATATTATACAATAACTGTCTTTTGATGAGGTAAATATGCGGTTTTATTGACTTTTGAAAAACTGATATCCACTGAGGCCGATGGCCGAAGTGAATATCAGTTTTTCATAAGTCAATTAAACCCCATATTTACCGAAACAGAAGACAGTAATTGTTTATTCCATATTCCAAGAAAAGAAAATGTATTTAATGACAAACATATTCCAAAACTTATTTTACACGAAACATTTTACCCTAACGTTGCACGTAAAAGCGGTGAATATCACTTTCTCATGTGAATATGCTTTTTTATTCAAAATCCACTTCATATAGAGAAACCTACTAAAATAATACCAATATGGAATAATAAGATTTGTTCAATAACACGTGGGATAATTTCAACCATGTTATGTCTTGTTTAGTTATATAAAGGAGCTGATAAGAAAAAAAGTATGTTCATTCACATGTTATACTCAGATAGTAAACAAAGCAAAGGCATAAATGGAATAAAACATCCATTTCCCTTAGCAGAGCCCTCGTGGAATATAAATCATCCATGGTGAACAAATCTTCATATCTCTCTCAGGCACGGGTTATAAAAGTCCTTACTTGTCATCTCCAACATGTAAAAAAAGACCATTTATAGATCTTATATAAATGGTGGAGATTCTCTGTCCCCAATCATATTGATACATAAAGTGAGTTTTTCCTACAGCTACTGAACTACTCAAGTTTCCCGTTTTTCCGTTCTCGCTCCGTTTTTCATTCGTTCTGTTTGCGTGTTTCGTTCATTCCGTTTGCGTGTCATTCATTTCATTCATTTCGTTCATTTCGTTTGAGTTCATTCCGTGTTACATTCCGTGTTCCATTCCGTTTATACACGACATAGAATGATATCAAGCGTGTTGTTCGGTAAACGCGTGAAGCTAATCATTTCGTTTTAGAACGTTTACAGCGTGTGTGAACGATTATATCATTCTAAAGCGAAATATAATTTGGTTCGTTTCACAGTCAAATTTCGTATTTTATAATCACATCATCACATGTATTTTCTTCACCAACAAAACCGACGACCACCACAACGTCAACGACCATGATAGTTTATTCATTTTAAATGAAGCCATTTCTGTAACAATATTATTATTTAGTTAAACAATAAAAGCGATAAATATAGTATTTGTAATAAAAAAATTTTTTTTATTAGAATCAGTTTACAGACTAAAAATCGACTGCACACAATCTTTTTGGAGCACTAGCTTTTGTAAAATATAATACTTAACACTTTTATAGTTTAATACTAAACAAAATAAAAGTTTACATGCCAAAGAATTGGTGTTCATTTCGATATCATGAACAATGTATGCTTCTGCTGAATTTAAAATGAATTGTCAAGGATGTATAATAAACTGTGGACACTTGTCTATGTCTATAGGTCAAATTTGTCGTATACATTTCTATTTTAACGTTAATTGTTGGATTGCTGTCTGCATGGAACGTTACACAGTATATCTTTATGGGATTGTTGCACATATTCATGTCAATAGGTACAATGTAGCAATTTAATATTTGTCTCTGGGTGTTCAGATAACACCGTTAAAGATGATGATTGATTTATATTTGATGTCCAGTGGCAAATATATATGTAAATCAACGCGAAAAAAGGTCAATGGGTTATAAATATGACTTCTACTTCGAAAGGTTCACAGGATAACAGTCCACAAAAAGTCATACCAGTCATTTTTTTTATTAATAATTATGATCAAACCCATGATTCGTAACTGAATACAAAAAAAAATAACACGATCACAATGTACCAGTCGCCAATTAATAACACTGGTAACTCCTGACATTATAACGCAAACATATTACGAAAATTATTTGAAATAAAATTGAGAAAGGAAATGGTGAATATGTCAAAGCGACAACCACCCGACCATAGAGCAAACAACAGCCGAAGGCAACCAATGGGTCTTCAATGTAGCGAGAATTCCCGCACCCGTAGGTGTCCTTCAGCTGGCCCCTAAAATATGCATAATAGTACAGTGATAATGGACGTCATACTAAACTCCGAATTATACACAAGAAACTAAAAATTAAAATCATACAAGACTAACAAAGGCCAGAGGCTCCTGACTTGGGACAGGCGCAAAATTGCGGCGGGGTTAAACATGTTTATGAGATCTCAACCCTCCCCCTATACCTCTAGCCAATGTAGAAAAGTAAAAGAATAACAATACGCACATTAAAATTCAGTTCAAGAGAAGTCCGAGTCTGATGTCAAAAGATGTAACAAAAGAAAATAAATAAAATGACAATAATACAACACATATAAACTTATATACTTGCTTCCATATAGGTTCTTATACATTTTTCCGAGGTTTTCGTTAATTGCGGAAGATATGTTTAGCAAAAAAAATAATTTTATATTCTTATTGCAAAATTATGTGTGTTATTTTTCTAATTATAAAAAAAACTAATCTCAAATGTATGTCCATTGTTCAATACATTCTTTAGACTACAGTATACTTTTCTGATAAAGATTTCAGTAGTTTGAACAAACAAAAAAACTCGATTTCTCTTTACTGTGTTTTTTGTCTCTCTCTCATGAACTTATCTAGCTCTTCCCATACGATTTATCATTGAAAATGTTTATCACTATCCTCAAATGTATATGTCACGAAAACACAAAAGTATAAAGAACGTGAAAGAAAAAAATCTAAGAACGTGTCTAAAATGAGAATGGGATTATAATTAAAGATTGGCTCATGTCTGAATAGACCGTTTATTATAATAAAATGATGTGAAATTTGTAAAACTTTTTGGTTCACGGTATAGCCATTAAAACCTGTTGAGACATGGAAATATCTCGAGGGAAATATTATATATTTTACTTCCATATTGAGATTAAATGTATTCACTGGTTCCTTATTTTGGTGAAAAGGATGTTTTAAAATATTTATATCTTAAAGTGTTACGTATTATAAACATGGCTTATTGGATACGCCGAGTTTCAGCTATGGTTGTCTAACTAATTTACAAAAAAAAAAACGAATGTACAAAATTGCAGTGTGGTAGTTTGTTTATTTTTCTTTCAATTTTAAATGAAGTAAATGCTATATAAAATGTATCTACGATTGCTTAAAAAATAGGGACAATATTTATGTAAGTCTGTATTTCGTTAAATTAAACAAGATAGACATTTTTTTGAATTCAGTTACTGTTATCTTACTGTTATAGGAAAGTGGTTTTTTATTTACATATTATACATGTAAATATCATGCATATTATGAAACAAGTATATGCAGCATTGTGTTTGGGTTTAGTGGACTATTTAAAATAAAATATTTCTGTTAGGCTAAAATTACTTAACATGGCTATAACAACATTTTATTGCAACAGTTGTGTAATAATTAAAGTGGTGACAACGCTTTCGAGGTTAGAGTACATTTTTGAATCAATTTAAATAACCAGCGGGCGAACTCTGCAGGACATCTTTAGAGAAATTGACAGACATTTCACACTTAGTTGTTCAACAGATAATTATTCTACCGCCAATCATCTTAAATTGGATCTTTTATTTTTGTTATTTTTAGCAAATGAGACTGATAAAGATATATGAATATATACAGATTTTTTTTTTTGGGTGTTCAAAATGTACAGTAATATAATTCAGTATTTTAATTTCTTTTATTCAAAATGTTTTAGCTTTCAGCTAATCTGACAATAACAGTGTACTGATAACGTGATACCTGTTAAGAGAACGGTTAACGAATAAAAAGTCATTGAAAAAAGTAGCACAAAGTCCCTAGGAAATGAAGTCGCAGGAAAAAAGCCACAAGAATTGAAGTAACATGAAAAATAATCACCGGTTGCTTACAATGTGTAATGGGTTTTGCTCACTGTTGAAAAGCCGTTATATATATAAAATTGTTAATTTCTGTGTCATTTGGTGTCTTGTGGAGCTCTGAATCATCTCACTGGTAATCATACCACATCTTCTTTTTTTTCATATATGCATGATCTGTGTTGTGTGAACAAAAGCATAAACCAGAACAAGTTGTCGATTTATTCACTGATAGTTGCTTTTTCAGTTACTGAACCTTTACTATTACCGTAATTTGACGCTTAAAATTAATTTGAATACGCATAGCATACCTGTAGATACATGTACATTTTGTGCATGTAAGGGCTGTATAGCCAGTCAAGTTCGTTAAAAAACTTCAATCATCATCAATGGGGTTTTTTTTTGGAAGTTTTTTTTTTGGGGGGGGGGGGGGAGGGGGTTAAATTATAACTTATGATGATGTTTCTAAAAAAAAATTGATCTTTTACAAATTCCCATAAACCAGAAGTAGGTATTCAGCACTAAATGTTGCCGATGAAAGATTTTAGAAAACAATAAATAATGTAGTGTAGATATTTCAGCTTTTTCTTTAAATTTTCAATAAAAAAGTACCTACAAATAATGAATCAAAACTGTTTGAAACAAGGAATTGTATATATTCCGAAGGAATAGTTTAATAGTTTAATTATACAGAGAATAACATAAATCTGAAATAATAAGATTTGGTATGATTGCAAAAGAGACGACTATCCACAAGAGTTAATGACAGATGAAAGCAACCATAAGTCACCATACAGAAAATCCATACCGAATAGTAAGCTCTAAAAAGGTTCTGACAAAAAACGATTCAAACCAGATAATAAGTCATCCTGTTGCTGTAAAGACTTCATAACAGTTGTGTTTATGAAATAAATTGTTCAAAGAAAGTATCAATCTTTCAATTGCTTTCTTTTGCTTACTGCACTGCATTGCTGAGTGTCCAACTTAATTTTTCGAGAATGAGAAATATTTTGTTAAAAAAAGAACAATCTAAACATCAGAGATAGATACATTTAATTTCAGTTCTGTTCCAGTATCTTTTCGCAGTTTTTCTTTTTTCTCTTTTTTCTCTAATATGCAAGGTGTAACACAGTTATTCAATAAGCTCCCAGTTTTAAATATTTCTATCTATAAAACTGTTGTTTTAATAAAATGCGAGAGACATATTTTATGAAATATGAAACAAAATGTTAATAATCTTCATTGGAGATGTTTACGTAGCATGCAAAAAAATAATTCCTGTCTCGCATGATATTTGGTCTATGGTCCATTTTATTTTCCACTAAACTATTCTAAACATTTAATTATAGTTTTGTCAAGTTCTTTTTCAATAATTTTGATAACCAAAATGCATATAAAGTGTTGTGTGCTAAAAAATCTTGATTTTAACCCCAAGTGCTTAAATGACTATATCTTTTATTTCGAGTCTGTTTCACCATTAGAAAAAGAGGATAGATCGTTGATGATACTTGCTTGTCATGCAATTTGTCCCGAATATTAAAAAAAAATCTGTTAATTGGTCTTTGATAAAAGAAAACCGCCATTTGACAATTCTGAGAGCACCCTTTCCGCTTTATTATTGATAAATTATTATGACTTCGATTTCGTCGTCTTCATAGTACATACATGTATGTATATTTATTTGGTCGGGTTGTTGTCTCTTTGAAACATTCCCCATTTCCATTCTCAATTTTATGTATATGTCTAAAATGAAAAACATCATCGAACCTTCCATCTAGCAGTAAAACCAAATGCCGCGATCAGAGATATAAGTATGGATGAGCAGGCAGTATAGACATCCAAGTTTCGTTGAAAACGGACGCTAGAACCGACGACTCGTGTCACATCGAGTAGGTACATTACTACATGCACTATGCGAGTTGCAACCATTACAACAACACTTTGAATGATCGTATATATGTGGCCTGTTGTACTCTCAAAATGTATGCCCCTTTATAATATTTCTCCAATGTTCAGTAGCTGTCAAAATTCTTACCCTATTTTGATGAACACATTTTAGTATTGTAAGATTTTGTTATTACCACTATTTCATCCGGAATTTAAGTGAAATATTTGCCACTGTACGTTAGGACAACGTAACAAAATAAGCTAAGAATCGACTCACAAAGCTACAACATGTATCATCCATTATGTTTACTTGACAAAATAAAAAGAATTGATAATATGTTTTTATTATAATTTGTTTTTTTCGGAGTAATATGTTTTAGTATTAAAGTTTGAATAAGTACCTCAATATAACGGAGTCTTTCAAATCTTATTCAGTTGGGTTACGGGGGTTGGAACCAACTATTTTTGACAATCAATGCTTTTGGATGGGGTCATATGATTGGAATTCTTCTTTATCTTGTGTTGGAACCCCCTTTTTTAAAATGGTTTGATCCGACCGCGAATATTTTCTATTTTCATCATAGATACGTGTATGTATATGACCATGCTTTGAATATCCTGGTTATTTCCAACTTAACACGACGTAAAATTGAGAATGGAAATGGGGAATGTGTCAAAGAGAAAACAACCCGACTAACGAGTTAAAAACAGCCGAAGGCCACCAATGGGTCTTCAAGACATCGAGAAAATCCCGCACCCGGAGTCGTGCTTCAGTTGGCCTTCAAAAAAATGTGTACTAGTTCAGTGATAATTGACGTCAACTTAATTCCGAAATATATATAAATGAGCTAAAATTAAAAAGCATACAAGACTAAGAAAGACCAGAGGCTCCTGACTTGGGACAATCACAAAATACGGCGGGGCTAAACATGTTTTATATTAAAGGTATATATTAAAATGTCAAAGCTTATGACATGAAAAATAACATACTAGTATAAATGCATTCTTTCTAAACAAGCTATAAAGGGTCCTTTTATATATATACATATACATGTATTGACATTTTGGCAATTTTTAAGTTTGCTATAACAATTTTCCAACGATTAAATCTAAATGAAACAAGTGTAAAAAATTATCAATTTTCTGATTTATTACAGTTTAAACTAAATCATAATATTGGTAAATTATCGATGATAAACGTGATTAAACTGTAACTTTATTCTGATTTTAGTTCGAACACCTAAAAGTTCCCAATTTTGAAATAGATAGCGACTTGTTATTTCTCTCCCAAGGTGGGACACTTCAAAGAGTGACGATGTGATAGACGGATGCCAAAAATCAACATGTACATTATATGGACGAGAAATAAAAAGGTGTTACATGTATGAAGTTATTCTGGAAATTGTTATCAGTTAGCCTAATAGGGAGATTCCGATCAAAGCTTTGTATTTGCGGTCGGCGAAGAACGCAAAAAAGGCACAAATAAAGAGTGATGTTATTAATTTAAAAGTTCATAAAGTTTATTTTAAACATGATTATTTCTATTTCCAAGCCAATCGTCACTTACTTGCATATTACATAAAAACAAATATCTTATAAGAGTTTATTTTTTTTTCATATTTGGTATTTATTTTACTGTCCAAGACAATTCCAATATTTTCATAGTATATTTAGATTTTCAAAGCAGTTTTATTTCTTTTTCAAACACTTTAAGAATGACTCCCTTCTCTTGTGTCTGGTTAATTTTCATTTTTTTTTTTTATAAACGTCTGTTTTGTAATTTCCGTTAGATAGATTTTCTAATAATACCAACCGTTTAATTGTTTTGATCCATATAGGTAAACAGAAAGTACTATATATTGAATGATTATTTTCTTCACTGAATAGTCTTTTTAAGTATATCAGTGAGCGTAATTCGTCCTGAGCATGCATGACATATGTGCCACTGGACGTTAAAAAACCAACAACCAATCATTACCGGTGTTTGCACTTGAATAAAAACAAATACATTGTATATGTAGATAATACTGGACTTGGCCTGCTTATGCAGATATATTAACAGAATTTGGTTAATGGTTTAATTGAAGAATGTCGCTTGCAGTATATTGTACTAGGTTTGAAAACGGTTAAATACATGTAAACCGTTCATTCGCTAATATAAAAAAATGGGATATGTTTTCACTACAGTCATCGTAAGACATGGCTTCCCTACGTGAAACGAAATAAGAAGATTTTTTATTTTATTTTTCGAAAAACCGTAATAGGCGTTAGTTTAATTACAAACACGAATACGGTCATTCATATCTTTAATAAAGAAAACTATGCAAATCGTTTGACGTTGAAAACGAAAAAGATTGACACACAAATGTTAATATTATATAATTTCTATTTATTTTAACCAGGGAGAGCGACTGTCACTAAATTATGTTTCTGAGATACTCTTTAAATTTATTCACGTCTTTTACGATGTATATTTCAATAACTAATATGAAGATCCCTAAGCAAAAATAAATAGAAAAAACTACGGGACAACTTTAACAATAGATGTGAATAATGAAATAAAGAATGTTCGCGTACATTTTTTTTTACAAGTAAAATGCATTTTTTTAAGAACTCGTATAACAAGCCGGCAAAAGAAGAGACAGTATTTTAATATTTAGATTGATCTTGTTAGCCTTTCATAATTTAAATATTTGTTTATATTACTTGTCTTTTTAAACATTAATTTCAGTCTTATTACTTTTATTTTAAATGCAATAACGAAATAATGTAATGAATAAAACTATTTATAAATAAATATAATGAGTAGTATAATATGCCGATTAATTTTAGTATATTTATTCGTTTCATTTGGAAATTTGAAAACTAGCATAATCGCCAAACAACCAATCAGGTGAGATAGTATCGTTTCTAAACGGAACATGTTTGTTTACACGGAATATACTGATCGATTCGTTCGTTTCGTTCGTTTCGTTCACACACGACTGTGAGCGGAAAAACACGATTTGCCTTCTATGAATGAAATGAGTGGAGAAACACGATTCTGACTGATTTAACTCGTTCGTTCTCATTCCATTCCATTCGCGTGTTCGTTCCGTTTTCGTTCCGTGTAAGAGGGAACGTTGAGTGGTTTAGTAGCTGTACCGAAGGTTGGTGATTTTCTACGGGCATTCCGATTTCCTCCAACAATAAAAACTGGGCGCCACAACATACTCAAAAGTGGCGCTAAAAAGGGGCGTTAAAACAACAACTAAGCCATTTAGCTAACACAATTTCCACGGCACAATTTTACATTTATTTGATTCGAGTTGGTTGATTCAGGTAAGGTTTCTCGATATAATGCTTTTTTTGTTTTTTCCGTGTCAGAACTTGAGTAAGCCTCCGAAACCAAAAAAAATGTTTTAAATTTATAAAATGCTTTGTCTTTCCGCCTTTAATATTTATTCTGATATTTTTTTAAACCAAAAAAGATGTTGCCATTAACGCTGAGCCACTCTTTGTATTGCGTTGTGCAATTATAAGGTGAGTTGTTATTGTTAACCGTCTGTTCAAATGTCCCTCTGTTATATTTCGCTCCTCTTGTATAGTAATTGATCTATTTCAATGAGATTATAAATGTTTTGCTGTGTTTCCTGCAACTTTCTATCTTGATAGTATTGTAGACTTATCATATTTTATATATCCAATGAAATTATTCAATTTTATACTTTTTCAGGTGGGGAATGGGACTACGTTATATTCAGTCTAGCAAGATCATTACCTGATTGTATGATAGAGAAAAATCCGACGTTGGGATGGTGCGCAAAGAATCTTGGTTTAATTACCGACGAACATCAGATCAATGTGGCATTAACAAGAGCAAGGAAGGGTCTATTTATCATAGGTTAGATAATTGTTAACTTATCAGAAATTATAGTCTTAGGAATATAGCAATATATTTTGTATAATAGGAATGAAACGGTTTACAAACCTGTCGTTTGCAATAACATTCAACGATGAAAATGATACCCTGAAAAAAATTAACTTAAGAAATCATTATGATAACAAGTATACTCGCTGAGACATGATAGTACTCATATATAGCTATATTAAGTAGACTTGAAGACAACACAATAGTATTCAGAAGAAATTGATTAACAAATGTATTTTTCTTCATTGTGCGCATAACTTATTTTGCATGTCATAGTAATGCATGCAGTGATCGATGTTCAAGTCAATATAAATCAGTCGTTGAAGGGTTAATGCATTCTTTTAACTTTACATCTATAAAATCATGTAGGATTAGTAAAAAAAAAATTTACTACCATTTTCTTGTTTCTGAATCAAATAAATTTCAATGCATAATTATCTTTATTTCAAATAGGTAATAAAAAATTAGTAAGGTGTCATAATACATGGAAAGATTTGATAAATACATACGATCGAAAAGGATGTGTTATTAATGGGAATGAATATCCATGGCCATATGAACCTCCAACAAGAAAGAAGAAAAGGCCAAAACATAAACATGAAGTCGATAAAGAAGGATATCAACAAGTTTGAAAAGTATGCTAAAATATATAAAATTGAAGTCAATGTCGATGCAGTTGTCACAATTTTTCCTTGGACATATCTTGAAATATTGATAAGACATAAATACAAATGTATTTAACTCTACTAAAATGTGCAGGTTTGTGTGTATATTTGTCACTGGAATCGTTGGTGCATGCATGTATGACTTTGAAATGTAAATTTAAAATTGGAAACATAGGAGCAAATAAGGCTTTGTATTTTGTACTAACATGTTTGTCTTTTTGTATCTATATGCTTGATGTCTCAACTGCTTTTATTACCGATATATGGCACTGAATATCTGTGTATTCAGTGTATACTATTGTAGATAAAATGAATTGCACATGTTACAATATGAGGATTATAGTATGTCATGTTCAGGAATTGTAGACATTTAATGGATCTAAAACAGATTTATTCATGTTATTTGTTATTTTATACAGTTTGTAAAGATTTTAATTGTGTTGTATATTACTGATTGTTATGCCCAATCTACTATAGTAGAAGGCCATTATGTTTTCTGGTCTGTGCGTCCATCCGTCCTTTCGTTGGTTTTTCCGTCCGTCCTTTCGTCCCGCTTCAGGTTTTAAGTTTTTGGTGAAGGTAGTTTTTGATGAAGCTGAAGTCCAATCAACTTGAAACTTAGTACACATGTTGCTTATGATATTTTGATCTTACTAATTTTAAAGCCAAATTAGACTTTTGACCCCATTTTCACGGTCCACTGAACATAGAAAATAAAGGTTCAAGTTTCAGGTTAAAGTTATTGGTCGAGGTAGTTTTCGATGAAGTTGAAGTCCAATCAACTTGAAACTTAGTACACATGTTCCCTATGATATAATATTTTTAATTTTAATGCCAAATGAGATTTTTTTCTACCAAAGTTCATGGTGCATTGAATATGGAAAATGATAGTGCGAGTGGGATATCAGTGTACTTTGGACACATTCTTCTTTATCATGGTATTATCAAACTAATACGACTGAACAGCACCAACCTCATTAAACATATAGACCTTTTAATCCAGTATATTTATAATGTTATATCGAGATGGTTTTTATTGGGTTTTCCTCTAAATGATTACTTTAATTATCTTTGATTTTTGTATACTTGTAAATTTTAAATGTTTGAATCTAATCAAAATTTAAATACTATTGGAGGCTGTGAATAAGGATTGGCTAGCGTTACTAGGTCATCATTCAAATACGATATTATCACCAACATATATTTCTATTAGTTATTTTCAACTTTACCAAATTGGAAACCTAGTTTCGAAAGCAGCACCTAATGCCGTTTTTCATAGATAGGAAAAGGGTGTACAGTACATATATGTCATCATTTCTTAAATGTGCCTGTTTCCTTTCTTAAAAATTGCGTAATATAGTCTGGGGAACGACTTTTTGAAATATCCACTTGACTTAAACATACTCTAATTGATGGGGGCAATTTTTGGCTTTGTTCATTTGTTAAAAAATATAATGAATCTATCTATGCTTGAAGGTGGATTCATATCAATAATGATAGGCTCTTTGATATTTGTATCGTATCATGTCGTATCTAATATCCATATACATGTGCTTTAATTTTGATGAAACTGCTTATGTTAATATTTGAATTATGTAACATATAGCTCAAACAAATACGTTCAATTATATAATAAGTCCATTAAGAAAATTGAAAACCTACATAGTACTGTGAAGTGGACGAGTTTTCCTTAATAACGTCAATTCATAGTATTAGCAGAAAAACAAAGATGCGCATAATCAACATCTTAAGTACTGAAAGCTTGAAAATCAAATAAGATGCAACTCTGTTCATACTTATTGAATTTTCAACAACTTAAAAAGATTCCATTTAAAAAAAAAGAATGTAAATGATAACTGTATTTATTTCGTAAAAGCTTGTATAGCACATGCTGTATTGTGTAACTATAATTCGATAAAAAATGGTTAAATAATGTATTTAGAATACCAAAGGATATGTCTTATTGATATATGCAGATGTAGTTAAATCTATAAAGAATATATTTTATTTTAAAGGAATCATCTTAAATGTATTTTTAGATTGACTGTCCCTCTAGTATCGTTCGACCTATTTTTTTAGTTTATTTTTTTCTAGATGATGTTAATAAATCTTGAATTTATCTCTGTTTACTCTTTATATATAATGTTATTTTATCTGAAATATATCTTTAATCTTTTCTAGATGATTCAATTGTAATTAAATCTTAAATATGTATGTATTATTTATTATATTTTTTTATGAAGTAAGGTATTGTATATATAATAATTATTTTGTTTATTCATGTCAATCATCTCAAATTCCTAGAGGTGTAAGACCATAAATGATCCAAGATTCCATGTCCATTTGAAACTCTATAATTAGTTGAAGAAAAACTTAATGTCCGGAATATCTCTTTCATACTATTCACGTGCCTATCGAAATACATATTAAATAGTGATACATCAAAATTTTGACATAAAATTGAAATTGAGATTGGAAACAGACTACCAAATTTTATTCAATAGATATACATAAGTTTATTATAATACAAATATGTTTTTACCCTTTGGGAATCATCTTACCTATATATTAATTTTGACAGGTCCCTGCCTAAAATGTTTATTAGCATTCATGAGAAGCAAACTTCAAAGACAGTGACACATCCGTCAGTTCGACGGAAGACAGCATTTTTCCGAGGGAGCACAGCATGGCTCCCTGCTGCTTAAGGTTGTTAACTAACACTACAGGGAGATTACTCTGTAAAATCAGCTAAACGTTTTAATTATGTTGTGCTGTTAAGGGAATACTAAGCTTCTCAATGATCAAAATTAGTGTTTTTCAAACTGCTATATAACCAGTGTATTTTTTTCAAATAAAATGGTTGGTTCAAATTTTTTGAAATTTTTATTTTTTTGCATAAGAAATAAGGTGGTTTAGAAACGCACGTCTGGCGTATTAAATTTTTAACCTGGTTCCTTTTGTTGGCTATTAATCGTGTGTTTCTCTGTCCTATATTTTCTCCCATGTATTTGTATTGTAGTCCTGTCATGTAATTATTAATGTAGTTATGATAAACATTGCCATTAAAGTGAGAGGTTTGGCATGCCGCAAAACAAGGTTCAATTTACCATTTATAATCCTGGTAACTTTGATAACTATTTTTCGTAAAATTTCCTGTACCAAGTCAGGAAAAAGGCCATTGTCATATTATAGTTCGTTTCTTGTGTGTTACATTTTAATGTTATGTTTCTGTTGTATCGTAGTTCTCCTATATTTGATGCGTTTCCCTCAGTTTTAGTTTGTAACCCGGATTTGTTTTTCTCTATCGATTTATGAATTTCGAACAGCAGTATACTATTGTTGCCTTTATTTAGTCTTTAATATATCAACGATTATAAAACATGCCTTAAAGTAAAAATTAACCACGTTAACTAAAAATAAAGTGCATTAATATACATAAGCAAACAATTCTATATAACAAAAATGACTATGTACAAATGTAAAAATAGTTTTACGACTCAGTTAATCTTTGTTGAGAATATTTGATAGGAGTTGGGGAAATCTTGATATATCTGCAATACCTATACGATTTCCATCGACCAAGTACTTTGATCATATGATCTTCTACGCGGGCTTTCCCCGCACTAGTTGCGGTACCAGAACTGAATGAATGGCCGTTATACAAGTTTGGGTTAAAACCGCAAAGTTGGAAAAATGTTCTTCAATTTAACTAGAAAACAATTGTCTAGTTAAAGCTTCCTTTTTTTGTGTAATAAAAAGAGGGGCAGATGGAAATCCAATTCAAAATTCAGAATGCCTAATACTTAAATATCTCTTTAATGCCAAAAAGGGCAAATAGAGTTATTTATATTTTAAAAGTTTTATCCCAGGCATAGATTACCGTAGCCGTATTTGGGACAATGTTTTGGAATTTTGGATCCTCAATGCTCTTCAACTTTGTACTTGTTTGGCTTTATAAATATTTTGATACGAGCGTCACTGATGAGCCTTATGTAGACGAAACGCGCGTCTGGCGTACAAAATTATAATCCGGGACCTTTGATAACTATTTACACAACTGGGTCGATGACACTGCTGGTTGACGTTTGTCCCCGAGGGTATCACCAGCCTAGTAGTCAACACTTCGGTGTTGACATGAATATCAATCAATGGGTCATTTGTATAAATTTCTTGTTTACAAAACTTTGATTTTTTTCGAAAAACTAAGGTTTTTCTTATCCCAGTCAAAGATTACCTTAACCGTTTTTGGCACATTTTTGGGGAATTTTGGATCCTCAATGCTCTTCAACTTTGTACTTGTTTGGCTGTATAAAGATTTTAATATGAGCGTCACTGATGAGTCTTATGTAGACGAAACGCCCGTCTGGCGTACTAAATTATAATCCTGGTACCTGGTACCTGGTATTGATTACTAATCCTATCTATTCCCTTCGGAATAGATCAGTTACAGATTCTTTAAGTCTCAGAAAAGCATACTCAATCTTTCAAATAATATCAGATATGCATAAATAAAGGCAACAGTAGTATACCTCTGTTCAAACTCATAAATCCATGGACAAAAAACAAAATCGGGGTAACAAACTAAAACTGATCAGGGAAACGCATAAATATAAGAGGAGAACAACGACACAACACTACAATGTAACTAACACACACAGAAACTCACATGATCTACCTCTTACCAGAAGACATTCTCATCTACTTTATAGCACCTTGTTTTAAAGTTTTGAAAATCAAACACACAACTATGAAAATTTATTTCTGTGGTATTAGACATGCTTATTTAAATTCAGGATATCATAATCCTCTAGAATCGCTTCTTCAATTTAACTAGAAAAAAATTGAAGAAGCTTGTTAAAGGGTAAAATTTATCGACATTCATGACGGTAAATTATCCACATCTCAAAAAGGCAAGAAATGCGACTACGCAAGTTGTTGCTATTAAACAATCAATATATTTTTTATACACGCCCTTTCTCCATCTGAGGCATATTTCTTGTAAAATTGGAAGAGTAATCGGCAATCTAGTTTAAGTTTGTGGGCCTTGTATGCGTTTGACAGATTTAAAAATCAGAGCGAGTCTTGGTCAAAATTCACTACGAGGCGATTCTAGAGGATTATGATATCCTGAATTTAAATAAGCATGTCTAATACCACAGAAATAAATTTTCATAGTTGTGTGTTTGATTTTCAAAACTTTAAAACAAGGTGCTATAAAGTAGATGAGAATGTCTTCTGGTAAGAGGTAGATCATATGAGTTATATGTAATACCATTCAGCAACAAATGTCTAACAAAATGAGAAAAACCTATGTTGTACAAAGATCTGGTTGTATTAACATCAGTCTTCATCGATTCATAATTGTTTGACTGTTTCATTCAACACCACATTACTTCGTAATGACAAAAGCAGTTGTGTGAAGCGAGAGAGTGGAATTTTTCTATCTGTAAACGAGATAAAGCGTCACTTATGTTATTTTTACGATCCTCAATATGTTGTGCAGTTACCTGAAAGTTGTTTACACATATGCACAACGTTAACTGTTGCATAAGCTTAACAATTTCGATACGTTTTGATCAACCCTTTTTAAAAATTGCTGCAGTCGTCTCATTGTCACAAAGAAAGAGTATTTTCTTGCATTTCAATTCTTAACACCATAAAAGAACAGCTACTACTATCGGATATAGCTCTAAAAATGCCATGGATAAAGATGTATCGTTAAAAGAAGTTATTCTTTAGGCCACGTCGAGCAAAACCATTTCCCTTGATAATAGGTTCCGTACCAATTTTGTAGAAGAGGCATCAGTGTATAGTTGCATATCGAATTTAGAAATGAAGTTCTTTTACCTTAGTGGATAATTTTATAAGATATGAAACAATAACATGTAATGCAAAGTCTAAATAGTCTAAAAGTTGAAATAATTCTCTTTCGTACATGTTGACTTTTGAACTATGGAAATTATAGATTTGAAAATTATTTCTTCTCTATTTGTCGGTAATCTGTCCTCTACTTTATCTGTATCTAACACAATACCAAGATATTCAATGCACGTTAGTGGGACCTTGGTTTCGTTTGCCGCAAGTGGAATATTTAATCGATTAAATAGCATGGTCATTAACACCATTGTTCTTTCAGCATCGAACTCTAAAGGGTCAACAGTAAGGAAAAAATATTTAATGTGATTGTGTCACTAGGTAATGTTTTGAATATAGGTAGGAGATTGGTTACATTAGAAGTGTATAATTTATACGATGTTTAATTGTTTATATCGATTGATACATTTGCAATGAAAATTGTTATGTTGATGTCTTTTATTCATAATATTCATGATATCAATGGACGAAGTAGTAGATATGTTTCCTTGTTCAAATATATTGTCATTTAGACCCAGGGGATAAGCTGTTTAAGTCGTTTAATCCAAGACAGTTCAGGTATCTTCAAATTGTTTATGCGATTGCCCGTTTTGTTTCTGCATTGTTTCGAGCTGTTGGATAGATAGATAAAGGCAGATGTGGTGTGAGTGCCAATGAGACAACTCTCCATCCAAATAACAATTTAAAAAAAGTAAACCATTATAGGTTAAAGTACGGCCTTCAACACGGAGCCTTGGCTCACACCGAACAACAAGCTATAAAGGGCACCAAAATTACTAGTATAAAACCATTCAAACGGGAAAACCAACGGTCTAATCTATATAAACAAAACGAGAAACGAGAAACACGTATATATTACATAAACAAACGACAACTACTGTGCATCAGATTCCTGACTTAGGACAGGTGCAAACATTTGCAGCGGGATTAAACGTTTTAATGGATCCAAACCTTCTCCCTTTTTCTGAAACAATAGCATAACATCACAACATAGAAAAACATACGATAAAATATCAATTGGCAGACTTAACTCAATCAAAAAACGTATGATTACACAATGAACGAATACATTTGATCTGCGATATCTGAATACAAATGCACAGTTAAATAAATATTAGAGACAAACATTCATGACCAAAAAACTGACAAACAAATTCAAACACACTGAGAAATATTTAACCAATCAATGTTCACTATTACAATTAATATTGTGGTTGTGTTTACCTATTGTATACCACACTTTGGCTTTGTTCATGTAACTAGAAAAATGAGACCAAATACATGTTCTTTTTGAGAAGCTTAATATGTATCAATTATTAACAATAGAGAAATTTATATAAGGAGCTGGTGTTTTTTAATTTTTATTTTAAACGAATAATTTACAATAAGGTACGTTCGAAGACTGACAATCCACGTGTGGCGACAATGACCTTATGGTAAACTATTGTATATAATTATACCAATTTTAGCGAGTACTAAACGCATATCTGGACAACAGACACACTTCGAAACTCGAAAAAAGGAAAGACAAAACCTCGATTACAAAACTAATAAAAAAAAATAGAAGTGTACTGCTGTCAATAGTCATAAATCGATTAAACCCAAACAAATCTGTGTCATAAGCAAAACCAAGGTAAATGTTAATAATTATTGTCAAACCATATCTTTTACAACTACAATTGTAATTTGGTTTTATATAAAATTGAGAATGAAAATTGGGAATGTGTCAAAGAGACAACTACCCGACCATAGAGCAGACAACATGTGTATATGTATAACTACCTAATGCAACTTGACCTAAACTCAATATGTAGTGAATTCCTCTCATTAAACATGTTTAATGTGTATAAGAAGCTTAATTGATACAATATGAAAAGAGTTTCAAAGTCAAATTAAATTAACAAGAAGATGTTGCTTTAAAGGTTTAAATTAGACACACACAATCCTCAATTTTGAATGCATTGATTTTATGCCCAGCAACAACAATAATTGCAACAAGAATCGTTTAAGATATTTATTTGAATCATTGCATATTATTTTATTAAAACAATATATAGAGCATCACTTTTGCGAAACATTTAAAAAAAAATGCAAAATCACAGGTAGATAACATCGACAATAACTTCCAAAACATGTATATATACTTTGTATTTGTATGTTATAGAAATTCTACAGGGTCAATGCACTAATATCGAGAAATGATATCCCACGTAATCTAGCATATTGTCTTAGCAATATTATGCAATATGGTATACTGCTCGGGCAAATATATTATCAATATTAGAACAGTCTATGTATCTTCCACTTACACACACTGCGAAAATACAAATCTCATAACATTTAAATATGGAATTGTCAAATATCACAATTGTTATGAAAAATCACAGACAAATTCATAAAAAAGAGATTAATAATTATAAAATATCAATTGTCCTAATCACATGAACGGAACATTGTATGTTTTGAGTGAAGTGATCATAAAGAAACTGTTTAACATGTGCATTAGTCAGTACACATGATAAATCAAAAGTTTACTTTTTCACACTTGCAACTGTCCGTACTTCAATTATGCAAAGTGAATTTAATGGCAATAGTTATTAAAACAAATTGTACATCTTACATTTTATCATAATTATTTATGTTAAATCATGTGACGTTCAAACAATCGATTCAAATATATGATGAGCTCATGTTTGTGTGACAATTCAAACTAACTGATAAATAGAACTACAACATATTGTACCATTTTAAGAATTTTAAATGCTCCATTTGTTTAATTTTGCTCTTTCGACAAATGAAATGAATGTGTTATAATTTTTTAAATAGATACTTGATTTAGAATAATTTAATAAATGCATTGATATTTCAATGAACTGTTTACCTGAACTCTCAAATATATCAATGTGTATAATGAGAATAATGACATGGTTCTGATATTAATAATGAAGACATTTTATTAAGTTTTAGTTTTTACGGGGAAAACCCTTCTTTTTTCTTTTTTGTGAGTACTTTTCAGGTGTATACTTAAGATTTATTTTTGTAATATACGTTATGCGTTACTGTGAATGCAAGTTGTCTGGTTACTGCGGTTTTAAAGGATGAGAAAGCATGATAGATAGGGATGTCAAGTTCTAAAGCAATACGTCCTTCCTTGTAGTCGATGTTTACGTTTTCCAATCGTGATACCACCTTTATTTCAACACACAAAAAAATCATGTTTCACATTTTCTTTGTAATTGTGGAAAGTACTTTACACATCTATGATATACAACTCAAAGAGTTAATACTGAAACCGTATAACCGTTAACAAATCATTGTATTAACAGTAGACCAATTGTATCTACTAATATACAACATGTACCAGGCAATATAATATATTTCAAAACCTGCTGAAACAATTTATATTGCAGCAAACCCTATTGAGACACTGATGAAAAATAATATTTAAAAGTAATTTATCACTTTATCAATTATCTTTATAATAAATAAATAGTTTGAAAACATAATGGCAAATTTGGAATATAACCCGTAGCATACATGTGCTAGGAACTAGATAATTTATCAAAATCTTCTTTCCGAAGTGGTTTGAAAAATTTAAATCTAGTTGAAAATGTTTTGTAGTATTCATTTGAAAAAAAATATGCATTGCTATAAATTCATTATTGTCAAAACAATAACAGATAAACGTTTAGCAGAAACCACATTTTGCTACGAATATACATGTTTTCTTAGAATATACATGTAGGACATGTAGGAAGTATTAAATGGTATAACGTATAAAGTTATGAAATCATCCGACGTCATTCAAATGTAAAATGTTTGAGATTATCTGCTGTTGTGCTGAAATTCCGTACAATATTCAGAAATAGCAATTTTTTTAGCTATTGAAACACATCAATATGATTTATAAAAATTAATTAAACGCACAGCAAAACAATGTATAGTAATGTAGAATGAGATATATCTAAGATGAAAGTGTGTACAAATGAGTATATGAAACGAGTACGGTTGCATTGAAATGCAAAATGTAGAAAATGTTTCAATTATAAACCTTTGACGGAAAAAAATATAAACAGATTAGAAATTCCAGGACAAATACATGTACAGTGAAACTTGACTAAACCGAACCCTTTCGGGTCTTGAGATTTTATTCTGTTTTGGCAGGTATTCGGTTTCATAAGGTTCACAATGCATAAAATGTGATATGATTGGTCTCCAGAACAAGTATGGATTAGACAGGTTTCCGGTTTATTCAGGGTTCGGTTTAATCAGGTTTCACTGTACTATGTTATTTCACACTCACAAAGGAAGAGAAGTTGTTACAGGTATTGTATCATATGTTAATAATTATTTTTATTTTTGATTTCAAATGTTTGGTTAAGTTTTAAAATTATGTTATAATGACCATAATAAAGCAGTACAAAAGATGAATGCCTACAAACGGTGCCTTGTGATATGACTATAAATGTCGTGTTTTGTACATTAGATATATATAGGAAGATGTGATGTGAGTGCCAATGAGACAACTCTTCATTCAAATAACAATTTCAAAAATGTAAACAATTATAGGTCAATGTACGGCCTTTAACACGGAGCCTTGGCTCACACCGAACACCAAGCTATAAAGAGACCGTTATTGATTCGTATATGCTTTCGCACCGCATGTTCATTTGTCGTACTACTTGTCAACTCGCATACTACTTATGATCACTTATTACAACTTGCATCACTGTATCAAATTAGCACCACTCAAAAAGAAGAAATATAACAAACTCGGGGAAGAAATGTGTTTAATCAGAGCACCCGTGTCACACAGAGACAGAATTCAAACCATTGAAAAATGCAATGATAATAACTCGCACCACTGAATAGATGTTGAATCATCAGAGATTTCTTGGAGCACCCGTATCACACAGAGACAGAACTTCTTTTCCATCTTTCGAGAAAAGAACAGAAATGCTACAAATTAGCACCATTGAGAAATAATTCAATCATCAGTGTTTTGTGTTGTCTTCTTATTCTTTGATCTATTTCCTCCGTTCTAGGGGCACATGTTTAACACAAAGAAAGACGCTACTCAGTGGATATTTAAACCCCCCAAAAAAGAAGACTGACAAAATTGATTAAAACTATCAACATAATGCTTGGGTGCATAAAAACAGTTTGCGAAACACGAAACCAACCTGTGTATCACCATAAACACTTCAAATAGTCTACAAGCCACGCATGTTTTTCCCCTAGTATATAAACATGATAAACAAGAAACGTTATACAATGATAGTTAGTGAGAGAAATTATAACGATATTTTAAACTGCAATCAAAACACTTACATGGATTGTTATTTTTCTTTACAGTCATTTGCAATGAGTGTCTTAAAAACATAATGTAAGGAAATTAATGAACAAAAATAATGAAAATTGAGTGCATTTTTATATAACAAACTTATTTTTCTATGCCTGAATTTTTTAAACAATTATTACGATCCATAATATATAATCAACAAAATATATTTCTACAGTGAACACTTTGCTTACTAAGTTTCGCATTTTTATTTCAAGGATTGACCGATCGGGGACTTAATAAACAATCAACACAGGTAATGGACCATGTAAAAAAGTGTCATAAAAACATGTTTAACCGGGCGTATGACATTTGCGCCGATTTTGAAAATTTTCATTCTTTCATTTGCGCCGATTTCATTTTTTCATTTGCGCCGATTTTATATTTTTTCCTAATTGGATTTACAGGTAAGTTACAGGTAAGTTTATACTTTTATATTGGCTGAGCACAGAGTATAAAGACAAATCAAGTGACATTGCAATTGGTAAATGGCTATCCCAATGTTTCAGGTTACCATTCCTTTCCCTAAATGAAATTGATGACTGCTTCACGTTTGACATTGTCTGACGCTCCGCTCCTTCTGATGACAAATGTCATACATTCTGAGACAACGTGCAAGTACACATTTCATAACGGTCAACTAATTTCCAAATATAGAAGATGCGAAATCATAAGAAAGGAATATATTAGATGTGTTGCCTAAACATACTCGGCAAGAACATATTTATGATTTGAATGTATTCCGATTTTATGGATTTGAATGCTGCATATATATTTTTAATTCGTCATTTAAGTATAAACAAAGTGCTTTTATCTTAGGTTTTTACTTCTTGAGTTTAAGCAGGAGACAACAGTTTTATACTTGTTATGATTGACAATTCATAACATATACATGTACAACTGGCTAACGGAAGAGGTATTTAATGATAAATGAAAATAACATTACTTGGATGGAGAGTTGTCTCATTGGCACTCATACCACATCTTTTTATATCATTTCACCTGTAATTTACCTGTTATTTACCTTGAAAAAAAATCGGCGCAAATGGAAAAAAAAATCGGCGCAAATGAAAGAAAAAATCGGCGCAAATGAAATGCTGATCGGCGCAAATGCAAAACGCCGGTTTAACCATATTGTGATAATTTCATAATATTACATAATATTACAAAGTTGATATATATATATAAATATATCATGTTTAATCTAAGATTATTCTTTTTTTAAGTTACTAGTCCTATCCTGAGTCAAAAAATTACGCGATTATTGACAAGTTTAAGTAATATTTTTTATATATAACCTGGTTGTTAGGATCCTTGTAACATCAGTCAGTTTTGACTGGATATTGATTGATTTTAATGTGTATACAAATATTATGTGAATGTCTCGTTTCAATCAGTATGTGACACTAAAATGAACAAATTATATTCTATTTCACTTTGTATAAACTTTTTCATTTACACTCAGTTGACACTATCTGCATTTTTTTTTACTTTCATCAAGGGTCTTACATTGCATATTTGTGGTTACCTTAGTACCAACGAGAGGTCTAGTTGTTCAGGCCGCAGCATACGTAAATGCTTTCAGCGAATTAAAATACTGGAATACAGTAGTTCAATAATAGTACATTTTGGAAGATTTGATAAGACAAACGATAAAATCATAAAGAAAATCCATGTTCACGTGTTTAAAAGTAAACTTAGCCGCTCAAGCATATCAATCATATTGAACTTCGAAAAAATATGAAGTAATATATAACATGTTTAACGTGTGATTAATAAACGTAAAGATAATAAAACCAAGATCATGCATGATACCAAATACAAAATTAGTTTCTTTAAGATTATTCAAAAGATATTAATTTATGACTTCAGGTTTAATTTGGACAATATATAGTTTAAACATATTACAGAAACAAGTAATAAAATATAAATAATATCTCTTCAATAACAAAAATTGATAAAAAAAGATATATCAAACCAACTCTCACGAAAAAAATCAAACAAAATAAAAATATCTCAATTCTATAACAGATAGTCAATACTTGTTTGGTATTTACATTTTCATTGAAAGTGTTGCATCGCAAAATCGGTAATTGTTTATCACATTTAAACCATTTGGAATCCTTCCTCATCAACTTCTTGACTTCTCCCTCGACTTCTCTTTCTATTGACTTTCCGGAAAGGTTTCGGAAATTCTGCTGCATCATAAACACAACCTAAACTGCCATACGTGTTGATCAAGTCTTTCCATACCTGGTTGCAACTCAACAAATGTCGATTACCTAAAAATGTTAAAGTTACATACATACACTACATTGCAAATTGGACAAAACAAATATCAGTTATTGTAACAATTTTCTTGTGATTTAAAAAAAGTAAAAATAGGTGAAAAACGGTAAAAAATTTTCAATTTGGGTAACACTCAACAGTCAACACTGCAATTATGAGTTTAAAACCTGCTCTTGCGGTTGCACTCGACTCCAATCTTAATTGACTAGGCTTGTTAGCTTCATACAGAAGTTTAATGTTTTTTTTCGAGAACTATGACTGCCTCCACCAATAAAATTCACCGTCACGAATTAGCACAATAGTAATGAAATTGGCGTTTAGCGTCAATCATTTAATCACTCTATGTTGTCAAATAGTGAAACTTATAAACTTACCTATTATGAATAACCCTTTTTTTGCTCGTGTAAGCGCCACGTTTATCTGGTTCTCATCTGTAATGAATCCAAGGTTACGTTTGCACCATCCTAAGGTTGGATATTGTTCAATTCTGAATTCTGGCAACGATCGTACTAAACTAAAAATTACATAGTCCCATTCTCCACCTTAAACATGAAAAAAGTATTCTTAGAGTTTTAGTATGTTTGAATATCAATAACAAAATAAACTCACTGAAAACAAACAAAACCAAACAATTGCAGACTACTGAGTTTATCGTACGAAGCTGTAATTTAAAGTATTCTTAAGTTCTTTCCGTCATTTGAAAGACATATCTATACTATTAAACGAGAAGACCTCATTTTTGGTGTCGCTTCTCTTCTTTCCACAATAAATTAATCAACACGCCTCTGTGTCCTATAGGTACAGTGCATAGTCGCATTTGTCATCCATTCATATGATTATTCAGATTGAGTTATTTTAGGAGAAAAACGAGAAAAAAAGGCATCCGGGTATTGTCCCGTCATTGTACGAAATTTTAAGTCAGATTAGACTTCCGGTTTGCGTTTTTCTGTATACTTTGAACATACATATACTACGAATAAAGTGTATTTTCAGAATTTTATCTGCTATAATTTTCAAGTTTACTATCCACGGCAGTCACAGAGTTTATTAAATAGAGAGGGTCTGTAAACTATATAAATGATCACCATGGATCGATTAGTAAACTTAGAATCGCTTTATTTATATAGTAATGAATGTTCATAATATACAGATAAGCGCTAAAATTATTCATGTGAACTTTTGATACTTTTTCTGAAATTCTCCAGTCATTAAATCTTTTACAAAATTCATTGATTACAAAAAAAAGAAGATGTGGTATGATTGCCATGTTGAGACAACTCTCCACAAGAGACCAAAATGACACAGAAATTAACAATTATAGGTTACCGTACGGCCTTCAACAAAGAGCAAAGCCCATACCGCATACTCAGCTTCAAAAGGCCCCGAAATGACAATGTAAAACAATGCAAACGAGAAAACTAGCGGCCTTATTTATGTACAAAAAATGAACGAAAAACAAATATGTAACACATAAACAAACGACAACCACTGAATTACAGGCTCCTTACTTAAATAAATGTTCATATTGAAATTGATAGAAAACCAAAAATTGGGAACTTTGGAAATAAAGGTGGAGGGTGAAAAAAAACATTTTCCTGTCCACAATAACCTATGACTTTTGATACTTTTGCTGAAATTCTCCAGTCATTCTGTATTTAACAAAATTCTTCTACCAACACTTTACATACTGATACTTTAAACTACGCTCTGAATGCCCGCGATTTCGCGGGTGTGTTCTAGTTAATGTTGAAATATTGACATGACATTGACTTAATAATCCTCTCTTATTATAACACATCACATCAACTTGATTTTATAAACAATATAATTACAAAATTAACTCATCAAAGATATCAGACTTATTATATTGCACGCCAGACTGTGCGTGTTGTCTACTAAAGACTCATCATTGACGCTCGAATTCAAAAAAAGTTAAAATGCAAATTTGAGAACAAAGTTGAAGAACATTGAGGCTCTAGATTGTCAAAATGTTTTGCCAAACACAGTATATGTAATTTATTCCGGGGGTACATAATCCCAATGTTTCAAACAATTATACATACACAACGTCTTCGTATAGCATACTTTAAAAACATGTAACTTATATCAAATGGTTATATATAAATTAATAATTAAGATCCATTTTGTAACATCTGGTGGTCCGTTTATTTTGGCAATTGTAATCGCAATTATAGGTTTGAACGTTGTTTTCAATTTAGACTTGTCTATATGTTTTCGTTTGGGCTTTATTTTTGTTTGCCTTCGGGTGTATGATATCCGTTCATCCTATTTCAACTCTTCAAAATTCAAGAGTCTATTCTTAATTAAGATAAAGTAAATGGCATTCCAAATACCGTTTCGATTCCTAACATCACTGAAGATATATTAATTGTCGAAATCCGAATATGGTGTACTTATTTTTGCACCTGTTGTTTGCGGTATACCATATTTTCCGCAAGTTTATTGTTTTCTGTTTGGTTTTGATAAATAATTTAGATTCATTTTGTTACATCTGGTGATCCATTTATTTGACAATCGCCAATAACAATCAACAGGATTTGAAAACATCCGTTGTCAATCTGCTGGTCAAATGTATTTTGTTAAAATTTACTTTTCATTTTTTTTGGGGTCTTTTGAAAAAGTTGTTTGCGCTGTAATTAGATCCCTCAACCACGAAATTTATTTTGCATGCACAGGTATAAAAATCCGGTTTTTATCCATCGCAGACATAGGTTTGAACGTTGTTTTATATTTATTAATACTATATCAATATTGAATTACATCACAGAAACAATAAAATGTGATTTTATATTACATTAACTGGTGAAATAATAAAGCAAAACTAGTGTGGTAAGAGGCAGATAGTGGATTTGTCTTATACATATAAGACTTGCCGTATTTGAGGATTTGTAGGACACCTGACTCGAGTATAATTGTATGTCTCGTTGCGTATTTCTTGTCTCTAAGGTTTGATTTTAAAATCTGGATACAAATGATCTACACTTAAAAGAAGCAGAACATTTTCTTCTTATAGCCAATACTCTGAATTTACTTACCCAATGGAATTTATAATATTTAGTGAAAGAAATAGATTATGATCAATCATTAGTACAAAATTCGTTATAAGTAGATATTCAATGTTAAAATGATAACTTAATTATTTGTCTGCTGAAACAAATTTTAAATTACTTACCTTGGCTTCCATTAACAGTATTCACATTTACGTCATGATATCCTTCCTTCTCCAATTCCTTTGTGATTAAACTACACTGTGCATTGTACTGAGACATTATATTTATAGTGCATTTCGGTACCATCCGTTTCTGCTTGTCACCAAAAATATTTTCGCGTTCAAACAAGTACTTGAAAATCTTTAGCTGTAATGTATACAGAAAATTGATAACAAAGTGTGTCGTTTAACACAGAACAAGTATTTGATAGCAAATATAAATGTTTCAATTGATATTAAATAGAGACAGAACAAAACAAAAGTTTAAAATAAAGCATGTGTGAAATAGAAACATATTATACCTTATCTGAGTTTTGTATATGATAGTTAATTTAGAATTTACAGATCTAAATAAAGTTAATTTTTAACGTTTTGTAATAAAAAATAAAACAATCAATTCAAAACATAACATACAACTTGTTTCACTTCTTCTTTATTGCTTCTTGACATTATGTTTCCTTCCCCACTGCTAACGGTCAATATATCTTCCTCGCCTTCCACATGACAGAATATATGGCGTTTATCATTGTTGTTTCCCCATATTTGCAGTGGAGGGTCCTCTTCATACGATGTGGATTTGCCTGTTTGTAATTTACCCCCATAAAATCTGCTGGATGGGAAATCGCAAATGCTCTTGTGCTGTAAAGCATTAATAGTGTACTCAGTTTTTGTTGTGTGAAATGGATAAATAGTTCCAAACAAAACATAAAAAAACATCAATTGAAAGGGTTCCGTTTTGATCGAATTTATGCGTTATATAATTTTATTTTTTTTTAGATAAACTTAAAAAAAACCAACTCATCCTTTGTGAACTTTAATTTTCAAATGGCATATACAGAAATGCAATTTTGTTTTGAGAGTTTGGTTTTGACAACAAATATCTTGTTATTTTTTCATTAATATATTAAGACACAGACGATTTAATGCTTGACGTATTCAAAAGACATTAGTATATTGTAGAGTAATTTTCTCTTACATAAGATGTCTTTCTGTTTTTTATTGTATTAGAAGTCCGAGTTGACATAGATCTACAGTAAACTCATGCGGAATATTGTGGAACTATTTTATTCCTTATTTGTAAAGTTTCTTGATAAGTAAACCTTTTTGATTTGTGACTTGTCGATATTTTAGATTTAAGTTATTTTTAGAAACAGAAGTTTTCATTGGAGGGAGCGGTAACAATAACACTGACACATCCAAAAAAAACATGACGTAAACAAAGAAATTAGATTTAGAAATGTAAGAGTTGCATCTACTTTGAATTTACTTACTCGATGGAATATAATATACTAGTTTAGTACAAAAAATATACGTTTACAACAAAAGGAAATTGCAATTACACATTTTCGTTACGTTTCACAAATTAAGATTGAAGGAAATTTCTGTAACGGATGTTACAAATACATGTTACAAATTATAAAATTACATTTAACAAATTAACAATTAACAATTAACAAATTAAGAATTATATAATTAAGGTAGATAGGGTGTCTTCCTCCATTTTGGATATTGAAATTCCAGAAAACAAGGTCTAGATTTTTGATAAAATGTGCAAATTTTGAAATTAGTAGATAATTCATGAATAAGATTTTTCATTATAATATAGAATATGCCATATTTTATCATATTTATGGTTGGATTTTACCAAAAAACAAGTACTTTTATTTGATTCATTTTTTCCCAACTTTGCCAAATAAGGGGAAACAACTCAAATGCAAGGGCAGATAATTCTGATAGTGTTACTTTAACAGTAGAATGTGTTAGGAATTTACTCATTTTATTATGTAGCAAGAAAACAAGTCCGGTGACCCCATTTTTCTTCTTCTTATCTGAAAGAATAACACTGGAGCTATCTTCTCATATTTTATCTCAAAATTTTATGGTGTGGTTTTCGTTTTATGACCGAAAATTGGGTTTTTCATGCATAATCTATACAAAATTTGACAATTTTGCACAACCTGTAGTGTGAAAATAAGTCCGGTGACCCATTCTTTTTATTAGTGTTCTTAAACAAGCAGAATATAAACTACATTTTGGCAAATTATTAAAAGATTCTATGGATTATAATTTAGACACCCCATCTACCTTAAGACGAATATACCATCCCGTATTTTTTTCTGTTATTTTTTATAAAGACTTAACTGCAGACCATATTTAACTCGTACAGATTCTTACCATTCTATATTGGGTTTTCATCTGTACAACATTATTACTTTGCCAGTATCTTTCAAAAAGCGATTTTGACAAGCCAAGTCTTTCTGCTTGTTGGCACTGAATAACTGGTTTCAACTGCTTATGGTCTCCAATCAGAACAACTTGTTCTGCTCTGGTAGCAATTATAGTTGCCAAACATTCGGGTTCCGTGCACATTCCACTTTCGTCAATGATGACCTGATATATTTCATTTTTCAAATTACAAAAAAGGTTTGAATTAGTGGCTACAGATGTAGTGCAAAATATAACGTCATAATTTGTCAATTCTTCCCGTGTAGCTTTTGAAAGAAGCTCGGTATATTCCTTGATAACATCAACTTTTAGCTTACTTTCATCTTCCATCGCATTTTCAAATTCTTTTATTTCTGCAGCATATGGTTTATCTTCACGTCGAATAATCCAGTGAATGGAAATAGATCTCAGCATTTCTTCTGGTTTCTCGTCTCCTTTTTTCGCAGAATAAAATTTACCAGGAATAGGGAAATCACAATTAGCTAAAGAACCACCATAAAGCCTAGTTATGCGAGGACATTCTTGTAGTTGTTGCACGTTGTTAAGAAATCTCACTAATAAAAAAGAACAGAATTTTTACACCAATTTAAAAAGAAAGAAAAAACAAAACAACATTTTTACAACACTTAAAGTTCTAGACGAAACTTAAAATCTTGACGCTAGGTAATTGCACTGTCTTAAAACCCAATTTAATTCATTATACATATAAGTGAATTATTGTTTCTCGTTCCTCGTTTTTGGTATATAGATTAAACAGTTGGTTTTCCTGTTTGAATGGTTTTACAATACTCGTTTTTGGAGCTGTACTTTGACCTATAGTGGTTTACTTTTACAAATTGTGACTTGGATGGAGAGTTGTCTAATTGGCAATTCTGCCACATCTTCTTATATTGATAAAAGTTATACTTTGATCAATTGATAAAATTAATGCATATGTCCAAGCCCCTTGCACGCTCACCACACAAATTTAGCTAAGAATGATAAATAGTTTATTTGAGAATTAGGCATAGTATTCTCTATCTGATTTGTTTATTCTCTAAAACAAGTAAATGCAGACACTCAACCTTCACGAATAATGAAAATACTAACAAACTGCATTCCTTCTGTCATAAGGCTGTATCCCACAACTTACAATATACATTTGCAGATCGTGAGGATTTCAGCAGACAATGTCAAAGACATGTATTCATATTATTTTAAAACCAAACAACGTAAATTTGTTAATTAACGGCATTACAATCTGTCGATATCTATATATAAAAATTGTATAAGGTGTTGTATTTTTCTGACAATAAAAAAAAAATAACAAAAATACCGATGTCTTATGAAATTCTAGACGGCAAGTCTAAAATTGCAAAATCAGAAGCTGGGGCAAGAGTTAACGAAATAGAAAACAACTGTCATATAACCGACTTGGTACAGGCATTTTCTTATGTAGACAATAGTGAATTATAGCTGGTTTTATAGCTTGGTTAACTTCTCACTTATAAGACAGTCGCATATAATTCTATCATACAATTTACAACATTGGGTAAGGCTGTCAACCTTTTTTTATATTCTGAATAACTATAAAAAAAAACCCAAAAACAATTATGTTAAAAAAGAAAAGAGGTAAATAAACACTATAAAGGCAAAGCTACTACTCACATAAGCAAAAATATAACATAAAACAAAAACACAATTGGGGGATGTATAAATACCGAACAACGCCAAAAGGGTATTACCACAAAATAGTCTAAACAGTTAACGTAAAAAAATGTACAAGAAAAAATAAAAAGAAAAAAACCTCAACACATTATTAAGATGATTAACAACCTCAGAATCTAGATTTTAACCTTCAAGACCATCATGTTTTAGATTTGAAGTTGATACGGAATATCTATCAAAAAGGTCTTGGTATTTTTCCGGTGAATTAATTCTGAGAAACTGGACCATTTGGACAAAACGTGCATCATCCTGATTCATCACCTAGCAACTGCAAGCTCTTGAATAACGGATTAGTCGGGAAATGTATATTATATATGCAGGTGAAGTTGGTATATTGCTGTTAAGCAAGGGGGGATTTACAATTTCAAAATCAATATCGTCACAATAGATTCTGCTTATGTCAAACTCGAGGGATAAGTCTATAATTTATCGTTCCTGAGGATATAGTAATTGCACCCAATCGGAACAAAATACTTATTAAAGGGAAGAGCTCCATCAATATTCGTAAATGACGTTTATACACTAAATCAACTGATTGAAGTTTTTAAGTTTATAAATTTTGAAATTATTAAGAAACTAAGGTTTCAACTCCCTCAGGCAAAGTTGGCTTTAGGTTAATTTAGGTCCGAGACCACCATTGTCTTCCCTTGATTTTCGTTGTTCCGAGACCACCATTGTTTTCCATTGATTTTCGTTGTTCCGAGACCACTATTGTCTTCCCTTGATTTTCTTTCTTTGTTCACAAATATAGTCCCTCGTGTTGACAGTGGGTTACAAATATAGTCCCTCGTGTTGACAGTGGGTTACTTGCCATTAATTTTTATACCCCTTCCAAATTTATTTCTCCATGTTTAATGCCTCAAATTGCAAGTAGGGGGGTAAAATTACACTGTAAAAAAATTTGGGTCAAGAATTGTAAAGGAAAGTAGTGATTTGAGCCAGCTGAAAACGGTTAAAAATTAGCACTTCGGAAGCTGTCAAAAGATTTGAAGACGCCCTAAACATAAAATTGTCCATATTTTGAGTTAGAGACGATGAAGTTTTCTATAATTTTGATATAATTTGTCCTAAAAGTAGTACAACACACTGAAAAAGTTTCTTTGAGAAAGCGCAGGTGGGATTTTTTTTATTTTCATTTATGTTCTAAAAGAAATGCACTACGAAATAATTGTGGTCTCGGACCATTTGGCTATTTATTTTAGGTATTTTTGACACATACGTAACTCTTCAACGGTTTCGGTACTTATACATCTTCGGATATAAAATGTTTGGCTTTGAGTGTTCCTGATGAAGGTAAATCCAGAAAAGCGCTTCGGACGCAAAAATCATTAACGTGTTGTTTTCAATTTTTTACATCACTGGGTCGATACCTCTGCTGGTGGACTACAAGTCCCCGAGGGTATCATCAGCTCAGTAGTCAGTATTTCGGTACTGACATGATTTAACAAACTTTACTAAAATTGTCCGTTTATAAATTTTGAAATTATTAAGAAACTAAGATGTCAACTCCCTCAGGCAAAGTTGGCTTTAGGTGAATTTGGCTATTTATTTTAGGTATTTTTGACACATACGTAGCTCTTCAACGGTTTCGGTACTCTTACATCTTCGGATTTCAAATGTTTGGTTTTGAGCGCTCCTGCTAAAGGCAAATCCAGAAAAGTGCCTTGGACGCAAGAATTTATAAACGTGTTGTTTTCAATTTTTACATCACTGGGTCGATACCTCTGCTGGTGGACTATAAGTCCCCGAGGGTATCATCACCTCAGTAGTCAGTATTTCAGTACTAACATGATTTAACAAACTTTACTAAAATTGTCCGTTTATAACTTTTGAAATTATTAAGAAACTAAGATTTCAACTCCCTCAGGCAAAGTTGGCTTTAGGTTAATTTGGCTATTCATTTTAGGTATTTTTGACATATAGCTCTTCAACGGTTTCGTTACTTAACCATCTTCGGATTTCAAATGTTTGGCTTTGAGCGTTCCTGATGAAGGTAAATCCAGAAAAGCGCTTCGGACGCAAGAAATTATTTTAACGTGTTGTTTTCAATTTTTTAATGACTTGATTTTTTTTATTAGATGTTTCTGGCTTTGAGCTTGTAGCTGGAGAGTGATTTCTAAAGTTTGTATCTTCATTTACAAGTGGGGTTGATTTCATTGTATAAATTAACCGTATGGTGTATTTGAACATTAACACATAAGGAAATAATATTCCACTTTAGTTTGATTCGTAAAATAGGATGATAATCCAGACAATTCTTACATTCTTCATGGTATATCAAATTAAAATAACGCATATTGTAAGGTTTTACTTGTCGTGTAACACGCCCTGTGGTGTTAGGATTGCTCAAAGAGCGACCACTTATAGGTGGGGTTTTATTTGATCAATCATGACACCATTGGTGTATTACAAGACAAGAAAAACTTTAAAATATATATTATTGTAGCGTTTGCATCCTTAAACTATTTGTTACATGGTGTGTTAGTGACCTTATACGACTTATATGGGATCAGTAAATTCCATATGCGATCAGAGCAAAGCTCGAGTCCCAATATGGAATTTACTGACCCCATTTATATCGTATTAGGTCACTAGCACACCGTATAACGAATTTATCTTACCGACTGTCTTTACATGTGGTATTTAGACTATCGGCTACCAAAGTGTTTAAGTCTTCAATGCTTAGTTTTAATATGATTAAGAATCTACTTCTTTTTGTCTTAAGCCCCAGTCCCACTAGACCACGATCGCACCACGCTCACCGCGATCTAAAATAAATTTAGATCGTGGTGAGGTCGCGGTATGAGCGGCATGAAAATGTAAATTGTCGTTGGTTTCACGATGCTACTACGTCCTCTCTATGCTTCTACAAAGATCCCGCTACGATTATACCACGTTCTCACTGCGCTTATTCTGCGACCTCACTACGCTTATCAAGATCTTTCTACGCTCTTCACGTTCTCACAACGACCATACCACGAGTTACCCGATTGCAACACGATCTTACTGCGATTATAACACGTTCTTACCACGAATATACTACGTTCACAGCGCGATCTTACTACGTTCTCAGCAATAACGTCAACATCATGTTCCATATCAATACAGTTCAATTCCTTCTATTTCTGATTAAATCGTAGATTTCTCGGAAACATACAGTCATGCCACCAAAATCTCCCAGAACACGTGGGCATGGTGGTAGGAGTTGATGTAGAGGCAGAGGGAGCAAAGTAACGAATCCTGATCTAGCAGAGATGTCGGACCGACCAATACAACCTAAATTACAACCTACTAGTATTGCTGGTCCATAAAGCTCAATGACGATATTTTAGTGAACGATAGCAGAGATAACATAGATGTATCAATATATATATAGGAAGATGTGGTATGAGTGCCAATGAGACAACTCTCCATCCAAGAAACAATTTATAAAAGTAAACCATTATAGGCCAAGGTACGGCCTTCAACACGGAGCCTTGGCTCACATCAATCAGCACGTTATAAAGGACCCAACATATTACTAGTGTTAAACCATTTCAACGGGAAAAAACGGTCTAACCTATATACAAACGAGAAGCATGGTTGAGCCGTTAGAGCAAATGAATAATTACATTCAAACAAACAAAATCTAGGGAGCTTTTTAATATATTTTATGTGAAAATGACAATGAGAATGATGGTCGTAGTGTGAACTTAGTCAGGTCGTAAGAAGAGCGTGATGAGGACGGCAAGGGCCTGCTAGAATCGTACAATGGTCGTGAACAGCGTGGTATAGTCGTAGTGGAAGCGTAGTTGGGTCGCAGTGAGAACGTGATGGTCGTAGTGAGGTCGTGATAATGTCGCTGTGCGATCGTAGCGCAGTATCTCCGAATAGAATCACGCTTTCGCTAAGCTTTCGCTACACGCTTTCGCTACGCTCTAGCTACGATTGTACAGCGACCTTTGCGATCTACTACGATCTTAGTGCGCTCTCACTACGCTTCTACTACGACCTGATTTCGCCACGACCGCACCATGATTGTTTTGAACATGTTCAAAGTTGGCCACGCTCTTCACGATCTTGAAGACCTCGCCACGACCGTGATACGACCTTACTGCGATATACACGATCGCACTACGATCATCAAAATTTGCACAGATCGTAGTGCGATCGTGGCCTAGTGGGACTGGGTTATTTACAACAACAAAAAGCCAACAATAACAACGTGGTTAGCTTTAAATTTGTTTTATGAATGTATTTCAATCGTTCATTTTCAGTTACGTTTACTGTTTAAAACTTCCAGAAAGGGAAGTCACACCTTATTAACCCCATATGGTTGCTTACCCTATATGGTAGCAAACCATGTATTTTTTAGGGCACCCTATACCAAATATATTTGTTACCACGTGTAGTCCGTTAGCCAATCATATCTCATAAATCTATAGGAGGTAAGATAATATCCCTGATACTCTTTATGATTAAAAATAAACACGTCGAAACCGTGTATATTTAATATAATGTCAGTTGGTGTACTTTATTTTAATTTTGTTTTTAAAACACGTTCATCGTGTGTGATTTATTTTAAATACACGACTAGCAGAAGCGTTGCTTTCCTCTGCAACAAAATTAATACGGAGCTTCTATTTCATGCTTTTCTATGTGGTCTTAAGCATGTCATTTGTGTTATATTAATAAATATATAAATAATACTAATTACAAATGTTCATTAACGATCTCTATTCAACGGTTGATCTAAAAGAGGGACGAAAGATACCAAAGGGACAGTCAAACTCATAAATCTAAAATAAACTGACAACGCCATGGCTAAAAATGAAAAAGACAAACAGACAAACCTGTACGAAATGTTCCATATGGGATGTACACGGAATATAGTAGGAACATTGCTCTGAATTCCTACCAGAAAAGAGTGATATTATAGTCGGACAGTAGTAGGAATCCACACGGAAAATAGCCCAAAAATTTAAATAAGAAGGAATTTCTTAGTAGGAATATTAGTAGGAATAATTTGGTAGGAAAATAAAATTCATACTAGAAAACCTGGTCGGAATTTTTCAAAATTCCACCCAGAAAAAAGTATTTTCTGATAGGAATCTAAAAATATACAAAATGTAAGTGTATATTCACAAATACACAACTGGGTCAATGATTTAAGTTTGAATCTCAACAACAAAGAACAAAGGAAATTCATAGAATACATTCATTTTTAAGAAAATGGACTTTTAAAATGTATATGGAAACTGCAATATATGCAAGCTAGAAATTGTGTTATACATGTACATAAACATGAAGATTAGCCAAAAATATTCCTAAATGTAATTAAGAGTGAATTAATAAGTGAAATTACAAACTATTGTTGAATTAATTGATTACTAAATATGTTTAGCAGGCAGATAAAAAAATCATTTTAAATGTATAAGAATTACCTTCAGTTTTTATAAGCCATATGTTCTTTTATTTCTATAATGAAGCTGTGTGACCCTAGCTTGCAGCATTGTGTTCCAACACAACATTTCATGTTTTTTTTCACCTCCAACTTTTGAATTTGTGAACTGGAACTTGCTTGCATTTAACACTGCAAAATGTGTCAATAGCAAACAAGAATCCAGTTCAAGATAACTAAAAAGATTCCAGGTAGAAAGATTTTCTGGTAGGGATCTATAAATTGATTCTGGTAGGAATCTTGTACATGTAGTAGGAAAATATATAATCAAATCAGATTTTCAAAACAGAAAAAAATCCATACAGACTTTTAAAATTCCACCTAGGTAGTAGGATTTTGGTACTAAGAAGGAAAATAAAAAATTCCAGTCAGAATTTTTATTTTCCATGTCCGCCTCCTTTCTACATGGAATCTTTGATTCTAGGTAGATTCCTACTTCATTCCTACTAGTGTCTAGGTAGATTCCTACTACTTATTTCCTACGGGAACAATAGTACACATGACACAACATAGAAAACTAAAGGATAAACAACACGAACCCCACCAAAAACTAGGGGTGATCTCATTGTGTTTTAAATTATGAGGTCAATGGTAAAATATGCATTAATCGTTTATGAAGCTTACTAGCAGTGCAACCGTTATACTATATATTGCCATATGTTTAATATTATACATGTATGTATACATATACTTATTATAATCTTACCAGCAACTAGATCTACAGATTTATTGGAAGGTCCACAGAACAAAATACATTTCTTTCCACCCCCATCGTGTTCGATCCGTTTGTTGATGTCGTCAAATAGATATATCAACTTAATCGCCGTATTTGTTTTCCCTGTACCTGTATAACCATACAAAAAGACAAAGTCAGATATGTGGTTGGGTTTTTAAAATCATATAAAACAATACAAATAAAGGTATTTTTCTAAATTTTGCGGTTGATCCTCACAAATCTATCACAAGTGTTAGCTAATATATATAAGCCTTTCCTAGTCTTAATAAGAATCGTCTTTTGATTCACATGTTCAACAATATAGAAGTACAGGTACACTTAAAGACTAACAAACATTGAAACACAGAACTCTCGGAAAATATGCCTAACAAAAATCGGACTGTTTAGATTGATTATAGTTTTTACAGAACCATAGTTAATTTTGTAAACTTTAATCAACTAAGCCATCATATCAATATATACTTTATTTGAGCACCACTGAAGAGAAACATATGACCAAACTACGGTGTTGATGCTGTAACATTAATGCCAATATTGTACTTTTTAAATGTGACGTACCTGGTGGTCCATGTATTAAACTAAAGCGCTTTGTAAGTGCCATCTTAATTGCCTTTTTCTGATCCTTATTATTTTTAGGTAATCCTATTTCTATGTCTGTTTGACTGATAGCTTTCAAATGATCATCGGCATCATCTTCAAACAAAAGGATTTTCATTCAGTTTCATATAAATTTCAGCAAAATAAACATTGCAGCAACAGAATAAAAAATGTGAGGAAAAGCTTGTAAAACATGAGAGATACGTATTCTAATATGACGTCCTTATTACGCTTTGAAAACAAAGACGTGTTCGAATGAGCACAACATATGTTTGATATAGACGCACAAATTTACTGTTTATATTCTTGTTATTTACATTGTTATTTTAATAAAATATATACATTTTAGCAGCTTACATTAACTTGATTTATATAGTGTTCATCAAGGAAAATACATTTATCCTGTTTGTAATTATTAAAATCATTAAATATGAAAATGCAAGTTACAGACTACACGGGGAGGAAATGAGAACAGCTTAACATTTTGAGGGATTTTCGCACGATCCGACCTTTACAATACAGCGTTTGTACTATTATAATCGAAATAATTGCTAACACTCAGTGTAAAATATCGACAAATAGTATGCCTACTCATGTTAAAATGACCATAGAGCATGACATGAAGGAATTATTTCTTAGTTACAAATGTAATCAGATACATCCATCTATATAAGCATAACGTACATATATAAAAGTTAACGTTTTTATTGTTTATAAGTTTTGATAAAAATCCGGATTTTACTTAAAAACTCACTGAAATCAGGAATATTTTTCTTGATAGCAATTGACCTTGAAAGAGCTGTTGCCTCATGTAAAAATCTGATAGCATTTTCAATTCTCCTGTAAATGAAAAACAAACATGTATCTAAAGCTTGCTACAACAATTTCAGCAGATTTGAAGGACAGTCATTGTGTTCTACAGTACTACAATAGCAACGACTATCAGATAAAATATTCGAAGTCTGATAATATTTCCCGACCTAATAAGAAACGAAATACTTAAATTAGGTAGTAACAAAAACATTCGAACTGATATGTAACAATGCATTTAAACACAAAATCATGACAGTGGTTACAAAGCAACATATCGAAATGAATTTAATTTTGAATCAATATTCCTCAGCTTCAACATTAAAGTACATTACATTTTGATGTTAATGTAATGGTGTCCTAAACTAGTACAATGTCATTATTTGAATTACAATATTTCGAGTACTATCGCACGCCCATCGTTATTATAAAGGTCAGTTGACAACAAAGTGAGAGGTTAAGCGCTATAAAACCAGGTTTAATCCACCATTTTCTACATTTGAAAATGCCTGTACCATATCAGGAATATTAAAGTTCTAATCCATTCGTTTTCGATTTGTTTTGACATTTGATTTTGCCATGTGATTATGGACTTTCCGATTTTATTTTCCTAATAGTTCAGTTTTTTTGTGATTTTTCTTTTTGATTGGATAAAAATGATACGGATGTCAAGTTGGTTCAATATTCAACATTCAACCTTGAACATTCAATTTTTTTCTTTTTTCTTTTTCTTGTATCCATTTCTACATTTAACATTCGATTTCAATATTCAACATTCAACATTATTTTTTTTATGCCCCACCTACGATAGTAGAGGGGCATTATGTTTTCTGGTCTGTGCGTCCGTCCGTCCGTATGTCCTTCCGTCCTTCCATCCGTTCGTTCAGTAATCGGACCCATCTCTGGTACACTTATGCTTATGATATCATCTTTCTAATTTTAAAGCTTAATTAGACTTTTGACCCCAATTTCACGGTCCATTGAACATAGAAAATGAAAGTGGGAGTTTCAGGTTAAAGTTTTTGGTTAAGGTAGTTTTTGATGAAATTGAAGTCCAATGAACTTGAAACTTAGTACAGATGTTCCCTATAGTATAATCTTTCTAATTTTAATGCCAAATTAGATTATAACCCAATTTTTACAGTCCAGTGAACATGGAAAAGGATAGTGCAAATGGGGCATCCGTGTACTTTGGACACATTCTTGTTTGGCATCCATTTCAACATTCAACATTCGTTTTCAACATTCGATTTTCAACTTTCAACATTCGTTTTCAACATTCAACATTCGTTTTCAACATTCAACATTCGTTTTCAACATTCGATTTTCAACTTTCAACATTCGTTTTTAACATTCAACATTCGTTTGTAACATTCAACATTCGATTTTCAACTTTCAGCATTTGTTTTTCAACATTCAACATTCGTTTTCAACATTCAACATTCGTTTTCAACATTCAACATTCGTTTTCAATATTCAACATTCGTTTTCAACATTCAACATTCGTTTTCAACATTCGATTTTCAACTTTGAACATTCATTTTCAACATTCAACATTTGTTCTCAACATTTAACATTGGTTTTCAACATTCAACATTGTTTTTCAACATTCAACATTGGTTTTCAACATTCACCATTCGTTTTCAACATTCGATTTTCAACTTTCAACATTCGTTTTCAACATTCAACATTCGTTTTTAACATTCAACATTCGTTTTCAATATTCAATATTCGTTTTCAACATTCAACATTCGTTTTCAACATTCAACATTCGTTTTCAACTTTCAACATTCGTTTTCAACTTTCAACATTCGTTTTGAACATTTAACATTCGTTTTGAACATTCAACATTTGTTTTCAATATTCAACATTCGTTTTCAACTTACAACATTCGTTTTCAACATTTAACATTCGTTTTCAACATTCGATTTTCAACTTTCAACATTCGCTTCAACATTCAACATTCGTTTTCAATATTTAAAATTCGTTTTCAACATTCAACATTCGTTTTCAATATTTAACATTCGTTTTCAATATTCAACATTCGTTTTCAGAATTCAACAATCGTTTTCAATATTCAACATTCGTTTTCAACATTCAACATTGGTTTTTGGTTTTTAACATTCAACATTCGTTTTCAACTTTAAACATTCTTTTTCAACATTCAACATTCGTTTTCAACATTCGATTTTCAACTTTAAACATTCGTTTTCAACATTCAACATTCGTTTTCAACATTCAACATTCGTTTTCAACATTCAACATTCGTTTTCAATATTCAACATTCGTTTTCAACATTCAACATTTGTTTTCAACATTCGATTTTCAACTTTGAACATTCGTTTTCAACACTCAACATTTGTTTTCAACATTCAACATTTGTTTTCAACATTCGATTTTCAACTTTCAACATTCGCTTCAACATTCAACATTCGTTTTCAATATTTAAAATTCGTTTTCAACATTCAACATTCGTTTTCAATATTTAACATTCGTTTTCAATATTCAACATTCGTTTTCAACATTCAACATTTGTTCTCAACATTTAACATTGGTTTTCAACATTCAACATTGTTTTTCAACATTCAACATTGGTTTTCAACATTCACCATTCGTTTTCAACATTCGATTTTCAACTTTCAACATTCGTTTTCTACATTCAACATTCGTTTTCAACATTCAACATTCGTTTTCAATATTCAACATTCGTTTTCAACATTCAACATCCGTTTTCAACATTCAACATTAGTTTTCAACTTTCAACATTCGTTTTCAACTTTCAACATTCGTTTTCAACATTCAACATTCGTTTTGAACATTTAACATTCGTTTTGAACATTAAACAATCGTTTTCAATATTCAACATTCGTTTTCAACTTACAACATTCGTTTTCAACATTTAACATTCGTTTTCAACATTCGATTTTCAACTTTCAACATTCGCTTCAACATTCAACATTCGTTTTCAATATTTAACATTCGTTTTCAACATTCAACATTCGTTTTCAATATTCAACATTCGTTTTCAATATTCAACATTCGTTTTCAGAATTCAACAATCGTTTTCAATATTCAACATTCGTTTTCAGCATTCAACATTGGTTTTTAACATTCAACATTGGTTTTTAACATTCAACATTCGTTTTCAACTTTAAACATTCTTTTTCAACATTCAACATTCGTTTTCAACATTCGATTTTCAACTTTAAACATTCGTTTTCAACATTCAACATTCGTTGAAAACTAATCAACATTCAACATTCGTTGAAAACTAATCAACATCGAATGTTGAAAACAAATGTTGAATGTTGAAAACGAATGATGAATATTGAACACAAATGGTGAATGTTGAAAACGAATGTTGAAAGTTGAAAATCGAAAATCGAATGTTGAAAACGAATGTTGAATGTTTAAAACCAACGTTGAATGTTGAAAATGTTGAATGTTGAAAATGTTGAATGTTGAAAGTTAAAACTGAAATGTTGAAAAAGAATGTTGAATGTTGAAAACGAATGTTGAAGTTTGAAAACGAATAGTGAAAGTTGAAAATCGAATGTTGAAAACGAATGTTGAAAATGAATGTTGAATGTTGGAAACGATTGTTGAATGTTGAAATCGAATGTTGAATGTTGAAAGTCGATACAAGAAAAAAAAATTGAATGTTGAATGTTGAATGTTGAATATTTGACCAACTTGACATTCGTAAAAACGATGGATTACCAAGTCTATTATAAAACTTACTTCAGATATCTGCAAGTATTCGAGTTTGATGAATTAGGGATTTTTAGATATGATTCGGTGAAATTAGAGCTGTACAATCAAAGACGCTTATCAAACCTCTATACCGTCAAATATATATATTCAAGGTGTGTTGGAGAGTTACAAACTGGAGTCACCCTTTTGTAAAATTTACTAACGACATCATCAGTTAACAAAGATGCAGTTAATTCCGTTTCATGTATAAAATACTTAAGTGAGGGATGATAAGAAACTAAAATAAAATTGAAAAGGTTTTTGTATAAGCTTTTGTATTTGATATTTTACAGACTACTAGTATGTGATTGTCAAAAATCATGTTGTATGTCAACATGTGGTAAAGAGTAAGCACAAAGCAATTACTACAAGAATTATAATTGTCAAAGTGTATGTAGTTTTATCATGATCAACCGTTTTATATAAGAAAATGCCTGAACCAGCTTTTGAATTGCCTCGGAGTTGGTGTTTTGTTATTTTACCTTTTTGTTCGGGATTACATGATTATAGCAATGAAAGCTTTGTTACAATAATCACCACATAATTGTCACTTTGGCATAGCCAAAATCTGCATCTCCTTCCTACGTTCATGACTTATTAGTCTGCTATTAACGAACAATGAATTGGCCTTACTTATATAATACATAATCATATTAAATTGCATTTAAAACGGAACCCCATACTTTACAACACGAAATATATTTTTAACAATACATAGAACAATCGCAACAATTTATTCTGTGTAAATAATAATAAATTGAAAAACAAATTCCTAAACTCAATTTCAATGGGAAAGAAACAAACAATATTTTAGTCTGGCTTTAAAATTACAAGAACACTTAATATATATAAATGCCATGCATTCAAACTGCTTTTCCGAACTAACATACACCAATTTGAAAGCCAAGGATTTTTAAATTTCTGAATACGTGCATAAAATTTGACTAGACACTTAAATGGAAGAACAAATGTATAAGGTCGACTTTGTTTAAGCGAGTTTTATCTCTAATTTTTAAATACTATCTAAAGTTATGAACAAAATATATGAAAACGTACGCTTTAAAATGTGTCAGTTCCGAGCACTGAATAAATAGTAATGATTAACATGGTTAATTGATGAAGATACTATGTGAAATTGATAAAGATAATAAGTTTCGTATGATTTACGAAATTACGACAAGAAATATATTTGATTAGTTGATAAATTCCAAAAATATATTAACATTATAATGAAGTAAGTGCTTTGGTCTTATTTACGATTTATTACATTAAATGATATTCGATGTTATGCAATTACTTTTTTTAATATATATCACAAAATGAATCACTCATAATTGTATTTGTAATCATTTAATTATTTTATATAATCTGAAACTTAGTTTCTAAAATTATATCTTGACATCACAATTTGCAGTTGTTCGTATCAATAAAGTAACGTTTTATGTCCTTAAAGTATGTAAGTGATAATAAACTTTTTACCAAAATAGTATAATGTGCATTTGAAAAATAAGCGCTTAGCTGTTTCTAATTCAATTTCGGGATGGTCATTAATTATTGCAAATAATGATATATACTTACATAGCGATGGCAGACTTTGGCATTATTTCAACACAACATTTTAGTCTATTTTTACCAGAGGGTAGATCTGGAGGTCGTTTGCCTGCATTTTTATGAATGCAGAAATTGACAGCTATATTTCCCGAGTTCTTGTATGTGTCTACACTTGTTATTTTAGCATGAGTAGACCAGATATAGTATTCATCAGGACGCCATTTGTTCCATGTAGTGAATTCAGAGGGTTTATCTAGACAGTATCCGGCCCCAGGTTCTAGTGGATTTCGTAATAACGGACATCTGATACAAAGATAGTCAGTTCGCGGCATATAATATTTCTTGCTTTCCTCACTGCCATCAGCTGGTACATTTTTGTCTAGAAATGAAATAGGCATTGAAGACAGAATGATATTCCTTTCATCACAGAATTCTGATTTTAGATTAAAAGAGCCATCACTATCTTTTAAATGGACATCAACATCGTTGATTACAATAGTGTCAGATCTAACCGCGCTCATAACACTTTCCATTTGTATTATTGGTAACCATATATCCTTATATTCCTCGAGATTTTCGTACTTCGGTTTTGTTTTGTTAACAGTATATTGTTCTAAACAAAAAACAGGATCTCTCATATGTTCCAAACAAAACTTTACATTCTCTGTCATATCTACAAATTGAATGTAAGGAGTCAGCATACCCTTTTGGATATTGGCTGACATTTGAACAGACACTACTTGACCATGACTAAATGTCATAGAAAATTTGCAAGATTGTTTAGTAATAATTGAGGGATATTTCGTACGTTTTTCAGTCTTTGATTTAGTTTTTGTAGACAAAGAATTCAAACCATCTTCATTTGGTGTCTGTGTATCATCAATGTTCTCGTCAGACTGTCTTTTTTTCTCCAACTCACAGTTGATGTCATACTCAGTATGAAAACTAGAAGTAACATATCTAAAAAGACTAGTATCAGTTATTTCGGTGAATGATTGTTTGCATTTGGACAAATTATTGATGGAACAAGCTGAAACTAAATACTTCATCCATTTCGTTGACTGATGTATTTCTGTGCGTTGATGAGGATATATTCTTTGAGGCTCATCATTTTGTGCATATTGGTATCCTTTTGTTGGGTTTTTAGGGTTTGGTCTCCGTTTCAAATTCGAGTAGATACGTTTATCCCATATAAGTTCCATAATACTTCTATCAGCAGGTAAATTTACCCTTTCGACGTCACATTTGAATATAGGTTGACAACAAACATCAAGATTATTTAAAGTCAAAGTTGTACATTCGTCATTTAAATATCTAAGACCTGGAAACACCAACGCTAGGTCTTGATCAGAACTAAATTTGACAAAACCATAAAATACGGTTGGTTTCTTTTGAAGATCAGACGCTAAATGTAACGATTTACATTTATTGTCATAAGTTTTAGCTTGAAGAGATATTCTGTTCATTTGTGTACAAATTGTTTGCACTTCCTTACTACTGTATGGCATATCGTTTACAGTAGAAGTGGGGCTGATGGCTGCATGTAATAACCTGTGTGTAACTATGTCGATATAACGTCTGATTGGAGCTGTGAAATGAACATAGGGATATTTGTTCAATCCAAAATGACTTCCTTGTCGTTTGGTTGCTAAATGTCCAGAACATCTGTATTCTGCATTTTCCTGAAAGCTTATCCATTCATCTATCGCTAGTGCTTGATATGGATGTATCTCATCTTGACGTAGAAGTCTTCCTGCTTGACGAAAATTTCCTTCATTCATATAAGAGGCGAAAAGATTCCAAATCCATTTTTGGATGAAGCTAATTTCTGCATATCTAAGTCCACCCTCTAAGTTTGTAAAAGAAATTTCCCTATGCTCCAGAGGTTTTACTCCTTGTAACTGAATAATCTGATCTAATATTTTTGGATATGACTTCAACCAATCTTGAACACGTTTCGTAGGTGGTGCATCTTGACATCGAAGAGGGACGCGATCTTTGAATGAAGGTAAAGACATCAGAAGTTTTGCAACTGATTCATTTGCCAAAATCATAAACTCTTCAATAAGATAATAAGCTTCAAAACAGTTTGTTCTAGTTTCTAAATCTTCTCCAAAATCGTATTCAAAGGGAACACCCCACATGGCGTTTCCCAAACGATTCTGTCTGACAGCTGTTGCAATTCGGAACAAATCATCGATATTTTCTTTCCATTTTGATTTTACTGAATTTCCATCAATTACTGCTTGCACTTGTTCATACGTTAACTGTTCTGAAGATTTGATATAACTTTTTACAATAGTGTGAGCTCTCGGTTTGAGATCAGAACCAAAAAATAAAAAAACAGTTATTGTAAGTCTGCTAAGTCCCGGAAGTAAGCTGCATGTATCCAAGCTGAGTGGCTCCGGTAGCATGCAGTGGGGATCATTATACCTTCCTGAGAAATATGTTGTAGCACGTTCCGCTGCCTCAATATCTATCTCGTCTCCCTTTTCAATATATGCTGTCACATCAGATATATGAACACCTACACGGAAACTACCGTCATCTGATTTGTCAATACTAATAGCATCATCTAACACTTTTGTACCCTTTGGATCGATTGTGAAAGCTTTAATGTTTTCAGTTAAGTCCTCTCGATTTGCCTTTTTATCGGCAAATTTTACATGCAGTTTTTGCTGAAGTTGCGTTACAGTCGATGGCTTGTAAATTGTTGGAATTTCGTATTGTAAATCCAATATCCTCATTCCATTTAAGAATGATGTAGTAGATTTATGAACATCAATGGCAACCCCTATTGGATATCTCACCGGCCATGAAATAAAAACTACATAAAACAAGTATTTTCGTCGTCGACTAGGTGTAATCCTCATCTGTCTGTCCGGTAAGAGATCTTTTCGCTCTGCATTATATTTATATAAATCTACCGTGAAATAATTCTTCTCTTTGACGTTTTTTCGTACTAAATGTAGTTTAGGTATTGTTTTACATATAGGTTTTGCTTTGTAGTTGTCGAAACTGTCTAACTCGCAAACATATACAGGGTGATCAATATTTTCCTTCCGTTTTCTTGCCAATATGCCAATGACTTTTCCGAACACTTTTTGTCTAGGTTGGATAATTTTTCCGAGTCTAGGAATTTCTGAATTTTCCAACAGAACTTCTACAACTACCTCATCATCCGTGTAAGCTTTTCCACATTTAGAGCGTCCGGATATAACTATTAGGTCAATTCCATCAGTTGAATTTTTAATTTTGCAGATAGCTCCATGTGATGAATCAATTTGTAATATACCTTGCTTGTACTTCATTGGGTAACGTTGAAGCAAAGACAACAGTTTTTGTGGTTTCAGGAACTCAGTATAAAAATCCTTTTTTCCTTTGTTTTCCCGAGCACATTCATTTTGCAGTCGTGCAACACAACGTTTTGATAATTTTAATCCATGCTGAATTGCATGACTATGAAAGAATTCTTTATTCTTATACTCTTCAGAAAGCTGACATGATTGTTGAAAGTAGTTCATTGCACTTGTTGTATTTGGTACCATATCGTTTTCAGAGTCAGAGTCACTGGAAGACTGATCTTTTGGTAAGTATTTGCTTTTTCGGAAAGTATCAGCGATTTTCCTTTCTAATTGCTGCTTTGGAGTTTTGTCTGGTGTAAATGATGAGAATGTAGTTAAATCAGCAGTTGTATCATAGCCAGAAGATTCAGAAATGTCCTCTATTTCATGCAATGTTTTGCGACTTTGGGGTACTTTTTTGAACTGAAATTGTCGTCTTTGATGTTGGCGATTACGACTTTCTGTGTCAGACTCATAGCCTGATGTACTAGATGATTCCGGTTGCAATGATTTAGAGATATTATGACCTATAATTCTTTCCGATTTGGATAAGCATCTTTCTGTAACGTCAGCATCAGTATTCAACGATGGATTAACAAAATCTGCTTTAGCTAAAATAAAAACGATTCTTAGATATACAATAAATTCATATATGGTTTCCATACATACAATAGATATTTGACGGAAGTCAAATCGGTCAAGTAAATAGAACTATTGCGCTAAAGATGAAAGGATGACAAAGATGTTAATGAGTATAAAATTGAGAATGGAAATGGGGAATGTGTCAACCCGACCATAGAAAAAAAACCAGCGGAAGGTCACCAGCAATTCTTCAATGTAGCGAGAAATTACCGCACCTGGATGCGTCCTTCAGCTGTAAAAATGATTGCCTATTATTGTGGATAAATGTTGTGTGCTTTGTATTCTAGTTGAATCATCCTCTATACTCAGTCTTTTAAACTGGTAAAAAATGTTATGATCGTTCCCTATGTACATGCACATAGACAAATAATTCACTTGACATGTTAATGGCCACTGAAAAGACATGTGTTGTCGAAATGTCCATCTGGTGCAGAACAATTGGTACCGTTAATGTTATTAATGATTTTGGAATGATCGCATATTTCGTATACATTGCATCCAAAGAATCACATTTGGAGAAAGTTTAGTTAACATTCTTTTCCATTTTTTCAACAATATTTTTCCCAAATTGTTTGAACTACGCACCCATTACTCTTTAACTTCGAACTTTATTTGGCTTTTTTAATATTTTTGGATTCGAGCGTCACTGATGAGTCTTTTGTAGACAAAACGCGTGTCTGGCGTATATACAAAATATATTCCTGGTATCTATGATGAGTTTAATTATTAAGTATTTTAATTCAACTGTTTTAATGCATAATCGCTTTCACGAATGGACAAACAATATTGCTCAATATTCCTACACTTTAAATTATGGGGCTATTGTTTATTGTTTTTATAGCAGATCAGTTGATTCTGATGTTTCGTTGTTTTCCTCTCTTAGCTTATAATTGACATGTTTCCCTCAGTTCAGTTTTATGACCCGGATTAGTTTCAATTTAATCGATGTTTGACTATTGAACAGTGGCATAATACTATTGCTCTTATTTAAAGTGTAATTCGATGTGATATGTGAGGTGGCCATCAACACATCTAAACAAGAAGAATATTTTTTAAATAAAGTATTTACAAAACATGTTACAAAGGAACCTATCAAGAATTTTACTACTCACTTTAGATTATTTATTTGGGCTGTAATGCTATTACATATTTAATGATTGTTATTTGTATACTTCTTTCGAAAAAAAATATATTCATACTATAAGTTGGGTACTGTTTATAACATTCTTTTGCAAAAGCAGAAAATAAAGGTTAACATTCCTTGCATGATATTTAAATCTTTTTAGGTAACACACCAGGGGCACATTTTACAAAAAAAAAATTAGTATTGATTACTCCCAATGGAGTCCAAGAATGCGCTTCGAAAACACCAAATGAATAAAACTTTAAGGACATTAAACGTTTTATGAAGCATTCAAAATGTTCATACATATTAGAATATAGTATTAAACCAAACATTCGATTTTTACCAAGAAGAATAGTTCAAGGTATAAAACATAAATTCATTTCATCGAGTGTTTTCCGATACTTCTGCTCTCAAGGAACTTTACAATTAAAATTGAAAACTCGACGCTTAATCATGCGTTTTAAACGTTTTAAGATTTCACTGTCGATTGTTAATAGTTCCCATTGTAAATAAGTTTTTCTTAATCTTGTACTTTACGAAAGAACTGAAGGCACACCTTATCTTGCTTTTCCAAGGAAATGCAAAAGAACAAATATTTCTGTTGGTACCACCAAATCATGGTACGTCACATCCGGTTGTATACTAAAAGAAGTCGTAAACAATATTTCCTTTAATTTGACAGTTGTATGTAAATAATTCTTCATTTTATTGCAGTAAAATATATCTGTGTCATAAACATTTGTCTTGGGTATTTCAAAGCACCATTATTTTTTATTTAGGGTTTCTATAGAATATTCATAAACTTGAGGTTACATGGTTCCTAAATCTTGTACACAGGTTAAAAAAGGGAAGACATTTGATTGGTTATTTTCCAGTGATGGTTATTTTCTTATATGCATTGAAATGTTATGTAATTTTTTTTCTGTAGTTCTGGACAGGATAAAACTTTACACATGGCAAGTATTTCTTTATATTTAAACAAAGATAAGTTCTGCATATTTTTTTTAAATGAGAAATTTAACAAAGACTAATAAAGGAAATTCAATGGTGGTGTTACACCTATAGACATGATCTTTTTACGTTTCATTTAAAGATATAAAAAAAGCAGCAATCTGATTAAAAACCGATATATCATCGATCCCTTGTATGATATGTCGCGCGTGGAGATATCAGTTAGACCGTTTCAATAAAGTACAAAGCTGTTGTACAAAAAAAAGTATAAAAAGTAAAATAATAAAACAAAACATACGTTTTAAATTCAAAACGGAAGAAAGTCCCCAATCCTATGGCATAAACAAAAGCTACAACACACAAATAGATAATACTGACTTGGAAAGTGTTTAAAATACCAAGGTTGATAGCTAGCTTAACCTCTAATTTGCATGACAGCTGCATAAAATTACATTATAATGACAATGATGTGTGAACAAAATGCACAGATATTTTACTGCTATAGGTAACAGGAGGCTCCCAGGAGCTTGAATCGCTCACCTGTAATATTTTGATCTTTCATCAAGGATTTTTTTGCTATTTAATATATATTAATGAGTGGCTTAAACATGTCATTAAATTTTCTTTTTGTCATTTTATTTAGTTTCTTTTGTTATCTTTTCTGACATCAAACTTCTGTTAAACTAAGTTGTAATGTGCGTATTACTATGTGTTTCTTTATTCTACATTGGCTAGGGGTATAGGGGAAGAGTTGAGATCTCACAACACCGCCGAAGTTTTGCTCCTGTCCCAAGTCTGGAGCCTCTGGCCTTTATAGGTCTTGTATGTTTTTTTTAGTTAAAGTTCATTTAAAAGTTTAGTGTGCGTCCATTTTTACTGTTCTTTTACACAATGTTTTAGTGGGGGAAGCTGAGGACCACCTCCGGGTGTGATATTTTCTGGCTGCGTTGAAGACACATTGGTGGCCTTCTGCTCTTGGTCTCCTTGACATTTTTCCCATATCCAGTGTATCTTTTTGTATCTATCCTATCTTTTTTTCGAACGCAAAAATAATTGCATTATTCCTCTCTGTTCCATTGTAGCTAAAGAGGCCAAGTTTTTTGACGTACAAAGAAATAAAGTAAAAAATTACTAGTAATACTAGATTTTCTGAAACACCTGCAGCCCAAATTTGTCTGAAATTGATTCATCAGTTTCAAAAACGAAGATTTTTAAAGTGAGCAAACTATATGAACAAATTGTAAAGCTGTCTTCAAAGGGCAAATACTGCTTGAGCATGTTGAGAGGTAAATTGACAATTTTTATTCCGAAAAAATATTTGTAGATCTTACTTTGCTGCACATTTTCGATGATTACAGTTTATCTTAATATATACTAATTTTGAAGATGATAACTGAAAACTGACACTAATGACGTTTTACAAAGTTTGAAAATTGGTTATTTCAAAATTAAAATCGTCTCGTTTGTCAATGATTATGGTACTGATATGACCGCTCAAGTCAAATATAAGTTTAAAAATAAGGCCAAGGAACACGTCTCTGTTGTTTTTTAAAAGTTCTATTTCGGAAGGAAGTCAGAAAAGTGTGGATGTTTATTTGAAAGAACACCATGAATATATTTGAATGTGAAATTAATTATCTGGCTTCTTTGGTCTTATTACTTTTGATAAATGTCTGACTCTGAACTCTGAATAATATGAAACTAAGAAGAGATCGGCAAGGGATTCTCCTGAGAACTGGTCATCATTATAGGTCACATACAGAAAAACTAGTATAACACACAATTGAAGCTATTATCATACAATTCAAGCTAGTATTATAAATGCCGCTTAAAAAATGGAAGTAACTTTAGATGTTCTATGAATAACATTGACATTATAGGTTGCATTTCTGTAAATATTGACAATGCAATTTCCCATAGGAACTCCTTTTACGGCTAAAACTGTACCACTTTTACTATGAAGTTTTGAAAAAAATCTTATCCTAGAATTGAAAGTTCATATGCACCACAATTTTTTTTCAAAGGTCAAAATATAGGGCTGTGCGGCATATTTTCAACGTTTATATGCCCTGAACTTCTCAGAGTTTAAACTTACACTAATTTTCTTAACTACCCCTACCTCGAATGAAACGTTACCACAGATTTCAATGTAAACAATATGCACGTGTTTATTTACTGGTAACATTCCCAAGTTCTGTCTCTGCGATATGGAACACAGAGAGCATAACTGGGAACCAGTATGTAAACAAAATGAATTTTCTATGAATATTCAATTACTCCCCAAAAGAGGCGTGTTTTGAGAAACAGCTGTATTTACAAAGTGCAACCTATACAGACATTTATTCAAATAGAAAACTCTCTAAAATCAGTTTTTCTCACATTAATACTCATTTATCAGAATTAAAGTCTTAAAGAAATCACTGTGTATACTCTAAGTTTTTCTTTACTATACATTTTATACCCCCTCCCCTGTTTCAATTTTTTAAAGAATTTGAAAACAAGACTTTAATTATTGCCAGCTTACCCTATTTGCATATTTTCTGATAAAAAATGCCTAGAACCTGTTAAAAACTGTTTTGATAACATATTGAAAGCATATCAGAATATCATAAATGTAATGTTTAGCAGTCAATCATTACAACATTCAAGATTATATAAAGTATCCAATCCAGCCTCTATCTCCAGTCCACATCTTACTGTATGCCTATTTGTCAATTAAAGAACACATTTTCTGCCTCAAATGGTCAATTTAGAATTCTTGTCACAACAGTATCATCTTTAACCATATATCTGACACAATTTAGCTACTATATATACTAGAAGTGTTCAAACAAAGCCATATTTGCAATAGTTGTATGTATGCAGATACCAGTCTGAGATATAAATTCACTTAAAATGTTGTAGAGATGACTGCTAACATTTGATTTTTGCATAACTTCCAAGCATAGTTATTGTTTTCTATATCAAGAACTTTAAAATCATAAAATCATAGCATTTACAAGTTAAATTATTTGTTTTATGACCCAGGGGGTAGGCAATTTTCTATGTTTCTTGCCCCTGGGGCCTCAAATTTCCTAAATAATTCTGCTGTTTCTAGCAATTTGGAATATTTAGTACATATTCAGGATAGAACACACTATTGTAAGTTTTCTTGAGATATTTTTGTTTTTCTAGCTTGTATTTGTTATGCCGTGGTGACAAAAAAGCAGATTTAGGTGTTGCGGCTTACTTTTAGGTTATCGAAAGGACACAAATACCCCATAAATAATATTCAGGAAGGATCGGTGAGTTTCAATGACTGCGAAGAGTAAATATAAGCACTTCTTAACAATTCAACTTACAAATATGCAAATATTATGATTTAATTTTGTATCCAGGACTTTAAGTAAACTATGCATACTGTAAACTGTGAATTTATGCTGAGTCATCATATTTAAGGCCCAGGATTCTATCAATCTTCATTAAATATTTATAAAACTTCTTATTTGAGTTAATTTCTTTAAAATCTGTGAAATAAAGCAAATTTGGTTAAATTCTGAATGTTCCCCTTTTTCACCCTATATAGGTTGCATTTCTGTAAATATTGACAATGCAATTTCCCATAGGAACTCCTTTTACGGCTAAAACTGTACCACTTTTACTATGAAGTTTTGAAAAAAATCTTATCCTAGAATTGAAAGTTCATATGCACCACAATTTTTTTCAAAGGTCAAAATATAGGGCTGTGCGGCATATTTTCAACGTTTATATGCCCTGAACTTCTCAGAGTTTAAACTTACACTAATTTTCTTAACTACCCCTACCTCGAATGAAAGGTTACCACAGATTTCAATGTAAACAATATGCACGTGTTTATTTACTGGTAACATTCCCAAGTTCTGTCTCTGCGATATGGAACACAGAGAGCATAACTGGGAACCAGTATGTAAACAAAATGAATTTTCTATGAATATTCAATTACTCCCCAAAAGAGGCGTGTTTTGAGAAACAGCTGTATTTACAAAGTGCAACCTATAGAATCAATAAGTACCTTTATCCTTTCTCTCTTCAGTGACACCTAAACATTCTTCCTTCGGAAGGCCTTCCATCAACTTGTTACGAAACTAAAATATAGGATAAAATGTCATAATGGTTTAACTTTTATTTCAAACGTTATAATAATACATCCCAATATACCAACTTGAGTGTTTGTGAAATATCAACATGTAGGTATTATTACATTAAATTTACCAAGTGGTTTAGAGTGTTTAGTATTGAAACTGCTTTCTTCATTATTTTTTAGCAAATCATAGAGAGATTGTAAACAATAATTAAACAAACACCCATACACATCAACAACTTAGAATAGACAAATTTTTATTTTGTTTACAATCCTCAAAGTAGTAATAGCTGTCAAATTCATGATCCCCGATTTGACTCTTATTCTTATATTTGATTAATAACTTACTCAAACGTATATCCAAATAATGAAAAGTCTATAACTTTCAATTAATAATGCATCGACTCGATAATATATAACAGTACGTCATGTGTATTTTAGTGTACATGCTAACTAATTGAACATCAAGGTGACCTCCGAAGACTGTCGATGTCATATAACACGATGTAAACATTAAAAAAGATATAAATATAAATACATAGCGAACTCATGTGTGACAATGGAAATTACTAGGTCTGTTTAAAACATATGTTAAGCATCGTTTTACCTGATTAAGAATGATGTTTTTGTAGATCAGTCCATGAAATGGTTTACCCTTGTTTCACATTCAGTGTTTACATTCTTTTCTTTAAATAACTGAATTTGCATAATTCATGCGATTTCAATCTTTAGCTAAGTTTTAAATTGAAGGTTACATGAATGCAGATTCAATGAGGTTGAATTTTGCACTAGCAAGTGAGTAAGTTAGTCTTGTATTTTTTTAATTTTAGTTTCTTGTGTACAACTTGGAAATTAGTATGGCGTTTATTATCACTGAACTAGTATATATTTGTTTAGGGGCCAGCTGAAGGGCGCCTCCGGGTACGGGAATTTTTCGCTACATTGAAAACCTGTTGGTGACCTTCTGCTGTTGTTTTTGCTATGGTCGGGTTGTTGTCTCTTTGACGCATTCCCCATTTCCATTCTCAATTTTATTATCGATTTTTCTTAGGCAATTTTTAAATAAATTAACCGACAGGCTTCTAAATGTGAATTATAATTTCATCATTTCACTTTAAGTAATGATGGAACAAAAAATCATCTTATTTCTTTTAAATCTCGTAACTAACGCCTTACGAATCAGACCTGAAATCTATCTATATATATTTAAATTTTGACTTTTAAAATGCCAAAACAGTGGAAAAACCTGTCAATTGTACAATTTTAAAAAAATGACTAGTACATTTCAATTGTCACTATTACCCTTCACTCCAAACCAGTAAAACTCTGAAATGGCCTATATCTGTACTCGGCTATACTGATTTTGACTCAAACGGTCTGAATTGGTTTTAATTTACTTGATAATACTCGACAATATAGTCTGAACCAGTACTCGGCCTTTAGTACTGCAACCAGAGTTTATTTTTTTTAAACTTCAATGTTCCCGAAGAACACAAACCTAAATTATATATTGATGGAAAGAGGAAAACGTGTACAATAAAAAAAAGTGTTTAAATCATAAGTGTGACTTGCATTAAGTAAGCGTTTGGTTATAAGTGTAAAACAAAGACAGTTTGGTGCATGGACATTGTCTTAGTGGGGTTATCCGTGTAAAAAAGTGTAGATTCATCATTGTTTTAGAGAAGGGAAGGAAAATAATACAATGTAATGCCAAATTGCTAATGTTGTGATTTAAAATCAGTCATGACACTTATATAACTTGTCTTTTAAAAGCGACATACAATGTTTATAGTTTTATTAAATAGGGACGTGAATCAATCTGTTCGTCATCATATAAGGATTCAGTACGCGTATTAGCATAACACCATACTTCCATTTTTTCAACCAACATGTTCGCCGTAGGACAGAGTTTGTTGAAAGCAAACACAGCTTTTGAGTATAATGATTTACCTTAACAGGTACATGTACAAAGTTAATCCTGTAAGTAATCTGATGACATTTATCACATGACAAATGTTGGGGTTTATCCATTTTCGTCTTCCCGGTCGAATTTTTGAAAGAATTCGGAACGCGAACAGGACCTCTATTACCTTTAGTATGATGAAACAGCCACCAACAATGATGCACTGTCAGTCAATTCAAAAGTGTTATTATGATCTCTCTTCACATTCATTTAACGCATTTTGGAATAAATTGTGAATTGATGATAAAATTGAGAATGGAAACGGGGAAAGTATCAAACAGACAACAACCCGACCATAGAGCAGACAACAGCCGAAGGCCAGCAATGGGTCCTCAATGCGAGATACCAAAATGTCTGCTGGTTCCATGGAATGAATCGTTCCATACTATCAATTGTTTCCGTGTTGGTGACTTTATTGTCGGCACCTTTTTGTATCAAACATCCCCCTTGGTGTTTTGCAACAATACTATGTGGACGAAAATACCGTCTTGATTCAGTCAATCTCGTGCATGGCAATGCTTGTCATGTATAGTCTTACCTCTGCATAGGAAACACAAAAGACATGCGAGTACAAAGTTTCTATCAATATTCGTTACCCATATTCCCATATTCATGATAAAACTGCACGGCCAATCCCAAATGTAATGGGCCGCATTTTTATAGGTTGTGCTTTTACACCGCTTGCATGAATATTAATTGCTTTGAGGTTGAACATTGACATACAATGTATTTGTCCCACACAATATCAACTAGTCATTATCCGAAAAAACATCGTATCCGACGGCTAACTTTTATAAAATTAACTAAAATACAATTTATTTTCAAAAAATACACGAAAGAACTACTATATATATATTCAAATCTCTCAAAAATAAATTAACTTTTCCTAGAAGATGTACATAATTTCATCGAAACTATCACATTCATTGTTAAGGAAAAAATAAATGGTGGAGCTGATTAATGGCTTGGAAATTTTCGTAATTAAGAAAGGTATAGTTTTTGACTAAATTGATTGGAATTTGCCCAAAATAATTTGCATGCAGTATTGCAATAATATATTCTGTCCTCTCAAATGTCAAATACTGTTTTTAAATCATATGTTTTCTCGTTTTCAAAGAAAAACGCGTTCAATTTCCATCTGAAAAACAGCCTACTTTAAGTTTGAAAGTTTTACTCGGGATTTTATTATATTTATGTACTCCTCATTCCGACGATCCTTGATGATATGTGCATCGAAAATATTTACAAAAGTAGCGGGAAAATTTCAAGTTCATCGGGCGAAAGATTTTAGACACTTTTTAAACACTTAAGTGTCTATTTTGTTGATTCAATAGTATATGTAAATGATTTAAACTGATTTACTTATTAAAAACGCCCCTATTTTAGCTTAAATATGAAAAATCTATCAAATATGCCAAAAATTGTCACTTTTCAGATGGTTTTTTGTCAAAAATAAAAGTGGCCACATCCGTGTTCATCCTCAACCTATATATATGTTATGTATTATCATCAAATACAACTTTCATTTCAATATTAAGAATGAAAACGAATGCTGCCACTTTCATTTAAGACGGAAACCGTCGAAAATATAACTAAAATGCTAAAATTGTAAAGATTTCAGTAATTTGCCATGACTTAATGATACTACTTCCCGATATATGTGCATTGTATTGTCAATCACAGCCCATATTTATTTAGCAGAAGCATTCTACTGTCCAATAAATAACTAAAAGTATACAATTTAACAATTTTGTAAAACTGCTATATTTTGGGGCCAAAAGGGGGTCTTACTGAACCTACTCCTTTAACAAAAAACACTTAGTTATTGGATTTTTAGGTGACTTCACAAAAGCATAAATTGATGTGTACCCCATTAAAAGTCCAAAATACAAAAATGTGACCATAGAAACTTTTACGACCAGACGAAAAATAAACTCATCATAGATACCAGGACTAAATTTTGTATATACGCCAGACGCGTGTTTCGTCTACAAAAGACTCATCAGTGACGCTCGAATCCAAAAAAGTTAAAAATGCCAAAAAAATACGAAGTTGAAGTGCATTGAGGACCAAAATTCCTACAAGTTTTGCCAAATACAGCTAAGATAATCTATGCCTGAGGTAGAAAAGCATTAGTATTTCAAACATTCAAAATTTTGTAAACTATTAATTTATAAATATAACTAATTCAATGATAATTCATGTCAGCACAAAAGTGCTGACTACTGGGCTGGTGATACCCTCGCAGTAGCATCGAAAATAGAATATAGATATTATTTTATCATTTAAAACAATTTGCAGACAGACGCGCGTTTTGTCTACATAAGACTCATCAGTGACGCTCAGATCAAAATATATATTAAGCCTAATAAGTATGAAGTTGGAGAGCATTGAGGATTCAAAATTCCAAAAAGTTGTGCCAAATACGGCTAAGGGCATCTATGCTAGGATAAGAAAATCCTTAGTTTTTCGAACAATTCAAAGTTTTGTAAACAGGAAATTTAGAAATATGACCACCTCATTGATATCCATGTCAACACCGAAGGGTTGACTAATGGGCTGGTGATACCCTCGGGGACGAAACGTCCACCAGCAGTGACATCGATCCAGTGTCGTAAATAGTTATCAAAGGTACCAGGATTATAATTTAGTACGCCAGACGCGCATTAAACTCGTTAACTAAGCGTCTTTTTCGAGGTCAGTTGCAGTTCTACTTTACTCGACCAGTATTAATCATTCTATACGTGTCTGAACCATGCTCGATCTAGTCTGAACCATACTCGACCTAGTCTGAACTATACTTGACCAAGTCTCAACAAACCTAGACCTATTTTTGTATATATATATATATATATATATATACAAAAATAGGTCTAGGTTTGTTGAGACTTTGATAATTTAGCTGATCTGTAACAATAACATCTTCATGCCTTATATATCATGTACTGTAGTACGCCGCTAGATTAAAACTGACGTGGAAAGGTAACACACGGCCAGCGAAAGCTCTTTTTTTTAGAGAGCCCAGGTGGTCGTGTGGTCTAGCGGGACGGCTGCAGTGCAGGCGATTTGGTGTCACGATATCACAGTAGCATGGGTTCGAATCCCGGCGAGGGAAGAACCAAAAATTTGCGAAAGCAAATTTACAGATCTAACATTGTTGGGTTGATGTTTAGACCAGTTGTATATACATTATGTACACAGCCAAGTATCACCATCATTGATGGCGATCCGATGGATACATCTGTTGTAGAGTTGTCACTGACTCAGACGTACTTATAACTATAATTATTTTCTGTGACTGTATATTACATTAATTTGTAGGATCCTTTACTATAGATAATTTAGCTGATCTGTAACAATAACATCTTCATGCCTTATATATCATGTACTGTAGTACGCCGCTAGATTAAAACTGACGTGGAAAGGTAACACACGGCCAGCGAAAGCTCTTTTTTTTAGAGAGCCCAGGTGGTCGTGTGGTCTAGCGGGACGGCTGCAGTGCAGACGATTTGGTGTCACGATATCACAGTAGCATGGGTTCGAATCCCGGCGAGGGAAGAACCAAAAATTTGCGAAAGCAAATTTACAGATCTAACATTGTTGGGTTGATGTTTAGACGAGTTGTATATACATTATGTACACAGCCAAGTATCACCATCATTGATGGCGATCCGATGGATACATCTGTTGTAGAGTTGTCACTGACTCAGACGGACTTATAAATATAATTATTTTCTGTGACTTTATAGTACATTAATTTGTAGGATCCTTTACTATAGATAATTTAGCTGATCTGTAACAATAACATCTTCATGCCTTATATATCATGTACTGTAGTACGCCGCTAGATTAAAACTGACGTGGAAAGGTAACACACGGCCAGCGAAAGCTCTTTTTTTAGAGAGCCCAGGTGGTCGTGTGGTCTAGCGGGACGGCTGCAGTGCAGGCGATTTGGTGTCACGATATCACAGTAGCATGGGTTCGAATCCCGGCGAGGGAAGAACCAAAAATTTGCGAAAGCAAATTTACAGATCTAACATTGTTGGGTTGATGTTTAGACCAGTTGTATATACATTATGTACACAGCCAAGTATCACCATCATTGATGGCGATCCGATGGATACATCTGTTGTAGAGTTGTCACTGACTCAGACGTACTTATAAATATAATTATTTTCTGTGACTGTATATTACATTAATTTGTAGGATCCTTTACTATAGATAATTTAGCTGATCTGTAACAATAACATCTTCATGCCTTATATATCATGTACTGTAGTACGCCGCTAGATTAAAACTGACGTGGAAAGGTAACACACGGCCAGCGAAAGCTCTTTTTTTAGAGAGCCAAGGTGGTCGTGTGGTCTAGCGGGACGGCTGCAGTGCAGGCGATTTGGTGTCACGATATCACAGTAGCATGGGTTCGAATCCCGGCGAGGGAAGAACCAAAAATTTGCGAAAGCAAATTTACAGATCTAACATTGTTGGGTTGATGTTTAGACGAGTTGTATATACATTATGTACACAGCCAAGTATCACCATCATTGATGGCGATCCGATGGATACATCTGTTGTAGAGTTGTCACTGACTCAGACGTACTTATAAATATAATTATTTTCTGTGACTGTATATTACATTAATTTGTAGGATCCTTTACTATAGATAATTTAGCTGATCTGTAACAATAACATCTTCATGCCTTATATATCATGTACTGTAGTACGCCGCTAGATTAAAACTGACGTGGAAAGGTAACACACGGCCAGCGAAAGCTCTTTTTTTTAGAGAGCCCAGGTGGTCGTGTGGTCTAGCGGGACGGCTGCAGTGCAGGCGATTTGGTGTCACGATATCACAGTAGCATGGGTTCGAATCCCGGCGAGGGAAGAACCAAACATTTGCGAAAGCAAATTTACAGATCTAACATTGTTGGGTTGATGTTTAGACCAGTTGTATATACATTATGTACACAGCCAAGTATCACCATCATTGATGGCGATCCGATGGATACATCTGTTGTAGAGTTGTCACTGACTCAGACGTACTTATAAATATAATTATTTTCTGTGACTGTATATTACATTAATTTGTAGGATCCTTTACTATAGATAATTTAGCTGATCTGTAACAATAACATCTTCATGCCTTATATATCATGTACTGTAGAACGCCGCTAGATTAAAACTGACGTGGAAAGGTAACACACGGCCAGCGAAAGCTCTTTTTTTTAGAGAGCCCAGGTGGTCGTGTGGTCTAGCGGTACGGCTGCAGTGCAGGCGATTTGGTGTCACGATATCACAGTAGCATGGGTTCGAATCCCGGCGAGGGAAGAACCAACAATTTGCGAAAGCAAATTTACAGATCTAACATTGTTGGGTTGATGTTTAGACGAGTTGTATATATATATATATACATATTGTATTTAATCAATTAAGGAACTGTTTTAACAAGAACTATTTCCCCTGGCTATAAGTTTGAAAATCACTTTGAAACTAAAAATGTACTCAATATAGCATTGAAACCAACATTACACAATAGACATAATATAGCTTCAACATCATATCCGTCAACACTTACAGATAAACATATGTATCAATTTTAGAATAAAAACAAAACAAGGTGATCAAATAGTTTCAAAACTGAACTCTGAATTATATTTTCAATGTTATTCAACATTGTTTTTTAACATGCTTCAGATATATTTTATTGTTACTGGAAAATGTTTACCATTAACTTAAGCCTAGTATAGATTAATAATGTCGGTTGAGGTTAGTTAATAATGCAGTGAACATTTTTTTGTTGTTAAGAAATATATAAACTAGTATATAAAGCAACTTAATGATTAATAAAAAAAAACAGACACCGTTGATTTGTTGAACCAAGAATTTAATATTATCATGAAAAATAGAACGTCCATAGCAATCCTTGATGACCCTTAAAATAGAAAACAGTAACAGTAAAAATGCATTTCAAATTAAAGACATGGCAAACAAGAGACTCTCTAAGGTTTAATTACTACAGTCTATTTGTGTTTACAGGTAAAAAGAAAGCCCCATTTTTTCTAAAACTCGTGTATAACTTATTCAGTGAATTCAAAATGCATTGCGATTGAACTTTAACAGGATGTTGTAATTTTGAATGAATGTAATTTGGAGTTAAATACACTCTGACCAGCTGTGATCTTTATAATCAGTTTGACCTACGCGATGGTATTACTGTATACTTCGCCACAAATATGAAGAAAACTTTTATTCGTTTGTTTGATATTAGAAATATTTCTGATATTAGGTGAAATAATTTCATTGATTTTGGTGGCTGTTGTTATCTTAAACAAAGATAATTATTTGACTATTGTATGTAATCATGAAACCTATGTACACATGTAGTTTTTATTTAGAACTTGAGTAAAAATAAGTTTTAAAAAAACACATGCCAAACAAGCACCTTAATAAAGTTTAATTAGCCTCAGTATAAGTGTGGTTTTAAGGTAAAAGATTTTTTTTAACGAAACGCTATCAACAAAACTTTAAAATGAATCTAATTAAATCTTCATATAGGATGATTTGATTTAATCTGTATTTGATCAATCTGAGAATCATGTAAGGATGTAAATATCCGGTTTTTATATATATCTTTTTTATGACTGTAATGTCAGTTAAAATGAAATTTATTTCAAGTATGGTTCAGACTGGCGGTGTATTGTTCAGACATTTGGTCAAGTATGATTTAGACTGACAAAATAGGTCGAGTACAGGTCGATAATTGGTAGAGAAGACTTTATTAGACTGGTTGAGAAATAGTTTAGAATATTATCAATGGCAAATTACTGGTTTGTAGTGCTTGCCTGCAATGTCAATATCCATGCGTTTGTGATCCAAAAAATAATAAAACCAACTACAATGTATGTAAAAATTACCCTGTGATAACACCGACCATTGCCCAGCAGGCACTCAACGTTGATTCAACGTTGAAACAAGGTTGTTTCTCAACGTTGAAACAATGTCAAATTTATGTTTGATTTTGAAAATTTGAATTAACGTTGTCATTTCAACGTTGAAGTTTCAACATACATTCAACGTTGATTCAAGGTTGAATAGTAGTTGAAAGTATAATAATGAAATTTATTATAAAGCTACAAACACCACATTTTTTACCTGCTTTCCAAATTTTTGCTGTTGTTAGATGGTAAACAGGCAGTGTGGGTGTACATGTTTTTTTTAATGTTTTTTCCTCTCACCAATACACATATGAACAAAATAGATAAGTTAAATGGAAGACATCTAAATAAATACATCAACTGTTACTTTAAACATTTGGTGCTTGTACAAAGTCAAAAATCTAGACCATAAATGTCATATCTTAAAATCCTGTTGGCAGAAGGAATAGCTGAACTGATTGTGTGTCCACTTGTATTTAACGATAACTATAGACATAATTATCTATTTAGTTTATAAGTGGACACCTATCATTTTTGATATATTCTTACTTGTAGTTTTTCTTGTTGTGAATAGCTATAAAAAGACAAATCATTCAATGAATTTGCACAGTTTGCATAAAAACTAAGACATGCACTTTATTCCCTGACACCACAGAAAGGAAAGAAGATGTTGTTTAGTTCTAAACAATTCTCACAAGTTCAAAGTTGTTTTTGTTAAACGACCAACCAATGTTAAATCCTTCTTGAAAGTAGTATATATATCTAGGAGGAGTGAAGACATTATTAGACCCAATGTGTGTTCAGGATGATCGCAATATTTACGAAAATAAGAAGATGTTGCATGACTGTTAACCAGACAACTATCCACAAAAAACAAAGGTCCTTGATTATATATACATATATGTTATATAAATGTATATATTACCCTCATAAACCATTACATTAATACTTATTTACTCAGGAACAATAATATCAAAAATAGTAATACAATGATATTTCTTTTGATACAAGATTTATTTTATAAATTCATTTGTTATATTTGTCTCTTTTTGTCCTTATTGCATGTCATCATTCTTCCACCATCTCGGGAAATTTCAGCGGTAAATTTTAAGCAGGAGAGGTCTTTATCAGATATGTATTTCCAAGTGACATTTTTTCCTCTTGCAGTATATTTAAACTCTGGAAAAAATCAGATTATATATATATAATAAATATAAATTGTATGTCCTGAAAAGATATTTTAGATTTGAGCCACTTTCAATTTGTTTCTAGAAGCATTGAAAATAAATAAAACCATAATGACGAAGCACATATTGTAATAAGATAATCATTAATAAAAATATATACATTAATGTTTACTATTAGTAGTTTTTTGTTAATGAAGAAGCTTCAACCTGAGTTTTGTAAGACTGTGGGTTTCACTATGTTATTGATAACAATGTAAACACTTTACCTAAGTAAGACGTTTTTTTTTATATTGATGACTGCACAATTCCATTAACATAAAATAAAGAACTTTACTAGAATAGCTTAGATATAAAGACAAACATAATATGGTATGTATGGTGAACAAAATTAGAATTAACAAAAGATTAATCTTTGAACACAAATGGTATATAGCTATACAGACCAAAACCTACCTTTGATGATTTTGAAGACTGGAATTCCCAAAACTGAATTTTAATTTTGCTCCACTTGCCTTTTAGCCATTGATCTGTTTGACAAGCTTCTGTAAAATAAATAATACATGTTCATGATATCAGATAATGGACTGCTATAACATCAAAACCAGGTTACGTACACATTAATGTAAACATGCATTTCTCGTATTAAACAGAGTTAGAGATCATCTGAAGATCAGTAAAGGCTCAGATTGACTTGTTTTTGTAAAAAAAAAACAATAAAAGTATCAATTTTTCATGATCGTTCAAATTCAATACTTTGTTGTCCAGTTGAAATTCATTGTTTAATATGATCGTCAAAAAGTATGCGGTTTACCAAGCCTTAAAGTTAAACTAAAAGAATCGCATATATATAGTATAAAGTAAACATGTTGGGAAATTTACCTGAGCAAAATAATGTAAACACTTGCTTATCCCCCCTTTTTGTTATACTGTTTACCTAAACTTTAAAATGAAACTAAATATGCTTGCTTTCCACATTAAATGCTCTTAGAAAAAGTATAATTGGAGGAAATTATATATGATGGCCCTTCTATGTGTTCTGATCTGTTTTCTGGAATACAATGTTGACGTTATAATTTTCTCTAATTGTGCAATATGATACCAATTCAGAGTTTCTAAACACAATTCATGAATATAACAAACCGTGATAGCCACATGCAAACATCTACATACCATAAATATACGTGATAAACGGGAAGTTTCTCTTTCGACTTCGTCCTTTGTCTGTTTGTTGTTCTTTTTCAAATACAGGAAAGGTGAGTGTTTGAATAATGCGCATGGGCAATCTAACTTCCTGTTCAAATCCCGCGAAAATATGAATGAAAGAAATCGCGATCATTGTTGATAATGAACTATTTTAAATTTCTTTACATGTTATCTTTATGTTCAAATTAAAGTTATGTGAAATGAAATTAATAAATTATATTTCTTATTCCCTAGAAATTTAGTATCAAACGACTTACCTCCCCCCTTTTCTCATACCGTCAAGATGACGCAAAACTCAACTTGAAATAGTGACCAATAGTTAGTACTATACTGTTTTGTGAAACCCAAAACTCTTTTTCATTTTTTTCTTTATAAATATATACTTCTACAGTTATGCATATATTGCCTTCTGATAATGATTTTTTTATATAGGCCTACTATGAGTAAATAAGTTAACGTTGATTCAATGTTGAATCAACGTTCCAATTACAACGTTAAAATGTTCAACGTTAATTCAACGTTGAATGTTGGTTTATTCCTCAACGTTGAAAATGTTACGTTGTTTCAACGTTGAATATACGTTGATCACATTTCAACCTCATTTCAACGTTTATTAAACGTTGAGTGCCTGCTGGGTTGAGTGTTATAATATTTGTTGGTGTCACGTCCACAGCGTATACTTACAGACATTTCTGAAACCAACTTAGGTTTTCGGGAACATTTTTCTTTCTTGTGATTCATAAAGCTTCTAAGTCTTGTAAATTTGTCTTCGCATTTGCCGCATTGATAGACATCCCCTTCCAAATCATCTGATTCTAAATCTGAAAGATGATCCATTAACATTGATATCAGGCTGGTAATGTATATTAATTTTAAGGGAAAGATATATTTAAAGAGAGTCGAGTTTAATTCTGCTTCAGCTTAAAGTTTCAGAATTACCAGAAAGCAGAGCAAGTCGTCCAGAAACTGATTGCACTTTCGGATGAATTCCTTGCTGGGTTAAGTGGTTTGTGTTACTATTTTTTTCTGTATCTTGTTTTGAGAAAATAATTAGTAATTTCAGTCTTTTCACTCTGTTATACATGCATTTTGATTTGGCTTATGTTTTATTTTTTTATTATAATTGCATTATCAATCTAACCAACGGTTTGTAAAATCTAGTTGTCTTACATATACTATCATCATATGTTATATATATATATATATAATATATTCCAATGAAGAAGGCCGTAATGGCCGAAACGTATGGGAATTTGTGTTATCTTTTGTTACATCTTCTGACATCAGACTCGGACTTCTCTTCAACTGAATTTTAATGTGCGTATTGTTATGCGTTTACTTTTCTACATTGGCTAGAGGTATAGGGGAGGGTTGAGATCTCATAAACATGTTTATTCCAACCGCAATTTTGCGCCTATCCCAAGTCAGGAGCCTCTGGCCTTTGTTAGTCTTGTATGATTTTTAATTTTAGTTTCTTGTGTATAATTCGGAGTTTAGTATGACGTCCATTATCACTGAACTAGTATACATATTTTTTAAGGGGCCAGCTGAAGGACGCTTCCGGCTACGGGAGTTTCTCGATACATTGAAGACCCATTGGTGGCCTTCGGCTGTTGTCTGCTCTATGGTCGGGTTGTTGTTGCTTTGACACATTTCCCATTTCCTTTCCCAACTTTATTTATTACATATATTTATATATACACCATGATTGTATAAATTTTGTTAAATATAAATCATTTATTGCCTTCCTAATGGTTTCATTTTCAAAAAAAGAACGATTTTCAAATTCTATAGATTAAATTGATTACCACAAAAGTCATCCAGTATATGTACTGTTACTGTCAAATCTGTTTCTACTGTTGTGTCCAATGGATGTTCTCGCAACACTTTTGCAAAAAAATTCTGAAAGGTATTCCCAAAAGTTTTTCTTGACAGAAAACATGCCTTCGAAATTTTTGTCCACAAGATAAGGCTGCCTAAATCTGCATCATACACTTCGATTACATCGTTATCTAAACTGCCTGAATTATGTTTGCCTTCTTGTTTGAATCTATTTTCGTTGCTTTTTGGTAAATTTTTTACCTCCAAAAGTACTGGTAAAGTCGTTTCTGTAAGTTCTAAAAGACATAATTAAGTACAGATGTTATAAAAGCTAATAAACGCTTACTTACTGATTATGTTTTTATGAACTGCATTTGAATATAATGCTAGTTTATTTAATCTAATACAAATGGAATATTATGATTATATTATTATATGGTGTGATTAAATACCAAAACACAGCATTTTGACGACTGTTATTCACGTCAATATCGGAAGAAAATGTACAAGAAAATATGAACATGAAAAATACCCTTTTTATATTGGATAATTCAAATTTTTATTATAAACACACATGGACTTATTCATTCTGATGATATTTTTTTTTTATTTCTTTCAGGAATATGATATATTATTACATTGGTTGCAATGAATTACATTGATTTCCCAGTTAGATAAAAACCGATAATTTCACATGTGAAATAAACGTGGTTATTTCACTCTCTGACGTCATACAACAATAGGCGTTGTCAAGACGTCGATAACGTCGGATCAAAACAAATTGTCAATGCGTAGGAAAAAGATATAGTTCCTTACATTTTCTAAATAATTTCATAAAAAAAGGCATTTGCCAATGTAATAAAAAGAATAACTAATCGCCGTATTTGAATATAAAAAATAAGACAACTTGTGACCGAACGCCGCTATGGATTAAACTCGTGCTGCGCACTCGTTTAATCCATGCGTCGTTCGGTCACGCGTTGTCTTATTTTTTATATTCAAATACGGCGATTAGTTATACTATAATTCAACCAGATCGAGATATACTAGAATGACAAACCTCTTTTGTGTACTCGTGCTGTGCAATTTTTCCTATGCTCAATGAATTGCAAGAGGTCACCATATACATTTTCCTTACATGAACCACACTGAAATTTATCATCTGGATGGTCTGCAAAACATAATTAAATCACTGTAAACACATGTCATCTTTCTTTAGGACGCGAAGTGATTTTCATTTCGGAAAAAAACTTAAATTCATCAAATAAAAGAGTGCTTCACAAATTATTTTTTTCAATTTTTTGTTTAACAATCAAGAATTATAACTTCGAACTTAATCAAACTGTATAGTTTCTTTGTGGTTCTAAATAAATCCGGGGAAATTAAAAGCGTTAACGTTGTGGCATAACTTTTGGAAACAAGAACAAAATATTTCTTTCTTACAATTAAGTACCATAATTTTGGAACTATCAAATTAAAAACGACTTGTTTCTATTTTATCATCTAGAAATCAAAAGTGGGAAGGACTAACGAACAAACGAATGAAATGTAGGAGGGGGGTTTGATATAGTATCTAAACTAATTTAAAACTTTTTAAAACATATTCGTATTGACTTGCGTGTTGACATTGCGTAGTCAGAATTTTAACTTATGTTTTGATTTGAAGAATGTTTCCTCTGTTTTTATCACTTTATTGATTTGTTTTGTCACTGTTTAATCTGTTTGATCGACCTCTGTATTTTAAAAGTCCCTTTGATATCTCTATTGCTTTACCATGAGTAAATAATGGCACAAAATTATCTATGTATACTCAAAGAGTACAACCATACGTTTTTCTTTATTTAAAGAAACCTTGTTTGTTTCAATGGCATAGATAAATCAAAATCTAACTTGATATAAGGTATTTGGTTGAAATATTGTAAATGGATTCGACAAAGGTGAAAAGAGGCACTACAAGTCAAATTCATGTTCGCCGATATGATACAAATTTGATTTAAAATAATGTTTTATTTCATCCTTATCATAAAAAGTCTTAAATAAACAATTACAGAGTATGGGCTTAATAATATGTTGATTCGTTTATAACTTTCGATTTGATTTCCGAAGTCCTCCGACAGTCATTTAAGCGATATAAACATAGATAAAGATATAAATAGGAAGCAAACTCGTGCAATTGGATTTGTTTAGGATTTGTTTATATTAGAGATCAAAAGTATATATTAATTTTTTTGGATCGAATCAGACAATTATTTTTTTTATTTTACATTTGTAACACTCTTCCCCTTTAAATACATGAAATAACAGAACAAGCTTGACGCGTTATCAATCTATATGTAAATACGGATTCAACAGGTCGAGACCTCTAGATTTCTTTACGTCAGAATATATTTGCATAGTAATTTCCCAAACACAAGGCCAATACGGCCTAGAAAAACTTACCAATCGACCCAATGAGCTACAATGCATTGTGGGCTACTACGAGTTTACTGTGGAATTAGTGGAAGAACTGTCAACTAATATAGTTTCTGGAATTCTCAAAATATATGTTTTTGTTCAGCGAATGTGATTATTGTTAAATATATAACATAATCTTTAATTTGCATGCTCAGATTAAAAAAGTATTGTTTACGGACTTCACTATTCGACTTTCTTTTCCCCCTTGTTAAAGTTGTTTAACAGTTTTTTTTTTCCATTGTTATGCATTGTACCTGTGCAATACGTTTACGACCTGAAACAGTGAAATTTCAGATGAAATGACCTATGTTCACTATGAAATTTTTTGAGCTCTTTTAAACCTGTATAATGTCATTCCAAACTCATTTCTGCCTAGAAAAACACGAAAACTTTCATTGAAACCCGTTTTTTTGTACTGGATGTGAAATTTTTTTATCATGACCTGAACTGAAAGTAAGAACATCATAATATTCCAACTACACGTCCCCATTCAAATGCATTGATCGTTCAAAAAAAGGAGGGTCCAACCCCCGGAACATCCCCTTAGATCCCCCACTGAGCGGGTACGGTATATAGCTTTATACATTTTGTATAGCTTCATCCATCGATAAAGTCCGTTTCTTGCTAATTTTATCATAAAATATACCTCAGAGGTTTTCTATCGTTCGGCTGCTGTCATGTTGATGTATGTGAAATATCTCAAATATTTATAGCCTCGGGATCACAGTAGGTGTCATATTACATATTATTTTTATTCTAAAACGTGCTTTGTATGTAGAAATAAGAAGATATGAGGTATGAGTGCCAAATGAGACATCTTTCAAAAAAAGACATAATCTAGTAAAGTAAGCAGTCATAGATTCAATGCCTTAAAGTATGCTATAAATGACCCAAACATACTTATGTAAAACAATCCAAAAAACAAAAATAAACAACAAAAACAAAACCAAAGGCCCAATATAATATATATAAGAAGAAGAAATCTGTCTAATAAATAAAAACGTATATAGGTTTGTATATATAGGAGCCTGTATTTCAGTGGTTGTCGTTTGTTTTTGTGTTACATATTCGTTAAATTCGTTATTTTTTTCATATAATTAAGGCCGTTAATTTTCTCGTTTGAATTATTTTACATTGTCATATCGGGGCCTTTTATAGCTGACTATGCGGTATGGGCTTTGCTCATTGTTGAAGGCCGTACGGTGACCTATAAATGTTTATTTCTGTGTCATTTTGGTCTCTTGTGGACAGTTGTCCCATTGACAATCATACCACATCTTCTTTTTTATATTAGATCCAACGCTGCAATTTTCACAAAACATATCAAATTTTCCACCTTGTCGCACATACATATGGATAACATCATTATAGTTTATTTCCTGCTGATTGTAGAGCAAAACTTTGGTTAGCTTGCTTGCTTTGTGTGTAAATTGTACAATCATATTAGGATAACAACCAATTAAATTCAAATATAAAACATACAAGTTAAACTATGTCTATATATATTGTGTAAAGATGTCAATCTTATTTTCAAAGCTTGAATAAACAACTATACACACAAAGAAAGCAAGCCAACCAAAGTTTTACTTTGCAAGCATTAGGAAATCAGCTGTAATGATTTTATTCAGTTTGGCAAATGTCTGAGCCCGTTAAAAAACGAAAACAAAATGAAACTACAGTTGATGACTTCACTACCTTCAAAACAAAGGAAACAGTTTGGAAGTCTGATATACTGAAATGTGACAAAAATAAATACATTTTGTACTTATAGATTTTGTTAACACTGCCATGTATGTAAATATTTCTTCGCCTTTTTTACGAATACAAATTTCAAGGATCACAAATTTGCCTTTAATTATCTATACGGAAATTGCTGTACTCGTGAATATTAGCACCTGCTGTTATAGACGGCTTACTTACTAGTAAGATTGTCTCATGGGTAATTGTGTTTTTCGCTGTTGTTTCGTTGCTGTCTGGTGGACGAATACATGAAATCTCCGTGCCATCATCAAACATATTAACGGCTATATATCGGGTAATTCAAACCCATTTTTTCTTCGCATAGAAACAACTCTTCGTTAATCTGAGCATGGAAGGAATACTTTGTATCACGAACTATAAATGAGGATACACAAAATGAAAAACTAAGCGAAATTGTGAATCCCGCATTGCACGAAAAAATGTGTTGTATTTCAGTAAATAACACGTGTTCTCGGTTGATTGTAAACACGTAGTAGTCCAGCATGCATTGTTACTCATTGAGTGGATTGGTCAAAAACCTAGGTAAAAATAAATTGCGTCACATGTAAATAAACAATTACATGTGCGAGAAAATAAGTATGCTAATTTATGCATTTCAATATAAGGTAGTGGTCCCGACCTGTTCAATGAGGTCGTATTATTTACTTGCAAGTGAACAATTCATCATCAATGTTTATTACCTTAATTTGACAAAATTGAAACATACTTAATCACTATGTCACTTTCATTAATTGTCGAAAAAAAATCCTACTTTAGATAGATAATTCATCCTTTTTTATTTAATTAAGAATCTTATTGATTACACTTTAAAATCGTTACACTATGATATGATACAAAACTCAACCCTAAAAAATCGATTCGTTTTGATCCCAGATGACTTTAAAAATGTTGAAATCATGGAAAAGGCTCCAAATTATCTCCTACGATGCAAAAATGCCATTTTTTTACTTTAAAATTGAAAAATCTTTTTTAACTCATCGGTGACCGATATTTTTTATTATCATTTTCAAATAAGCTGTACCTGAACTAAACAGTTGAAAAATATAGGCGATTTCTGTAATCTAGTTTTTTCATTTCGATATTACCTATATTTCTCCTATTTGTTCAACAGAAAAAAGTACCTTAACAAAAACGCATGCTTCTTTCGAAGGAAGATTGTGAGCTTAGATTAACGGTGACCCTATAATTAGGTCTTTCCACTTTTCTGTGGAAAGACCTATTGTTTTTCTTCTGATTATTTTTTTTTTTCTTCCGCCTAATTTTGTTCTTGCGATAAATATTTGTTTCGCAATATGTCGCTTAGATATTTGGTACATGTATATGATATCAAACAGTTTATGCGCTTTTGAAATTTACCCTGCGTAACCAAATACTTTTCTTTGTAGGAGTTATCTCCCCAAACACTGTTTTTTTTTTGTGTCCACGACTCTTTCGCAACCGTAAAAGATTACGACAAATCTATTTTATAAAATTGCTCGTTATATCCTTCGTATGATTTGTCTAATTTCGACCGAAGCAATATGAACGCACCTTTTGAGAGTTATTTCCCCTTTTGTATTTGAAATTTTGAAATGTATTTTAAACTGGAACACCATAAGTGATAGAGACCTAGGATCTTTTGATTTGAGGTCCTTGGTCCAAAAAAATGAAAAATAGGTCAAGGTCAAAGGTCAAGGTCATATTCTAATTTTTGAATTTGTCTTATTTTCACTCATTTTCATTATCTTAAAAGATATCGACAAATTATTTTGTATAAATTGTTAGTTGCGACATGTGGTAACTAAATAATTTTTGTTGAAAGGGTGCGTAAACAATGAATGGGAGTTTTCGCCCCTATCATATCTTAAATTATGTGTAAAGTGATATAAAGGTCATAGGTTAATTTGACGTTCTAGATTTTGACCTTTGCTTTAAATGCATATCTATACATCATAAAGCCATATGAACTGACATTTTAGACTGATTTTTTATATTTTAATATCAAAATAGATATTAACTGGTGGAAAGACCTTCAATTGTTCTCTGAACAATTGGTTTTTAATCTAATTTTATTTTTCTATTATGTATATGATAAAGATAAAAAACATAGCGAAATCCCACATCTAAAACAAAATCGATTTATATCCGCCAACCCCCGTAAGATCTTCTTTCAGTCAACAGCACTGCAGTCTTACAATAACATTAAAATTTTAGATTTTGATATAATTGAGACGATTTTTGCACATGAACAATGTGAAGACCTACGAAAGCCGAGAAGGATCATTCAAAATTCAAAATTCAGAATTCAAAATTCAAATTTCAAAATTCAAAATTCAAAACTCAAAAATAAATATTGCGAAATCATAACACGTGTTTCCGGTATGAAGAACTGTCATCCTGACACCTTTTAGACAGTTTTACCCTAGAACAGTTTTAGACAGTTCTACCTAGAACTTACCAAATTTTAGACAGTTCTACGACTAGAACAGTTCTACGACTAGAACATGTACACTTCTACGACTAAAACAGTTTAGAACTGATTTGGTCAGTGCTACTGCTAGAATTGATTTAGTCAGTTCTATTCATAGAAAAGTTTTAAGAACTCTTTGTCTTAACTATAGAAACGTAAAAAGAATATAATATATTTTGCGTGTGGCTTTATCAACGATAGTTATAACACTGAATGGTGACCAGTGAGATGTCCTTACTGCAGTGACGTCATTTAGAACTGTTCTACAATCCTGACAGGTTTGGTCAGTTCTACGGCTAGAACAGTTTTTGACAGCTCTGCTGACAGTTCTACGGTTAGAACTGATTTGGTAATTTCTGCTGACAGTTCTACGACTAGAACTGATTTTGGACATGCAGTTCTACCTAGAACAGTTATAGACAGTTCTACCCTAGAACTGATCCTGGCAGTTCTACTTAGAACAGTTCTAGGTAGATATGTTTTAGGACCAGTCTAGAACAGTTCTATGACAGATTATTCTGAGAGTTCTAATGAGAGGTTAGAAGTGATCTCCACTGTACAAGGGCAATAACTTTAATAAACAAAAACACTTTTAATTTGTTCTTTAACACTTTTTATTAACATTTTGAAAGCTTCAGAGCAAAAGCTGATGACCAAATATTTACACAAAATAGACTGACACGACCGCAACATAAATTAGATTAAAGCTAGATTCACACTGCTGATCAGATCAATTCTATACCCGACTACTCAAATTTCCACGATCAAGCGTAACCAATTTTTTGATCGGGACTGTTTGCATTTGGAGTTTCTACCCGACTGCTACCAGACCGCAAAAGACTCAAACTCGACCTTTAACGACTCTTTCACGACTTCTTCACGACTTCTTCACGACTGATCATAGAATCCAGCCACTAGTTCAATATATTTCCGATGATCCCGACCAATTTACGATCCTTACATGATCTTTACTCGACTTTCTCGACTAAGTACCCGGCCACGTCCACTTGTATTTTTGTCCATCTGACGAGTTAAGCCTTTTTCAACTGATTGTTATAGTTTGTTCTTATGTTGTACTGTTATAACACTAACCCAGGTTAGGGGAGGGTTGGGATACCGCTAACATGTTTAACCCCGCCACATTATTTATGTATGTGCCTGTCTCAAGTCAGGAGCCTGTAATTCAGTGGTTGTCGTTTGTTTATGTGTTACATATTTGTTTTTCGTTCATTTTTTTATATAAATAAGGCCGTTAGTTTTTTCGTTTGAATTGTTTTACATTGTCATATCGGGGCCTTTTATAGCTGACTATGCGGTATGGGCTTTGGTCATTGTTGAAGGCCGTACGGTGACCTATAGTTCTTAAATTCTGTGTTATTTTGGTCTCTTGTGGACAGTTGTCTAATTGGCAATCATACCACATCGTCTTTTTTATAAATCAACAATACTCGATCTCAACACGATCCTGACTAGACCAGATCGACATGATCGTATAATAGTATTGGTCGCAGAAATAATCGGTATTGGTCGGTTGAGAACATATTCAGTATAAAACGTACAATGAATAAAATGTCTTATTTTCGAGCCCCCGCCACTATAGAGGAGAAAATTAAGTGTTATCCTTGTCCGTCTCATCGCCCAACAGTCCGTACGCTGTATAACTCTAGTTTTCCCCAACCAATAGTATATAAAACTTATATGCAATACTTTGCACCACAAAACAGAGAAAAAGTTAATCTGGGTTGTGTCAATTTTTCCGTTCTATCGTTATGCCCCTTTAGAAATGAAAAAAATGGCCGAATTTTTTGTTTCCATTTTCTAAGTTATGTTTGCCTCAACAAAATGTTATGAAAATTACAAATATATATATAACCCCAAAACTCAGATCAAGTTGAAATAGCGGGTCATCATACATTTATGTGTCCCGTGGACTAAACTTGAATTGTGGCGAAGAAAATGAACATGAAGCAACGACGCCGAGAAATATGTGTGAGGCTTCAGTTAGCTGACACGTCGATTCTTGTTCGAGAGGCCTGAGAGACAGTTGCGGGATATTTTATTTTTCTGTTTATTGTAGAAAAAAAAATGCCTTAATTTGGCAAAAGGGTCTAAGAGAACTGAAAATTGTAATGCATGAAAATAAATTCTTCACAAAGCACAATATGAATGAAACAAGAGATTCTGAAGAGCTTGTGTCGCTCACCTTGTTTATTGTTTTGGAAATCATGTAAAATAAGGTGAAAATCACAACAAATAGTACAAGATACCCATTTAACGATTAAGACCAAGTGTAGTTTAATTTGGCCTAATAGTTAAATTAATAGTAGGTCATTCCTGAAGTGTAGTCTTACATTAGTAACTGAAGACCACTTATCATTATTTAAATAAGTGTTCAAGATGTGACCATTTGAAATTGTTTTAACATTTTCCCTTGGACTTCTTTACAGAAAACCCCTATGTTTATTTTCGTCCTGAACTTGCATGAAATATTTGCCACTGGAAGTTAATAATCAAATAATCAATCGATTTTTAGCCATGGCGGCAATGTTGGTTGGATGGCAGGATCATCAGATACATTTTTTAATCAAGATACCCTACTGAAAATGGTGGCTAAGTTTAATTCTATGTGTTCCAGTTGATTCAGTGAAGAAGATTTTTTTGTATAAGTTTACAAAATTTACAAAAAATTATAAACAATTAAGTATAAAGGGCAATAACTCCTTAGGGGTCAATTGACCATTTTGGCTATGTTTGCCTATTTGTTGATCTTACTTTGCTGAGCATTATTGCTGTTTACAGTTTACATGTATCTCTATCTATAATCTTATTCAAGATAAACCAATAACTGCAAATTGTCCTTACAATTACCAATTCAGGGACAGCAACCCAACTACGGGTTGTCTGATTTGTCTGGAAATTTCAGGGCAGATCTATCATAACCACACGAAATTTTGAAATACTATGGCTTTTCTACCTCAGGCATAGTTTACCTTAGCTGTGTTTGGCAAAACTTTTAGGAATTTTGGTCCTCAATGCTCTTCAACCTCGTACTTTATTTGGCCCTTTTAACTTTTTTGGATTCGAGCGTCACTGATGTATACTCGTGTATGGCCGAGTAGAGATCGAAGAGTGATCGAATGTGGTCGCGTAGAGATCGGGTTTTGGTCGAGTTGTTCTGGGATGAAAAAAATATAGAAGTCGCAGTGATCATGAAGCGATCGGCATTGGTCGAGTTAATCTTGACCACATATCTTACAGATTGACGTTGATCGAGAAATGATCGGATATTAGTCGAGCAAAGATCGAAATGATCAAGTACTGATCGGTAAACTATTTGTATTCCGACCTAACTCGATCTCTACACGATCCTTTCCCGATCAATTCGATCGCTACTCGACGAATTATTGACCTCTTCTCGAGTGACTGGCTTCTCGATCCTTACTCGAATGTTTTTGACATGTCAAAAACTCTCGGGTAGAAAGTCAGATCGATGACGACCCGAACATTCTTGTTGATTGAGACGGACCAGACTTTGTATCAGTACCACTATTACTTTATGAAATATCGTTATTTGATCTAGATGGATTAGCAATACGTTGATTCAGGTTTGATTGTTGATTCGACATCTCTACTGGATAAGGATTCGTACCAGAGGCCCATCTGACTCAACTACTACCCCTACCACCACGCACAAAAGTTCTGGTGGATGTTGGTGGCATGTCAGTGTTGTTTTCTGGAATTCTACTTATTAATGACAGTTGGAAGGAATGGAACAGTATTAATATGGAATATGATGTGGATATTATTGATAATAGCGTAATTGGATCGCGGTATGCACTTGCTAAGATCGTATAATGATTTTGATAAGAGAGTGCTATAATTGCAGAAGATGCGTGGTAAGATCGTTTTGAGGTCGAATTAATCGTGGTATGTCGTAGTGAGAACTTATTGAGCGTAGTAAGATTGCGATAATCGTTTTTAGGTCGCAGAATAAGAGTGGTGAGAACGTGGTATAATCGTAGCGGGATCGTTGAATAAGCGTAATGAAAACATAGTAGCATCGTGGAAACAACAAAAAAAATCCCATTTTCATGCCGCTCATACCGCGACCTCACAACGATCTGAATTTATTTTAGATCGTGGTGAGCGTAGTGCGATCGTGGTCTACTGTGACTGGGGAATTAGGGGTTTATTGACAATGGTCATTTGACTTATTTGTAGATCGTAGTTTTCTTAACATTATTGCTGCTTTCAGTTTATCTTTATCTATAATAATATTCAAGATGATAACCAAAAACATCATAATTTCCTTAAAATTGCTAATTCAGGGGTAGCTACCCAGCAACGGAATCTCTGATTCGTCTGAAAATTTCAGGGTAGATATATCTAAACCTGATGAACATTTTTATCTTGTCAAATTTACTCTAAATGCTTTAGTTTCAAAGATATTCTGAAATTTCATTTGTTTTCGATGGTATCAATTTTCGTGGATTAAGGAAAACTTGCATATTCGTGGATACTTACTTTCGTGGTTTTGTGGAAGTCTGCGTACACGCCTAACGCCTATATAAAAATTGACATTCGTTGATCATTTAATTTCATGGTTCATTTGTACCAATGAAATCCACAAATATATGTATCCAACGAATAATAATGAATCTACAGTAAGCCAAAAAGCTGCATTTACCCCTACGTTGTATTTTTAGCAATGGCGGCCATGTTGGTTGGTAGGCGGGGTCGTCTGACACATTTTTTAAACTAGATACCCCAATGATGATTGTGTCCAAGTTTGTTTTAAATTGGCCCAGACGACGACGAGGGATCTAAATGATGAGGAAAGCTCACTTGATCTTGACCTTTTAGGTCAAGTGAGCTAAAATTGAATATCTTGATTAGATTGTTCTTAAACTAAATGCAATCAATATTGAACTCTACGCCAGGTCGACTGTTGACCTCAATTTACCTGAGAATGCAGACGCACATATTTTATTGCGCCGGCAACAAATTTGCTTAAAAGGTGAATCAATTTGAAATACGATCTAATAAGAAATAGTTGCGGCATGACAAGCTAGGGGATCTAGGATTTTGGAAAGGGGGCGAGGTATAATAAGATCTTTTTTAAACTTTTTTTTTGGCTAAAACAACATAAAATAAGTGTAAAATGCATTTTTGCAACAGTTCCTGTATAACTTATAGTTAAAGTGTAAGGGTTGGACATGTTTGATGCCGTATTCTCCCAATTACTTGTCTATAATAAAATTATTAAAACCTTTATTTTTTGGCTAAACAACCATAAAATTTGTCAGTAAAAATGTACATGGAAGATTTTCATTTGTTGTATGTTTAGGTAGCATAACCTCACAGACTTCTTGTTGTAAACTAGATATAAGCCGGGCTATTCAATGAAATTACTATAATAAAATTAAGAATGGAAATGGGGAATGTGTCAAAGAGACAATAATCCGACCATAGTGGAGACAACAGCTGTAGGCCACCAAAGGTTCTTCATTGTAGTGAGAATTCACTCCCGCACATGAGACAAGATAGACAAACAAGCAATGTTTATACGACACGAGTTAAGAAAGATAAACAAGCAATATTTATCCAAAAATGTTTGACACCCAACAAGGGAAGTGAGGGGTTCCAAAACAACCAAGGCTACGAATGAGTCTGAAATGACAACGAATTTATGAATGGCGGTCAACAAATGGAGACATAACGGCCAAACCCAGCAGGCAGGTTGCAGTCGTGCCTTGAAAAAAGTATTCAATACATCAGTCCGGCGAAACATACACTCTGGTCAGATATGGGATTTGCATTCGAACCGTGAAACAAGCCCCCCCCCCCCCCCCCCCCAAACAAAATACGCCGATGTTTATTCATCATGTTCATTTATTGCTAGAAATGTTTTTTTCTAATAGCCAAAAAAAAAAAAAAAAAAGCGGACAAGATTATTGTTTCCAATGCATATATATACAGCCAGAATCTTTGTTTAAGGCAAAACTCAGACTGCCTCCGTAAATCAAATGGTTCTTACCTTAGAATCAAAATCTATCTAGAGCTTACTGACTGGGGATCATTATTCAGCTATGTTATTAATAGACTGGGGCGTGTGGGGTTAAACATTGCTTTCGTAGGTAAATAATATTAACGTGAAACTTTTTTCCCAAGAATGTAATAAAGTATTACTTTCTGTTTAGTGAAATTGGGAAATAGAAGTCTATATGTTCTTGCTAAATCCTTTGTCGGTTTGAAGGTGTCATGCTTTTTATCCTCAGCCTAAGCAATGTGTTACTGTAATTTGAATTTCCAAATGACTCGAGTAACACTTTTTTCGACGCACGAGTCAACTCCACCGTAGCAAATCACATGACTTTGACATAATCCATAATATATTACAGTAAATACGAGCGAAAAATATCTTTATAAGTAAAGAATTGTCGCATGAAAATTAGATACACGCACGGGAAATCGCGTTCACGAAGTCTAGTCTGATTAATCATTGTACAAAAAACAAAAGTGCAAACAAAAAGGGGGGCTACGCCCTCTACGACCCCTCTGGATCCGTCACTACAACCACAAATTTATAGGAAAGAAATGCTGTAACAGAAAGAAGATGTCATAAGAAATGACCTTGAAATAACTTATTGAAAGAAATACATTCAATATTGTAACGTGACCGAGGGGAGGAACGACATCGACACAGACGGACAGACATAATCATACTATGGCACAACAATACGACAATGTATCCTATGGTAATTCCCATGAACTAAATAATACGTTATCTGTTCATTCACAAATTTACATTACTTCAGATGCATTGACAAACTACGTTACAATTAAGTTTTAACATATAAACTTTAAAAACCAAGTCCTTCAGTATCTATACTGATTAAAACAATCGTGACAGTACTACAGCTTCTAGTATCTTGACCAACTGACCTTTATCATAGAGTTTAATTACTTTCTCTTTAGACAAAACAAATAGGCATAACTAATTTTATTACCCTTAACCCCAAAACATCGTAACTTGTCTTAATTAATCTGACAGTTCAACTTTAACTGCAGATAATAAAACTAGCCATTTGTCAAATAAGCCTTGCGTCATTAATTTTCTATGTACACAAATAAACAGTTATAAAGCAAATGAGTAAGAGGTAAATATTTACAAATCATAAATATTTCAATACCGTTTTTCAAAGAGTCCTATTCATCCTATATTTGTTTTGGTGTAATTGCAACAAAATTGTTAGCTAATTTTCTTTAGCCTTTTTCTAATTATTATTCATTACTGCAATTAATAAATTAGTATACTTTTCTAAACATATAATAAACACTATAACATCTTAACCAGCAGCCATCCTTCACCGAGGTACATTTTAAGTCGAGGCACAGAGACCACGTGACAAAGAAACGGCAGGAATCGGAATCGGAATTCTTTATGTTTTGAATTATGAGTTATGAATTTTGAATTTTGAATTTTGAATTTTGAATGATCCTTCTCGGCTTTCGTAAAGACCAGCTAAAATTTCTCAATATACAGTTCTTGTTTTGCAAGTATAATGTCATCAAATTCCCGAAATACATGATTTGATATCAGATATTGCAATAACAATAATTATCACATTCTGAAATTCCTGAAGACAGTTCAATAATTACCATTAGTTCCTTCTTCTTCTATACCTTTGATGAATTTGTCTTGTTTTTTTTTCACTAAACTTGCTGAAGTACAAAACATATGGTTGAATTATGTTATTTAGATGGTCGCTTAAACTTAAAAGAAAGCTGTTTGATGTAATACAATGGTTGCCTTATGTTCAAATTGGAAAAATCTTTGTATTATTACATGATACATATACATACATTGATACAAGTTAATTATCGGATTTATCCAATCGAGATAGTTAAATTATCAATTTTAAAGTCCGAGCCTCGGCGAGGACTTTAAAATTTGTAATTTAACTATCGAGATTGAATAAATCCGATAATCCACGCGTTTCTATGTAATAATCTGTTTCTCTAATGATTAAAAGATAAATTTTCCTTTTTTTCTAAACCAAAATCCCCTTTCGGGTGCCTTCCACTTTCCATGAAGTTGTGAATTTCATTAACACCTGTTAGAACATTTTGATCATTTCCGGGAGCTGAGAAAGGTTTTGACCCTTTGACTCAGCCAATCATCTTCTGATATCACCGGCAACCACACGTTGATTATTTTTTTTTTATTCGATGGGTTCGAAAAGGGATATATTTCCATAGAATTAAAGAAATAATATTAATGTTTCTATTTTTTGTAAATAACATTTCTTGATTTAAATATTTTTACTAAGTTCATTTTTCAAATATATTTTTTTTTTTAAATTTCAATTTGTTACCACATGCTTGAAATTGTTACCACATGCTCGGACGTTTTATTTAGGGTGGTTGTCTATATAACTGAACTTAACACATATATAAATCAAGGTTATTATGCATATGTTTTTCAATACAGTTGATGTATCTCTTAAACTATAAAAATAATTATTGATTGATTGGTTGATTGCTTGACGGTTGTTAAACGTTCAATGAAATATATTTCATGCATGTCACTAATTAACAATTATTAGGTCAGGACGCCGTCTGGAATTAAGGTCGGAAAAATGTGTACACTAAACACGGACGTGGCTGCATACTATATCAAGCACAGCTAAAAAGACGCCATACTTTGACGAAGATTTTACTTCGGGTTAGGGGTAAAAAACAGGTGACCATATTTCTATTTCCAAGTCACCCTATTTCCAAGTTAACTCATAAGTATGAATGTAAAGGAGCATCCTTTTATGTTTACATTGACTATCAATTCAAAGACATACCATGATATGTTTTCATTGATTTAAAATATTTAGACTGAATGAGGATTGTATTTTGCAGTTATCCAAAAACACCTTTTGGTTTTGACTGTGTTATGGGTTCACTAAATTCAATTATATGTTGAATGAAATATATTTGATAACTGAAAGTAATCTAAAAAAAAAAAGCATAAGTCTTTCAATCAACAGCTTTCATGCGTGCGGATAATATGACTTACAGGCAAAGGAACACAATTTGGACTTTACTTTCGACTTTACTTTTGACCATTTTGATCTTTTCTTATTTCCTGGTGCGTCGCCTGTGTTGTCATTCTTGTATTTTTCTCTTGATATTATCCCATTTGGCACTTAAAAAAAATACATTGATCTCAATATTGAAAATGATCTAACTCCCATCTGAGATGAGTATAATGGTTACTGAATATACAACTTCATTAATTTTCATAAGACACCTCTCACTACCTAATAACTCATCATAGATACCAGGATTTAAATTTTATATTTACGCCATACGCACGTTTCGACTCCAAAAGACTCATCAGTGACTCTCGAATAAAAAAATGTTTATAGGGCCAAATAAAGTACGAAGTTGAAGAGCATAAAGGACCAAAAATTTACAGTTACTTTGATAACTTAGTACAAACTTATGTTCAACAAAAATGTAGTTTGCAAATAATTAGTTTAATATAAGTTAGACGTTACGATAAAGTACAGGTGGTGATATTGTTACTATTATATTTATTTATGTTGTCCTAATTTTTGTTGTATGGTCTGATAGCTGTTTAAAAAATAATCTTATGACTGTGCAGTTTAGAAATCGCTGGAACAATCACAGAATGATTGAAACTTTCCATTTGACTTACATAATGATTCCAGTATGATTCTTATAAAAGATGCGTTATTGAAAGTTCTACATTTTACTGGACACTTCCGTTGTAACTGTATAGGATGTTCCATTTCTAGACAACTATATATATATAGACACTAAAGTTAAACTCTCAGACTTAGACATCGATAGACATTAATATTCCCAGCATTTGGATTGACACTTGATTCTACAAACAACTTCATACTAGATTGTGAACTTAGTAGTGGACGTAATATTAAGATTGGATTCCGAGAAGATTACCGGATACAGATTAAGATAAAAGATTGGACTCATATTTTGACAGTTTTAAAGTTGACAGTAAAATTCGTGTAATACTTCTTGTAAACTTTTGTATAATAATTTTTTTTGATAAAGGTACATGTACTGACTATTATGTCTACAAAATGAAACCAGGTTATATAAATCATATTTAAAAATAAAATTACGGAAAGATACGACAACATTTCTTTCTTTGAATTACATTTTCTTTTAAAAACTTTTGAAAACTAAAGTTTTGCAGAAAAATATCTCATTTCTTCGACAAAAATTTTAACATCAAGACTTTGTAACTATTTTTTTGTTGTAAATAACTTAATAAGTTGTATGATATTCTTGAGCGTCTCAATTATAACATAATATTTATATACTAGTTACCTTTCCGTGAAGAATGTGGTTTATGTACTTCAATGTCTGACGAATTTTCGATCTTTATATCATGTCTGGTAATTTCTGACGCGTTCTTGATCTTCACATTATGTGTAGAGTGATCTTGAAAATAAAACAAATCTATAAGATCTACTAAAAAAAATCAGTATAACTTTAGGCAAGAAGACAAGAAGAGCGCTTGAATCATTCTCCTGTTGACATTCAGTCGTTTGTTACTAGTGATATTTTCTTCTAGAGCATTAAATTATTTTGCATTATTCACCTATCAGGATACGTGCACGGATCGACGTATAAGTATCGAATAGATTTGTTTACAATAATGATTTAACCCCGATCTCAATTAAAATTAAACGCATTATATAATATTTTCTTCGGGACCAACTTGACTTAATTTATCGTTTCCTCATCAACGTGTTTTTATACGATACGTCGATTCGGATACGCCAGCAAATACTTGATTAATACAAATGCTCTATTTACAGTTTTTCGGGATACAAAACTTAGGAATTACTTAAACATTGCAATAAGTCTTACAACATTTACAAAGTGTCGTCTATTGGATTTTATTATGTACTCAATTTCGAAGATCTTGGACTGCTGATCTTATTTGCTGTTATAACGTTTCTTCCTAGCAAACATAATGTATGCGATGAAAGACAGAAAATGAGTCATTTTACGGCAACTACCCTGATTACTCTGAAAAAAAGAGTCATTGAATGGTTTGTTTTTATTTTGGATTTATGTTAAACTTACAGGGCTAATAATTTTTTGCATTCAACATTTAACGACAATTACTCCATTGAATAGTCATCTGTTAATTTGGACGGAAAAAAATAGCAGGTAGATATTGACTATTTGTGATTTTCTGTCACCTTTCCTCCATCTATTTTAAAGGCAATAAACTCGCCTTAAGTTACCTAAATTTTCTTTTTTTCAAATTGCGGTCATGTTGCTTAAAAAACAGGAGCACAAAATCACAAACTTTATACAAGATACCCTTAGGATCCATCCAACTAATTTCTTTAATATTGTTAGAGTAGTTTCAGATGAACGGATTGGTTTTTTTTTTAAAACTTGACGTCGAACGAAGATGACAATACACGCAAAAGGATCACAAAAGCTCACCTGGTTCATAGGGCTTGGTGAGCTAAATAATCATTACACTCTTATCAAATCAGATAAAGTGAACACATGAATTGTTAATTCAGTTTGCATAACAAAATTGCTAGGCACTATCAGTATAACTGTTAAAAAAAAGTCTTTAGAACAGTTCTCCCTACACCTTTATTCTTTTGAAACATATGTACATTTAAACAGTTAAAATCTAGAACATTTATTTTCCTGACAGTTTAAGTCTGATAGTCTAAGACATTTCAGTAATATAACAGTTTTAAGTAGTTCTTTCCTAAAAAGGTTTCGACAGTATTTTTGTTTATCTTGTCCAACTCTATCGATTTATATAAAAGAGGGACGAAAGATACCAAAGGGACAGTCAAACTCATAAATCCAAAACAAACTGACAACGCCATGGCTAAAAATGAAAAAGAAAAACAGAAAAACAATAGTACACACGACACAACATAGAAAACTAAAGAATAAACAACACGAACCCCACCAAAAACTAGAGGTGATCTCAGGTACTCCGGAAGGGTAAGCAGATCCTGCTCCGCATGTGGCACCCGTCGTGTTGCTTATGTGATTACAAATCCGGTAAATAGTCTTAATTCGGTAGGTCATATTCATGAAAGGGAAGGGGATTGTAGTTACGACGTAAGGAACATATCCGATATCATTTGTGAAACGGTTATTCCATAACGGTTAACCAACTCGTGATGGCGTCCGTAAAATTTACGAAGGGATGATTTCAACTTCACCATTTGGAACTCTTGGTTTAATAGCTTCCTTGTGAGCAGCAAACCTCTATCAAGAAAATCATGATAGGAAATGCAAGCACGGGAATATCGTATCAATTGGGAGATATATACCCCGTATGCAGGTGCTGCTGGAATGTTGCTACTTAGAAATGGAAAGTTCACAATTGGAAAGCTGAAATCATCTCTCTTGTCGTAAAGTTTTGTTTTCAACCGACCCTCATTGTCAATTTCTAGATGTAAGTCAAGATATGAAGCCGACTTAACTGTATCTGTAGTATCCTTTATCTCTTGTTCGATTGGATAGATGCGTTCCACATAGTCACCAAATTTTGAATTGTTTAGTGAAAGAACATCATCTATATAGCGGAAAGTAGAGTTAAAGGATATTGCTAACTTCTTATCTTTCTTCCTAAGAAGTTCCTGCATGAAGTCAGCCTCATAATAATAAAGAAACAAGTCGGCGAGTAGAGGGGCACAGTTTGTTCCCATTGGAATGCCAACAGTCTGTTGAAAAACACGTCCTCCGAACGTAACAAATATGTTGTCAATCAAGAAATCAAGCATCTTGATAATATCAGTTTCAGAGAATGTTTTGTTTGAATCAGAGTGATTCTTTGCAAAGTAGGATTTATCCCTCCCTAAGACAAGATACTTGTATCTACGTTGGCCATTCTTTTTTTATGAAGCAAAGTAATACCAACTCTTTCAATTTGTCTTTTAGTTATTAATGATGATAAATGATGTTGTGTGTGTTATAACGAGATGGAAATATTCCACAGCCTTTCAGAGTAAACTTTTTAATTATTATCAATGTCTGGTTTTCGTTGATAGAACATAAGAATGCAGATGGTTAAAGAGTAAGAATGGTTTAAATATAAAATATATTATTTCAAGCTGCTTTACATTTGCTCCAAAAAACTAATTGAATTATCAAAGCTTGCGTAATTGGGAGAGAAATCGGAAATTCATCTTTGTTGAAATTAATTAAATGGAGACATCGTTTACCAGATGTAAGGAGTTTCATGTATCCCGCCAGATTTAAGTTCATCAAGCGTCTTTGTGACCGTCAATATATGTTCACATTTACACACGCGTAAAACGCATGTCTTATGTCTATCTCTAGATTCGCCTTTCGTAATAAATCCACATTATTGATATTCATGTCAACACCGAAATGTTACATACTGGGCTGCTGATACCCTCGGGGACGAAACGTCAACCAGCAAAACATTATACACAAAAGTTGTATTTTATTTTTGTGTTCTAATTTTAGCCATGTTGGCCGTATTGATTGGTAGACAGGGTTATCAGACACATCTAGATACCAAAATGATGATTGTGGCAAAGTTTGGTTAAATTTGTCTCAATAGTTTCAGACGAGATGATTTGTAAAAGATTATACAAATGATTAAAACAATGTTAAAACTAACTATTAAGGGCAATAACTTCTTGAGGGAATAATTGACTATTTTTGGTCATGTTTGACTTATTTGGAGATCTTACAATTTATCTATATCTATAATGATATTCAAGATAACCATAAACGGAAAAAAATCATTAAAATATCCAAATCAGGGGCAGCATCCTAACAACGGGCTGTCTGGTGCGTCTGAAAATTTCAGGGCAGATAGAACATTTTTACTTCGTCTCAGATTTGCTCTTAGTACTTTAGTTTCAGAGATATAAGCCAAAATCTGCACTACACCCTCATGATCAGTTCTTAGCCATGGTGGCGATCTTGGTTTAAGGATTTGGTCAATGGATACATACAAGATACCAAAATCATGATCGTGTCGAAGTTTGGTTTAATTTTGTCTATCAGTTTCAGAGTATAATGTATAGGAAAATGGAAAAGTAAAACCAAGCAGTAAAATGAACCAAAACGGGCATTACAATAACTTACTTTTTCTTTAGGCTATGCGTTTTAGCTAAAATCAATACTTGAAATATAACATACGTACTTAGTTGTTCTTTGTTTTCTTTTATTGTGTCGTTTATTTTTCCAATAAAATCTTCCATTTCAGCTTTGAACACAATTGTCAGCTCCTCAGTAATTTGGGCTTTCATTTCATTACGCATTTCCTGCTGGGTTTCGTCCATTTTTTGTAATGTTTCTGTAACTTTCAATAGTTGTTCCTCCTGCTTTTCACCAATGGTTGACAAGGAAGATTTGACCTCACGCATCTCCACTCTTAATGAATCAATATTCTGAAATTGTACAGTTATCTGACTATTCGGTTTACAATATCAACGGCAGGTTCTGAAACAAATGTTCCAATTAATTCATCGAGTGGTTGCTTGATTATTGTTTGCTTCAAACGTTTAGTTACAAATATGATATGAATATTCAGGACGAGAACAATTTGTCGGATAGGTGAGCTTCAAAGTAGTTTGTATTATTTGTCGATACATGATTTATTTTTGGTTCTCTGGTATTTACATGTACATTTGTGTATGGTAATGGGACCTTCTGTATCTAATAAGCAAATGAATAACAACCAAAGCAAGAATTGGTATGATACATAAATTTTTATGAAGAAGATCGTTAGGGAATCACAAACTATGAACTTAAAGAAACATACAACATTAACACATTTCTCAAATGTTTATGTTCGGTTTAATCCAATGTTTAACGTCAGAGAGGATGCAATCGAATAATTCATTCAATTTCATAAAACTAACCTCGTTATTATCATCGCATACATGATATGTTTTTCTTTTTTGAAGGGAGTATAAGGAATAAGAAATTTAATGTAAAGTCTAGTGACGAGAACCATATTACAACCATACATTGCATTATTGCGGAAAATAAAAATAATTTTTGTACGAATCAGTAATGAATATGGATAACCACAGCCTATAATAAGGTGCCTAATAACCATGTTTTACCTCTGTAAACGTTTGTTGTAGATTTCGGAACTCAAGGATGGATGCTAATAATTTCTTATAAGCTCCGTCTTCCAAAGGCCGAAATAATACCGTTTCTATTATAGCTATAACGTCCGGTTCTTTTCCAATGTAACTAGCTATAGACCGTATGTATGTAGTAGCCTCATTCCAAATTGAATCAAACTCCACTCTTGATAGCTGAAAACTAGTGCTGTGCGCCAAATCATTTCTTAATGAAGATATTTTGTCCACAGCCCTGCGTAACTCGCACAAATTTCTGTGAATCACAGACGACAAGCCTTTATCAATATGACTTTCACTAAGGCCAGGCTTGGCGTAATATATACATGCACATCCAGGTCCATATATGTTACATTTCTTTGATGTTGTATCTTGATGGTACAAACAATCCCACTGGATTTGATCAATTTTACCAACCACAGAAGATGAACTGGTGCAATTGGATGGTCCTAAACAACAAATACCTTTTTGAAACAAATGATATAAAAAGTGAGTGTTATTGTTCAAAAATTGGTCAATGGTTAGATGGTGTTTATCCAAACAGCTATCCCAAAACAAATCATAACAAATATTCACAAGAAGAGTGTGTAAAAGACTTATATCAAGGTTTTCAACCCGTAATCCAAATTTAGCTCTTCTACAACAGAACACATCATAGTTCTTAACCTTCTTATGTGTTGGTTCTCTCCATGCTGTGTCAAATATAATATGCATTTGCTTTTTAGTTAATATGGTTTCTTTTGATATTGAAGTTTGACCTGGAATACAACGACAACATGGATATTTAAAATATAGATGGAACAGCTCGTGACTGTACATATCAATCAAATCGTTTAGCGTTATGTTCTGTCGATTGTGTGCCAAATGGAAATCAAGCAACTTCTGTTTCGTTTCTGTTCCGGTTTCATATATTAGCGTGCCAGCCCTGTAAAAGTTCTCACGGTCCTCTTGTGACATGGTGGAATATATATATAAAACCAAAGTGGACCATTTCTGAAACAAAATAAAAAGAAACACTGTTGAATAATAGATATAAATACTTGTTTATTCAAATTAATCAGTTACTCATAGAACAATATGATTGGTATTTTTCCTTTTATCCTCACCATAAGTAAAGATGCTAACTTTTCACTCAATTTCTTTCAAATATACAAACTTCCAATGATTAAAAATGATTTACGATATGACGCCGCTTTAAACATATTATTTCACTAGATACTTATCATTATATGTTTGTGTATCATCTTGTACGATGTAACATATGTGGTGTTAGCTATTCATGTCATGGAATGGATCCCTCGAAGGGAGAAAAACGATCTAGATAAAAGCGGATTTGCTCGAATGGAGTCTGTATATTAGTGAATTAATTGAAATTAATTCATATTATAGTAAAATACCTATTTTTATATTGTCGGTGAACACTTTCGATTATGAAGGTATATCTTGGTCCGAAATTTAATTTGTCGCATGAGATACCAGACTAGATACCTCAAGAATATGAGTCATATTTAAGGTAAAAGGCATGTTGCCTGCAATTCTACTTTATTCTACAGGGGGAAAAAACCAGTGTCACATCTAAAATTGAAAAATGCAGGTTTTCATTATTAAACAAGATGAAATTGGAAGATATTGTGGATATAATTAACACTCCTTTATGTAATTATTTGAAAATCAAGAATTATTTGAAAATCAAGAAGTATTTCATTGTGAATATGAAAACTTCTCACACTGTATAGCACACTCGATGACAAGTTCCAAGAAGCATGATGCCTTTGACAAATCTGAGGAAAATTACATCCTTAGGAATTATGTATAAGTTCATCAATGAAACAAAGCATATAAATTATACTTTTTTAATGAGATTTGACCTTTAGTTGATTATTAAAAATAACATTTGTTTTTCAGACAATCTTCTCTTTGTCTTATGTTAGCAATATATATGTCACAGTAAGTAGGTGAAATTAGGAATTACATGTAATTACTAAAATTTGGGAATTACATGTAATTCCCGATGCACTTAGTAAATACAAGTAATTCCTAAAACGGCCCAGTAATTACTCACTCAAAATTGTAAAGGTTTCGTAGAAACCAGTGTCTCGCCTACTTTTGCTGTGAGTCGCAGGCCCAACAAAAATAGGAAAAAAATATTAAAATTTTCCTCTAGATACTATATTTTTTCTAGTTCTGTAAGAAGCTTCTGTACAAATTGGTTACAAACTTGGGATGGTTTATGAAATCTAAACTTTAACAGCAGAGTGTATGTTATGTTAACTGAAAAAACAATAGTCTGTTTATAAGTAATGCTAGTATACGAAAAAAGGATATTTTTTTTTTACAAACTTTTCTTCTGAATATTATCTTATGATCATAAACAAGCTTCTGTTCAAGTTTGGTAGAGGTCCAGGATATTTTGAGAAAGTTATTAATTTTCTAAAACATTTAACCTCAGTGTGACTGTTATGTTAACTGGCATAAAAATTAAGTCCATTTATAAGTAAAATACGGAAAAACTTGATTTTACAAAATTTACTTCTTGAAATTTGTCTTTTGATCATAAACAAGCTTCTGTTCAAGTTTGGTAGAAATCCAGGATAATTTTAGAAAGTTATCAAAATGAAAAAAAACCTTAACCACAAAGCGAATATTTGTGGAAGCCACTGACGACGGAATTAAGGTTGTTCGCTATGTCTAGCTTTTGCGACAAAAAACGCAGGCTCGACGAAAAGGAAAAGAATGTCAAAATTGAAAGTAACACAAAACGGATGGACCATTCATTTGACTTATTCAAACCATAAAAAGATCATTCTTATACATGTAGAAACGATGATAAAATTGTGTTGGAGGTATAACAGATTCAGTTTGGAGGTCTTGAAAAACTCATAAAAACACGGAAATATGAAAATGTGATGCTTAACGCTATCAATTTGTATAACTTTGTTTGTGAAGAATGTCAGCTTCATCGCAAGTGTCTGCCAAAAGAACTTGTAGTTTTGTAAAAGGAATTGAATTCATGTCATTGGCCAAGTTGATATGCAGAGTATGACTGATAGAGATTTTAATATAACAAAATTATGAGATTTTAAGAAATATCGAGATTATTAAACCTTTGGCATAATCTAATGTCTATCTTTAAAAAGAGCTGGCTAAGTTGCCTATAAACTTCTCAAAAATGTATTTCTCAATTTTGGATTGACATCATAGTTTTGCATGCTGAAAATGATTTTTAGGGAGTTTCAAAACTTATTAAACAACCATTCTCTAGTTTAAATTCACAAACACTGAAGAGTTTGCACTTTTAATGTGCCTGATAATCCTTGGTCCTTAAGTAAGCACTAAAAAATCCCTACCCCTTACTTTCTTATTTGATATCTTGAATAATGTCTTTAATTTCTAAACAAAATATCAAGTAAGTAAAGAGCTGTAAAGATAACGAGACAATTCAGTGAATACCTGTAATCACTGAAACAACTAGTAAATACATGTAATTACTAAATTGACTAGTGATTACAGGTTTTTACTGAAATGTTTAGTACTTACGTGTAATTCCTAATTTTACCTATTTACTGTAACACATACATTTATATCTTACCGCCTTTAGATTTATGAGGATTTGATTGGTTGATGAACTAAACGTGGTGACTATGTATATTTCATATAGGGTGTCTTAAAATACATATGGTTATTTAACATATAGGGTTAGCAATCATATAGGGTTTTAAAGCACTTACTTCCCTTTCAAAACAAAAATGAAATCCGAAAGGTTTAAACAGATAATTAGGAAACTGGTAATGATCGATTACAATACATTCATAAAACAAATTTAAAGCTATTATGTTTTTTTTGGATACACAAATGGGAGTAGGTTTTTAAACATATTCAAACTAAGTATTGAAGAGTTAATCAGTTTGAAATGACGCTAGTCTAAATACCACATGTAAAGATAGTCGGTAAGATAAATTCGTTACACGGTGTGCTAGCTTCGCTCTCAACCCATATGGAACTTACTGACCCCATATATATATATCGTATTAGGTTATTAACACACCTTTTAATGTATTATATATCCCGTTATCTTTCCCACTGCAGTATTGGTTAAGGATAAACAGCAAAACATGAATATCCTAATGTTGTGTGCATAGTTGTAAGGCAAGGGAGCTATGTTTACACATACTGATAACATTTTGAAATAAAGTCGATATTCACTACTAAGAAATACTATTAGTTCCATAGTATGATAGTGACCTAGCAAAGCTAGAACCTCATATGGAATTTACTGACCTCGTAATTATCGTATTAGCTCACTAGCACACTATTTTACGAATTTATCTTACCGACTTTCTTCATTTGTTGTAGACTAGAGTTGTCTCATTTGCAATAATAACACATCTTCTTATTTTATATTAAAGTGTTCAAGTGTTTAATTTTAAGAACCTACTTCCCACTGCTGGTGGAGATTTATTTCTCCGACGGTATAACCAGCCTTGTAGTCAGCATTTTGTGCTGACATGAATTATCATTGATATGGTTATATTTATAAATTTACTGTTCTCAAAATTTATAATTTTTGAAATACTAAGGCTTTTCTACCTCAGGCATAGATTACCTTAGCTGTATTTGGCAAAACTTTTAGGAATTTTGTTCCTCAATGCTCTTCAACTGCGCACTTTATTTGGCCCTTTAAAACTTGTTTGGATTCGAGCGTCCTGGTATCTATGAGTTTATTTCCATTGGTCTGCACAAAAAATAACTAATGTCAACAATAACAATTAACATCAACAACCTTGATATAACCATATTAAACAGTAATTTCAATACATTTAAAGAATCAAATAGTACCAAAGTCGTAAATCCACTACTAACGGTGTGTTGATGTCAGAATATGAAACAAAAGAAAATAAAGAAAATGGCAATACTACATAAATAACAAAAGACTACTAGCAATAACTGACATGCCAGATCCACACCTCATTCAAACTGATTGAAAGATTACGTCCTCATCATATGAATATCAGGCACAATCCCTCCTGTTAGGGGTTTGTATTATACCATCATAAAATATATGAGAAGACATAACCCGTGTCATGCCAACAACTGGATTTAAAATAAAGGTGTTTAATTCCGATGCAAAGACCCTATAAGTGAATCAATATTAAAGCCAAAATATGTAATCTTTAATGACCTGACAACAGTATCGCAACTATATCCCTTCTTAATAATTCTGTTTAAATCTTTTCTTAGCTTTTGAGGTTTTTGAGGTGAATACTGACAGTTTTGTACTTTGTAAAGAATATTTCTATAAAAGATTGGATGTGAAATATCGGAACGTATAGGATGTCTTGATGTTTAGTTATATTCACGAATGATTTCTGTATACCGATGATAAAATTTAGTAAAGTTTTGACTAGTTTGTGATACTGTGAAAGTACTTTAAGTCGTGGGTGTCAATTTTCGTGGTTTGAGCAACATTCACATGTTCGTGGATTTTTAAATTCGAGGACTTTTGTTTTTTAGAAAGAAAAAAAAATTGAAAGCCATTAGGAACGAAGGTTACAAATTGTCTGGATTGAAGGAAATGACAAAGTAAACATGGACCCGTGAATATCGTAGTGATCACACTAGTCAACCCGTGATAGAGTGATCGGCAGAATAAAGATTCATCATAGGTGTTAATTAGGCCATAACAAGAATGTGTCCCATCGCACTATCATTTTCTATGTTCAGTGGATCATGAAAATGGGATAAAATCTTTAATTGGGCATTTGAATTAGAAAGATCATATCATAGGGAACATCGAAAACCCTGGTGTAATAAATTTTCAGCAATACATAAATGTGTCTCGCTAAAATCTAATACGCTGTTACATACACGAGCGAATCGTACAAGTTGAGATATATAAACACCATAAGATGGTGACAAGGGAACGTCACAGCCTACAAAATGGATAATTAACGATAGGAAATGAAAAGTCATCTCTTTTATCATAAATGTGTGTATTAATGGAGTCTGTAATTCAGTGGTTGTCGTTTGTTTATGTGTTACATATTTGTTTTTCGTTCATTTTTTTACATACATAAGGCCGTTAGTTTTCTCGTTTGAATTGTTTTACATTGTCTTATCGGGGCCTATTATAGCTAACTATGTGGTATGGGCTTTGCTCATTGTTGAAGGCCGTACGGTGACCTATAGTTGTTAATGTCTGTGTCATTTTGGGCTTTTGTGGATAGTTGTCTCATTGGCAATCATACCACATTTTCTTTTTTATAAGCTCTCTGTTAATGATATCGAGAAAGGGCAGTGTTAGCTTTATTTAAAGAAAGTTCAACAGGATAAATTGTTTTAGTATACACACTGAAGTCGACATTATTGAGAGCCAATATACCATCCAAATATCTAAAAGTATTGTTACATTTTTGTATCAAATGTTGTTTCGATGGGTCTTTGCTGATTTTAGTCATAAATTGTAACGCATGAAAATACAAAAACAGGTCCACAATAAGTGGTGCGCAGTTAGTCCCCATTGGAATTGACGATATACGGAATCTCCAAGGCGAACAAAAATGTTATCAAGTAAACATTCAAGCACAGATATAGTATCAAAGCATGTCCAATTGACATAGTTCTTTTGTTTGTTGCTACTAAAAACATGACCTAAAAGAGTTTGAACATATGTATTCGCATTCTATTTTTTTAAATGCCATTTAATTAGGTGTGTGAATTCTTTCTTTATAAGAATACGAGGCAAAACTTTGAACATATTCAAAACTACTAATATATACATGCGAGTTTTTGACACTCCAAAAGTAATTAATTCCACTATTTGCACAGGCCTTATTTGAACAATTTATTATCAGGTACAGATGTACTAGAATAGATAGTTAGTACAGGAACAATGGCTTGAAGACGAAATAAATCTATATTTGTAAGGTGTTTTGTGTAGCTTCGGAAGCCAGTACATAGTTGGAACTTTCATTGTATTTGGTTCTGCTTGTTAAGAAGTAGCTAAATGTTTATGTTTGTTACAGATGTCGTTTTCTGAAAATGAAGTCAGTTGGAATGTTGGTGAATACGTGATTTCCTTTTGCAGAACCTCAATGTAAAATTTACGTCAAACAATAACGATATTATTATCAGCTTTATCAGCCTGGTTTACTTCCTCGAGTTTACTTCCTCAATTTTGTCTTTCCGTCTGTGTTCGTTTGTTTGTTTGTCAGAAACTACAAATCAGAGCCTTTTAAAATTTTATACTTTGTCAGAGTTATATTAAATAAAGGTAATAAAATAGAATTAGTTTAGGTTAATATAGTTTAAGTCATATATTCAGTTAGTTTGATTATCATATTTGATACTATGATTTTCATTCCTTAGTATGCAGTTTCATTATTTTTTTTTTATTAAACCTCAGTAATTTTTCTGTACTGAACCTCATTCAGTTTTGGAGGGAAAGAAAATAATCAAAAAGTAAACGAACAGCCAAACATTTGGTAAAACATGTTTTCGTTCAATATTTTTCTTTTATTTCATATGTGCAATATGTGATCACTACGTGGTATTTTCAATATCGGAACTTGTATCATCCTCTGATCCATACCAGGACTCAGGAACTTGTGGTAAATGTCTCAGTCCGATTTGGGAGTCTCGGCATGATACTAGTGCCAAACTGAACAATTTCATGAAATAATCTTTAATGTTACATACCAGGTATATATTATGAACAAAATGAGATGTAGCATTTGTAATTAAGAAAGCAACCCACGAATCGAAAAAAACAACAAATAAAAACATGTTTTCACATTATGATTTATATGGCTCGCTATTGATCCCCTACACTGCTACTTTTGCATAGGTATTATTTCTGTACTAAAAATCTGTAGTACTAGAAATTTACTTTTAATATTTCGTGCTATTTCTTTACTTTAAAATTATTGTAATATTTAGGTACCTTCTTTTTACAGTACTTGATTTGTACTAAAATAAATGGTACAGAAATTATTCCAACAGTGATCACAATGTTTCATGTTTATCATAACGTTATTAAGAGATTTGAAATAGACATACCTACAAAATTCTGAAAATGAAACGGTCTAACCAAAAATCTGTAGTACTTAAATTCAAAGTACAAATCAAGTACTTTAAAATACAGGTACCTAAATATTACAATAATTTTAAAGTAACAAAAATGTACTAAATATTAAAAGTAGATTCCCAGTACTACAGATTTTTGGTAAAAAAATAGTACCTATGCAAAAGTAGCTGTGTAATGGTCCGGCCGAATCTCCTATGAATTTCATTTACCCTCTCTGGTCATTAGGGGGTCAGTAAACCGTATAACGAATTCATAACACGCGGGACTTTTTCTGCTCCATTCTGTAGGGAAAAATCCAATGAAACACAACAACATTAATAGATGACGTCATCTTTAACAGTAGACCTGACGTCATGAACCCCCTATGCAATAGTTCATTTGCCAATTATCGATTTGATTCTGTTATTACACTTTTTAAACGAATTACTTCCCTTTGTGAATCGTAGACTGGTTTCATACCGGACAAAATTGGCTTTTGTCAATGCAAAGCATAGCAAATTGAAAGTGGTGTATCGGCGGTTCAACTAATTCTTCACGAAAAACAATTTTTGATGTCAAAAGTATTTAGCTTTACAACAAATTAATGTAATTACAAGATTTGAAAAAATTAAAGATTACTCACACTACGCACAGGTAAATTTGCTCTTTCAGGTAGCTCCCCATTGTAAATAAAAATCAATGTCCCTCATAAGGGAGACAACTAAAAAAGGATATCTAATAACAGGGTCAATTGACGGGAATTGGCAAATAGCCTATTTAAAAAAAATACGGATCCATAGGAGTCACCACGTGCACATTAACCAATCACAACGTTATAAATTACCAGCGGTTCGATAAATATATTTCTCAAATTCGTCTAAATATCAGCCCTTCAATGTTAGACCTGTAAATTTGCTTTCGAAAGTAACGTTAACAATAGTTATCAAAGGTGTCAGGATTATAATTTAGTACGCCAGACGCGCGTTTCGTCTACATGAGACTCATCAGTGACGCGCATATCAAAATATTTATAAAGCCAAACAAGTACAGAGTTGAAGAGCATTGAGGATTCAAAATTCCAAAAAGTTGTGCCAAATACGGCTAAGGTAATATATGCCTGGATTTACAATGTGCATCTTGGATTATCTTTGCAACATATAAATTAAAGGCAACAGTAGTATACCAGTGACATAGAATGGCACAACAGTAAAAATAATGTTTGATAACAACTGCTAGATTCCTTACTCGATACAGGACATTTTAAGAACAAAATAGGTAGTTTTTTTGACAAGACAAACCTCCTGCTTATATGGCAATGTTAAAACATACATCTCTTAAACGAAGTGAATACGTGAAAAATCACTGCGTAAACAAAGTTGAAGCAGTTTATGGAGTTACAATATGACAGATTAATTAACATTTGGGGTTTACCGGTAGGTAAAAAAAACCTCATCGCCCCTTGTCCTTTAACTGTAACATTTTCAACCACAGTTGAAGTTAAATCTGCATGTGTTTTTTCAACAAACATATCCAGTTATTTTTTATCCTTAGCCCTACATGCATTAATAAAATACACAAAAATAAATTCAATAATGATGAATATAAAAGCAATTTTAAAATCCCAGAAGTGGGTTTGTTTTTATGTTATTTCTACGTATTTAAAACTAACAATTTAAAATAAAAATTGTTCAACCACAATTATTATTGATTTGTCATCTACAAAGGTCGCCTGTGTAGCATAGATGTATTTCAATGAAGCATCAATGTCCACACGTTACAACCTTATCGTATAACATAGTTATGAGGAAGGACAACTGCACTCGACACTTGTACAGTTAATACACATTGTTTATTTCAACAAATCTAACATGGTTACACTTTCCTTTGTACCCCAAGGGTGAGCAAGGGCAAAAATATGGTCACTTGAGATCTTTATCCGATCTTTATCCGATAGCAGTCAGACAAAGAGGGTTTCCGTTTGATTGTGCAGTATATATAAATACGTAGCCACATAATCCTAAGTTTCGTTTAAAGAGAGTGCCACGATCGCTGCACAGTAAGAGCACATTTCGAAAATGTTGACACATATAATGTTGTTGGTTTGTTTATCAAATTACCATTAACATGTTTTCATAGTTGAAGATCTTAAGAAAAGTGGTCTGGCTGGAGATGATGAGCATTTGAGCTAAATTGTCGACGCATCCGATCTCGTTCCTTGTGGGATTCATGCAATTCCCTCAAATTTGTTAGTTAGTTTGATTTGTTTCTCATGTGTATGTATGATATCTAAACATCGGTAAAGTACTATTGTATACCTTAACATTATTAATTTTGAATTTATCAAAACGAAATTATATCAAACCCCTTGCCATTTTATACATTGCAACGTCGGATTACTGATAGCGACATTACTTTTATTTAAAGTTGCTCAATAAAGTCTAAAACCGGTTAAGAAGATTTTATTATTTGATTCATCGATTGATTGGCATTTTAATAATTATTTTGTTGTGTATGATTTTTGATTTTCATACATTTAAGGTTGTTAATCTTTTTCATAATGTTAGTCTTTTTAAATATTGTCAAACCAGTGTGGAATTAAAACTATTAGTATTCATATCTGAATGATGTTTAATTGATGATATAGATGGTTAACTTTGCTGACATACTACATATATGTTGTTTGTAAAAAAAATAATAAGTTCATTACAATCGCCAAATCGGCTTTAGTATCTGACAGATTTTTCGAAAATCGGACCGAGGGCTTTAAATAGGGGATAATGGATGATAAATATCATGCATTTACGACCAGGTTTAATTCCCATTTTTTCTACACGGAAAAGACCTATACCAAGTCAGGAATATGACAATTGAAGTATTTGAGCTTTTTGGTTTAGTCGTTTGATTGCGGACTATCAATTTTTATTTTCTTCAAAGTTTGGTATTTGTTGTTTTTTTTTACTTTATGCATCCGTATATAAATGCATTTAATACGTCTATGTGACAAAGGTTGATCTATTAACTCATGGTTATAAATGATTTACATCAAAAGCAACTTTCGTGCATTCATTTTTTAATATATCTTCCTTTTGAACTTTTAAACTGAAACAATGGATTCTATATGATCAAACAGGACCTCAACATAACAACCCAATCAAACGTGAACTTTGTTTGAGGGAGTATGAAACCAAGTTTCTTGACAATTTCTTACTTAGCGGATGGCCGGGGGTAATTTCAGACACGTATACAGAATATGTTATAAATCATGTCAGTAACGAAGTACTGCCTATCGTGATTGTGATACCCTTAGAGACTAACAGTTGACTTCAACCCATGCCTCTGACATTATGACATTACTTCGATTAACAAAATGTATATTTATGTATCCTGATTTGACGGTTTTCTTAATCTTTGAATCAGAAGATGTCTCTTAGTATGGATTGGAATCCTAAGGATACTTTTAAACTGTACTAAAAAGTACGAATTATAAACTGTGAAGTCGATTAATGATTGGATAAATGCTTGTATTATACATTAGACTTTATTTGATTTGCTAATTTATTTTTGAAATGTATTAAACGTACAACGTAAAATATTAAGCATTAACTTAACTATACTATTGATTGAAATGAGGCTGTGCATATCAAATTTATGCCATTCCCCTTTTTATGTATTAGTGTATGTTTTTCTTTTGTTAATGATTATATGACGAAGAGATTCTAATTCACAGAACTTACCTCACAAATGTTAAATAACAAATCAATATGGTAGATTTTTAAATTGCAATTCGTGTCCTTACTTGATTAGAATTGTCAAACCGTGATAAACTCCAATGTTAGATAAGAGTGATAACCATGATAACAGCATGTAATTTTGATAAAATACAACAACATATATTTCTTGTGTAACGTAACACATTGCAGATTAATGATTACGTGAATCACAAACTAATAACATATCAGTATATTGAATATTGATTTTATGAAATATTCAATTCATGACGTCAGTTACATAATACGAGGAAGTTTATTAACTTGCTTGGTAACAATCTACACATGAATGAATATATATTTAAAGAACAACGTCAAACTCACGAAATAGAAAGTGAAACAAAATATGTTCAAAAATACAAAAGCCTTTAATTTTATTTTCATTGAAGTGTCCTGATTATCTCTGGCTAGATTCCTGTCGCAAACTTGCAGAAAAATCATAAAAATTTACAAATCACGCTACATTTAATTGAATTAAACTTTAGACAAAACTAACCGGACTTCATTTTGGCAAACAAAATAAAGTTTTGACCATTTTGATAAGGGACTTCCCCTTTTGAATTGTCCTCGGAGTTCAGTATTTTTTTTGTGATTTTCTTACATTTTAATTATATACAATAAAGTCACAATGAACTCACATTTCAAAGTTATACATTTTTTGATATTACAAATTATATTAATTAATAAGAAATGTAAACATGACAGTGACACAAAATCACATATCATGTAAATATATATACAATATTTGTATACTGCAGTAAAAATACCGAAAATAGATGTACAAAGGTGAGCAATTTTCAATTGTTTCGCGATAAGAACAATTTTTTTCGATATTTTTTATACCATTTTCATTCTGTAAATTCATCTGTCTATTGGAAATTTTTACAAACCTGCTTGTGCATTTTTCATTGTTATTCAACGCAAAATAAATTATCAAAATAAATTATCTAAGATACTTTGGACGAAGTCGTTTTACAAAGGATTTCTATTGTCTACTTATTGTTCCTCGAACTTATTTACCAATGCGAATGTAATGCCAATTTGTAAAAGTTGTTTTTAAAATCAGTCAAGACCCTTGTAAAACTTGTCTTTAAAAACTGAATACAATAGTTCTAGTCTTTATTGTATAGAGATATGGGCCAATCTCTTCGTCATCGTTTGTGCATCCAGTACGCGTATAAGCATTTCATCACACTTCCCTTTCTTTCAGTCAACTGAAACGTGCTATCTTGACCTCTTTTCACTTTCATCTATAACGCAAATTCTAATCAATTGTGAATTGACAAACCTGTAAAACTGCTGGTGCCATGAAATGTAGCGTAACCTTACTATCAATTGTCTCCGTGTTACGGCATCTATTATCGGCACCTTCTTGTATCAAACACCACCTTGGTGTTTTGAATCAATGCCATCTAGAACGTCATTACCTTCTCAAATTGGTCAAACTTGAGCATAGGCAATGTCGGTCAGGAATAGTCTTACCCCTGTATGGGAAACACAAAAGCCGTGGGAATACAAATTTTATATCAAAGTTCGTGACAAATATTCCCATATTCATAATATAACTGCACGACAAGTCCAAAATTGTGTAAGTACTGATTTTGCTACAGAAACGATTGATTTTATAATAGCCAAGCATTTGGGACAAGATACGGTTCAGAAGCGGCTATGTGTGATTTTTCATTAATTAACCAGCAAATGGACTTTAGACGCAATTCTGAAATCATTTCCATAGAAGTATCCAACGAGGCTTTATTGACAATAGAGTAGTCTTCAGAGGAAATAGCGAGGTTTTCAATATCGCCCATAAGAGCGTTCATGGTAGAGTGAATTAATTGATGTTCTTTTATTGTATCCTTGCTATCTCCAGACACACCTTTGAGTAAATGCTGAAAGTCTTAACCTAGACTTCAATTTACCTGCAGCAGCTTACAGTAATCCCCTATAGTGAGCTCAGAGCTTTACTCTATATTTGACATCCCTTGTCCCCACTGTGTCTGAATCGTAAGGTGCAATAATAGCTAATTCGTTTGTTCTGGGGTCTGGCAGTTGGATATTACTATCAGAGACATTGTTGGGTAAAAGTGATCGGTATATGTTGAGGATGGGCTATATGAGAAATGCCATGTTATTGAAGAACATATCACCATTAACAATCTCTTTCAAAGAATTGAAAGCAAGTTCATACATGTATTTAAATTCTTCTGTAATTGTATTAACCAATTGCACAGGTGATGACTTCAATAAGTATTTGGTAATGCATGCTGAAAAGGTAGACTGCATTTGAAAATAAATCTGTACTCACGATTATCTTTATCAGGGATAACAAAACTCATCATAATGATTACTCATATTAGCACACCTAAAAAGACTGTTAAAACGTTCATTCGACTCCATTTTGTGTAGTTATCTGTCCCTTAAAGGTTTCGTTTTTACGCAAAAAACTATCAAAACTACAAAGAGGAAACTAAGGGGGGCGTGAAAAGGTGTCAAGTTATGGGGATCCATGTGGATCAAATTGATCACATATTTGGCTTTCCGTTTCTGATTCAAAGACGCTTAAATTTTGCCTTCTAGTGTAAATCTTGTTAAATCACTGATGACGCACAACTCTTTCCTCCAAGGAAAGCAGCATATCAAGAGATGTTAGTTGTTGCATCACCCTGTTGCACGCCAAATCTATGCGAAAATTCAATTATACTTTTTTCCCAACCACTTGCATGCATATTAATTGCTCTGAGGTTGAACATTGGCATACAATGTATTTTTTTCCACGCAATATTATTCTTTCTCCTCTAGGGACCGGAGTAAATCCACAGCTAATCATTATCCGGAACAATATCTTATCCGAAGCATTTTGGTAACTTTTATAAAAGTTAAAATCTAAACATTTAAGGTGGCACGGAAGTATTTACATTCCAAGTTTTTATAAATAGCAAAAGAAGTAAACGATCATGATACACATTCAAATTCATTTCTGAATAGTAAAATGAAAGTACTTCAGATAACTGTGAATGTAAAAAAATTTGCAGTGTTAGAAAGTAGTGAAAATTCAAAAGAGGCTATCATTATCCCTTATGCGTCAGGAAATACTACCGTGCCACCTATAGATAGCACGGTAGTATTTGCATTCCAGAATTTATGTTACTCTTTCGTGTACCTACCTAAGTCAATGTATCAGAATAGTATGATAGGACAAAAAATACAGTATCAACTGAACATACTTTCCAAACTGAGGGATGAATCAGGTGTAGACAATTATGAAATAATTGTACATAGAGATGAAAATGAATTTTGGAGATATTTTAAATTTTTTATTCACTGCACGATAACATACCTAAATGCACTAGTGGCCTTAGGTATTTGAAAAAAACCGGAAAAGGAAACGGTCATGATATATATTCAAACTCATTTCTGAATAGTAAAATAAAAGTACTTCAGTTAATGTGAATATAGAATTTTTGAAAGTGTTAGAAAGTGGTTAAAATTATAAAAAGGCTATCATTATCTCTTAGGGCCCAGGAAATACTACCGTGCAACCTCAAAATATAACTTATTAATTTAGAAATTACACGAAAGAACTACTGTATATAATTAAAATATGAAATAGAGATATTATTTTTACCATTTAAAACAATTTCCAGCCGTGTGATTTTCCGGAAAATTAAACTTGTTACCTAAGCGCCTTTCGTGTTATTTTAATCCTAAAAAAATCATAATAAATAAATAGTTTAATGATGTACTGCCATTTAATCGGTCTACTTCTATTGCAATTTGGCAACAGTTAATGTTATACAGGTATATTAGTCTGCGTACTGTTTAGTACTGCAACTGACCTCGAAAAGAGCGCTTAGTTAACTTGTTTGATGTTTAATGTTCCGAAATAACACACATCTGGTCGTTAAAAGTTTCTGTGGTCACATTTTTGTATCTAAGACGTTTAATGAGGTACCTAAACCTCTAAATGTACGGTTTTGGACAGTTAACCTCTAAATTTACGGTTTGGGACAGTCACCCTAAAATCCAAAATATAATTATTTTCTATGCACATATCATCAAGGACCATGGGAATGCTAAAGATATAAATTTAGTACCATGTCTGACTAAAACTTTTAAACTTGAAGTTTAATTTATGGAAATTTAACGCATTTTTCTTTGAAAACTAGAAAATATGTGATTAAAAACACATATTTGACATTTGAAAGGAAGCAGTATATTATTGTGATGCTGCTCTCAAATTTGATTGGCAAATTCCAAACAATTCTGTCGAAAACTCAAAAATAAAAATATCACTTGTACCTTTTTTTATTACGGAATAATAACCGTCAATTAGCCCAATCATTTACTTTTTCCTCCACAATAAATTTGATGGTAATTATTGAATTCTGTTCATTTTATTTGATTAGTAAATACATTTCAAGTTTTTGTTAAGTGTGATTTGATTATATACAGTATTTCTTACGTGTATTTTCTAAATAAGTTATAAGTATAGTGATTCAATTTTGACTTTTATAAAAGTTACCCAAATCCTTCGGATAAGATCTTTTTCCGGATAATGATTAGTTGTGAATTTACTCCTGCTGTTCCTAAGGAACCGTTAATATTTATTAGATGGATGGGCCGGTGCAAAATGGGGCGGGGCAAGCACTTTTTGTGGAAATATTTGGATGAGCGAGAACTTGTTTTAATATGTTTATTTGATTGGCTAGAACTTATTTTATAGAAGAAATTTTGCTATCAATTTTATCGGTGTAGGAAATTTCTTTCACGGGCACTCTAAACATATCTCAACATACTGTTAGCTTGGTTTATTTCTGTCAATTTGAAGGATTTGGTTAAGGAAAAAAAGCTAGACTTAACTTCTTAAATTTTTTTTAACCTTATTGAATACCAGGTTGTTTAATAGTTTTGTGTATTGCTGTTAAATCTATGCATTTAATTAATAGGTAAGAAAAAAAGCTAACATTTTCAGTTAAAGCTAAATTCAGATACATGTAGTCACCTGTATATTTTTTTTAGAACTTTTTCAAATCAACTTAGATTTTCATAAAACTCTAGAGCTATTTCATTTATATAGAGAGTTCGTAGAAAGCCAGGGTGTTTTGAAGTGCGGTGCATTGCTGTCATTTTTATGGATTTTATAAATAGGTAAAAAAAAATCACTTAAGCCTAAATCCAGACAGTCATCTTTAAATGCTTTTATAACTTTTTCAAATCAACTTGAATGTTCATATAACTCTTCAGCTTAATATATCATTATTACATTAATCTTACAAAATGTCACGTTGTTTGGCACTTGGGTTTGCATAATGTTCAAATTTAAAGTGACCTCAGATTTCAGAAAAATATAAACAAAGTACATTTAATAGAATGGTTAATTATTCTTCATATATTTTTTTACTTGCATGAATATTGTTAGCACCTATTAAGCCTCTATGAAAGGCTGGCTGACATAGTATGCTATTACTTGTGTCTTGAGATTTAATTGTGATATTGTATCTGATACTGCACATGTAAAATGAAATCAATACATATATATTCATAGTTTGTTCCTCCTGATTTTCAAAACAATAAAATGTATGCTTCTGTTTATACATTCACAAAATTTATTTATATGGAATTAAAAAGCACATTTTGAATTGTGTATTTATACACTAGTCTATTCTTTGATTACAAGACATAAATATGCAAGCATTAAAATGAAAAACAGAAAAAGAACCTAAAACACTTTTGATTATCTTTAAGTTTTAGAGGGGCAAGTACTTTTTTTTATAGAGTACTTTAGATGGGCAAGGACTTTTTTGCAGAATTTAAAAGGATGGGAATCAACTTTGTTAATGAAACAATATTAAGAATGCAATATTAAGATATGCATGCGAGCGGTGGGGAAAATGTATAATTAAAGTTTCGCAGAGATTTGATGTGCAACAGGGTGATGCAACATCTAATCTTCTTTGGTATTCTTTGGAGGAAAGAGTTGTGTGTCATCAGTGTTAACGTTATAACAAGACTGACATCAGAAGACAAAATTGTAGCGTCTTTGAATTAGAAACAGAAAGCCAAATATGTGATCAATTTGATCCACATGTATCCTCACAACATGACATCTTTTTACGCTCTCCCGCTCAGTTTCCTAATTGTAGTTTGAATAAAAAACCATGTTTTTTTATTGCGTAAAAACAAAAAACACAAATTTTTATTGATAAAGATAGTTAATGATATGTTTTCCTCTTATTACACATCCTCAACATGATCATACCAATCACAATTTTACCCAAGAACGTCTCTGACAGTTGTATCCAACTTCCAGCCTCCAGAACAAACTATATAACTATTATGACGCCTTACGATTCAGACACAGAGGGAAAAATGGTTTTCAAGTATACATTTTAGCTCTGCGCTCAAGATAAGGGATGCAATATAGGCTGCAGGGAAATTGAAGTCTATGTTAAGACTTTCAGCATTTACTCAAAGAGAGGGACCAAAGATACCAGAGGGTCGGTTAAACTCATAAATTGAAAATAAACTGATAACGCCTGGCTAAAATGAAAAAGACAAACAGACGAACAGTAGAACCCATGACCCAACATAGAAAACTAAAGAATAAGCGACACGAACACCTACAAAAACTAAGGATTATCTCAGGTGCTCCGAAAGGGCTAGCAGATCATGCTTCACATGTGGCACCCGTCGTGTTGCTTATGTTATAACAAATCCGGTAAATCGTCTAATTCGGTAGGTCACATTCATGAAAGGGAAGGGAATTCGGTAGGTCTGGAGATATTAGGGATATAATAAAGGCAACAGTAGCATACCGCTGTTCAAACTCATAAATCCATGGACAAAAAACAAAATCGGGGTAACAAACTAAAACTGACGGAAACGCATAAATATAAGAGGAGAACAACGACACAACACTACAATGTAACTAACACACACAGAAACGGACCAAGCATCAGACAAAATCCCACGAGAATAACATATAACATCAAAACCAAATACATGAATTTGGGATACCCAAGTACCGTGACACGTCTTATCGCAATGTCAATTTACACTCAAAAATAAGAGAAAACAAACGACGCAACGTTAAATTGTAAAACACACAGAAACGAACTATAATATAACAATGGCCATATTCCTGACTTGGTACAGGACATTTTTAAAGGAACAAATGGTGGGTTGAACCTGGTTTTGTGGCATGCCAAACCTCGCACTTTAATGATAACAGAAGATCAATTACTTCACTCTACCATACGCGCTTTATGCGCGATATTGAAAACCTCGCTATTTTCTCAGAAGACTACTCTATTTCCAATAAAGCCTCGTTGGATGCTTCTATGGAAATGATTCCAGAATCGCGTCTACAGACCATTTGCTGTTTCATTGATGAAAAATCACACAAAGCCGCTTCTGAACCGTATGTTGTCCCTAAAGATAAAACTGGTAAATGCTTGGATATTACGAAATCAATCGTTTTTGTAGCAAAATCACCACTGACCCCTTTTTTGACTGGACGTGCAGTTATATCATGAATATGGGAATATTGGTCGTCACGAACTTTGATAGAAAATTTGTATTCCCACGGCTTTTGTGTTTCCTATACAGAGGTAAGACTATACCTGACCATCATTGCCTATTAAGTTATCTAAAAAAAAAAACACTGCCGTTTAGATGAAAAATTAAAAAATGCTGTACCATTGCTTGGATTGTGGTTTTCTTTCAAAGATAGAAAAAATATTGAAATATTTTGATAAACTTTTGGTTTGCAGTTTAGAAAATAATTCTGTAATATACTGAAGCAAAAAATGATAAGCAATATGAAAGTGAATGGATATGAAAAGGTCAAGGTCACTACTTTTGCTATGTTATAAATGGGGAAAATTCAGAAGGTTTAAGATCAACGCCATTTTGTAATGGCAGCTCTTCATATAAATAGTTTTTTGTCATTTTGACATCATAAGCAGAATATGATTGTGATTAAATCGTTTTTGTAGCATTTTTTATTTAATAAATCAGAAAATTTATCCTTTTTCCCTTGTTGATGAAATATTGATAGTTTTATCCCTGACCTTTGACCAAAATTTCACAAAAATGTGACCACTCTGGGTTTTTACGACCAACCTTTTCTTATTGTACACGTTTCAATCTTTCTATCGATATATAATCTATTTGTGTGTTCTTCCGGAACATTAGAGGTTTAAAAAATTAACTCTGGTTGCAGTACTAGTTGAACATATTAAGACTCGTCCAATTCAGGGAAATTAGGTTTCTGCAAGCGCGTTTTGGTACCTTCCTTGTGTTTTAGCGGTTAATCTTTCCCTCATATTCTTATTAAGAAAAATGTCATTTCCCTAATTAACTGGGCATTTAAAAAGTCAGAATGCGAGTACATATGTTCAAACTTTTTTAGGTAATTTTTTTAGTAGCAATAAACAAAAGAACTATGTCAATTGGACATGTTTTGATACTTTATCTGCGCTTGCGTTTTTAATTGATAACATTTTTTTTCGTTTTGGAGATTCCGTATTTCGTCAAGTTATTGGAATTCCAATGGGGACCTTTTGAACTTACTTTAAATAAAGCTAATACTAACAAAGACCACTGCCCTTTCCTCGATCTTGATATCTATATCATTAACGGGAAGCTTAATACAAAAATTTATGATAAAAGAGATGATTTTTCATTTCCTATCGTTAATTATCCATTTTCAGATGGTGACGTTCCCTTGTCACCATCTTATGGTGTTTATGTATCTCAACTTTTACGATTCGCTTGTGTATGTAATAACGTGTGAGATTTTAGCGAGAGAAATGTATGTATTACTGAAAAATTATTACACCAGGGTTTTCGATATCACAAACTAGTCAAAACATTTACTAAATTTTATCATCTGTATAGGGAAATATTTCGTAAATATAGCTCAACATGCAGACATCTTATACGTTCAGATATTTCACATCCAATATGTTATGGTAATATTCTTTACAAAAAATGTCAGTATTCACCTCAAAAGCTTACAAAACCTTAAAATATACTTATTAAGAAGGGATATAGTTACGATACTGTTGTCAGGTCATTAAAGATTGCAAATTTTGGTTTTAATATTGATTCGCTTATAGGGTCTTTGCATCGATACTAAACACCTTTATTTAAAAAAAAGTTGTTGGCATGGCATGGGTTATGTTCTTCTCATATATTTTATGATAGTATGATACCAAACCCCTAACAGGAGGGATTGTGAAATGATATTCATATGATTAAGAAATAATCGTTCAATCAGTTTAATTGAAGTCTGGAGATGGCATGTCAGTTAACTGCTAGTAGTCTGTTGTTATTTATGTATTATTGTTATTTTTTTTATTTTCTTTTGTTACATCTTCTGGCAATTGACTCGGACTTCCCCTGAACTGAATTTTAATGTGCGTATTGTTATGCGTTTACTTTTCAATTTTGGCTAGAGGTATAAGGGAGGGTTGAGATCTCATAAACATGTTTAACCCCGCCGCAATTTTGCGCCTGTCCCAAGTCAGGAGCATCTGGCCTTTGTTAGTCTTGAATGATTTTTAATTTTTGTTTCTTTTATATAATTCGAGTTTAGTATGACGTCCATTATCAATGAACTAGTATACATATTTTTTTAAGGCCAGCTGAGGGACGATTCCGGGTGCGGGAGTTTCTCGCTACATTGAAGACCAATTGGTGGCCTTCGGCTGTTGTCTGCTCTATGGTCGATTTGTTGTCGCTATGACACATTCCCCATTTCCTTTCCCAATTTTAATATGTCAGTTAAAATTCAATAATTTAGTTCAAATTGATATTCTTAAAAGAGGGACGAAATATACCAGAGGGACAGTTAACTCATCATTGAACTTTTACTATTTATATAAAACCCCCTCATGGAGAGCTGCGTTATCGGCATCTCGTCCATCTACTAGCTTTATATGAAATAAACGACTTTGATAGCTTTTATTTATCATACAAAATGGTTTTATTCTATTTTTCCTTAGCAAAATGAAATAGCACAGTAATTATTTTTATGAAAAATTTATGTAATTCTGAAAGAGTTTGAACTTCTATTTCCTTGTCAACCATATTATTAAGGGAATACTGTTTTAATAAAAAGAAAAACTAATATTGAATGAATAAGGAATAGAAATACGATAAGGAAAATGATAACAGGAATCACCAATAACACTTAGCAGTTCTAAAGACAACATCATTTACAAAATGTAGGTGCAAAACTTGCTGTAATTTATCGATGTAGAAAATCTCACAAAAATCATTTAGAGCATAGAAAAAACAATGATAGGTTAAGTAAAAAGAAATCTAAAAGTAACCTACCGGTTAGTGACGAAAGGAAAAAAATCCTACTTATATGCATGCATCTACCACCATGGAAATTCGCTCAGTCAAATTGTTAAAATAGAAAGCTGTACTCAGGTCATATAACTACTCTGATAACATGAGTTTGAAGACCGCGTAATTGAGTCACTGGCGAGTTGGTTCCGGCTGATCGTATCGATTAACCAATCTGTACTGGTGAATATAAAACTTATTCAAAAATACGTTTATAATAGATTACTTGATAGCAATTTGTGTACGCCTGACGTCACGCGTTTCGTTTGCAAAAGATGCATACGGGAAACTCAATTAAAAAAGTATAAAAAGCCGAATAAAGAACGACGTTGACCAGCACTGAGGACCCAAAGTTCCGAAAGGTTTTGCCAAATAAAGCTAAGGTTACAAATTTCTTGGGTTAAAATTCTTGGAACAACTTTTCGACAAAAAAATCAAAGCTTTGCAAACAGTTAATTTATACATGAAATTACAAAAAATATAACCATATCATTTATTATTCGTGTCAATATTGCTGGAAAAAGAAGGTAGTATTGGAGAGACAATCAGAATTAATCAACCATTTTGTACATGATTATATACCTATATGGAGTTATTTCCTTTCAGAACCATAGGTCGTTCTTTTTCAGAATCAACCCGGACGATACCATGTTTCAATGAAATATACTCCAAGGCATAAAATAATGACCTGTGTGAGGTCATTATTTTCCTTGATAAAAATAGAATCTATAAGTTACTTCAAAATCAAATTCGTCTGATAGTTTTTTGTTGCCGATTTGGGAATTTATTTTTAAAAGTTTAATCAATGATAGGTATAAAAAAAATCATCATTGACCACATTTTAATTTTAGTTAAATTAAAGTTTTGTTAATTTATCGCTTAAATACAGAATTTATGTGAGATGAATTTTAGTGTAGATTTTCATGAAATAAAGCTAGATTTAACATATTCGTGTGTAAGATTTGAAAATCTTATTGAGTCACACTGAAAAGGCTGATTGATTGTTGGTTGCTTAACGTCCAGTGGCAAGTTTTTCATGCATGTTCAGGACGATACACACTGAATATGAAATGATACTGTGACCTACATGTATCTATACTCGTCTTCGTGTCAGTTCTTAACTTTTTTTAATTTATCATGTATATATACCTTTCAATTGACTATATCAAATGATCAACTAATAAAAGAATAACATTCACGAAACTCTCAAAAGGGGCGGATGGGGAGGGTATATAATTTGATACTGATTATCTGTTAACAAAATGTATTGCTTTTCAAAAGACAATCTTTTTGAATATTTCATTCGATTCAATTAAAATTGTTGAAAAATTAACCAGTTTTTCGCGGTAGAGATGTCATTACACTTGGAAAAAACATAGCCCCCCCCCCCCCCCCCGGACCCACTTTTCAATCAACTAAGTTGGTACAATAAATTACTTACAATGTGTCTTGTATTTGTCATACACCGTTATCGAATGGTAACAATTCATTTGTGTCTTTCGTCATGCAGTTACAGTAATAATTTTATTGTGTATAGATAATAATTTCAAAGGTTTATATCTAGATTAATTAGTGAGTTTTATTTCACATTCTAAATGAGCCATAGGGCGTATTAAAACCTGAACGCATTAGAAAGGAATATCCCACTTTTGTGTGGTCGGTAAAATAGGACGATAAATTTTGCAAATCTTTATAAGAAATAATATTTTTTTGACGGTATATAAGTCAGATAATGCATATTTTAAGGTTTTTCTTGTCGTAGAACACACCTCGGGGTGTCAGGAATGCCCAAAGAAAGACCTCCCTTCGATCGGTCTTTCATTCTACGGTGTGTTCTACGACAAGAAAAACTTTAAAATATGCATTATCTATAACGAAAGTACCTGTACAAAGTCAGGAATATGTGATTTTACTTTTAAGCGTTGATTTCAGTCGTTCTATCGCATAATCTTATTGTAGCAATTTGTGTGGCATGCGGTTTTCAAAGAAAAGATCTAGATATGAATTAGACAATCATGTTTCTGTAGTAGCATTAAGTTTTACGGAATAGCCTCACTGAAAAGTTGGTTACTGAGTGGCAAGACATCATTAACATAAATAAATGAACGATGTCGTCTGACGCTTTGTTTATTATTCATTTTTTTTTATTTTTCCTTTTCACCCTTTTTGTTATCATTTTTTGCATATAAAACCATCTACAATAGTCTATTGATGTATATACCACAAAAAATAGCGAATGTGGTCAATGCATCCACTGCAAACAAATCATTTAACACAAACATAAATAAATGATAATCAACTACCAAGGATTTGTTTTGTAAGATCTTACTATACAAATCCTTGCTACAGCTATCAACTTTCTAAATAAATGAATTATACTAAGTATGTGTAACTATCTAATTTAAAGAACTCTAAAAAATACCATATTAAAGAAGAGAACAAAGGATTGTTAAGTAACGTTCTCAAGATACAATGTATATTTGCTAAATGTCTATCATAAAATCATAATTAGATATTCGATCTACTTAAATATTTACATTGTTTACCATAAATCTGTAAATATGTAAAAATGCTAATGATTTGCATACATTATAAATGTTCACGAGATAAAAGTACAATGTACAGGACACCAAAAGGTCACATAGTTAAGCAGTCATATTGCAGTAAAATCACAACATTTTATTTACCTTTCATCAGTTGAGGGGGAAATTGTTTTTGTGTTTAAAGTTGAAATGTTATAAACAATTAACATGGGAAATTTAAAGATGAATTTTGACGAAATATTAACAACCTATCTAGGAGAATTCGGTACTTATCAGAAGAAAATTTACTTTTTATTATGTTTACCGTCCATTAGTGCAGGATTTCATATGGTTGTTTCTGTGTTTCTTCTTGGAACTCCACAATACAGGTAAGAGTACTGTATCTTCCAACATTAAATAAACTAGTAGTTAGCAATTCAGAAAGTTTTCTTTGAAATTTAGAAAGTTTCTAATGGTTTGCAGAAATAATGTAGATCATTTAACAATTTCAAACACATATCACAAAATATACCGGTTCATAATAACTTATTGTTTCAAAATAAAGCATTTCAGGTTAGCGCATTAAATATATATACTTTTTAGAAACAATATTTTCGCGAACGTAACATTGGCACACATGAATTCTGGTGCAGATATACGAGAGCAAAAGTAGAATTTTATCAAAAAGGGTTGGGATTGATATAAGAAATACTGAATAAGTATGGTGAACATATACAGTACTACCTATGCGCTAAAATAATCTGTCATTCTTTCACTAGACTATGCTTAAACATAAGTAGGTAGTTGGTGCTACAAGTAGTGGGCATTGGTGTGTACAAGTATGTGTGTGAGGTTTTTTTCTTTCTTCTTTTTTTCCTCTCTTTTTTAATTTACATATATTTGGTTGTATGATGGATTTTTATTTGTTATTTATGTTATTTATCAGTTATAAACAATCTCAATTTTTGTAAGCTGTTCTTCGATTTACGATTTCACACATGCTACATATCTATTTTTGTCATATTTTGATACCTATAAATCTTTTCGATTTGATTTCAATTGTTGTGAAACTAATGATTATCATATGAGTTTCACACTTATGTCTAACTTAATCTTTTTTCGACATATTTAACATGAAAAACACAAATAAAGTTGCATTCTATATCGATGACTTAAGTTGCCATGACGGTTTTTATTTTAGTACAATGTTTCTTGTTGTGATATATATACACTTAATACATATTCATTAGCAATTGCACTAAGTCTATAAACATCTGTAAGACGTCAATGTAATGTATAACAATACATGTATAATACATAAGTAGACAATTGTACAAGCTTGACATATGATGTTTCAAGTTTAAAACAATTTCACCTGAAAAAAAGGACATGTAGTTTGGTCAAGTTTGTCAAGTCTGTTCCACCGCATTAAATAATGTATATCGTAATGAAACCTCAAAAAAGTATATGAAATGCATCTCTAACATGGTAGGCGAATGGTTTTCAAACACATATTTACACGGTCCTACATTCTTTATCATAAAAACAGAGTTAATTTACAAATGTGTCGCATAAAACACATTCAAACCCCATATTTAAGAAACATCAATTGACATATTATAAAATCTTAATGAGATACATTTTTACGATCTATTAGAAAATGATATTGGAGAATTCGGAGTTTATCAGAAGAAAATCTATTTTCTTTTGTGCTTATCATCAATCAGTGTAGGATGTCATATGGTTATTTCTGTGTTTCTCATGGGTAGTCCAGAATGTAGGTAAAAAAACTTCAGAAATCGTTTATGATATAAAAATGCAATAGTTAAGGTAAAGGGTACAATGAAGGAAATGGTGTATAAATTCCTAACACACCATGATCCCTTGATGCTTTTGACAAGACCAAAAGCAAATAATCGCTTCTGTTGCCCTTCCGTTCGCATTCGGCAAGATCTGGATGCAATCTCGACTCATGCACGTTTATGAGGACTACGTCCAGAAAACATAGAACATTATTGCGATTTTAATCCGATACATCAGATTCTGACACGACATAGTCACGATTTTTATCTGACTAGATAAAATCGGCTGAGTTTCCCCGAATGTTACCGGACACACTTAACGGTCAGGGTGCATTTCCTACCTCTACGGACCATTCCTGATTTGTAGGCATCTGAGACAAACGTATACTACTTCGTTAAGACAATGTTAGGACATTCCAGATCAATGAGGATAGTAATCCAAGTGTTTTAACTTTTCGTGTCTTAGCGCTGTCTGATCTAAAACGGGAGCCATCATCGGCTCGGTTTGAACGCTGCATTAGTCAAGATTCCAAATTTACCGAGACTTTTAACTCTGAATATATATATATCATTGGTTATCCCGTCAATATAGTCTTTTGATTAAGTACAAGGATATAGTGTAGCTCAGTACAATCATATACATGCACATATACCTATAAATAGAGGATTGAAAACATTATCAATTGACTTTTCATATTTTATGAGTAAACAAACAAAACAGTGATGTGAAATACAACATTTAGTGAATATTAAGTTTAAGTATGATTGAAGAAGATATGATGAATATATTACAAGGTTTATATTGTTTGATATACGTGAAATAATACCAGCAGTGTTATTTTTTTTTTTTAAATCTTTTGAACTAAACTGACGATATATGCCAACGAGCATACAAAATACAACTTTCCTTTTCATCAAAGAAATAAAGTATTTTGTGCCTAATCCGGCCATTTTTGTTCACGATAAAGTTGTCTTACACTTGAATATAATAAATTTATTACATGAGTGTTAGAATTCTTAATTTTAATTTTAATAAATTTATATGCATAAAATTATCGTCACATGGCGCGTGAAATTTTAAAACTACTGTATTCTTTTTCAATGGGGTTCAAACTCAATTTTTTCATACATCAAGACACACTGTCTGCACTGTATGCATATATATTCTACCACTGCATCAATTGAGATACGATATTTATCAACTCGAGAAAGTTAAACGATAGAAGTTAAGATTACAGATTATGAATTGTTGTGAAAATAGCCATATAAAGTTTGCCATGATCAGATAATGCAATTAATCGTGGCTGTGGATGGAGGTGAATAAATACACGTCCATTTTTAGGTTACATCATCGATCGATCAAATGACTTCGGGTATAAACATAACTAATTAGTAACTTTTATAAGCATATATTATACATTTATTTCCCGTGCCTGAATAATACATGAATACTATATTCATCAAGTACTATATATACCATGGTTATTACGAGTTAACATATTTAAACAAACGAATCCGAAGGATGAGTTTGTTTAAATATGTTAATGAGTAAGACACATGGTATATAAAATTTGTAATATAAATAAAATGATTGACAGCTTCAAGACCTTCAACTAATATTGGAAATTGATCACGTTACAGTTTTATCCAATGAAATGGAAGCTCGCGCAAGTCACTTTTGCGCTTCGTGTATGATCGTCTGTATATTTCATGTAATAGAACCCCTGAATTTGCAGAAAGTAAAGAAAATGTCGGATTTAGTTTTGCGCCCCGTGTATGATTGTAGGCGCAGGTAATTTCATAATGTCATCAGACTGAGGTAAACAAAAATGTCGGATTCCATGACAAGGATTATAAATAATTATTCTAATGACGGTAAGAATTTTTGTTTTTTTTGTTTTCAATGTATCATACAAATTAATCATATTTTACAGAATTTTCATCTAATTGAAAAATGCTTTTCTTCCGTTATTTTATTAGATTATTTATTAAAACACAATTTTAATGATAAAACAATATTTTAACAGTGGCGGATCCAGGGGCGTAGATAGTGTACGTCCCCTTATGTTTTTTCACAGATATTTGTAGCCGATATTTATTCCTTTTTGTATAGATACCCCCCTTTTTAAATCGAAATTTAATTGCATTTTCGCGGCAAAGGAAATGATAGTTTTACATTTTATTTTTTTCAAAACTGAAAGAAGAAACATTTAGTAATTGTTTCAAAAATTAAGGAAATTCGTAACAATCCTATATAGTTTGAAAAGGGTTTCTTGAAATGTGGTACACATAATTTATTGCCTTTTTCTTATAAAATGAAAACAAATGAAGATCTTGACCTTTTAGTATGTTTTACAGCTTCCTAAATATTTTAGAGGCGGATACATTTAAAAAAAAAAGGTGGAGCTTCAGCCATGGAATAACATGAAAATGAATATGTTATACCATGGCTGAAGCTCCGCCTTTTTTCCTTTGGATTCTAGTCGAGTTGCATATTTAATTAGCAAAGTATGGTACAACATAAATTTGCATATAATATACCATGGTTTTCCCTCACCACACTTTTTAAGCAAATTATTTCATAAAAACATCAAAGGAAAAAAATCCAATTTATGTTACAATATATATTAGACGTGTCCGTAAATCGTGTTTTTAAGATTTTTGTTCGCATTTTTATTTATCATTCTACATTAAAGAAATATATGGCGTATAAAGTGAAAATTATATTTCAGGATTCGCAATATATATACAATGATTAAATGATTATGTCAAGAACGAAATATCAATTGTTAGTACTTAAAAATATTCGTACATCTAAACACCAAGATGTTGTTAAACAAAAATTGATACCCTGCATTTATCATGATTTTCAATAAGATGGTCATATCCACAAAAGTCTGCCCCGCCCTTCCCCCAGTTATCGAAAACTTATCATTCTGTATTGAAAATAATATCTAGGTGTAAATTAGATTCTATCTTATATAAAACTATACGGACACAGATATGTCCAAATGATAGTATCTATTTTAATAAGTGTATAATAAACGCAAATGTATCTTGCATATCATTTCATCAAAAAAGGAATGTTTGATAACCAGTCTATGGAAGAAGCGTATCGATAAAAACTTTTCTTATATCACATAGCGATATTGTCTAATATCAATTGTAAATATGCAGACATTCCATGCGGAAAATGTTGTTTTCGGCAACGAAAAATTAAGAAAATACTAATTTTAAAACTTATTGTTCAAATATAAACAACAATTGAGTCTAAATATACATGCAGAAGTTAGTTAGAAGCTTACGTTTATGTCAGTGTAACATTTGAAGTGCTGTGTTTTTCTTATATACATAAATAAACAATGCGATACTTTTAAAATATCAATGCTATACTTTTAAAATATCATAGCGATGTTTTTGTTATATCAATATTAGTACCGATTAGTATTAAAATTAGACTGTTGTACCCATATTTTGACAATTTTACCTATTATATCTGTTTTGTTCACGCATCGTTGTAAATATGACAGAATTTGATGAGACTGTCATACACGTGAGAGGTGAAGTTCTATAAAACCAGGTTCAATCCACCATTTTCTAAATTTGAAAATGCCAGTACCAAGTCAGAAATATGACAGTTGTTATCCATTCGTTTGGTGTGTTTTATCATTTGATTATACCATTTGATAAGGGACTTTCTGATTTGAATTTTCCTCGGAGTTCAGTATTTTTTTAAATTTTACTTCTTAGTAGTATATTGTATGTAAATAAGCAATTTTAAGACCATTGCTTAAATTCAAATTGTTTTTGGTAACATCTTACAAATTTCTCAATTGGTTTTGGAAGCAAATCTAATCAAATAAGAGTTTAATAAACAATGCCGTAATCAAATAATCAAATAGCTAAGTATCAAAATGATTGACCTGTACTTTTGAATCTCCTTTTTTTTTTTTTTTTTTTTTTTTAAATTAGACCGTTGGTTTTCCTGTTTGAATGGTTTAACACTAGCAATGTTCTTGTTCCTATATAGCGTGGTGTTTGCTGTGAGCCAAGGCTCCGTGTTTAGGGACCTACTTTGGTCTATAATGGTTTACTTTAAAAAAATTATTACTTTGATGGAAAGTTGTCTCATTCGAACTCATGCACCATCTTCTTATATCTATAAATCTTTAAAATTTCCCCTTATAAATATCTGCTTTCCTGTCCTCCAACTGAAACATTTTCAGCGGGATCAAACGTTTTAATGGATCCAAACCTTCTCCCTTTTTCTGAAACAATAGCTAGCATAACATCACAACATAGAAAAACACAGGATAAAATATCAATTGGCAGACTTAACTCCATCAAAAAAAGTAAATTAATACACAATGAACGAATGAACGAATATACACATTTCTAACGTCAAAAGACATTTACATCTTATTTATTTGTGTTCTAAACATTTTTTTAGTACTCATTGAAGAAATGAATTTATAACAAGCGATACGGATTGTTATTTTGCACTAAGAAAAATTCGCGTATTTATACGATCGGTTACTAGCCAAAAACGAAAGTCAAATCTCTGTGGCAACAATACATCGGAATACCCTCACGGTCATCGCGATGTAAAAGAGCATCCAGGCGGCGAGCTGATTATGTTCATAGAGATATCGATTTACCAACGGGGAAAAGTCTTTGATATCCAAAAAGAACTGTCTTCCTTCTCAATATCGTTTGCTATGTTAATAATAAATTTATTTTCTGTTTGACAAGATTTTTGATTTTCGTTGTATCTGAAGTTGTCCAATTTTTATAGTCTGAGGCTACTCAGTTGGTATCTTCAAAAAGCGGGACATCAGCATTTGTACATTTTAATTTGTTTGGATTATTCATTTTACCATTTGAATATTCATTGTAATTTGGAGCTGTATTGGATTGGATTGTTTGAATGAATGTTTCTTTTAAGTAATGATATTTTTTGTCTATTTCGATATTACCAAGGTGGGTAGACCATCGCAGTGTGACCAATAAATTAGAATCTAATAGGTTGGTAGACGTATTTGCAACCACTTTTAAATTCCGCCATTGCATCATCCCTTCAAATAGAATTATAAAAAAGAAGATGTGGTAAGATTGCCAATGAGACAACTGTCCACAAGAGACCAAAATAACGCAGACATTAAGAATTATAGGTCGCTGTACGGCCTTCAACAATGAGTAAAGCCCATACCGCATAGTCAGCTATAAAAGGCCCCGATAAGACAATGTAAAACAATTCAAACGAGAAAATAACGGCCTTATTATATAAAAGAAAAGGGAACGAAAAACAAATATGTAACACATAACTAAACGACAACCACTGAATTACAGGCTCCTGACTTAGGAAAGGCACATACATAAATAATGTGGCGGGGTTAAACATGTTAGTTAGTTGGTTAAACCATGTGATTGAAAACAATAGACTGAACAGGTTGTTAACACTTTCAACTATCAATAGGGTCAAGCAACATTTTCGGAATGATAAAATCATGTAAGCGTTAATTGTGTTACAGTTACGACATTTTAGTGATGTTGATCCTAAAACATTGAACTGGTCATGATCTAAGTTTGTGAATTATGTTTGCAGTTTTCTTGACATGCATTGTGACGTGTCATCGTATTAATTCTATATTAGAAAACTATAGCAGTTATATTAGAAAAGTATCGCATTCATAAATTTTTGATATTAAAAAATCATCGCTATGATATAAGACAAATATCGCATTGATATTTTAAAATATAGCAGTATCGTTGACTTATAGGTGATTTTGGCGTAGCAAACAATTGAATTCATCTCAATTACATTCCACTGAATTTGCTACATGATATTTATAGAATGTGTACATCTACAAATGATAAATCGTTCATCTATGTTTCATTTATTCAATAATTCAATTTTTTCGTTTAAATACACCTTGCTTGTTATTACATAAAATAACTCATGAAAATTATACACCAGACGTATGTCATGTTAAATGTCACACTGCCAGTTTTAAGAAAAGAGTCATTACTTTATACCGAAAAATCTGCCTTTCTTCGTACAAATGCTAACATTCGTCTGAAATTTCCCACAATGCAACTCGTTGATATAAGACAATATCGCTCGTTGATATAAGAAAAGCTTTTATCGAATCGCTTCTTCCATAGACTGATGTAGGCGAACTTATTTTTTTATCTTAACCTACCAGATTATGTTTGACGCTAGGGTTAGTTGTTTCTTTTGGTCGTACTCTTGAATGCTAAAAGTATTTAAACCTTATTTGAGGTTTATCTTATATACTTTTTTCAAGTGATCGCATTTTGATAATAAACTTGACTTTGCTGCATCTTAGAATGCTCATATCCAAAAGATTTAGATGCAAATGATATTTTTAATTATTTTCTCAGTTATGGTAGTGAACTACATTTTTAGTATATAAGGATGTTCGTTACTCTTGTTTTTGATATTTTTGTCTGATATTAAGAATTCTGTACTTTTATCCATGTAAGGCAATTAAAATTGTACCCACTACCCTACTTTTTTTTTAAGTTCATAAGTTTTTTTGCACATAGTCATTGAAATCTTGTTTTTTTCACATTTTTTGAAGGAAAAGGTACTAATGTTAACTATATGAAAAACCTACAGAAATCATTTCCCGTCAAATTTTCAATGGCTTATATCTCAAAAACAAGTACACGGACCTATATGTTTATCCTGCTTTTAAAGTTCCGTCATTTACGTGCATATTCTTTAAATTTTTCAACGTTCTTTTTAACAAGCTGTTTTATTTAAACGGAGGAGCGAACAGCCTTATAGTTGTCACATTTGTGTAAAATAGTAATAAACAAGAAATGAAAATGCAATCTATAGATTGTGCATTAGCGACAATAAAATATACAAATCCAGTGCAATATGGTAATTGAAAGTAATAAACTTAAAAGGATGTACTTTATAATTCATCTTATAGCCCTGTGCGGTGTAGGGTTGGCGTTGTCATGGTTATTAAATAAATATTAAACAGTAAAACACATCATCATTTGTACTGTTGAGTGCTTTAAAGATGTATAAATGACATCGTGTGAAGAAAGAAAGTAATGATTCTTTTTGACTTTGTAAATAAACATTTGTTATATATTGGTACAAAAAATGTAAACAATATAATCAATAACAAAGTTTCATTAAAGGTTTTTATACTTTTAGTAGAACATATGTATAACAAAAATGTGTCAGTATTCGTCAAAATTTAAATATGTTTTCCAAAAATGTAAAAGTGGGATATTCTCATTGAAGCTGATCACACCAGATTGCTGTTTAAGCTAAACTACGAACTGTATTTTGATTCACACTATTTAATTTGGGAAGGGACATGCAGAGTTACAATTTTGAAAAAAAAATGCATTCATCAGCATCATACCAAGCCTAATTGCATTTAGATTTATGGAAATATGTTAAAACTGTTGGAAAAGGATTTTAGTAAATTTTGAACAACAATTAAGTCTCTTTTAGTCTTTGTAGAACGGTAGGATTAAACACTTTATTTAGTTTGACTCATCGAATTAATTCATGAAGAGGTTATTAGTCCTACCTCTTTCATCGAGCCTCTACATTAATTTTTCCATGAGAATTCTTTAAAAGAATTTTGAAAGAATTTAACATAAAATTGGACCTCAATGAAAATAATTCATTTTTTCTGAAGCCCTCGGTTACATGAATAATGTATATCATAAATTGATAGTCTGTACACATGAAACTAGTAAAAGGTTATTTAAGACGAAATTCTTTTCAGGAAAGGAGCAGATCTTTCTCCTGTTCTATGCGTCTATACTTAAATTAACTTTTGTTTTTATAGTTATCAGTCTATGGAAGAAGCGATTCGATAAAAGCTTTTCTTATATCAACGAGCGATATTGTCTTATATCAACGAGTTGCATTGTGGGAAATTTCAGACGAATGTTAGCATTTGTACGAAGAAAGGCAGATTTTTCGGTATAAAGTAATGACTCTTTTCTTAAAACAGTGTGACATTTAACATGACATACGTCTGGTGTATAATTTTCATGAGTTATTTTATGTAATAACAAGCAAGGTGTATTTAAACGAAAAAATTGAATTATTGAATAAATGAAACATAGATGAACGATTTATCATTTGTAGATGTACACATTCTATAAATATCATGTAGCAAATTCAGTGGAATGCAATTGAGATGAATTCAATTGTTTGCTACGCCAAAATCACCTATAAGTCAACGATACTGCTATATTTTAAAATATCAATGCGATATTTGTCTTATATCATAGCGATGATTTTTTAATATCAAAAATTTATGAATGCGATACTTTTCTAATATAACTGCTATAGTTTTCTAATATAGAATTAATACGATGACACGTCACAACGCATGTCAAGAAAACTGCAAACATAATTCACAAACTTAGATCATGACCAGTTCAATGTTTTAGGATCAACATCACTAAAATGTCGTAACTGTAACACAATTAACGCTTACATGATTTTATCATTCCGAAAATGTTGCTTGACCCTATTGATAGTTGAAAGTGTTAACAACCTGTTCAGTCTATTGTTTTCAATCACATGGCTTAACCAACTAACTAACATGTTTAACCCCGCCACATTATTTATGTATGTGCCTTTCCCAAGTCAGGAGCCTGTAATTCAGTGGTTGTCGTTTAGTTATGTGTTACATATTTGTTTTTCGTTCATTTTTCTTTTATATAATAAGGCCGTTATTTTCTCGTTTGAATTGTTTTACATTGTCTTATCGGGGCCTTTTATAGCTGACTATGCGGTATGGGCTTTTCTCATTGTTGAAGGCCGTACAGCGACCTATAATTGTTAATGTCTGCGTTATTTTGGTCTCTTGTGGACAGTTGTCTCATTGGCAATCTTACCACATCTTCTTTTTTATAATTCTATTTGAAGTGATGATGCAATGGCGGAATTTAAAAGTGGTTGCAAATACGTCTACCAACCTATTAGATTCTAATTTACTGGTCACACTTCGATAGTCTACCCACCTTGGTAATATCGAAATAGACAAAAAATAGCATTACTTAAAAGAAACATTCATTCAAACAATCCAATCCAATACAGCTCCAAATTACAATGAATATTCAAATGGTAAAATGAATAATCCAAACAAATTAAAATGTACAAATGCTGATGTCCCGCTCTTTAAAGATACCAACTGAGTAGCCTCAGACTATAAAAATTGGACAACTTCAGATACAACGAAAATCAAAAATCTTGTCAAACAGAAAATAAATTTATTATTAACATAGCAAACGATATTGAGAAGGAAGACAGTTCTTTTTGGATATCAAAGACTTTTCCCCGTTGGTAAATCGATATCCCTATGAACATAATCAGCTCGCCGCCTGGATGCTCTTTTACATCGCGATGACCGTGAGGGTATTCCGATGTATTGTTGCCACAGAGATTTGACTTTCGTTTTTGGCTAGTAACCGATCGTATAAATACGCGAATTTTTCTTAGTGCAAAATAACAATCCGTATCGCTTGTTATAAATTCATTTCTTCAATGAGTACTAAAAATATGTTTAGAACACAAATAAATAAGATGTAAATGTCTTTTGACGTTAGAAATGTGTATATTCGTTCATTCGTTCATTGTGTATTAATTTACTTTTTTTGATGGAGTTAAGTCTGCCAATTGATATTTTATCCTGTGTTTTTCTATGTTGTGATGTTATGCTAGCTATTGTTTCAGAAAAAGGGAGAAGGTTTGGATCCATTAAAACGTTTAATCCCGCTGCAAATGTTTCAGTTGGAGGACTGGAAAGCAGATATTTATAAGGGGAAATTTTAAAGATTTATAGATATAAGAAGATGGTGCATGAGTTCGAATGAGACAACTTTCCATCAAAGTAATAATTTTTTTAAAGTAAACCATTATAGATCAAAGTAGGTCCCTAAACACGGAGCCTTGGCTCACAGCAAACACAACGCTATATAGGAACAAGAACATTGCTAGTGTTAAACCATTCAAACAGGAAAACCAACGGTCTAATTTAAAAAAAAAAAGAAAAAAAAAAGGAGATTCAAAAGTACAGTTCAATCATTTTGATACTTACTTAGCTATTTGATTATTTGATTACGGCATTGTTTATTAAACTCTTATTTGATTAGATTTGCTTCCAAAACCAATTGAGAAATTTGTAAGATGTTACCAAAAATAATTTGAATTTAAGCAATGGTCTTAAAATTGCTTATTTACATACAATATACTACTAAGAAGTAAAATTAAAAAAAATACTGAACTCCGAGGAAAATTAAAATCAGAAAGTCCCTTATCAAATGGTATAATCAAATGATAAAACACACCAAACGAATGGATAACAACTGTCATATTTCTGACTCGGTACTGGCATTTTCAAATTTAGAAAATGGTGGATTGAACCTGGTTTTATAGAACTTCACCTCTCACGTGTATGACAGTCTCAAATTCTGTCATATTTACAACGATGCGTGAACAAAACAGACATAATAGGTAAAATTGTCAAAATATGGGTACAACAGTCTAATATTAATACTAATCGGTACTAATATTGCTATAACAAAAACATCGCTATGATATTTTAAAAGTATCGCATTGTTTATTTATGTATATAAGAAAAACACAGCACTTCAAATTTTACACTGACATAAACGTAAGCTTCTAACTAACTTCTGCATATTTAGACTCAATTGTTGTTTATATTTGAACAATAAGTTTTAAAATTAGTATTTTCTTAATTTTTCGTTGCCGAAAACAACATTTTCCGCATGGAATGTCTGCATATTTGCAATTGATATTAGACAATATCGCTATGTGATATAAGAAAAGTTTTTATCGATACGCTTCTTCCATAGACTGTACATGTACTGCTAGATTTAGATTTTAAACCCTTATTTTTGTAATCATGTTATTTTCCTGTTTGGAGTTTAGTAGTGGTTATAATTGATAAACATCATTCTTATAAAGTAAAATGACAACCGACTACTAAAAGTTATCAAATTAAAAAACAAGGCAAATGCACAGTATGTACCAGAATATTCAAGGTATCCCAAATATAGAATACAAATACATCCAACATGTACATTATTTATGTACTTTTAATCTATTTTCAAAATTTTAAACATTTAAACTTAAAAGATTGTTGTCCTGTTTAGAAAACAAAACTATCCTTGTCCTTCTATAGTGCATTTGTATAGTTAAAGTTTGATTTTATAGTTGATTTGAATAACTTTGATAGGATCTTCTAACTATTTTTCTTTCCATAAAAATCAACAATTGTGACCATTCTGAGTCAAAATGGGATAGGTTTCAAATTTCAGTATATACAATTTTGATTAATGAAAATTTGATACAGCTAACTCAAGTGTGTTTACCGTATCGACCTCATCCTTTCTCCGTCAATTTTAGATTTAAATTCGCAATCAACACATTTATAAATACTTGTTTTTCTCAACTGCCATTAAACTTTTCCACAAATTTGGAGATCGTCGAAGAAGAAAGATGCATTTTGACGATCTATTAGTCGAAAAGCTTGGTGAATTCGGCCCCTACCAGAAAAAGACATATTTTTTGTTGTGTTTAACATCAATTAGTGCAGGATTTCATATGGTTATTTCTGTATTTCTCCTGGGGACTCCTGAATACAGGTAAAGATGCATTATGTTATTGTTATATAAATGACAGTTATTTTTAGTTAGATGAATTTTAAGTCAAAAAAGATATGCCTCTGAGGAAAAATTGGTTGATTATTATAGGGAATCACTGAAGCATGACCGGAGCGGGCCCACTCTTAGGCAGTTAGTAGGTCCCCACTTATGTAAATTTCTGGATCTGCCACTGAACAATTATAAATATATATTATTACGTTGTTTTAACTTGAAGTAAGATGACAGTGTTGTTCCGTGTTGAAGGCTTAACTGTGATTTTGAGAAGAAGAAGAACAACTGTTACAATAAAAGCGCTGTTCTTTTATTTTTGTCGTTGCTTTTTTCTGTGCATTTATTTGTTATGCGTTTACTTTTCTACATTGGCTAGAGGTAAAGGGGGAGAGTTGAGATCTCACAAACATGTTTAACCCCGCCGCATTTTTCGCCTGTCCCAAGTCAGGTGCCTCTGGCCTTTGTAAGTCTTGTATTATTTTAATTTTAGTTTCTTGTGTACAATTTGGAAATTAGTATGGCGTTCATTATCACTGAACTAGTATATATTTGTTTAGGGGCCAGCTGAAGGACGCCTCCGGGTGCGCGAATTTCTCGCTACATTGAAGACCTGTTGGTGACCTTCTGCTGTTGTTTTTTTCTATGGTCGGGTTGTTTTCTCTTTGGCACATTCCCCATTTCCATTCTCAATTTTATTTACTTATTTTGTGCATGCAACAGATTGATACCGCATATCAATTCTATTCTAATACCCCACAGAAGATAATAGTTACACTTACGAATTATATCAAATATACTATTAAACTGTCGATTCAAAATCAAGAATTATAATCCGTTTTTTTTGTCGGTAACTTGCTAGTGAAAGAAACCCTAATATTTTGACTGTGAATGACATACTAGTAGTTAAGAGTCTTCCTACTCTTTATAATAACTTGATTATGTGACTCGATGAGACTTTACATGCAGTATTGTCGGTTATGTAATACTTATAAATAAGCATGCGTTGTCATATATAAAGAAATGGTATAATATACAAATTGCTGCAATTGCATTTATTTTCTTATTTATGAAAGGTGTATGGATATCATTAAAAAAGAATTACTTGATGAAGTTTTACTATTGTTCTTAACAGTATAGACAACCTTCTTATAAAATACACTTTAATTAGCCTGGTATCCCGGCCCGATATCTAGCTGCGCGTCGTATATATATATACTGACAAGATTAGCCAGGACCCCAGGCTAACACTTTAATGAGATAGGTTTTCGGATGTTATTGTATTTCTAACTTGTTGTCAAGCTGATTATTACAAAAGGAAACAGTTACATGTATGAGCTGTTGGCTTTTCAATTACATGTATTATCCTTATTAAAAATTAACATTGGACAATATATTTATTGTAACGAACAACTGACCAGCTAACATTTTTTTTACACATGAAAAGTTTTCAATACAGTAAAAAACATGACATAGCCAACCAAACAATGATTAAAAGACGGACATAATGCAATACAATACACAGAAAACGTTATTTCGCAACACAAACCTCGAATCAAATCGTTCATTGAACTCAGAGATTTTTCGTAACACTCGTTGGTAGTCAATGTCGTTAAACACCTCCTCGTAAAGTAGGATACTTCAAAAAGGTGCAAACTGTCTGCTTTGATCGCTGGTTTCTTAATAAGCAGATTTATTGTCAAAACAAAACAAAATCGAGCTCTAGCATCTGTCTAAATCGGTCACCAATGTTAATTTCTATATGTAGGTCAATCCATGAAGCAGATATGGCCATATTTGTGGTATTCTGTATAACAATTATGCAACCTGTTCTGGGTCTTTTTTCCGGCTATAACCAACAAAATTATCTTTTATTATTCAAATACCGAATACTTTTTGTATTAGTTATAAAGCCATCATCATTGGCTATCATTCATTTGCGCCACAGTTTTTATAGAATGTGTCATCTTCTATGAAACATAGATTCATGAAATAAGTAGTATTTTCCTTGTTAAAGAACTTATCTCAGGGTTTTAACTGTTGTGATGACACGAAAAGCCAATCGTATAACAACAATATGTCGTCTTTTTATAATTAACTAAAGAGGGCACTGACAATATCGATGCCGCTAGTGGTTTTATTGATCTCATTCTAATGTGGGTCTTAGAAAACGAATTTTTAATTTTGTTTTTAAATCTTACTCATCATAAATGCCAGAGGGTTATCTACTACTATATACTAGTATACAAGTTTCAGAGTCTACGTTTGTTGGTTCTGAGCTCATACTTAGACATTGCAGCTTGAATGGGGATAATTTTGTAATGAACGATTGTAAAGCCTTATGGTGTCAATTCTAAATAGTTTATACCTTCCATATACTCGATACCGGAGATCGTGTTTTTGATGGAGAGTTGTCTCATTGTCAATTTTACCACATTTCTTATTTTTTATCATCAGTAAACCTTACACTGATTTTTAAAAGGTACGATCATATCTCGGTCAAAATATCTTTCCATAATTTATATTTACTTTTAGATGGAAATCAAATATCAGGTATCTTATAACTATGTCAATGCACTTTTAAGTTGTTGACAGAATATTATAATTACATTCCGTGTGAAAACTACTTTGCATTTATTTTCGTGTGCCAAAAGGTTCTTTGCACCATAATATGATATAAATATACTGACAAAGGAAACACAATATTCTTTGACAATTATTTTTTTTTTGTAATCTCTTACAAGAAACTGTAAACCGCGTGCCTTTTTATGGTATCCCATACTTTGTCCTATACTGTCACTGTGTCACATTACACGTGATAGCAAGACATTTCACCTTACACGTATAAAACATGACTCATTCGAGGCCTTATTATTTGATGTCACGTGCTTGGAAAAGATGCAACAACGATAAAACATCTCACTGTTTTTCCCTGAATGAGAATAAACCCTCGAATTCAAGAACTCAAACACACTTTACAGACGCAGATAAATATCGCCAAATAAATCATATATTTTCCTAGAATAAATGTCATAAAAAAGTTTTCTCAACATTTTTTAGAATATGAGATTGAAGACTCTATGTGTCCATGTATAGATAAAATTGGGAATGGAAATGGGGAATGTGTCAAAGAGACGACAACCCGACCAAATGAAAAACAACAGCAGAGGGTCACCAACAGGTCTTCAATGTAGCGAGAAATTCCCGCACCCGGAGGCGTCCTTCAGCTGGCTCCTAAACAAATTTGTTTGTCAGCTTTTTGGTCATGAATGTTTGTCTCTAATATTTATTTAACTGTGCATTTGTATTCAGATATCGCAGATCAAATTTATTCGTTCATTGTGTAATCATACGTTTTTTGATTGAGTTAAATCTGCCAATTGATATTTTATCGTATGTTTTTCTATGTTGTGATGTTATGCTATTGTTTCGGAAAAAGGGAGAAGGTTTGGATCCATTAAAACGTTTAATCCCGCTGCAAATTTTTGCACCTGTCCTAAGTCAGGAATCTGATGTACAGTAGTTGTCGTTTGTTTATGTAATATATACGTGTTTCTCGTTTCTCGTTTTGTTTATATAGATTAGACCGTTGGTTTTCCCGTTTGAATGGTTTTATACTAGTAATTTTGGGGCCCTTTGTAACACAACACATGGTTATGTGGAATAGCATTTTATTAAAGCCCGTCTGGACCAGTGTCCATAACGGACGGTCTCCTCTATACAGTAAAATACACAAGTATATATACAGAATATAAACAGTGTCAAGGTTTCTATTAATTTGACCATTATAGTCTTAAATCAAAAGATACAGGGATGAATATCTATTAAGTTGACTTTAATTGACATGTTTTGACCAACCTGGAGATTAATGGTCAAAGAATACACATATTTTCCGTGTTTTAACTAATTGCTACATGTCACCACCTGGCCATGGTCTGCATGTTAACATGTTATATATAACCTAAAGGTCAATTGAACAACCTTTTACAAGGTCATGTTTTTCTTAATAGATATTCCCCTATTTTTATTTTATTCAATTTAATAAACATTTTTGAGAATATATAATCCTAAATATAAATATAAATATATATAATATATATTTATATATATTTTTTAAGCCATCATATTGTCACATTCCTCCCTTTCTTAAGAAATATAATTTTATATTTTAGTTAAAATCGGTGACAATATGAATGCTTGCAATTTCCCTAAAAACAACAAAAAATATTCATAAACAAAATCATTTCAAAAGTTCAACAACATCTAAATGTTCAGCAATGTATAGTTCATACAATTCTTGTGTGAATAACTAAGTTCGTAACATCAAATATCGGAACTTCTTATTTCTAGAAAAAGGTGCAACCATCAACTGCGGACCGTCTTCATAACTTTGACTCCAGTGAACTGCTCCTCTGATCGTCGTTGTCAACTCCAACAATCCATTTGTTTATCTGCAACGCCAATTCCCGTCATTAAGAAGTACTGCAATTACTCCGACCTGCATGTGATCCACCATCCATCGTCGAAAATCCAACTTGCATGTGATCCACCATCCATCGTCGAAAACTCCAACCTGCATGTGATCCACCATTCATCGTCGAAGATCCAACTTGCATGTGATCCACCATCCATCGTCGAAAATCCAACCTGCATGTGATCCACCATTCATCGTCGAAGACTCCAACCTGCATGTGATCCACCATCCATCGGCGAAAATCCAACCTGCATGTGATCCACCATCCATCGTCGAAGACTCCAACCTGCATGTGATCCACCATCCATCGGCGAAAATCCAACCTGCATGTAATCCACCATCTGTCGTTGATTTACTCCTAACTGACCTAGCTTACCTACTCTGTTAATTCAGAGTCCCTGACTAGGTTGCTCAGTTATCACCGGCTGAAACTTTACAGGCAAATCTACCTGTGATGCTGTAGAACGATTCCCTTTACCAATATAAGTTATGTGATCGTATAGTTTTATGTACATCTAATCGTCTGCGTTGTGTCCAATGATCAAAGCCAATATCCAATACTGGATAATGGTTCTTAGTGGCTGGTTCTTGTAATGGTGCAGAAGCTATTTTAACATCTCTGGAGGCAGTACCATCGCCCTCAACATTAGTTGACACCATTTGATCGCCACCAAGGTATCGTGTGACTATTTGAACCTCTCTATTACTAAATTCTCTTGGCTAAACACCTATTATTAAACTTAAGAATATTTTAATAACAAAATACCTATAAATATAGCAACAAAATGAATTAATACATTTACTAAATTTGATAGTTCAAAGTCGTCCTCAAGTTCTAACTGCTTTAATTTGAAAAAATTAAATTATCGATATGTTATCTATTTTAAATAAGAACAAAAAATAAAAATGAACTCAAATACCAAAACAATAAACTAATAAGATAAACTTTTCTCTAGTTAGGACTGAAAAATTATTTAAATAAGGTTTGACAACCAACCAACACTTTCACGGCACCAAAAATAACCACATGTAACACAACACATGGTTATGTGGAATAGCATTTTATTAAAGCCCGTCTGGACCAGTGTACATAACGGACGGTCTCCTCTATACAGTAAAATACACAAGTATATATACAGAATATAAACAGTGTCAAGGTTTCTATTAATTTGACCATTATAGTCTTAAATCAAAAGATACAGGGATGAATATCTATTAAGTTGACTTTAATTGACATGTTTTGACCAACCTGGAGATTAATGGTCAAAGAATACACATATTTTCCGTGTTTTAACTAATTGCTACATGTCACCACCAGGCCATGGTCTGCATGTAAACATGTTATATATAACCTAAAGGTCAATTGAACAACCTTTTACAAGGTCATGTTTTTCTTAATAGATATTCCCCTATTTTTATTTTATTCAATTTAATAAACATTTTTGAGAATATATAATCCTAAATATAAATATAAATATATATAATATATATTTATATATATTTTTTAAGCCATCATATTGTCACACCTTTATAGCTTGTTCTTCCGTGTTGAAGGCCGTACTTTAACCTATAATGGTTTACTTTTTTAAATTGTTATTTGGATGGAGAGTTGTCTCATTGGCACTCACACCACATCTGCCTTTATCTATATACTAGTCCAGTGATAATGAACGCCATACTAATTTCCAAATTGTACACAAGAAACTAAAATTAAAATTATACAAGACTAACAAAGGCCAGAGGCTCCTGACTTGGGACAGGTGCAAAAATGCGGCGGGGTTAAACATGTTTGTGAGATCTCAACCCTCCCCTATACCTCTAACCAATGTAAAAAAGTAAACGCATAACAATACGCACATTAAAATTCAGTTCAAGAGAAGTCCGAATCTGATGTCAGAAGATGTAACCAAAGAAAATAAACAAAATGACAATAATACATAAATAACAACAGACTACTAGCAGATAACTGACATGCCAGCTTCAGACTTCAATTAAACTGACTAAAAGATTATGATTTCATCATATAAACATCAGGCACAATCCTTCCCGTTAGGGGTTTAGTATCATACCATCATAACATATATGAGAAGAACATAACCCGTGTCATGAGTATATTTGATGTTTTCAGCTTATATATATATATATATAAAATTGAGAATGGAAATGAGGAATGTGTCAAAGAGACAACAACCCGACCAAATAAAAAACAACAGCAGAGGATCACCAATGCATATATGTTGCTCACTATCAGTAGATATTATAAGTTATATTGTGTGTTAGTGACCTAATACGAAATATATGGAATTTACTGACCCCATATATATTCTATTATGTAACTAGCACACCGTGTAACGAATTTAACTTACTGACGGATATTTGGACTAGAGGCCTATCAGAGTGATCAAGTCTTAATAAAATTGAGAAAGGAAATGGTGAATATGTCAAAGCGACAACCACCCGACCATAGAGCAAACAACAGCCGAAGGCAACCAATGGGTCTTCAATGTAGCGAGAATTCCCGCACCCGTAGGTGTCCTTCAGCTGGCCCCTAAAATATGCATAATAGTACAGTGATAATGGACGTCATACTAAACTCCGAATTATACACAAGAAACTAAAATTTAAAATCATACAAGACTAACAAAGGCCAGAGGCTCCTGACTTGGGACAGGCGCAAAATTGCGGCGGGGTTAAACATGTTTATGAGATCTCAACCCTCCCCCTATACCTCTAGCCAATGTAGAAAAGTAAAACAATAACAATACGCACATTAAAATTCAGTTCAAGAGAAGTCCGAGTCTGATGTCAAAAGATGTAACAAAAGAAAATAAATAAAATGACAATAATACATAAATAACAACAGACTACTAGCAGTTAACTGACATGCCAGCTCCAGACCTCAATTAAACTGATTGAAAGATTATGTCTTCATCATATGAATATCAGGTACAATCCCTCCCGTTAGGGGTTTAGTATCATACTATCATAAAATATATGAGAAGAACATAACCCGTGTCATGCCAACAACTGTTTTTTTAGAAATAAATGTGTTTAGTTCCGATGCAAAGACCCTATCAGTGAATCAATGTTAAAGCCAAAATATGCAATCTTTAATGACCTGACAACAGTATCGTAACTATATCCCCTTTTAATAAGTCTATTTAAAGGTTTTGTTAGTTTCTGAGGAGAATACTGACATTTTTGTGCTTTATAAAGAATATTTCCATAAAATTTTGGATGTGAAATACCTGAACGTATAAGATGTCTGCATGTTGAGTTATATTTACGAATTATTTCCTTATACCGGTGATAAAATTTAGTAAATGTTTTGACCAGTTTGTGATATCGAAAACCCTGGTGTAATAATTTTTCAGTAATACATAAATTTCTCTCGCTAAAATCTAATACATTGTTACATACACGAGCGAATCGTACAAGTTGAGATATATAAACACCATAAGATGGTGACAAGGGAACGTCACCATCTAAAAATGGATAATTAACAATAGGAAATGAAAAATCATCTCTTTTATCATAAATTTTTGTATTAAGCTTCCCGTTTATGATATAGATATCAAGATCGAGGAAAGGGCAGTGGTCATTGTTATCATTAGCTTTATTTAAAGTAAGTTCTACAGGATAAATTTCTTTAGTATACATACTGAAGTCGTCATTATTTAGAGCCAATATATCATCCAAATATCTAAAAGTATTGTTAAATTTTTGTATCAAATGTTGTTTTGATGGGTCTTTGCTAATTTTAGTCATAAATTGTAACTCATAACAATACAAAAACAGGTCCGCAATAAGTGGTGCACAGTTAGTCCCCATTGGAATTCCAATAACTTGACGATATACGGAATCTCCAAAGCGAACAAAAATGTTATCAAGTAAAAATTCAAGTGCATAAATAGTATCAAAGCATGTCCAATTGACATAGTTCTTTTGTTTATTGCTACTAAAAAATGATCTAAAAGAGTTTGAACATATGTACTCGCATTCCGACTTTTTAAATGCCCAGTTAATTAGGGATGTGAATTTTTTCTTAATAAGAATATGAGGCAAAGTGGTATATAGGGTAGAAAAATCAAAACTTTGAACAGATTCAAAATCACCAATATATGCATGCAATTTATCAAGTACTTCCAACGAGTTTTTGACACTCCAAAAGTAATTAATTCCACTATTTTCAAAGGCCTTATTTGAACAATTTATTATCAGATTTTTTATTGTACCAAGTGTACTAGTAAGTAAAACAGACAATTTAGTAGTTGAACAATGGCTGGAAGATGAAATAAATCTATATTTGTAAGGTTTTTTGTGCAGCTTCGGAAGCCAGTACATAGTTGGGACTTTCATTGTGTTTGGTTCTGCTTGTAAAGAAGTAGCTAAAAGTTTATGTTTGTTACAGATGTCGTTTTCTGAAAATGAAGTCAGTTGGAATGTTGGTGAATTCGTGATTTCCTTTTGCAGAACCTCTATATAAAATTTACGTCAAACAATAATGATATTATTAGCAGCTTTATCAGCCGGGACAAAAACAAATTCCTTGCCTAGTTCTGTTAGTTTATTTTTGATACGCGAAATAGGGTTTTTATAGTTTTTGTTGAGGGTAAAATGTTCTTTAAAATGTTGTATTCGAATATCAACTATCTTCATTACTGAATTAAAAAAAGAGTCCAAAGATTTTTTGTCAGCTTTTTCCCGTTTTACCCATTTCAAACAGTAGGCGCGGAGTGAGTCGTTGATGATATTACGACACTCATTCCAGTTAACAGTTGACGTGGGACGATATTTAGGTCCTTTACTGAGGAATGATTTTAACTCTCGGTCGCGAACGATGTTAAGGTCTCCTGTTATAACATGGGAAATTGGTCCATAGGTGTATTCTGAATTACTGCAATTACACGACATAGGTGTATTTTCAGTGATATTTACATCTTTACACAATTGGCTATAATTAAACACATATTTTCGGGTAGATTTCTTGTAAATATAACAAATGAGAGGGAGTTCCGTATTATCAAAATATCCAGGAATTTGGTCTTTAACAGAATGGTCGTTAAAAATACCGGCAATATTTACAAAATCAAAACCTTTATTGACATACTTTATTTTAATAAAATGTTTTTTATGATCTTCAGGGCGATCAATTTTTGGAAACAGTTTAGAATAACAATATGCCATTATAATTTGGACAATTTCATACTTAGGACTGTAATATGAAATTGTGTTGCAATCCTCTAAAATTTTATTTAATTTATTTATAGGTAAAGAACAAAGCTTGGTTAACAGATAATGTCTGCCGTTGTTTTTTGAAATGGAAATTAGGTCCGAAATATTTGTATGGTTGGTCCGAAATTTTCTTTGATTGCGATTTTTTCTGCGTCCATGAGAACGATTTTTACGAACAGTTTTAGAAACTATATCCAAAATGTTAACAGAATCGGTTCTTGATATATTGCCAATTCCCATGATATTATCATTAAGACCGAGAGGGTAGACTGTCTGTAATTTTTTAATCCAATTTAATTCATTTATTTTTCGTGATCGTACAAACTTGGAATGAGATTCACCAGGCTGCTTATTTACTACTTCTAAAGGTTGAACTGTTAAATATTTAATAGGATGACTGTGCTTCTTAAGATGTTGATAAATGATACTTTTGAATTTATTGGGTCTTTTAAAACGATACAGGTGTTCTTGCGTGCGTTTAGATAAATATCGCCCAGTTTCACCTACGTACTGAATACCGCATCCCGGTTTGTTTCATGTGAGTAAATAAATAATACTGTTTGTTTTTCAAGTAATATCAGTTTCAAAATTTAGAGAAAATGTGCGACCATTAAATGTGGACCTTACTGTATTGTTGGTGGAAAGACGGGGACACGTAAGTCATTTTTTGGCATGACACTTATCGATAGAAGGGTAACCACGATTTTTATTGTTAAAAACGTTAGCTATTGTAGTATTTTTAGATAAGCGATTCTGAAGATTGAGACGTGTAGATACCCTTTGAACGAGTTTAGTATTTAATATTTTTCCATTTCTAAGCTTCATATTTGTTTTTTGGTATGTAGATTTATTACAAAGGAGCAAAGACTGGCGTCCAGAATATGAACCATCACACAGTAGATTAAATTGTGTAAAAATGATAAAACTGTTCGGCTCAAGACGTCAAATGCTTATTGTCATAAGTTACCCGACAAATTTAACAAAAGATAGGGTATATCAAGGTAGCGACTGACGTATGACTAAATAGATGAATGGGGCTGAATATTAAAATACTACTTTTTGATAGATATTCCTAAAGCAATGAACATAGAGAAGTTCTCGCTCGGACACACACTCCATAATCTAGTATAATATAAGAGCATAAACCTTAAGCACGGGGAGGCACTCTACTGTCTCCACACGGCACTAAAGACAAACTCTGTAAAAAATAAAATTGAGAAAGGAAATGGTGAATATGTCAAAGCGACAACCACCCGACCATAGAGCAAACAACAGCCGAAGGCAACCAATGGGTCTTCAATGTAGCGAGAATTCCCGCACCCGTAGGTGTCCTTCAGCTGGCCCCTAAAATATGCATAATAGTACAGTGATAATGGACGTCATACTAAACTCCGAATTATACACAAGAAACTAAAATTTAAAATCATACAAGACTAACAAAGGCCAGAGGCTCCTGACTTGGGACAGGCGCAAAATTGCGGCGGGGTTAAACATGTTTATGAGATCTCAACCCTCCCCCTATACCTCTAGCCAATGTAGAAAAGTAAAACAATAACAATACGCACATTAAAATTCAGTTCAAGAGAAGTCCGAGTCTGATGTCAAAAGATGTAACAAAAGAAAATAAATAAAATGACAATAATACATAAATAACAACAGACTACTAGCAGTTAACTGACATGCCAGCTCCAGACCTCAATTAAACTGATTGAAAGATTATGTCTTCATCATATGAATATCAGGTACAATCCCTCCCGTTAGGGGTTTAGTATCATACTATCATAAAATATATGAGAAGAACATAACCCGTGTCATGCCAACAACTGTTTTTTTAGAAATAAATGTGTTTAGTTCCGATGCAAAGACCCTATCAGTGAATCAATGTTAAAGCCAAAATATGCAATCTTTAATGACCTGACAACAGTATCGTAACTATATCCCCTTTTAATAAGTCTATTTAAAGGTTTTGTTAGTTTCTGAGGAGAATACTGACATTTTTGTGCTTTATAAAGAATATTTCCATAAAATTTTGGATGTGAAATACCTGAACGTATAAGATGTCTGCATGTTGAGTTATATTTACGAATTATTTCCTTATACCGGTGATAAAATTTAGTAAATGTTTTGACCAGTTTGTGATATCGAAAACCCTGGTGTAATAATTTTTCAGTAATACATAAATTTCTCTCGCTAAAATCTAATACATTGTTACATACACGAGCGAATCGTACAAGTTGAGATATATAAACACCATAAGATGGTGACAAGGGAACGTCACCATCTAAAAATGGATAATTAACAATAGGAAATGAAAAATCATCTCTTTTATCATAAATTTTTGTATTAAGCTTCCCGTTTATGATATAGATATCAAGATCGAGGAAAGGGCAGTGGTCATTGTTATCATTAGCTTTATTTAAAGTAAGTTCTACAGGATAAATTTCTTTAGTATACATACTGAAGTCGTCATTATTTAGAGCCAATATATCATCCAAATATCTAAAAGTATTGTTAAATTTTTGTATCAAATGTTGTTTTGATGGGTCTTTGCTAATTTTAGTCATAAATTGTAACTCATAACAATACAAAAACAGGTCCGCAATAAGTGGTGCACAGTTAGTCCCCATTGGAATTCCAATAACTTGACGATATACGGAATCTCCAAAGCGAACAAAAATGTTATCAAGTAAAAATTCAAGTGCATAAATAGTATCAAAGCATGTCCAATTGACATAGTTCTTTTGTTTATTGCTACTAAAAAATGATCTAAAAGAGTTTGAACATATGTACTCGCATTCCGACTTTTTAAATGCCCAGTTAATTAGGGATGTGAATTTTTTCTTAATAAGAATATGAGGCAAAGTGGTATATAGGGTAGAAAAATCAAAACTTTGAACAGATTCAAAATCACCAATATATGCATGCAATTTATCAAGTACTTCCAACGAGTTTTTGACACTCCAAAAGTAATTAATTCCACTATTTTCAAAGGCCTTATTTGAACAATTTATTATCAGGTTTTTTATTGTACCAAGTGTACTAGTAAGTAAAACAGACAATTTAGTAGTTGAACAATGGCTGGAAGATGAAATAAATCTATATTTGTAAGGTTTTTTGTGCAGCTTCGGAAGCCAGTACATAGTTGGGACTTTCATTGTGTTTGGTTCTGCTTGTAAAGAAGTAGCTAAAAGTTTATGTTTGTTACAGATGTCGTTTTCTGAAAATGAAGTCAGTTGGAATGTTGGTGAATTCGTGATTTCCTTTTGCAGAACCTCTATATAAAATTTACGTCAAACAATAATGATATTATTAGCAGCTTTATCAGCCGGGACAAAAACAAATTCCTTGCCTAGTTCTGTTAGTTTATTTTTGATACGCGAAATAGGGTTTTTATAGTTTTTGTTGAGGGTAAAATGTTCTTTAAAATGTTGTATTCGAATATCAACTATCTTCATTACTGAATTAAAAAAAGAGTCCAAAGATTTTTTGTCAGCTTTTTCCCGTTTTACCCATTTCAAACAGTAGGCGCGGAGTGAGTCGTTGATGATATTACGACACTCATTCCAGTTAACAGTTGACGTGGGACGATATTTAGGTCCTTTACTGAGGAATGATTTTAACTCTCGGTCGCGAACGATGTTAAGGTCTCCTGTTATAACATGGGAAATTGGTCCATAGGTGTATTCTGAATTACTGCAATTACACGACATAGGTGTATTTTCAGTGATATTTACATCTTTACACAATTGGCTATAATTAAACACATATTTTCGGGTAGATTTCTTGTAAATATAACAAATGAGAGGGAGTTCCGTATTATCAAAATATCCAGGAATTTGGTCTTTAACAGAATGGTCGTTAAAAATACCGGCAATATTTACAAAATCAAAACCTTTATTGACATACTTTATTTTAATAAAATGTTTTTTATGATCTTCAGGGCGATCAATTTTTGGAAACAGTTTAGAATAACAATATGCCATTATAATTTGGACAATTTCATACTTAGGACTGTAATATGAAATTGTGTTGCAATCCTCTAAAATTTTATTTAATTTATTTATAGGTAAAGAACAAAGCTTGGTTAACAGATAATGTCTGCCGTTGTTTTTTGAAATGGAAATTAGGTCCGAAATATTTGTATGGTTGGTCCGAAATTTTCTTTGATTGCGATTTTTTCTGCGTCCATGAGAACGATTTTTACGAACAGTTTTAGAAACTATATCCAAAATGTTAACAGAATCGGTTCTTGATATATTGCCAATTCCCATGATATTATCATTAAGACCGAGAGGGTAGACTGTCTGTAATTTTTTAATCCAATTTAATTCATTTATTTTTCGTGATCGTACAAACTTGGAATGAGATTCACCAGGCTGCTTATTTACTACTTCTAAAGGTTGAACTGTTAAATATTTAATAGGATGACTGTGCTTCTTAAGATGTTGATAAATGATACTTTTGAATTTATTGGGTCTTTTAAAACGATACAGGTGTTCTTGCGTGCGTTTAGATAAAATATTTGGACTAGAGGCCTATCAGAGTGATCAAGTCTTCAATACTTTGTATTAAGATCCTACTTGCATTTGTCTATAAAGAAAACAAATGCCAACAATAGCACCTCTTTAGCTTTAAATTTATTTTATGAATTTATTTCAATCGTTCATTACATGTATTCTGTTGAATCCTTTCAGATTTCTTTTTCTTTTGTTTTGAAAGGAAAGTAACTTCGATATGCCAACAATAAAAACTTGTTAGCTTTATGTTTTATGAACTTATTCCAAACTTTTTTTCATCAATTTCTTCGTCTGTTGCATCCTTTCAGATTTTTCCTCAACACCGTGTTGTTTTTATAAAGGTTGTGGCATCGATTTTGTTTTGAAAGGGAAGTAACTCTTTACTAATCCCATATGGTAACTAACCATATATGGTAACTAACCCTATATTTTTTAGGACACCCTATATCAAATATACAAAGTCACCACGTGTAGTCCTTTAACCAATCATATCTCTATAAATCTATAGGAGGTAAGATAAAATATAATATTTATGTAATATCTCCGAAATAATGCAAACGCAACCGGACAATGTAATTGGATTTTTTTCTCTCAGTGGGACCTATAAAGTGGTGTTTAAAAACTAATTTCTTGAATAATAAGCAAACTAGAATAAAATGGAAAGCAATTCCTCTGACTCTTGGCTATTATATCATTATATGTATTACCTTATCCCAACATGTCGTGAGTAACTTAGCGTAAACAACTTGCATTGTTTGTTTGTCGCTTCTCTGTATGTCTATCGTATTTCGTGATTTCAAGCTGTATTATAGAAATTCGACAAATCCTCGTTTTTTTTTTTTATCTTTATCAGTTTTGAAATATAAAAAGCCTCTATCTTAAGATATGAGACCAGTCAAGTCAGTGATGTTTCAATATAAATGCACTTTTTGACCGTTTATTGTTATCACTTAAAAAATGCAGTTGGCATAGTTTTGAAGCATCTTTGTCCAGAATATTGCAGATGTTTAATGGTTGATAGATATTTTCGTCTGATTTTGTTAGCCTTATGAACTTTCCCTTAAGGTATTTTTGTAATTACTTTTGATACAATATTCAGTTTTTCCGTATATTAAACTATGTACTTGTACAAAGACAACAATGTGATTGATATCTTAACATACCAATTAGGAATACATATACACAGTAACATTGTAATGCTATAAGTAGAGGTCATCAGTGTTATATTTGTATTTTTCCAAGTCAAATTGATATGTCAAACATCAAGGATTTTGATTCATTATTTACAATAATTGGAGATTTTGGACCATACCAAAAGAAAGTATACTTGGCATTATGTATGATTCCACTGATAAGTTGTTTTCACATGCTTTTATCTGTATTTATTCTTGCTGCACCAGAACATAGGTAAGTACAGCGATATAATGGCTGGGTTGATATATAAAATTATGACTGTTCAGAGATTTGTCACCTCAGTAATGCAATAATACTGTTGTTTTACTCTATGCCATTTAAACTCTTCTTGAGTAGCAGTCCATTTATGTGTATACATCTGATGAGTAATGCCTTTTTCAACTGGTTTTTATAGTTTGTTCTTAATATAATGTGCTGTACTTCCGTTGTGCTGTTACACCTCTGTTCCATGTAAGGGGGAAAGAAGTGAGAGCGTTCACACAGATGTTTTAATGTTTAACCCCGACACATTTCATGTGCCTGTTCCATGCAAGCCTGTAGTCCAGTGGTGGTTGTCGTTGGTTCATGTCAGCTATATTTGTTCGCTGTAAATTGTTTTGTCATTAATTATGCCATTGTAGTTTTTCTGAATTGAATTGTTTCATATTTCTTGTCGGGTTATTTTATAGTAGACTATATAGTATTGTTTTTTCTCATTGTTGAAGGCCGTATGGATGCCTATAGTTAGAATCATTGACAATATACCCAAAGCACAAAATAAACATCGCTGAATCATCTCACTTATTGTTTACGTGCTCCATGATTCTGTGTTGATTGCTAGTCATATTCAAAATCACTATTAAAGCTTCTGCAAAAAGTAAAAACCGCGAAAGTTAGTCAGCAGGCAAAGTTTTCTATCAACAATAAATAAATCAAATATTGATTCTTAATTAATCAATATAAAAAAGCGCAAACAAAGTATATAGTATATTCGCATGCATTGGTTTAATAATTCCCAGCCTACATGAACAGTTATAACACAATTCCAGACATTCATTAAAAATCTTATTTTAGGTGCGCATTGCCTGGATGGTCAAATGATACATTTGAAATCCAAAACGAGGCTCATCGTCAGATGATCAACTTGATGATTCCTGATTCCACGGATGAAACGTTGAAATATTCACAGTGCAAGTTAATCAAGAACAATATTTCTGTATCTTGTAACCGATGGGTTTACGACAAATCTATATTCAAATCAACATTCACAAGTGAGGTAAGAAATCTAAGGTTACATGTACATGAACTTTATTGGTGGTTAAAAAAGTTTCCATTTTAATCATTATTGTTGCTCTGTTTTGGCCTTATAATGTGTTTGAGATCAATTTCGATTTTAAATTTTCAAATTGTTTATCACTAAGATCCCGTATAGACTTTAATATTCCTGAACAGTTTCACTCATACTTATTGTTGAATCCATGATGTTTACATTTCTAAAAAAATAACGTCAACTTGTCACAGACATTGAAATAAATAAAAACACGTGACAAAAATTTAAGCGTCCGAAATGCTTAAACGGATTCATGTACAGTAACAACAGCAACGCTCACCACTCAAAACAATTAAAGCTAAGGATGTTTAGATAGAGATAAGAAGGTGTGGTATGAGTGCCATCCAAGTAACAATTTGTAAAAGTAAATCATCGACTGCCATCAACATGGAGCCTTGGCTTACACCACACAGGAAGCTTAGGCGGCCCCAAAAAATGAGCTTGCTATATTGTTTTGCTCTCGGCTTTTTCGTCGTATGTTTGTGTGTTATGAATTTTCCATGTTTGGTTACTGTTTTGTTTTGTCAACAAAAAATATGTTCCAAACACTGAATTTTGAATAATAAATTTACAGATAATTATAATAGTAATCAATATTTTACATACAGTTCCGAAGATGTTTGATTTGAACATCTAACTTCTGTGACATGCCATTATAGATCATTATACCTTTCAGCAAAATTTGGTATGTACGGACGAGTTAAGAACATCGCATGCGTCAATGATATTTTTTGGTGGTGTACTAGCAGGGGCATTTGGTCTTGGTACACTGTCAGATATGTAAGTATTATATATTACTTTTTCCACCAAGTTTCTTAGAAATGTACTCATGCTGTTTGGAATTACAACAATATCAAATAAGTATTGCAAAAAATAGCTTGCATGTTCAAAAACTGTTTACATTTACAAAACCAATCTGAAAGTTGCCAAAAACAACAGATGTCGGAACAAAGATCAATTATAAGAAACACAACAGGTAGCTATACTGAAGACAAGAACATTTGAACTACATTGCATTTTGCTCAAATGTGCGACACAAGAATTCCAGTGCCCTTTGAATGTGTAGTTTCAATGAGGACTTACTACTTTGCTTCTGGGAAATGAAATAAATTTTCCGATTGAATAGAAGAATCGAATGACTACGTAAATATGGTCAGAAACCAATCATTCTAAAATCATCTGCATGATAAAAATACTGTTTGTGTTTTTTTCCTGTAGTTTTTTTTGTACAATATGGAAGCAGTATAGTATAGAATAGAATAGAATAGAATATTTTTATTTCCCAAATTACAGGGCCCATAAAGGGCATAAAATCAGATACAATTGATTTACATAATTGGTAACAACAACAATAGAGGCATATACATATATATTTTGAATATAAGCATTGGTCAGAATCAAGCTAAAAACCACATATATATTGTGAATAAAAGAATAATAAAATTACATTATACATGTATATGTATTTATTCTCAAATTATTTACTTGACTTGGTGTCAGTGTTCATACCTGATCTCCTTAATTCAAAACAGTCACAAATATAACAGCCCAGTTTTCCCATAAGAGTAACATTTTCTTGGGTCAAGATATATATATGTCAATTGATATGTTCCTGGTACAATCGACAATAAATTACAGTTGATGTGTTCGTCCGGAAAGTTTGACAAAGTAACAGGAACAAACTTATTATACATGCCAAGTTTACTAGTAAATAGAGCAGGGAAACAGGCGACCCCTTTATCTGGTAAATGACGTTACAAAGGCGCACAAAATTGACGATTTTTTCCGGTTATGGACTAACTCGAAAGAGGTTTATTGGTTCATATAACTGCAGTTTTAAGAATAACTTTTTACAAAGATACTCTTTGCAGGAAGAAATGGTAACAGAACCAATACATCATTATAAATTTTTTTATTTGACAGTGTATCTCTATTTCTAAAACTATTTCTTCTTTTTTTAAGGATAGGAAGAAAAAAGACGTTATACATGTCGAGTTGGCTACTTTTGATATCTACAATGGCTGTAGCATGGGCACCCTCGTTCTGGGTGTTTTGTGTATTAAGATTCATTGTTGGGTTTTCTTGTGCTGGATTATTTATGACTGCCTTTGTTCTAGGTAAGTATAAAGATTATTATATCAAATGAAAAACTTAAAATACTGATAACGGCTATTGCTAATTCAATTTCTAAAGAGTAAATTTTTAACAGACGTTGATGAAGTCTGATGATATATCGCTAGTCTTTGTTGCGGAGAATGAAACATCTGTGCGTTTTTTACTTAATTTGTTTAGCATAACTTGAAACCTAAGATATGTATGTACATAAGCTTTGTTATTACTGTATAAGGATCACGATTTGTCTATGTCCTTGCCCTTAATGGTCTAAAATATTTTGTGTAATATCATTCTGCGTCCATGTCAACCTTCATTGCTTATTTTAATAGCATTTTAATTTCTATCGACATATTAACACATTCCATTCTTTAAATTTGAGTTGAGTGTGCTCTGTGTTGAAGGAATCATTGTGGCTTTGAGACGAATATCTAAATTTCAAGTGCAATCAACAGTCGACGTCTTTGAAAAGGTCAGCAATTCCTGCTTCACTAGTGATACCTGTCGTGATACTCCAAATACAGTGATAAGGCGTTAACGAACTTAAAAACGTGTTTTTTCTAACCTAATAATTTAATAATTCCTAATTTGACAATGTTTATAAGTTAAAAGGGCTAATGGATGACTGTTTTATCCCCAGCGACAACATAAAACCTCTTTTTGAGTTAATGTTTTATACATGATGAAATGATAAATCAGTCTTTTATCAATAACAATGTATCCTTTTAGGCATGGAGATAGTTGGGCCTTCAAAACGTGTTTGGGCTGGTGTTGTAATAGAATATTTCTTTGCGATTGGTCTTGTTGTTCTAGCTGGGATTGCCTACGCCATTAGAGAATGGAAGTATATAGAAATAGCTGTGTCAGTACCGTCAGTATTCTTTCTGTTATATTGGTGGTGAGTTATAAATGATGTAATTCTGATGCATATTGTTTCAAAACTCGAATTGACGGGACAATTCATTTCGTCGGTTAATCTGTAGTAAATTATACGTTATCCTACATATGCTTTGTAAATATAAAAGCAAATGGAACTAAAGCCAAAAATACTTAATTCATATTCTTAGCTAATACTGCTAATAAATTGTTTTCTTTCATGTTTGTGTTTTTTGAAGATTTACATTGATACGCGATTTCATGTGTTTATGAAACTCAAATGCACATGCATTTAATATATGCAAGTTAACTGTATGAAATTGAATTCAATGGGTTTCAATGGGCATTAATTGCATATACAATTAGCATCAAAATATTCAGTTTATTTGCTAAACATCTACCCTACATCAACAACAAAAATGTTGTTGTCCCTGAACAATACGCTTTTGTTTTTTGTTTTTGTTTTGTGTAAACATTAGACCTTAAATGTTTTGATAGTAGACTTGTTATTGACAGTTCACTCAGAAACCCAATATATACTTCCACGTTACCTTTTAAAAAGCATAATTCCAATGAATGATATGTCTTTTGATATTCTTTTGATATTCTTTAATCGACGTGAAAAGCTGGATTTTCCTCTATGTGCTGGATATCCAAATAACATAAGTTTATTTATTTACTGGGTCTTCCAAAAGCTTCTTGAAAAGTTTTTCAAGTTTCTATTTCTTTCACAAATTAGCTACGCACATCCGGCCTTGCGGTCATAAAACTTTCGAGCACGTTTATTGTTCTCATACTAAAAACAAGGGTTTCGAGCTCAAATTTTGTACCATAAGTACTGAGTAAAGTTTTATAACCAAGAACTCAGAGTAAGTTGTCAAACTACCTACATCTAGGCGATTTAAATGAGATCAGTGTGCTACAAACAAATCCAAAGTTACAAATCTAAAAGATCTATTAAATAAACCAGAGAATCACCATTTGTATCTTGCAATATTATTTTGCCATATGCTTTTCCGTTGTATGATTATATGTTATGAGCATCCCTTGGTTTTGCTTACTGTTTCGTTATATCAACACAAAATCTGCTCCTAATACTAAATTTTAAATTGCTCAAAAGTTTGATAAACAAAAGTACTTCATTTTATGTTAACTTCCTTTCCGTTATATCTTGTTGCCCAATAGGTTAGTTCCTGAATCACCAAGATGGCTGTTATCACAGGGAAGACATGAGGAGGCTGAGAAGATTATCAGACAAATTGCAAAAGGAAATAACGTTACTTTACCAGAAAAGGCATTGGTGAATCTTGAAGCGGACAAGTCAACAACCGGACGGGTTTGGCATCTGTTTACTGATCGGGTTCTTCTAATCAGAACATTAATCATCTTCTTTAATTGGTAACTCTAATGTTTAAATGATTTCAGGGTTTCATAACGATTGTGATTTTTTTTGTAATTTCAGTACATTATGAGACTACAAAATATGCCGTGTTTGTTTTAAATTGTAGAGACTTTCCTTTTTATATTACTAATATGATGAATGTTTCAGAAAAAAAGTTTCTCCGCTAAACTACTAATTAATAAATTTTATTTGTATAAAAAAAATTTAAAATCGTTTACAATCCGCTATATTTATAATATATCTATGAATAAATTGTTTGGTATTGTGATACTACAGGCAAATAATAAAAGTTCGGGTAAATGATGTTCAATAAGCAATTTCTATGGTAAAGCTATGGATATTAATCAAATAAGAACACTATTGCAGTGAAACAGATAACAGGATCTACAATAAAATTATTCATAAAACCAATGACGTTATTTTATATATTATTATTTCTGTACTAAATAATGAGATTGTATATTTGGCTTTGGTTGGTCAATTTAAATATATTATTAAAAAAAAACAATCTCAAATGTTATTGTCATCGTTTTCAGGTTGGTAGTCAGTATGGGGTACTATGGTCTCTCCTTGAATACTGGAAACCTGAGTGGAGATTTTTATTTAAACTTCTTTCTCTCGGGACTGGTAGAATTTCCAGCATATACGTTATGCCTGGTGTTTCTTGACAGAGTTGGAAGAAAGAAATTACATGTCAGTTGTTTTGTTGGAGGTGGTTTAGCATGTATATGTACTATTTTTACCATGCTGTATGCTGACGAAAGTACGTATTATCTAGGGAACATATCGTATAATAAAAAACAATCTTTGAATTGTTTTGATTTTCTTTTATTTTTCATTTTTCGTTTGAGTGATACTTGTCTTTGAGCTCTGGATTATTTACGAGTTTGGCTGTTCCTCTGGTATCTTTTGCCCTTCTATTAAGAAGAATGCTGTAATTTACACATAGTGTATATCTCCTTTCATTCAGATTCACAAATAGTGGTTCAACAGTAAAAACGCTAATAAAGACTTATTTATATTACTGATATTGCATTTTTAAAGATATAATTAAATCATCTTTTTTGACAAGAAAATTGAAACACTGTTACACTCTGTACTGTGTATATTAAAAATACGATTTATATGATGCAAATTAAATTCCTTTTAGAAATTTGAAAATTGAATGCATTTATGTAGAAAATCGGAATCTTTGTATAACATCTCACTCTCAATAATATACTGGGAAGAGAGAATTTTGCGTCAACCAATCGGATCCCATAGATACAGTAATACTGTCTTGAAAAATTGTCAATATGTTACAAATTTAATCAATTTGCGTTAAAACCTTAGTACAGATTAAATTCAATCTAACAAATAATATATTTCTCTACATTAATTTCATCTGCAGGCTTACAACCAATAACAGTTACGTTAGCTATGATTGGTAAAATTGGCATTGCTGCGGCGTTTGCGGTAATTTATGTATGGTCAGCAGAAATTTACCCGACAGTTGTCCGGAATGCTGGTATGGGTGCCAGTTCAGCATGCGCTCGTATTGGAGGCATGGTATCACCATATATTGCTGACGTTGTAAGCCATAAAACTCCATTGTATAGCTCATTTTAATTCAGTTTATTTATTTCTCACAAGGTCTGTTGCATATTTACTCAGTTTCATTATTTAGGTTTTCTAACAGAAAAGTATTTTACGATTTCATCAGCTCTTGCAATTTCAATCATTTTGGCCTCGAGCATAAATGAAGAGACATGTATTGTCGAAATTCACACACAGTTTAGTAAAATTGGTACAGCTTATGTTATACAAATAGTACTTTATAGTCAAAAGGATCCTAGTACAGTACTAGTATGTTAGCAGCTTGAATGTCGGACAAATAATGCTTAAAAGAAAAAGACAAATAGGACAGTCTCCAAATAGATTAACATGAATTGTAACTCTAGAAGCATTTGTGTCTGTGAATTTAGATCTGGAACAGCAACAAATTTCTACTTTTTAGAAATAAAAAGATGTGGTTGCACACCCAAAGACAGGGGGTTCGAGGGGGTCGTACCAAACCCCTTTGAAAACAAATAAGCACTGTTGTTTTTTATTTGGCCGGGTTGTTGTCTCTTTGACACATTCCCCATTTCCATTCTCAATTTTACTGTTTAAGTCGACGTTCTGTTTGTATCGTAACTAAAAAAGTTGAGTGTGATTGTATCGACCACCATTGGAAATTCCTGGCTACGGGCCTGGTATAAGTGCCAATGAGGCAACTCTCGACCCAAGCAACAATGTGTAAAAAGTAAACAATTATAGGTCAAAGAACGGTCTTCAACACAGAGCCTTGGCTCACGCCAAAATCTTTTTCAAATAAATTTATAACAATCATATTCTATTTAATTAAAGAGCAAAGTTGTGGATGGTCATCTAGGTAGAGCCTTACCATTAGTTATATTCGGTGGGTTCTCAGTCCTCGCAGGTCTTTTATCATTACTACTGCCAGAAACACTCAATCACAAGCTTCCAGAAACAATACAAGATGGAAAAGAATTTGGAAAGTAAGTCTTGACTAGCCTTAGTTTTTTTGCAGGTATTTTACAATGAATATGAAAATTTTAATTCGGCATCGAGCTATGTGTTTCTAAATGTAACAATGGCATTAGCATTCATACCAACATGTGCCTCAATTAATAAACAACACGTTAAAAGCCATAGCCATATTTTTTAAGAAATAACCAGACCCAAAAGACGAAGAAACTTCTACGTTGAAGGCCGATCCAAAGTGTGTTCAATGCTTCATGTTTATTACCTCACATACATTTTGTTATAAAAATGCTTTTATAAAATACTAAAACAAACATTTGTGAGCAAATGAATTAAATTCATATTTGACTACCACTAATCTAATGATACTTCAAAAGCTTTATATTTCATTGTGGCGTATTTAGTTGTAAATTTATCTGTAATCTTTGCACTAGTATTTGTACAAGAACAAATTATCAATCTTTTAGTACATTTTGATTATTAACAAAAATAACGAACATCAAGACAATTTTTATCTTTGAAACTTATGTATGATTTTAGGTTATGTGTTCTCACAGGAAATGTTTAATTTTTTTTCAGGAAGGAAAACAAATATTTCCCAAGTAAATCCTATTCCAACCAAGCCTTTGCTACCGACGACAATATTTCTACTACAAAAACTGAATCTTCTAGATTGTAGAGCACTGATGCATTGTTAATTTTTTTTTATTATAATTTTTATGATTAAAACTTTTATAATTTTTGGTGTTTTTTTTCCGGTAACAGTCTAGATAATCATTTCCTCGAAACACAATTACAGAGCGAGGGTGTAACTGGAATGCTCGTACATTTTTCCAATATGGTCTGGAGAAAGTAATCAGTGCACATATTTAAAAGGTACATTACAAATTCATGTAATAATGCCAATGACACAACTTTCCATTCAAGATACAATATAGTAAAAGTAAGCAGTTATAGATTACATTACTGCCTTCAACACAGAGCCTTGGCTCACACTAAACAGCAAGTTATAAAGAGCTGTAGAAAGTAAACAGTAACCGGGTTACTTTGGAATGAAGAAAAGTACTCAATCTTGTCTTTATATTGATTCCAAGTAATGCTGAGATTGAGTTGAAACCATTATTGTTTACTTTTGTGAAGACTGCATGCTGACATGATTACGATGCATTCTTGAGTAGGTTTAATTAGCTGTATTCACTTTTATTAGTACATAAGATTGCAAAAACTACAACTTGCGTATGCTTTAGGATGGGGGTAAATTCAACCTGGGTACCTTTTAAAGCAGCTTTAATTTCATTATAAGCAAATAAACTCATCATAGTAACCAGGTTTAAATTTTCTATTTACGTCAGACGCGCGTTTCGTCTACAAAAGGCTCATCAGTGACGCTCAAATCCAAAAAAGTTGAAAAAAAAGGCCAAATAAAGTACGAAGTTGAAGAGCATGAGGACCGACATTGCTAAAATCTAAGGTAATCTATACCTGAGGTAGAAAAGCCTTAGTCTTCCAAAAATTCAAAAGTTTTGTAAACAGTTAATTTATAAATATGACCATATCAATGATAATTCATGTCAGCGCAAGTGCTGACTACTGGGATTGTGATACCCTCGGTGTATTAAAACCCCACCAGCAGTGGCATCAATGGTTGTATAAATAAACTCATCATAGATACCAGGTTTAAATTTAGTAATTACGCCAGACACGCGTTTCGTCTACAAAAGGCTCATTAATTTTCTTTAATTTAGTAATCTTTACCTAAAAGTTACCAGCGTACACAGGGTATGTTCTTATAGTACCAACAGTGGACGTTTATATCTTCATAAAATCATAGTTCTATGGGGAAAATGATTTTACTATCTAGATTTGATAAATCCGATAATCCACAGGTACCAATGTAAGAATTTATATGCACAGACACCTATATTTAACCATATATATGTCTATTTCTTATATTGTATTTCACCGAATCATTTCATGGTATTTGAACTGTCACTGAAAAATGTAGGTAACTATCATAAAAGGTCATCTGTTATCTATCTCTTGTTTTTATATTTATAGCGTATCATAAACAAATATATGTATATCTTACTTGACGAAGGTTTAAATTTAGTAATTACGCCAGACACGCGTTTCGTCTACAAAAGACTCATTAATTTTCTTTAATTTAGTAATCTTTACCTAAAAGTTACCAGCGTACACAGGGTATGTTCTTATAGTACCAACAGTGGACGTTTAAATCTCCATAAAATCATAGTTCTATGGGGAAAATGATTTTACTTTCTAGATTTGATAAATCCGATAATCCACAGGTACCAATGTAAGAATTTATATGCACAGACACCTATATTTAACCATATATATGTTTATTTCTTATATTGTATTTCACCGAATCATTTCATGGTATTTGAATTGTCACTGTAAAATGTAGGTAACTATCATAAAAGGTCATCTGTTATCTATCTCTTGTGTTTATATTTATAGCGTATCATAAACAAATATATGTATATCTTACTTGACGAACGTGCAATTCTTGTCTAATAAATTTCTAATATGGATGTGGATTCGACGTTTGAAATAGTTGGTGAATTTGGACCATACCAAAAGAGGATTTATTTTCTATTATGTTTGATGCCGTTTATGACGTCATTTCATACACTTTTATCGTCATTTATTCTAGCAACGCCTGATCATAGGTCAGTTGTTTTTAATGTTTGTAAAAAGACTTGAACGAAAGTAAACATGGTAAAGTCATTTATATTTAGACTATTATATAACATACTTTGCAAAGATTTGTATGCACTATGATTATATATTTAGTAAGACGTATTTCTCAAATTTGGATGGATTGTTCATAATAACAACCGTATCGACTAAAAACGAATTGCAGTCGGAATAAGGGTGTAGGACCCCCGACCCCCTTATGAAGCTTCATAATTGATAAATGCATAGGTTTTTACAAGGATCACTAGAAGTGTTTGCTTAGCAGACGCCATCCCAATGACCCCACCCTTTTTCAAAATCCTGGAACCGTATCTGAGTTGTATTCTTAAAGGGAAAGTTTGAATTGTAGATTTTAGCATTAAACACTGCAAATTTTACTGTACCACGTGTGCATTTCGAGATGCTGGAACAAAAATGTCCGAAACCTAGTACAAATATTGAAAACCAGAAACAATCAAAAAGAAAACAAAGAATAGGCCAATCTGGACTAGGAATCATCTATATGATGGAGCTTTATTCCTAATTTTCAATTTATTACCTTAGCTTTATAACAGCAAATGTTAATAAAATAATATAATTTTGATGATAAAAGTAATAGAAACCCAAACGAACAGAGAAGCTCTTGTATAGAACTCAAGTATCAAAACACCAAAAATAACAGTTAATGTAAGAAACGGTAGGTCATGTATCGACATTATATAATGTACAAAGCAAACCCCTATAGTAAGATAAGAAATATTCTGTCATGAAAAAATGTTAAACAATTCAAACCAGTAAACCAATAGCCTAATTTCTGCATTATACAGGTATTTCATGCATTATAAAACCACGGGTTCTAGAAATTTTTGATAAAATCGTATTGGTTAAAAAAAAACCTTGACATATGCTACAATAAGTGAAAAAGTTATATTTATATACTAGTATATTTTGTTAATTTCACCAATACAAAATTGATTTCTAAATTAAAGAAAGAACAAACCATAGTATCTTTTTATAATCTGTTTTCAAATTAAACATGCAAACTTTTCAAACATTGGTATATTATTGTATGTTCATTTATTGGCTAAGTCCCCAGATTCAAACTATTATGGGAATCCATCAGGCAAAAAATTATTGGGAAAATTCTTTAACAAAACTGGAAACTGAAACGAGCATATATAGATATAAGAAGATGTGGTATGAGTGCCAATGAGACAACTCATCATCCAAGTCACAATTTATAAATTTAAACCATTATAGGTCACGGTCTTCAACACAGAGCCTTGTCTCACAACGAACAGTACGCTATAAAAGGCCCCAAGAAATAAAAAAAAAAACATTCAAACGGTAATATCCAATGAAAATAGTTGAATGCTGCACCATATGTAATATTTTACAAGATCATCTTTGAATCCCAATATGAAGCTTTTTGCACTGAAGGAGCTTATATTTGTTTGTTTGAATTTGGTATAGTCAATGTTACGAATTACATGTTTCAGATGCGCACTACCTAATTGGCCGAATGATACATACAAAATACAAAGCGAGGCTCACATGGAAGACGTTAATCGGTCGATTCCACTATCATCTGAAGATGGATACCTTTACGATGGATGTACAATATATGGTAATAACAGCAAACTCGTAAATTGTGAGAAATGGGTCTATGCCAAGACTGTTTTTGAATCAACCTTTACAAGTGAGGTATTTAGCAACAATTCTTATTTATATAAACAACTTTGTTTTTAAATTTAGAGTATCTAAATTTTGTAATAAATACATAGTGTTTATTCTATAATTGAAAATATAATCTTTAAAAAAAAAAAATTGAAATTATTCTGATGCACCAAACGCAAGTTCGAAAATTAATACCAGATACCAGGAAATAAAGAACAAAACTGTAGAGAGCAATATTCCAAAAAAAAGAAGATTAACAAGGACACAAAACCTCTGTGAGTCGTTTGAATAACGTAAGAATTAATACAACTTTATATTAGTAAAGCTGAAAATCTATGGGGTCTTGGTTTCATTGTAGAAACATTGAATTTCCTGCTGAAAAGTTTATGCTTCCTGTTCAGTGATAAATCGCATCCAGGGAAATCCTCTATTATAGTTTAAAAAAAACACACTGTTTTGATAGGACCGACGATTCCCGTGTCGATGCACCCGTTTTCGCACTCTTTGGAGAATATTTTTATTTGAATCTTATAAAAATTGTATTTGAAATATTTGACAGTTGGTAAAGCACGGCTGCCATTTATCTATATAATTTATAAGATTTATAGTAATTATTACAAGAGGTCAAAACAAGTTCTTACAATATCTTAGAAATTCAAATACATTTAACAGAAATTATATACGGTCCAGTATCTACAACAAATTGTCAGAGAACAAGTGTTTATACATTTTAGGTATTCATTGTATTTACACACCTATGCATGCAAAGTTCCATATTTATACTTTTAAGTATATTTTTTATTTATAACTGTTATACCGCCCAGATATCGTAAGCATATACATTTTAATTTTTTTTTGTTTCTGTTTGTCATCACTGTATCATTCTAATTTGTTTACTTAGCAAAATTTTGTTTGTGATGACGAGCTGAAAACTTCCCATGCGGCCATGATATTTTTTGGTGGAGTTTTGGCAGGAGCACTAGGATTCGGATCTTTGTCTGACCTGTGAGTTAAAATTTAATTTCCAACTTTGATCTTGGTTAGAAGATGTCGGCACATTAAGTATAATTTATTGCAATGATTGTTTTACTTGTATACGTGTGGTTTTCCTTTTCCGATCATCAACGCAGGTTGTTTTGTCTCCATAATATATTTTGTTATTCTATTGAGTTTTAAGCAGGTTTATCATGGGAAAAATAATTCACTAAGTTATCTGATATCAGATCATATTGACTGCGGTTTGTTAAAAACTGTTCAGACGCTTCGATCATTTTGCCTTTTCAAATATGTTCAGTCTATTACAGAACCTAAACTTTAACTTAATTCGTTGACGCGTTGCATTTGCACCGATCTGTATCACTTGCGCCGATTTTGTCTTTCTTTCTTTTGCGCCGGTTGTGTACAGTCAGGTATATTACAGGCGAATGGTACTTAGTATTTATGATTTATAAACCTCTGACGTTAGTCAGTTGTACATATGTTATGATTTGTTAATTATAACATGTTGTCCACTACTCACAACGGAGAATTGAAAGTAGGTTTTCTAGCTGGATAATTCAATTTCTTAGATAAAATCATTCTGTTTTCATCCACTAAGATCATGGAGTAAAATATATTCACAGCATTCAGAAGCATATTAACATTACAATCCATACACATCTGTTTTGCCGAGTATTTATATGCTACACATCTGATGTATTCCTTCCTCCAACTACAAAATAACACTCACTTGCAATTTATCTGTACTCAGTTAGCTCAAATGAAAGATCATTGTTTTTTTTAAACGGCGCAAATATCACACTTCCGCCTGTGTATACATAATTGTCATAAAAAAACGATTAAACAAAACAGGATTAGACGCAGTGGGGAACGTGTACACTAAAATTGCCGAGGGAAACATTTAAAAAAAAAAAGGAATTAGCAATGTCCTGTTAGCTGATGTGTAGTTTCTTACTGAAAATCTTAACATTATTGTGTTCCATGTGTTAATATGTCCTACCTGTTGTTTTATATGGTAACACAAAGTACTGTCATATTGTTATTTATTAGATACATTGATTTATTGTTTTCTGAAATATTATTTCTATTAGTTTAGGACGAAAAAAGACATTTTATTTTGCTGTGTGGTTACTTCTCGTATCTAGTTTTTCATTAGCATGGGCGCCATCATTCTGGGTGTATGGACTTTTAAGGTTTATTATAGGAATGTGTACTTCTGGATTGTATATGGTCCCTTTTGTACTTGGTGAGTATTGTTAGTGAAATAATTATATTAAATTCGTTGGAGCTTTCTGTGGTGTGTAATACATTGGCCTAAAAGAGGGACGAAAGATACCAAAAGGGACAGTCAAACTCATCAATCTAAAACAAACTGACAACGCCATGGCTTAAAATGAAAAAGACAAACAGACAAACAATAGTACACATGACACAACATAGAAAATTAAAGAATAAACAACAAGAACTTAACTAAACTTCTATACTAGTAGTTATAAAAATGTGCGAAATTTGTTCAGAAATTATAAACATAAAAAAATATAAGTGTAGTTCTCAGGATGATTACAACAGAGGCCTTATCAGGCTCCTGTATTTCGTTTGAGGATTATGAATTTTTAAGCTTGTTAAGTTTGTTTTTTTCTTTTAAGCGATAGTCTACGTTATTATGTATTATACTTTGTCCTTTTTTCATGTTATTACTAGTTTATAAGACGTGTATTTTTGTTTTGTAGGCATGGAATTAGTAGGTCCTTCTAAACGCGTCTGGGCCGGGATTGTTATATGCTACTTCTTTGCTGCTGGTCTTGTCGTTTTAGCTGGCGTCGCTTATTTCATTCGGGATTGGGTGTACCTAGAAATAGCTATTTCTATACCATCCATATTTTTTCTTTTCTATTGGTGGTAAGTCACTTGTGAATTTACAAGCTATGTCTAAATTAGTAATTTGTGAAATGCATTTCCTGAAAAAAAGCCAGAATGCGTTACAATAACATGTAAATAGTATATGTAAATAAACACAGTAAATGCTGACGGTAGTTCCTTTCATTGAATATCTAAATGCATGTTTGAACGTTGATTGTTACAAATGGATCTATACTACATTTCTACCATAATAATGATTATCCCCGCTCGATTCGTTGTGTGTGTCACTCGATTTATTGTTTCTTTTTAAACACATGGTAAAGCTGAGTGTTGGTTTACTGTTCATTAAAATAGTCTGTTCTTACATGTTGAAAGTAGATAACGAAACTGGATAGAAGTTAGAATTCATTTTCTTTTATGAGATGAAAAACATAAACAATTAAGATATTACTTTGCATACATTTCTGGTTAGAGTGTAAATGCGAAATACATTTTGATTAAAGTGGTGCACCATCAACGCTTTTTTGTCATCTCATTGATAAATAGCCTGTCTTTTTGTATGTTGGCGTTTGTTTCTGTAACAGATCAGTGTTTCTGTTGTTCCATTAATTTTCCCTTGGTTTTTATTTTGGACGGACCTAGATTTAGTTCAGTTAAATCGATTAATGCCTATTGAACAGTATTATACTATTGCTGTCTATATTTACAACCACATGAAATAAGAGAAAAGGAGCATTCAATTATCAAAATCATATTTTATTGATTAAGATTTTAATTCAGATTTTCATTTGATTACCAATGTATTGTTGTTATGTGCAGTCATATATGTTCAAATTAATTTTAAAAAAATGGCATGCTTTGCGATTGTTTCTTTTTTTCATAATAACGGAATGGTATGATATGTCTACGTAATTGTCAAGTAATGTTTTATTTTTTTATTATGTATGAACAGGCTAATTCCAGAATCACCAAGATGGTTGCTTTCGCAAGGCAAACACGAAGAAGCAGTGAAAATTCTCAAAAAGATAGCTAAAGGCAACAACAAGAACGTTGATGAAAAGGCTTTTGGTAATCTGACTGTCCAAGAAGAGCCGTCTGGTCGATTTTGGCATCTCATTGATAACCCAGTTCTTTTCAAAAGAACTTTGATAATTCTTATCAATTGGTATGTACTGTAAGGTTTGTAGATATAAATAAATTTAAAAAAAAACCTTCGATCACACTCAAAACTTTCAATAAGAAATTATAAAATACCAGTATCTTCGCTTGAATGCAAAATGTGTTGTGTGGGGGTGGGGGGGGGGGGGGGGCTTTATGTGTGTTTACATATCGTATGTATGGTCTGTTCTGGAAAAGGAAATGATATCTCACCCCTGCACTTGCAATAGTATTCAAACTCTCTATCATTCTCCTTTACAAATTACGAAATTCATTATTTAATGTCTATGAATATACAATTTCTGATTGAGTTAAGCCGTCCAATTGATATTTTATCGTATGTTTATCTATGTTGTGATATTATACTATTGTTTCAGAAAAAGGGAGAAGGTTTGCTACCATTAAAACGTTTAATCCCGCTGCAAATGTTTGCACCTGTCCTAAGTCAGGAATCTGATGTACAGTAGTTGTCGTTTGTTTAAGTAATTTATACGTGTTTCTCGTTTCCCGTTTTTTTTATATAGATTGGACCGTTGGTTTTCCCGTTTGAATGGTTTTACACTAGTTATTTTGAGGCCCTTTATAGCTTGTTGTTCGGTGTGAGCCAAGGCTCCGTGTTGAAGGCCGTACATTGACTTATAATGGTTTACTTTTTTTAAATTGTTGTTTGGATGGGGGGTTGTCTCATTGACACTCACACCACATCTTCCTTTGTCTAATTAGTTACATTTACCCTGATGACACCGCTCTTCATCGCCAGTAATCCTGCATAAATGACTGTGAAATCCTAAAAATCACATATAGTACTGTAATTCCTAACTCCGTAATTGCTATTTTTCAGGATGTTTGCAAGCATGGCTTATTATGGTTTGTCGTTGAATACAGGTGATCTTAGTGGAGACTACTATTTGAATTTTTTCTTGTCTGGCCTAGCCGAATTTCCAGCATACACAATTTGTTTGTTATTACTGGACAGAGTCGGAAGAAAGACACTTCATGTATCTTGTATGGTTTTTGGTGGCATCTTTTGCATATGTGCTATTTTTCCAATGCTGTATGCAAGTGAAGGTAAATATTACATTAATTACAGAAAACCAACGCCTGAGCAACATGAACTTCTAAAAGAAAGGAGTTTGATATCAAGCTTAAGTTAAATTGCATGATTCTGCAACAAAACTTATTTTATCATTATTTTTTTGCTAGCGGGGGGGGGGGGGGTTATAATCCCTAAATTTAAGTCCAAAGAAAGGCAACAGTAGTATACCGCTGTTTCAAAAGTCACAAATCGATTGAGATAAAATAAATCGGGATTAAAAAATAAAACCGAGGGAAACACATCAAATATCAGAGGATAAGAACGAAAAACAGTTACACTGAAGTGCAACAAAAACAAACCGCCAACAAGCAAGAGATCCAAATAGGTTGTCTTTGTGGTCTGAATAAAATAATCAAACAAAGGTAACGTCTTTGTAATAATTATAAAAAACAAATGAACGTTTGTAATAAAAAAAAAAGAGGAGAAAACAAGTCATTTACTGTAAACCATCAAAAACATATTCAGCTTTCATACATGTATAAACAAAAAAAGTCGTAATTAATTGTTTTGTTTTCATCAAATGGCTTTTACTTTTTCATCTCAGAATAATTGACATTTTATAACTCACAACATTTACATAGAATTATAATATTAACGTCACCATTGGAAGAAGAAAAAAACGAATTTCTGCACGATTTATCTTCAAACGGGCTGTTCGACACCATGTTACATCGCACAATGGAGTTATTATGGCGAAGGAGTGCTTTCCTTCAGGAAAAGTGGTAGAGATGGTGCAACAGTTTGTTTGTCTAGAAAATAATGTATCATTCATATATTTCATATTCATATCATAAAAACGCATGTATTTGATTAAGACTTAAATTGTAGATCTTCAGCCAATAACTGTAACGTTAGCGATGCTAGGAAAAGTTGGCATAGCTGCTGCGTATGGTATAATATATATATGGTCAGCTGAGCTTTATCCAACTGTTGTAAGAAACCAAGGAATGGGATTAAGTTCAACAATGGCTAATACTGGAGCTCTTGTTTCGCCTTATGTTGCAGATCTTGTAAGATCCTGTCATATTTTCAATATTTGTTGTGTTTACAATTTCCTTGCAAAAGTTACCATCAGTATAAATTAGAATAACTTATAAATTTCGTGTGTTGATACTTTTCTAGATGAACCTTCCTCTGTTCTTTCAAAATTAACATTTAGAATATAAGGATGTATGAATTAAAACCGGAATACATGAGGAGTTTTATCATTTAAAGGGACATTGAATGCCTCATTCATCTACAGTCAACATAGTTTTTTTTACTTTATATATATATTTGTTACAATATATATATATATGTCAGCACAGCATCACTGATAAATGAAATGGTAATAGCGTAGGTACAAACAAAAAGTAAAATTACAAAAATACTGAACTCTGAGGAAAATTCAAAACGGAAAGTCACTTATCAAATTGCAAAATCAAAAGCTCAAATACATCAAACGAATGAACAACTGTCATATTCCTGACTTGATACATGTATTTTCTTGTGTAGAAAATGGCGAATTAAACATAGTTTTATAGCTAGCTTAACCTCTCACTTGTATTACATTTGCATCAAATTCCACCACGTGCTGGTAAATGAGAAAACTATTTGAAAATTCAGCGCGTTCGAAGTGGCTATCTCGATTTTCCTGCTTCCGGAACTACACTATATAAATTAGCCATAAAACGTAATCAAAGATTAAACATACGTTATAAAAGTACCTGTACATGATTTGTCACAATACCTGTCGGAAACATTATAGACCTATACTAATTTTTTAGAAATGCGGTTACATTGATGAAATATACGAGAAATATGGGGGTTTTTTTTAAAAGGATATCTTTTAAAAACTATAATTATCTCATTGTCTACATATTTTGTGTAATACTTAAACTTGTCCAACGACATCTGGTCAATGTTAGTAATCACGTCTGATACGGTGCTTTTTGTCCGCAATTCGCTTTTTGTCCGCTTTTGCTTTTTGTCCGATAATTTTGCTTTTCGTCCGAAACTTTTGCTTTTTGTCCGTTGCTTTTTGTCCGTTTTGCTTTTTGTCCGATTATTTTGCTTTTTGTCCGAAACTTTTGCTTTTTGTCCGTTGCTTTTTGTCCGTTTTGCCTTTTGTCCGATTATTTTGCTTTTTGTCCGAAACTTTTGCTTTTTGTCCGTTGCTTTTTGTCCGTTTTGCTTTTTGTCCGATAATTTTGCTTTATGTCCGATATAAAATGTGTATATTTTTGGCAGGTTTCATTTTGAACTTCAAAATACCATGTCCTTTTAGGAGTTAAATACAGACCATACTCACATTATAAATGATTTGTACATGAAATTTCATGTCTTTTACAGTATATCGCATTACCGTCGTTCACATATGGATGGCGAAGCTTTAAATATGGCTTAATCAAGAACTTATAATTAAATGAATTGTATATTATTTGTTTACGATTGTTCAAACAAAAATAAGCGAATTATGTTATATATAATTAAATGTATACATGATTGATTTAAAATTATTATATAGAAATATATATAGTTAACATTCGATATATTTGTCATATTTACGTATCCGAAATGAATAATAATGATTTTTATCTCAGAATAAAGCTGTTTTGGGTGATGTCGGGAGAGCTTTGCCATTTGTGCTGTTTGGTGGCTGTGCATTGCTTGCTGGTCTTCTAGCCTTGATGCTACCTGAGACACTCAACCAACACTTACCAGAAACAATTGAAGATGGAATAAACTTTGGAAAGTATGTCTTCAAGTAATGTTGATCTGAACACATTATATAACATAATTCAATCAATACTAATGATATTCCCTATTTGAATTTTTAAAACAAGAATTCTTTTATGTACAAAATAATACCATCTTCCAAGGCAATCTAGTTCAAAATTATATATATTCCCTTTTAGATTATGTTTTGATTTTAAAAGTTCACTCATTTTATAATCAGAATCACCATGTTGGCTTTAGAATATGTGAAAGGAAAGACGATACTAAGGGTGTAAAATTCAAATTTAGATCAAACCGGGACGTCACAACGCATTTGATATGACATAGCCTCATTAAGGATTTGTGAGGATATGAAATCTATATATGGTTAGTTCGGGAGATTTTACTCAATAAAGCTGGTTTAAAGTGTGAATCCATTCAAGTCAATGTCTTAGAATAAAGATATTACGTTTTTTATGAGTTACTGCATTTATAAATATCGCTTCCAGTCAATCAATAACAGTTCAATCGCTTTTCGAACAATTCAATATTAATTATAATAATTTTGTTGTTTACAATGGTAAAAACAATCGCCTTCAACAGTTTGAAATTATAAATTATACTCGAAAGAAACGAAGTGTCCTAAAAGTATTAAATCCTACAAATACCACATGACTAAATATTGCTAAAAGACTAAACATGTGATACTTATTTATTGTTAAACAAGTTAGGATTAGTTCAGATTTCAAATTGTACATATGTTTTTGTTGAAGAGATATATCTACATCTTAAATTTTTTTTCTTTTTTCTTTTTTGTTGTTGTTGTTTTGCTTTGTACTTTTCCTTGAACTATCCCAGAATATTCTGAAATGTTAAATACCAAGAAACTTTGAATAGGGATAATATTAATATGTATGAGTTTTGTTTTGGGTTTTGTGTAAAGGTAATTCCATATAATTCACATATTTATCTTTGATTAATGAATGTTGTAATAAAGAAAATGTAAATATTTGTAGATTTTAACCCTTATTTATGATCAACTTGTTTTTACCCCAAAAAAAACATTTATTTTTCTTTCAGGATTCCAAACAACAAATATAAATCAGAAAAAATGGACAATTCTGTAAATTCTCCTGGCCTTGACATCAACGAAGGAGTATACTCATCAACATTATGATTTTATTATATTCATTACTCATTACTCTGCCTGACTATTTCTATATAAGACGAAAGCAGACAAATATGTAATTTTAAACAGACATGACGTAGCCTTATTTTCGACAAGCCTTCTTCATGGTGCTTTATATTTAGTTTAGAAATATCTAAAGAAATAGATTATTTTCGACTAACTGGAGTGTGTTTTCAACTTCGTTCAACCATAAACCAATATAATGAATGTCCTACATAACCGAGCTCAATACTGATTTATTTATACTGGATTTGCTGGTAAAACTCCGCTTTTTGGGAAATATTACTTTCTAAAGCTTACATTTGCAATGTACTGATTGAATAATAACATATAATAGGTATAAACACATTTGATATAAATGTCAATGAGACAACTCTCCATCCAAGTCACGATTTGTAAAAGTAAACTATTATATTAGGTAAAAAAAATATAAACACATATTTCAAATATTTTTAGCATTACTGAAAATGAATTTAAGAATGTGGCTGTAGTTAAAGGGATCGTCTTGTTCAGTCTTTAGTTACCTATGTTATGTTTTTGTACTTTTGTTTGGCTCTGTAGTTTTTTCTTTTTTAGCCATGACGTTGTCAGTGTCTTTTCGACCCTCTTTTCCATTTTTATGTAGTAACATTCCACCACCGTCTCTAAATGATCTTGCGCTTCTCGCATTGTATTCATTACTGTTTTCAATTAAGCTATTGCGTAAAAGGTACCAAGTTAAAATCACCCCTGTCGAACGCTTTACAAACTCGGTTACGGATTGATTGACCGCGGATGTGTTCCTCTTATCGAAACCCAGATACAGCCATCTTGTCTCACATTTTTACATATTGTAAACTCTTTTAAATTCATACCACATCTTCTTATATCTATAAATAACCGTAGTCGACTTTTCACCAGGATTTACTTACAAAAGTAACACAACGGGTACCACAAGTGGGACAGGAATTACTAACCATCCGGATTTGGGTGGACTAACGTTGCCAAATTTTTGGTTTGTCATTATTGTTTCCGATTATCCATCTGTATATTCTCTCTCTATTTACTAAAATAGTAAGTTGATAGAGAGAAAAACAACAACAATTTTTAATCATTTAGTTGTTCAAACATTCATTTAATATATAAGATATTTTTAGTATTCATTTTCTTATTTCTCTGATCTAGATAGATTGATCTTTTTAATTCTATGGATTCTTTAATATTTACCATAATATCTTCAACTTTAAGTTCCATCAACAGGCAAAACCCCCAAAAAGGTTATAAATTTCAAATGCAATCACCATCCGAATATAAAGCATACAAGAACATAGTTACATTTTTAGGCAAAATGTAATTAAATCAAAACGGATTTCGTTTACCACAGTCTCATTATTTTCAAAGCGACAAAAGCAGTGGTCATAAAGAAACCAACGATAGACTTGTCACAAAATCATCAAAGGTTCCTTAAATATACTGATGAATGATAAGGTTTTTATTTATAAGTTGTAAGAACCTATAAGACAATGTTTTGCAGCAATGTCTATTGTATATCTTCATACTTGCATGTTGGTATTATGCTTGTGACAAAATTCATTATTGAAGTTCCCGTATTTATGCATGTCCCTTCAATCGTAGTTTGTAGTCGTCGTGGCCATAACTTCATCCAGTTCAAACCAGAACATGTACATTCTATTTTTGTATTGTTCATATTGACCCATGAAACGTTCGTGTTCGCAATGGCTTCTGGTACTGTTGCAAGTTGTGTCCCATCAATGGACAAATACCTCAGCGAAGGTAGATTCATGAATGCGTCTGTATTGACCGATTCAATAGGATTAAAAGACAGCACTATATTTGCTAAAGCTGGTAATCCTTTGAAATCATTCGATTGAATAGTTTCAATACTCCCGTTTACCAAACTTATAACTGTTACGGTTGGCATATTGCTGATTGCTATAGGAACCGTTACAAACTTTGTGTTTGTCATAGTAAGGTAATAGAATTTGGATCGTGATTTTGCTGAGTGCCGTGAGTCTGTTATGTCTGTTAGTTCATCTGACTTAATTGTTACTTGATACATTTTATCAGAGTCTTTAAATATTGCTGGCATTGTTTTAATACCATTGCCTTCAAAATTCATAGTTGTTATATTGTGAAGACCCTTAAATGCATCTTCTGGTATTTCTGTTATGAAATGGTTGTCCTTGAAGTTTACATAATTTAGATTACTTAGTTTATTAATACTGATGGGAATATTATGAAAATTCGTCCAAATGACCTCCAAAAAACTTAACGTTTTTTCAAATCCTTTAAAGGCATTATCTGGAAATTCACTAAAAGGTGAGTTATAAATGCTTAACATCAGCAAATTGTTAAGCTGCTGAAGCGACTCTGGCCAAGATGTCATAGAAGATGATCCAAATGAAATTCCAATTAAAGACTTCGAAAGATTTGTTAAAATAGTTTCGTCTAGCTCAGTTATAGGGTTGTATTGTATGTTAATTCCTATCAGGTTAGACAGTTTCGTTAATGCGATTGGTATGGATTTCAGCTTATTCCCATCCAAACGAACAACGTCCATTGATTTTTCTGATCCAGAAAATGCATCGTCATCAACTTTTGAGATACTATTATTTGAGAAATATACCTGTTCTAACTGGACATTTTTAAAAGCCCCAGCATTGATTGTCTCAATGTTGTTATTACTGAAATCAATGATCCAGGTACCTCCAGATTTGACCAGTTCAGGAATACTTTTTAAATTCAGCTGAGAACAGTATGCACGTTGTCCGGAATATGTTGTACATTTACAAGGTGGAGGTACTGGACATATTGTGCCATAGCTTTTGTGTAATAAAAACAGCCATAAGACATGACAACCAATCTGGAAAAGGAAATGTGTATGTATAAACATAATGGGTCTCTTAAAAAGAAAACTATTTTGTATTTAACTTATTGCAACGCCCATCATAGAACTTAACATTGAACTTGATACATTCAGAAATAGGTAATTGCAATCGCATGGATTTATATACCCATAAATGCAGTTAGAAATGGTCTGTCTTCTAGATGGTCTCACTAATACTGTCCATGCCATGGATTACGACTGGTATGTTTTTTTGGTTTTTTTTCTAAAAACACAAACCAGTCGTTTCTTATTTAATTAACAGATGTCACGCAGTTCAAGTATTTAGTATTTAGTTCTAATTTCTCATAAAAAATTACGCTGCATCGCAATTCTTTTAAAAGGTGAAGCTAAATATTTTGTCTATTGTTTAGGTAGCATTTTGGTGGCCTCTTTCTCTTCAATACATGTCTATTAAGTGAATGACCTCTCTTACAATGTGAATTCATGTCTTATTAATTGATAGTTCGAATCTCCTTCAAACATCAAAACATTTCAACCGAGCAGCATTCTGTATGTGCCTGTCCCAAGTTTGGGAAACTGTTATTCAGTGGTCATCGTTTGACCTATATCATAATTGCTCTTCGTTCATTGTACATAAATCAGGCCGTTAGTTTTCTTAATTGACACTTATCATTTGATGCCTTTTGTAGCTTACTATGCAGTATATGTATTGATCATTGTTAAATGCCGTACAAATATCTATCTTAGTTAACTTCTATGTCATGTTCTCTCTGGTGGAAAATTGTTTCTTGGACAATTATCTACATCTTTTTTTGTTTTTATATATTGCAAGTTAAAATTTCGCAGTTTAAATACAATATTTTACCGTTTCCGGTTATTTATCAAATGAATACGAAATTAGTTTAATACCTGGATGAGCATATAACCCCCAAAGTAATATATACTCTGCATTTCGGTGTTGAAATTTCAGCAGATGAATAAATGCAAATATAGATATTACAGTCTACGATAAACAGAAAAATGTCAAGTCTTTCATATTTCAATTTCAATTATTTAATAAATAATTATCACTTACTTGAAATCTACTTCTCGTTGATGACATATTAATTTTGGGGTAATAATATCATGAAATTCTTTAAAAACTAAAACGGAGGAGTCTTAATGATATCTTGATCATAAATAAATACTTTAACAGAAAAGATATTTAAATCGGTTACTGTTTATCTTTACATTATTCTGTTGTCAAAAAGTGAAGTTAAAATACATATCTTAACATTGCAGGGGTAATTCTAAATACGGCAACAATATTAAGACACCCATTGGTCTTTGGTAGATATGTGTATTAACATATATAGATATAAATAAAGAATATGGGTTATGAGACATCTGTCAATCCAAGTAACAATTGATAAATATATACCATTATAGTTCAAATTACGGTCTTAAAACACGGAGCCTTAGCTCACACCGAACAGTAAACTATAAGGGGCTTACAAAATGACTAGTGTAAAACCAACGGACTAATCAAAAAAAACAAAAAACAAGAAACGAGAAATACTAATGACACCCATCAACAAACGACAACTACTGAGCATCAGATTCCTGACTAAGTACAGGTGCAAACAATTGCAGCGGTTTAAACGTTTTTAAAATAGTTTTTAATAGGTTACAAACTTCACCCTTAACTGAAACAATAGTGTAACATCTTATGATAGAAAGACACACTATGCAATATCAATTGAAATGAGTCAACTCAATTAAAATACATATTAACACAAGTAAACATACACTGAACGAATTAATTTGATCCTTGAATTCTTTATTTATTTGCTTAAAACAATTGTTACAGAGAACATATACATATTAACAGTATACAAACTTATATAGCATGTGTGAATTACATATACATATATAAAGTAATACTAAGAAGTTCTAACCTGGAGGAACGACCTTCTCTTGGACGTTCTTTGATACAATATGAATACAATATCAATAAAATAAGGACAACGGTAGTATACCGCTATGATGAAATGTTAAACAATTTCAGAAAAACAACAATAACATTTAACAAAAATCCGCCATTTACAATAATATACACATAACAGGGAAATGAAAAAAATTGATGTAATGTAAATGTATACAGTTTTAATGGACAAAAGAAATAGTTTTATAGAATAAATAATTGTGTTGTTTATAGTACGAAGAAGTGAAAATTTATAATCATACCAAACACTTATCAAAGCTTGTATATAGACGAGATATAACCCTGAATACGTAAACATTAAATAACCAAAAACAAACATTACAAATAGTATCAACGGGTCAAATAAACATAAAAGAACGGTTTGAGAGTGTTTATAGTAGTGTTTAGTGATCGATGCCATTGAATTTTTCGAAAAACGAAGAATTTTCTTATCCCAGGCATAGATAACCTTATCTGTATATGGCACTTTTGGGAATTTTGGAACCTCAATGCTCTTCAACTTTTTACTTGTTTGGCTTTATAAAAATTTTGATATGAGCGTCACTGATGAGTCTTATGTAGACGAAACGCGCGTCTGACGTACTAAATTATAATCATTGTACCTTTGATAACTATTTACACTACTGGGTCGATGTCACTGCTGGTGTACGTTTCGTCCCCGAGGGTATCACCAGCCCAGTAGTCAACACTTCGGTGTTGACATGACTATCAATAATGTGGTTATTTTTATAAAGTTCCTGTTAAAAAACTTTGAATTTTCGAAAAACTCAGGATTTTGTTATCCCGGGCATAGATGACCTTAGCTGTATTTGGCACAACTTTTTTGGAATTTTGGATCCTCAGTACTCTTCAACTTTGTACTTGTTTGGCTTTATAAATATTTTGATATGAGCGTCACTGATGAGTCTTATGTAGACGAAACGTGTGTCTGTTGTACTAAATTATAATCCTGGTACCATTGATAACTATTTGCAGTTACTGACAGCTAGTTATAAGCCAAAAACAATTAATAATATAAAAAAAAACACATGCATCAGAGACCAATCAACAAAAGCACATCCCAGGGATTTAGTATGTTATCGTCATGGACAATGTAAGAAGACATGACTTGTGAAATGCCAAAAATAAATGTAAAAACAGGCAATAGGATAGTTTAATGTTGTTGTTTTTTTTAAGTTTTCAGAGTTAACCTCTTGAAAATAAACGTGGATGTGTCTCTATACATCCCGTTTGAAAAGAATACACATTTGATTATCACATTTCCTGATGAAAAAATTTAGTAAATGTTTTAAATAATTAATAATAACGAAATCCCTGACTTTAAATTTAACAGTGATGCATTGATTACGTTCGTTAAAATCTATAACATCACTACACCCACGGACATAACGAACGAGTTTGGGGTATATAAAAAACGTATGATGGACCAAAAGGAACAGCGCTGTCTAAAAAAGGAAAATTAACAATACTAGGGAATGAAAAATCGTCTCTTTTGTCGTAAATTTTAGTATCGAGTTTCCCTTTAGAAATTGAAATGTATAAAGCTAAAAAGGAACACCTACTGCTATGTATGTTACATTTACTTAAATCAAGTTCTTTTGGGTAAATTTCGGTAGTATCATTCAGAGAAATCTGGATTATTTAACGAAAAAATGTCACCCAAATAACGGTGGGTATTATTGAATGTATCAACCAAATGTAACAATGACGTGTCTTTACTGATTTTGGTCATAAACTGAGTATAATAGCAATACAGGAATCTGCTATTAATGGGGCGCAGCTAGTGCTCATAAGAATACCTACTACTTGACGATTCACTTTATTGCTGAAACGTGCATATATGTTGTTCAAGATATAATTTAAAGCTTCAATCATATTTTCACATTTCCAGTTAATGTATCTAGCATACTTTCCTTTTTCCTTACAAAAAAGGCTTTTAACGAGATTTTGCAAAGACCCCAAAAGACTATTTTTAAAATTAGATATGAAAACTTTTTCTTGTTGATACTGTGTGGAAGTGTAGCGTAAAGTGTAGAATAATCATAACTGTCATCAGAATTAAAAGGACCATCAAAAGCATGTAATTTATCTAAAACCTCTAAAGATTTTTAACACTTAGTTGATAGTTGAAAACACTGATAAATAAGTATTTGAACATTTACTAGATACGGATATGAAACGGTATTTGAAGTTTTTTGTGCAATTAAGGTAATTTCAACAAAACATGTATACTATAGACACAACCATTCATGGATACTAGTATGCAAGATTAAGGACGAAAACCCACAGATAACCCACGAAAGCAAAACACTTATGAGGCGAACGGACCGAGCCAATAAAAAGAAAACGAAATCAAACCATGCTACTGATATAAAAAGATCAAGCCTATTGGAATGTTTTGAGTCATTATAACCCGAGAAGATAACGAGAACATCCGTTCACCAACAACAAAAGATTCGGGGCCTATAACAAACACAAGAAAAGTAGGTAGCACCACTTAGAAGAAATGTGAAATTAGAAACTTATCCAATAAACAACGCAAATATGATAAACGATCACTTCCAATCAGTCTTCCACGCTGCATGTCCCATCGGTGAAAGAGATTTTTGATAGAACACACTCATGATAGACCTAGCAGAAAAATATAAACAGCGAACAAATAATCTTCACTAACAAAAAGTAAAATCACAAAAATACTGAACTCAGAGGAAAATCAATTCGGAAAGTCCATAATCACATGGCAAAATCAAATAACAAAACGCATCAAAAACGAATGGACAAGAACTGTCATATTCCTGACTTGGTACAGGCATTTTCAAATGTAGAAAATGGTGGATTGAACCTGGTTTTATAGCTAGCTAAACCTCTCACTTGTATGACAGACGTATTAAATTCCACCATATTGTCACTGATGCGTGAACAAAACAAACAGACACAATAGGTAAAAATGTCAAAAATAGGGGTACAGCAGTCAACATTGTGTTATCATCTTAATCACTATAAAAATAACAAATGTAACGAAGAAGCACAAAAGGCATACATCAAATTAACATCCTCATTTTGATTATATTATACGATTTATTTGTCTATGTAAAATGCACCCATCAAGGAAGGAGGGTTTTGAGTATTGGTGTAAAATTGCGCGTTTGAAATTCGCACAGGTAGACATGAAATAATTTTGTCGTTCAAAGTATGACGGGATGCATAAATACAGTCACGTAAAATAGATATAATAAAAATTGACTTAACAGTTAAAGTAATAATAATAAATAAAATAATAGTGTGGTTCAAAATATGACGTGATACATAAGTACAGAGTCACGTCAAATGTATATCACAAAAAAAGTGGGTTAACAGTAAAAGTAATATTAATAAATAAAATAATTTAGTCATTCAAAGTATGACAAGATACATAGGTACAGAGTCACATCATAAAATAATTTTTCGTTCAAAGTATGATGGGATACATAAGCACAGAGTTACGTCAAAAGAATATCTCAAAAAACAGACTTAACAGTAAAAGTAATATTAATAAAGACAAATAAAAGAATAATATAACACGTTATTAAGATGATAAACAACGTCAGTACGCAAAATCTATACTTCAAGACCATCGTGTATTATTTGTGAAGTTGATACGGAATATTTTTCAACAAGTTCTGGGTACCTTCCGATGAACTTTTTTAGAAAAAGGACGAGACGTTCTTTGACATACCCCTGGTTCATCAACTTTCTGCTCAGACACTGGTGACGTTTAACAAAGTCTGAGTAGGAGCTGCAAGCTCTTGAATACCGAATAAGTTAGGAAATGTATATTCCATATGCAGGTGAAGTTGGTATATTGCTACTAAGGTGGGGGAAATTGATAATTTCAAAATCAAAATCGTCTCGTTTGTCATAGATTCTGGTACTAAGATGACTGTGTATGTCAAATTCGAGGTATAAGTCTAAAAATGAGGCGGATGAAGCCGTGTCTGTTGTCTCTTTAATTTCTAGTTCTGGTGGATATATTGATGGAACCCAATCAGAAAAGTTCGGATTGTTAATGGAAAGAACATCATCAATATATCTGAAAGTGAAATTAAATAACCTGGCTTCTTTAATCTTCTTGTTTTTGACAAGTGTCTGAAGGAACTCCGACTCATATGAAAACAAGAAGAGGTCAACAAGGAGAGGCGCGCAGTTCGTTCCCATAGGAATGCCGACAATTTGTTGAAAAAGTCTACCTCCAAACTCAACAAATATGTTGTCGATAAGAAACTCCAACATACTGACCACTTGTTCTTTTGTGTAGCATGTTTTACCTTTTTGTTTGTCACTATTAACGAAATATGCCTTATGAAATCCCAAAGTAATAAATTTATAGCGTATGCTACCATTTTTATGTTGAAAGGCATTGTGGATTATTTCTTTTAGGCGATTTTTCAATTTCACATGGGGAATGGTGGTATACAGGGTTAAAAAATCAAAAGTTTTGATAGAACTTATTTCAGAAATAGACCGAGATTTAAAATTGTCTAGAAGTTCTTTAGAATTTTTAAGAATCCACATATGGTTAATACCACTACGCGAGTAAACAGTTTCACAGTATTTCTGAAGACCCTCTTTCACTGCGGATAAAATTTTCAATCTAATGGACAATTCTTTAGTGGAACATGAAGATGAATGGAGTCGAAATAATTGAAAAATCAAAAACCATACAAGGTTGCTAGACCAGCCAACATCTAACCAATGATACTGCAAGAACTAGCCAGTGATATTGCTCCGATTCTAACCATCATGTACAATGTTTCTATGGAAAAAAGGAAAGATATCCCATGATTGGCGAACTGAAAGTGACACACCGGCATATAAGAAAGGCCAGAAATACATACTAGCCAACTAGAGGCCAAGATCACTTACGTGTATCTGTTGCAAATTGTTAATATACTAGTAGTCAACATTAAAATCAGGAAACATCCAGAGGTAAACAACAACCTATACCTCTACAACATGGCTTCAGAAATAAAAGATCATGTGAACACAAAACTCCTTGAATGTATCGATGATATCACAAAAAATCTGTAAAACGGAAAATAATCAGACATGTTAATGCTAAACTTTTCAAAAGCGGCATTCGAAATAAAACAAACAAATGGATAAAAGAATTTCTCACCAACAGCTCCCAAGTAGTAGTTGTGGAAAACGAAAAATCAGAAAAAGTAGAAATTCAATAAATGGTAGCTTAAGGATCAGTCCTATGTCTCTTTCTTTTTTTTACATAAACGACATACCAGAAGGCCTACACTAAATAGTGAGACTGTTTGCGGATGGTACTGTTGTCTTTTTGGCCATTTCTTCAGACGACTGCCAAAAAACTTCAAAAAAATCCGGACAAAATGGGAACAAACTTTGGAAAATGGAGTTTCACCCTGGAAGAAATTTCCAATCAAATGGGACTATAAACTCCTCATCATGCTCTGGTGCATGAGAAATCTAAATACCTTTTTGCACCATTGCATAGAAAAAATCGAAAAAGTACAAAGTCAGGTTGCACGATATGTAACTGGCAGCGTTCAAATAAATTAAGTGTCAGTTATATTACTGAATTAGGATGAAAAATCCTACAAACAAGAAGAAAATATGCTCGACTAATCATGTGCTACAAAATAACAAACGGCCTTCTACCCATAGACAAAGAGTAAATACCTACAAAACCGAAAAGGAAGCTTCAGAAGACTGAACTATTATTCTTATACAGCCAGCCACCACAGAACGTAGGATATGGCCCTTTTTCGTAAACAATGTAATGAATTGGAACAAGCTGTCTCAAGATGTCGCTACACCACAGTCTCTTAAGATATTCAAGTTTCAAGTGACCAAAACTTCTAATTTGATGGATCAAGAATTTTTTTTAACCAGAGTTTTTAATGGTGCACAACTTGCTAAAATATTCATCATGTTGAATGTGGGGAGTTTTTGAAGGAAGAAAAACTAACTCTCAAGATGAAAAAATTCCTTGATCAATAAGAAGTTGAATTTCTAACTATAAGTGAACAGTAGGCGAATATCTGCCGATCTAACAAGATGTGTTGAAACGGCATGAAATCAGCATAGCGGAACGAATATAAACTTGATTTGTAACTAATCATGGTAGACTCGCAAAAAAAGTCAGTGCATAATCGATATAGAAAAAAATCCAAAATACGTAATTTCGACATAATTAGACGAGCAGAACGAAATTTAAACTCAATCTGTAACACATCATGGTTAACTCACATACCAAAAATCAGGCCAATATCGAAAGGCGTATAGAAAACATAATTATCTGAATAACTGTGTTTTTCAACAATTTATAAAAGTCTAAACGTTGTTGCAGAGTCATAAAAACGTATTTAATCACTGAAATAGTGTCTTGTAACTTAGTTCATGTATTATAGGCTATGAACTAGCTTTCGGTAACTGATAGTTCTCTATAACCTGCTCCTTGTGTCTTTTCGTCTTAATGTTAGTTGTTTTTCTATTTCTTCTTTCGGGTCAATGAGTAAAGTCTTTTCCACTTATTTTTATTTTGTTCTAAATTGCTAATGTTGAGCTTCTGTTCCATAGTACCAGGTAAGAGGAGGGTTCGACACCTACAAACATGTATAACCCTACCACATCATGTATGTGTTTCTCCAAATCCAGAAGCCTGTAATTCAGTATCTGTCGTTGGATGCTGTCTGATATATGTTTTTTGGTTTACTGTTTTGTCATAAATCAGCCAGTTAGTATTTCTATTTCAATTGTTTTACTTTTTTCAAGTCAAAGCCTCTTATAGCTGCCTATATGGTATAGTATTGCTCATTGCTGAAGGCTAAACAGTATTTTCTTAAATCCATATCATTAGGACTCTAGGTCTATATTTTTTCAAGTCAAGGCCTCTTATAGCTAACTATATTGTATGGTTTTGCTCATTGCTGAAAGTTGAACAGTATTTTTTAATCCACATCATTAGGACTCTGTTTGATAGCTATATAGATAGTTGTCACATTGGCAATCAAATCACATTTCCTTATTTTTTTCGACAATACTGAAAATATGAAAATCCTTCAAATGGTCAGAATACTATTTCGAATAGTCTGGTTATTAAGGTAAGACATTTAGTAACTAGTGTAGAAACATGATAAACAAGAATGTGTCCAAAGTGCACGGATGCCCCACTCGAACTAACATTTTACATGTTCAATGGACCGTGAAATTTGAAAAAAATTCTAATTTGACATTAAAATTAGAAAGATCTTACCATAAGAAACATGTGAAATAAGTTTAAAGATGATTGGACTTCAACTTCATCAAAGACTACCTTGACCAAAAACTTTTACCTGAAACTCACACTTTTATTTTCTATGTTCAGTGGACGGTGAAATGGGGGTCAAAAGTCTAATTTGGCTTTAAATTTAGAAAGATCATATCATAAGGAACATGTGTACTAGGTTTCAAGTTGATTTGACTTCAGCTTCATCAAAAACTACCTTGACCAAAAATTTTAACCTGAAGCAGGACAGTTCGACAAACGTAGATGGACAAAAGGACGCACAGACCAGAAAACGCAAGACCCCACTACTATCATAGGTGGGCATAAAAAGAACGTGTCTGTTTTTTCTGTATTGTCAATGTTACAATATTATAGCATTGGCACTTACCAACAACTTTTGGATTGTAATTAAATATTTGACACATAATATGTTTCTGTCACAGAATAACTGAAGTTAAAGAACTTGAAAACTGGTAATATGATTTGAATTTACTTCCTTCTTTTTTGGCTTTTTTGCAATACGATATTAACCCACCCAAAAAAAATTTAAAGAAATTTCCTTTGTAATTTCTGAAATCTAAAATGAGAAAAAATGGTACCCCTTTTTTTCACCTCCTCCTTTCCCTTACTCCAAAAAAAAAATCCTTTCCCTCAAGACACAGTCAAAATCTTGACTCAAGTTTCAAATAGAGTCATAAATACAAGCAGTGTAAGGGAGGTAATCAAATGTTGTTGTTTTAAAGTGGGATTTGAATACCTCACTTAGACTAATTTCAAATTGTTTTCATTGTCCTTTAACCAGAAAAAACATGTTTTCCCCTTTTCTGCCACCAATTCCTTAAATTGTTTGATCCATAATCCCACAAAGTCAATCCTAACCATCCCTTTGTTGTATTGAAACTTCTGGTATAATTTCAGACAGATTCAAACACTTTAACAAAAGTTAGTCTGGAAACTACAGAAATGCTTATTTGGGCCCCTTTTTTTTCTTAACAGGTGGAACCAAAACCCCCAAAATCAATCCCTACCTTCATTCAGTGGTTATAAACGGTGTATTAAAATTTTATTGATTTCTATTTACTTGTTCTAAAGTTATTATCTGGAAACAATCCGTCTTGGGATGATGCTGACGACCACTGCGACAACGTCATACTAATATACGAACATTTTTTTTAAATTTTTGCAAAAAAAAGTAAAAGCAATTTAATAATTATGATGTTTAATAGTGTTTAAAAATTACACCAAACAATAAACATTCCTTTACATAAATCACAATACTAAATGAAGAAAACTGTTCAACTTAATAACTTACCTAGTTATTACATTTTCTAATAAATGATATAAAAAATAGTTCTACAATATTTTTAAATAAAGACTCATTAGTAACTTTGCTTCTTATTGCAAAGCTATGGTATAGCTATGGGAAATCAAGCATTATACATAAAACATTATTTTCCAAGTTACAAACATTATAAACATTGTTTTTATTAGGGACTATCACAGCAAAATTTATCATGATTGTTAATGAAACCAGTTACATGTATCTGTGTCAGTTTAGTGTCAATGAGTATATACATGTTCTTATATTATCAAATATGGATGAAAACAAAACATAATGTTTTTTATCATTTTAAATGTGATTATCAAATCTATTAAAGACATAAGTTTCCCTCTACCTAGTGCTAGTAACAAAAAGACAAATTTCCCTGTGAAAAAACCCTGAGGCAATTTTTTTTATGTCAGAGGCAAAATGGAAAATTCTTGTTGAAATTCTGGCTGACTGTAGACAAATCTAGTTTATTATTGATTGATTGAATGATTGCAGGTGTTTTAACGCCACTTTTAAGCGCCACTAGTAGAAATTCTGGCTTTTACTGTAGACAAATCTAGTTAATAATTGATTGCTGATGTTTTAACGCCACTTTTAGGTGCCACTTAATGGGCTATTTCATGGCAGTCAGTTTTTATTGTTGGTGGAAGCCTGAGTCCTCATAGAAAACCACCGACCTTGGATAGGAAAACTGACAATCCTAGCCAATTAGGATTGGAGTTAATTATTGAGACAATCTACTAAATCATATAAACTGACAAAAAGGATAACTTTCACAAAAATAATTCTCTTACCTAAATCATAATCATTCTACTTTATAATTATATAAACAATTCATCACCTTTAATTAGTGTTTTATATGACTCAAGTACTTTGTCCAAACTAATAATGGCTACTTAAAATTAAGACTCTAAGTTTTCCACTATTCTTTCACATAATAAAATTCAGTGTCATTTTTACTTATAATTATAGAAATTCAAATTTATCAAAATAAAAAAAAGAGAAAAAATAAGTAGGAATCTATTGTCCTAACTGAATGTGCAAAAAGAACAAAATTTCAAATATCAACTAAAGAGCATGACAATGCACATTTAATACCATCTTGTGTTTCTATTCTGCATACCTATAAGTGGTCACCAGTCAGGTATACCAATGCTTCGAAAGCAAATGAAATCATAAGACACAGTCATACATGACGGTGACCACTTCTTTCTCTGAACTCCATAAATGTGCATGTGTCATGAATATATTAATTGATATTCGTCCATTTATTCTTCAACCACTGAATTCAGCCAACTCCTTTTTATCTTTTGGTAGGGAGTTATTAACTATTTTTTTTTTAATTGCCTCACTCTGCTTTTGAATATTAATTTGTTTAAAAATCATAAAGTTCCTTGGGGTGCATATAATTTCAAATCAGTGATGGATAAGCACACATTTAATGTAAGGTAATATAGGAAAAGTGTTCTGCCATAAGAGGTCTCTAAACACATAAGCTCCAAATGGAGCTTTCGTTAGTAACAGCCACATCAATTATGTGTCTAAGCTGGGAGAAAATGTGAATGTATAAAAATATAGTTAAATGTACCTTTATAATAATAATATGGGAGATGATTTAATAAAATTTAACAATTTGCATATCTGGTTTATAATTGTAAATATTTAAAAATAAAAAATGATTTGAAAATACATATAAAGTAAATACTGCAGAAACAACTAACCAAAGCACCTAATAAAATCACTCACTGAAAATATATTACAATATGTGGAAAAGATTGAAAAACAAGTAATCTTAATAGCATAAATATCTTTGTTTTAAAAATCTTAAATTGTATTATGTTATTTTTACAATTATTACTTAAAAAATAATTACATTTTCAATTATATGAACTAGACTAAAATATAATACTTGTGCAGTTGAATTCCAATGTAAACTGATCTGTGATGAAGACCAATTAGTGGCCTGGGTCTGTTTTCTTCTAGGAAACGTTAAATACATGTACATTGTATCTATAAATATTTCGGATAACAGTATGATATTGTACAATGAATCATATCAATATAAGTATTAAACCTTACTATTGGAGAAAACCTTAGATGTGTGTGCGTATATATATACACAAATCATGAGTTAGAATAATCTTAGATAACTATGTAATTTTGTCAAATTTATATTTTTGCTTAAAAATTAAGATCCAACATCCTGTAATATGTTTCACACTACCTTCTGCTATCTATGTATACAGTGTGCAGTTGATATGATGTACGCCTATAGATGTTATGACTCTGGTTAATAAAGAAAATTATTCTGATTTGACTGAAATAGGCTTCCGAATATTTATTATACAGAAATTCAGGATATATTAAATCAATTGAAAACAAATGAATAAATAATTATTCTTCTTTTAAACAGATGTATAAAAAAAAAATAATCAAACAGAATATTGACATACATATATATGAAGTGTATTTACTAACATTTGCTTGTATTTCAAGAAAATATGAACTTGATAAATAAGCATGTAGGATTTTTTTTTCTTTCCTTTTTTTCCATTTTATATTATTTTCTTATTATTTTTTTTAAATCTTTTTTTTTTTTTATTTAATACTGAAATAAATCAAACTAATCACTGTGTAAAAAGCAGTTAAAAATAACATGTAGATATCTATTATACCCTTTGAAATTCGCATAAGGCAAACAAACAATAAAATTCCCCGCTGCGCATTGTGCACATTTTTGTATTTTATAGCAATTGTATGTTAAAGTAAATTAAACATGTCGGTGCTGATAAAGTTATAGATAACAAAATGAATGACAAAACAACGATTAACTTAATTAACATATTTACAATGTTCATCAAAATACAGAACAGATTTTGAAAACAAGAGCTGACATTAAAAATAATCATGATATTTGTATAATATGAGCTGCATCATGAGTGCATTATCCGACTGTCACTAATTCTATGAATGAAGTTCCCTAAATAAACCCCCTCAATGCCATATCAAATATTTATAAAAAGAAATAAAGGGAAGTTATTCTAATAGATATAAACCAGTTTACTAAAGTTTCATAAAAATTTCTCAGAGAATTTTTAAGTTATTTTCCAAAAACTGGAATATCGATTATCACCCCTTTTTTGCAAATAAAATCCCATAACTCAGAAATGTAATATCTAAAATTCATAAAATTGTAAGGAAACTTATGTCAATAGATATTAACAAATCACAAAAGTTTCAAGAGTTATTGTCCGACATGTTGATGACAGACAGAAGGACAACATTATACTATGATACGTCACATAACAAGGCATATAAAAAATCAAAGTTTAAAACCGATAAAATTCAAAACTGGAAAAAATAAGCATTTCCAGTTTTTGCAACAAAACAGGTGAAAAGCTAAGGTAGTCTTGCTCAACTGTTTCCTAAGCTATTACAAAATTCATTTAAATTTTCCAGCAGAAAACAGATTTTCCATAGTATTTTATAAGTCAATTAAACATTCATCCTTTAAAAGATTTCACTAAAGATCATTAGAGTGACTTACAATCATAAAACTTCAAGTTATAGACAAGTCAGTTATAACTCGTGCCATATTTCATGCAATACACTCATTTTCAGTAACAGAATGATTATTTGTAATGTCAGCTCTACTAAAGTTACGCTAGGAAAGTTTTAATTCTTTTCTTGACCTTCTTGTTACATTTTAAACAGTTATGTATTGACCTCGCACAATCTTCACATGTCAATCTGTGACCACACGGCGTGAACAGCATGCATATTTCTTTTTTACAGCATTTCCAGCAGATCATTTTTTGTTTAAGTTTTTTGTTTTCCTGTACGACCTTTTCTGCATCTGCAAAAGAAAATTATCCTGCAGTTAAATAATAAATTGAAATTGAGTGAATGTCCTTCCTTTTTCATACTAAAATTACATAAACAATTTTCTGAATAAAATTGCTTGGTTTTACAGATTGTTTCTTCAGCAATTGATAATGGTTTACAATGAACATCAAAATAAAAAGAAATATAAAATGTAAAATATGGAAAGAATAATATTGAAATAACTCCAAAATGGAAGATAACCAAATCAAAAGGTGTTCAAAATATAAGTGTATGCATTGATTGATTCTTGTCAGAGATCCTGAAACCAAAATATTATATTCAACAATTTTAGTTGATATCTGCAAGAGAATATGTTTCAAAAAATCATCTATTTGTTTAAACCCCACCAACCAAAACCAATATGCTCAAATCACAAGTATCCAGAAGGGGAGGGGAGAAATCCCCATTAAAGCAATTTGTGTATAATATTATTCCCATATCTAGGCTGAAACTATACGAGACATTGAATGGAAACAATCAAAGGTGTAAATTCAGATTTTACTCATCTGACAAAGTCATTCCATGTAGCAAAGCACACAAATTAAACCCAGTCAATCATTTCCAATATCTTTTTGTATTAAACTTATAAATTGTTTTCTCTATATGTAACTGGCTATATATATATATAGCTAGCTGTAATTATTTTGATTGCAAAAACAGAGAGTGTTTTTTAAAGTATATAATAACTAACCTTCCACTGGTTGCTCTTTTTCAAGTTCTTTCATGAATTCATCTGCAATAAAAGTTTATAAATAAAGATTTCCTGCTGTAATTGTTATAGTTGGCATTGGCAATCATAACACATCTTCTTTTTTATATAACTACAATGTACAACATCTACTTATAATTCAATAACAATAGTCTTGCATCCTATATTTAACTAGAACACAAAATGGTCAAAAGATATTTCTTATTTTCTCTACTGATATTACAGAAGGCTTGAAAAAAACTAAAAGTAAAGCCAAAGTCTACTTAAACAAATGTCTTCCCTTCATTGCGGTAAAAGTACAAGTCCAATATTAATATAAGATTTACATGCTCAATTTCTCAAAAAATTATAACAATGTTACATTCAATTAAAAAGTTACAGTCTGGCCATAATAATGTCTCTTAAACTTCAATAAATTGACTTTTTTAATAATTTTCATAAATAATTTGAAAGGATAAACCATATCTATCCTGTGATTGTATATGGCTGGTTTCCAGCCTCAAAATCACACTTATTGTAAATCTACCAATTTATATCCTTCCTATGCATGCTATGTTCACAACAAATAAATCTGTTTCATTAGTAAATAACAAATTAAAATTGTGCCTGGTTCTCAAACGTCTTGCATTTAGCAAAATCTGATATAATTTAACATAGAATATTTACTGGTAATAGTTTAAGATTTTCTATGAGATATATTATATCTTCTCCTTTCAGAAACAGAAAGAGGTAAATATCAATTCAAAAAACAAACTGCTGAGCCTAAACTTGTAATAGTTAACGAAATTTCAACAGAAATATTTTTTTGGCATTATAATTATACCTGCTGTTAACAAAGATTTGTGTTTAGCTTCTTCAGTTTCTTCTGTTTCATCTTCATCATCATCATCCACTGGGAGAGAGTCATCACGATCTTGTATGTCTAATATCTTGTTCAGTACATGTTGTGGTGTAAATTTAAAATCACCTGAAAATGAAAAAAATTAAAATGCCATGTATCAGAACTTGAACCTGACTTTTAAACCAATGGTTAACCTGGTTTCAAGCACCTGTTTGCTAAACACAAGCAAATACTACATTTATTGGTTTTTGTTGACCCTAGAATGTATTGACCTGACTTGTGCAATCCAAGTTTACCAGTTTATGCACTCTGGCTTCCTCAGCCAACAAAAACTGACCACCACAAAATAACACAATAGTGCTGAAGGTGGCGTTTAACACTAATCAGTCAATCTATCAATGATTTTTTTATTACAGATAAAAATTACTGCTTAATATATGAATCTATTGTTTAGATTTCTTGAACAGCTCAAAATAACCAATAACCTTTACACTTTCAATCGTAGTATTCCACATAATTTATTAATCTAGTTTTGTCTTAAATTAAAAGTGCATAACAAGTTGTGTGTTTAGACATTTGAATTTTAAAGATAAAGTTACCTGTATCTTTGAAGACCTCTTCTGCAGCCAGTTTGATAGATTTTTTACTGTAACCAAAGTTAACAATATCTTTAAATTCTTGTTTGCCTAGAATATCTTTTATCTTTCTCTCTCTGATGTCATCTCTTGTTTGTGCAGCTACAATAAAATAAACATTTCCTCTTCAAAAACAGTAAAAAAACAAATTTGGTGGTGTCTTGTAAGAATATTGTAAGTAAAATTTAAAGATAGAAAAAATTCATGGATTATCAATGAACATGAACAGAATTGTGTTTTTTCAAGTACTCCTCCTGCAGAATAACATACTTTATTGTACTGGCTTCCCATTGGTTGGTTGGTAAGGAAACCATAAGAAGATGACATACAAGTCTTAATTTTCCTTAATCTAGTAATAAACTGCCAAATAGTCTGTTGTAAATATCCACAGGTTATGTACCAAACTATCATCGTACCTTTTCAAGTAAGTAAATCAACCTATATACATCAAGTACATATATAGATTGAATATTTGATCAAATAACAAATATTATAATACTAACCTTCTGCTTCTTCCGATTCCCTCATTAATGCATCTACATTTGGTGAACTCGCCTAAAATGTTATAGTATTATAATTCATTTTGTAATTTTAAAAAATATATATTTATATCTGTAATTTCATAATATATTTGAATATGGACTCTTTGGCCCGGGGGATAACTGATTATCCTTTCTGGTATAACTGTGCGCACAGCAATTGCCAAAACACACCCTGTTCTTACCAGAAAACATTGAAAAATATACCCAGTTCTAAACTGAAGTATTGAAAAACATACCCTGTTATAGACACGCTAAGAAAATGTATACCCTGTTCTAGACATATGCACCAGCAGGGCATGGAAAAGCCACCCTGTTCTAACCAGTAGGACATGAAAAAGAAACCCTATTTTGCAGCACACTTGTACCATTAAAAATATAAGAAGTAACTCTCCCCCCCCAAAAAAAAAATCAAAATCATAGGAATATTGGTTTCAAAGTGTATAATTATTTAAAACAGTCATTCTGTGCTTTTGTTAGATGTATTTTTATTTGATGAGTTCAGCCTTTTTCAACTGATTTTTATAGGTTGTTCTTATGTTGAACTGTAACATCACTGTCCCAGCTTAGGGGAGAGTTGGGATTGCGCTATCATGTTTAACCCCACCACATTCTGTATGTATGTGCCAGCTCCAAGTCTGGAGCCTATAATTTGGTGGTTGTTGTTTGTTGATGTGTTACATATTTGTTTTTCATTTTTTTTGGTGCATAAATTAGGCTGTCAGTTTTCTTGTTTGAATTCTCAACATTTGTCATATTAGGGCCTTTAATAGCTGACTATGGGGTATGGGCTTTGCTCTTTGTGGAAGGTTGTTCAGTGACCTATAGTTGTTAATTTTTGCGTCAGTTTGTTTCTTGTGGAGAGTTGTCTCATTGGCAATCATACAACATCTTTGTTTTTATATTCAATGCTAAAAAAAACTTCTATTCACTTACAACAAATCTTTCTCTGATCTGACTAATGAAATCTCTCCCTTTCATTTTTATAACAAATTTACAAAATGGAAAATAATAGGCATGTTGTTCCCACGGATTATCGCCACTCTCCCAGTGTTGTAATCCGCCATCACAGTAATGACATCTACATTCATCACCACGCCCTGAAATATAGTTAAATAAATGAAGAATGTGTCCATGGGATGCCTTTAGTGACATTAATAATAATCAAAATTTGTATTGTGTTTGTGCTGAGTAAAAAGCATTACAAGTGTATAAGTTAGTTTTTATGTTTTATAACATTTGGTTTCAGGCAAAATAATTTTGGGACCAATGGTTCAACATAGTAATGGACAAGGGTAAAACTAAATGCCCCCTCCACTGTGGATAAAGCATAAAAATACATGCATTTCAGATGTTATTGCCTTTCCATTGTAAATCATGTATTTAATATGGTTATGTTTTATATCTTTTCAAAAGCTATAAGACATGTCATTTATCTAAAAACAATTATCAAAAACATTCCAAAATATGAACATGATAAAAATAACTCTTCACATTTTTGGTGAATCTGAAGTATTTTTCTTATTTGAACTTCATCAAGAACTCTCAAACCCACAACATGTGTATGATAAAGTTGGGATCTCAGTTCCTAAATAATTTTGAAATCCATCCAATTGAGAATTTATAAAATATCAGTTCATTCCAAAACAAACACATTATATTTTAATTCATGTACTTTTATATATTTTGTGTTTAAGCTACTTTCTGCACTTTTGGCTATTTTTTGGAAGCCTGTTTTAATGGTGGAGTAACAAATTTAGTATACTTCAATACTGCAAAAATATTTGAAGACATTGAACATGTTTTAACATAGTGCAATAATTTTGCTATTAAACCATCCTTAAATTTCAGTGCAAACAAAAAATGCATCCATTAATGTCCTTTTGTCTGATGGGCAGTGGTCTCATTGGAAAACATTCCACATTTATTTTGTCTATGATGGGAAGTGGTCTCATTGAAAATCATTTTTCATCTCTTTTGTCTCTGATGGGCCATGGTCTCATTGGTAAACATTTCACATCTGTTTTGTCTCTAATGGGCAGTGGTCTCATAGGAAAACATGTCATATCTCTTTTGTCTATGATGGAAAGTGGTCTCATTGGCAAATATTCCACATCTCTTTTGTTTCTGATGGGCAGTGGTGTCATTGGCAAACATTCCACATCTCTTTTGTCTATGATGGGAAGTGGTCTCATTGGCAAACATTCCACATCTCTTTTGTCTATGATGGGAAGTGGTCTCATTGGCAAACATTCCACATCTCTTTTGTTTATGATGGGAAATGGTCTCATTGGCAAACATTCCACATCTCTTTTGTCTATGATGGGAAGTGGTCTCATTGGCAAACATTCCACATCTCTTTTGTCTATGATGGGAAATGGTCTCATTGGCAATTATTTCACATCTCTTTTGTCTATGATGGGAAGTGGTCTTATTGGAAAACATTACACATCTCTTTCGTCTATGATGGGCAGTGGTCTCATTGGAAAATATTCCACATCTCTTTTGTCACTGATCAGCAATAGTATCATTGAAAAACATTTCACATTTCTTTTGTCTATGATGGGCAGTGGTCTCATTAGAAAACATTCAACATCTCTTTTGTCTCTGATGGGAAGTGGTCTCATTAGAAAACATTCCACATCTCTTTTGTCTCTGATGGGCAGTGGTCTCATTGGAAAATATTCCACATCTCTTTAGTTTTATATTGGTTGACTTATATTAACCCTTACCAGTATAAAAGAAGCCAGCTTTAGCTATATCTATTGATGTAGGTCTAACAACAATATTAGGCCAATTGCTGAATGTTTTTATTCTGTCTCCTTCATCTATTAGATTAGGGAACTTAGGATTGTAAATCTGAAAGAAAAAAGACACCACAATTATAAAATGGTTAAAATTGGAAGTTAATTTTTGTTTCAGCAAAATTTTATTACAAATGATTTTATTTCATATTTTATTACATGTATTATAATGCCATTATCATTTATGAATTTCGAACAGCGGTATACTACTTTATTAATCCTGGTATCTATGATGAGTTTAATTGTTGACAACAATAAAAAAAGTCAGAGCTCAGACATAAATAAGTCTGAATCTGCTTTTGACTTATAGATGTCTAAATTTGTAAGTTTTAGGATTCGTCTCCCTTTAATGCAAGACAAAATACGACTTAAATAAGTCAAATATTGTTAAGCAAGAAATGATTGACCAGAATCAAAAAGTTGCAAATATCAACTCCTACAAGTCGATAAGTTACCAAAATTGGTCAACTTCAAGACCCACGCATACTTATAAAAAGGTCATGCATCTAAATCAAATAATGACAACATTGAAAGCCAATGCCTTGTCTTCTAAAGAAAAATATGAATGAGAGTCTGAAAAATCGGGGATCATGTTAATTAACCTTACAATGCAACCACCTGGATCCACACTTAATGAGGTAAAACATATGTGTTTAGTAAGGATGTTCAATTAGATAATTAAATATAGATAGATCAAGTCCTTGTGAACTCTCAGACAGGTTTTTACTGTCAAAGGTGGTGTAGTTTGGCCACCAAGTCAAGTTAAGTTTTTTCATCAACATAAATAGACCTAAACAAGTCTGTCATTTTGTGACTTAGATAAGTCTAAAATTGAAAACACATTTTTATAAAGAATACATGTTTTGACTTCTTTAAGTCAAAAACAGAAATAGACTTGTTTATGTCTGAGCTCTGACTGATTATCATAAATATACATACTTAATTCATTTTTGATTTTTTTAATAAACTCCGTCATAAAAAAGTAGCACTGCATGCAACATATAATTAATAACTAATCTAGCTAGCACAGCAATCTGACTTAAGCAAAGTATTTGTACCTTTAAAATACCTATTTTGTCATACTGTCAGACTGTTATTTATATTTTACAGAAACTTATTATTTTCAAGTTTAATAATACTCCATCATATACATGATATAAGAATAATGCATTTGTTACTTTAAATACAATCTTTGGTCAAATAGATTTGGTTTATAGCATTTCACTTCAACATGTTCAACAATTCAAAGTAATTTATTTAAATGAAAAAACTTTTGTGGTTTGCATACTCCATGTCCCAACAATGTCACTGGGAAAAAAAATCTCACATTAAATAATAATTTCCTATTAATATACACATTTACATAGTATGTCCTCATTAACTAACAAAAATGCATGAAATTCTGCTGAGTGGTTTAAAAAAAAGGTGTGACTTATAACAAACTGATGCAGTAGTATATTTATGTTAAATTTTCAATTTCAAAAGGGCATAACTCCTAGATGAAACATTGAACCAGAATTTCCTTTCAATATACCTTCTATGTCATATATTTGCAAAATGTTTGGCTCAAATAAATGTCTTGCAGTTAAACATGTTAAATAATAGGTTACAATGACTTTAAATCAAAACTACCTTTTTCCAATCCTTTTGAATGTCATCAATAAAGTTTTGACCTTTGACCCTTTTCAGGTACCAGCAATTAGGACTATGTCTGGCATGCTCCGTCCAAGGACTATCGTTTTCGTCCCACTCAGACAGGCCTAAATCACAGCAAAAACATCTAACAATATCATGATCCACTGAAAAAAAAAGTTATTGCTAGATAGAACTGGTTAATCATTTTAATGTTGAAATAGAAAAAAAAATATTTTTTTAATTTATCACCTTTATTTGTGAGTATGTCAACAGTATTTTGTATATGGGTGATCAATACATGATCTTGCATAGAATAATCTTACAATAATCATGATAATTTGAATTTTTCTTTTTTTTATTATCCAGAAACAATTATATATATATATAATATAACAACAAATGAACAAGGTACTAATGTATATATATACTGTTTTTCTTTGCATTTACTTTCTTTTAGATTTTCTTCTCAGCATCAATTTATTTTGCTGATTTTTTTATTAGCTTTGTTGATCTATTCAAACAAGAGATGAACTAGGTAAGGCATATGCATGAGGATCTCTAAAGACACTCATGAAAAATAAATCAATTGCAAACATGAGTCTGTTTACCATATCAATGCATGTTGATCATGTTGATCATGTTTACAATAACTGTTGAATTTTCTAAAATTAACCTGCTTTTTTAAGGAGATTTAGAGAATGTTTTCTTTTAATTAGAACCAAATTTATATTTGCATTCTTCAGCTACTGGTATAAGTATTTAGGTACTCACTTGTATAATAGAACCCAGCTGTTGCTACAATTCTTGGTTCCTGGATATCTTTGTGTGGCCATGTCACAAATGTGTCTATTCTATCTGTTACTGTTTCCATTTCTGGATGTTTATAGTTCAAATTTTCTGGTCTTGCAATGGCAGACTGAATGTCAGCACTTGCAAAAGAGGATTGTATTGAAGCTGTTCCATCAGACACTGCTCTTGAATTAGTTTTTAGAAAGCTTCCTGGTAAGTATGAGTTACCATGACTCTGGCTAGATCTATAGGGATATGGTGTACTACCACTTATCAGAAGGCATTCTGTAGACATAGATCCTGGAGGTGCTGAGTCAGTAAATATAGATGATTCCGTTCTGCTTGTTGCAAAACCACTATCCTGACTAACAACAGATTGCTGTACCATTGACTGCTGTATCTCTGGAATTGCATTATTCTCAATATTTGCAAAAGGTGTGTTTGAGGAAATGTTTATATTAGAATCTAATTTGTCCTTTAAAGTACTTATATCTTCAGCTTTTTGAGCAATTGATTCGTTTCTGTTAATTTTTTCGATATCTTCTTGAACATGTTGAACATGTTGAATATTATTTTTCTCTTCTGGTGTGTCTGTATTTTGGCTCTGTATTTGCCATTTTCCTCGATCATTGAAGGTTTGTGATCCTCCTTCAGGTTTGAGTAAAAACTGTATGAACTGGCAGTCAGGATTTAGTTTAAAGTGCATTTGTTGTGGATGCACGTTCCTGGTCCAATCTTTCACCGATGTTGTTATCCCACAACAAAAACATGTTACATCATGATCTTTACCCTGATAATAGAATCCTGCTCGAACCAATAAAATCGGCCAGACTGGTGCATTTTTCGGCCAATTGTAAGCGAAAAAAGTAGTTTGTCGTGCAGATTCATTTTCAAAAACACTATTGTATAATTTCAACAATCCTTCAGCCATATTTTACTTATCATATATATAGAAATAATATAATTTATAAAAAAAATAATCAATAATTACAATGGATTATGTAATGCCCAATAATGTTTAGTTTATATATATAGATACAAAACAATTATCAACAAATTACAATGAATCAAAATCTTTCCAATAAGATTGATTGAGTTTCTTTAAGCTTTTCTCTTTCTTTCCTATTTGTAACACTTTGTTACACTGACTACTTTCTTTGGTTAATTCAAAGGGTTTATGTTCCAGGAAATTTACCCTCTTCTCAGCACTTGAATTTTCTATTCCTTCGAAAGAATCAAACTCAAAAGGAAGAGGCAATTCTTTAGAGGTACAAAAGTTATCACAGACCTCTACAGTCAAAATCAATTTAATGAATGTAATGTGTTGTTTGACACAATATGAATATACTACATGTACATGTACTATATAAACTACACTGGTCTTAATCAAAGTCTCTTCATCAGTATTATTGGTTACTGTTGGTTCCCCACAAAACATTGTGCATGTCTGTGCAGCTAATTATTCTTCAAACTACAATAAAAAAAATAAGACTAAAAATAGAAGAAGTATTCAGCAAACTTGATGACCTTGATGCCACAGGGAAAAAATAGAGAAAAATCGATAGAGCCAACCAAAACTATTTAGCAGATATCATAATGATCATACATATATCGTATATATTTATAGATTATCGTTGATCATCTCAACGAGATTGATTTTCTCGCTTGAGCTGGTACAGCAAAAGTTCAGTCATGCAAGTCTTATTATCTACTTAAGTATATTGTGTTTGTCAAAATGGTCCATGATACTGCTGTGGACTATGTGTTCTAAGACCTTACATGTGAAGGAAGTAAACAGCATAGCGTGTATATAATTTTAATTGTAAATTGGCGAACGTTTTAAATGTAAATAATTTTGAGAAAACTTGCTGCCTTGCCTGGCACTGCGAAAAGTTTTTCGCAGGACTGTACACATTCAATATGAATTTGGGTCCTAACTTGGAAGAAGAAGAACTGGTGCATTTGTTTATTTTCATTTAATCATGTTAAGGTTCATCATAACAAACGGACAAATATGGCTGTATTTACATGCCAAAAACTTCTCTGAGTACAGACTTACCTGTCCAGTTGGAAAAGTTTTAATGCCTGGTATCCACTAGATATATTAAAGTTAAATGTATTTTGTGTTTCAGAAAGATAAAAATCTCTTTTTGATTTTGTTCATAAGGTGTAAAAATTAACTAAGTTGTAGTACAACTTTGAGATGTTCCCTCAGGTAACCAGATGCTCCGCAGGGCACAGCTTTATATGACCCCAGAGGTCGAACCCTGAACAGTTGGGGCAAGTATGGACACAACATTTAAGCTTGATACAGCTCTGAATTTGGATTGTGATTAAATAGTTGACACAACATACATTTCTGACACAGAATGAATGTGGTCTAAGAACTTAAACTTAAAAACTTATAAAAATTTTAAATTGGACATTTACCTATTTTGGTCCAATATCCAAAATCTAAATACATGGTTAGATTCAGCTTATCAAAGAACCCCAAGATTTCATTTTTTGATGAAATCAAATAATGTTCAATTTTAGACCCTTTAGACCTCGATGTGGACCAATTTGATAACCGGGCCCAAATATTAACCAGATGCTCCGCAGGGCGCAGCTTTATACGACCGCAGAGGTTGAACCCTGAACGGTTGGGGCAAGTATGGACACAACATTCAAGCTGGATTCAGCTCTAAATTTGGATTGTGATTATATAGTTGACACAGCATAGGTTTCTGACACAGAATGAATGTGGTCTAATGAACTTAAAAAAAATATGTTTGCCTTTGAACAATTCACTATGCTGTTGAATATTAATCCTCTCAAAAAAATGTTTGAAGAAATTTTCTTTTTATTTATGAAATCTGAAATGAAAAAAATTGACCCCCCAATTTTTTTTTCACATCCCCCTTTCCCTTATTTCAAAACTGATCTCAATTCAAATTTCTAATGAAGTTTGCAACAATAACTACTCATTTAAATACATCATAAAATATTAAAATGTAAAAAAAGTGCTTGTTATTACAGAATGGTAAAGATTGTTTTAATCTATCAGTTGGTAGTAAAAGTGAATATACATTGTATATTGTATAAAACAATGATTTAAGTTGATTCAACTACTATTCTGGACAAAGAAAGATAACTCCAATTGAAATCCAATTGGAATTTCTTGCTATTGCACAATATTGTGCAATTAGATATTTCTTGCTATTGTGCAATACTGTGCAATTGAAAATATTTGCTATTGCACAATACTGTGCAATTGAAGATTTCTTGCTATTGCACAATACTGTGCAATTGAAGATTTCTTGCTATTGCTGAATACTGTGCAATTGAAAATTTCTTGCTATTGCACAATACTTAATATAATAATTTTGGATCCTGATTTGGACCAACTTGAAAACTGGGCCCATAATCAAAAATCTAAGTACATGTTTAGATTCAGCATATCAAAGAGGCCCAAGAATTCAATTTTTGTTAAAATCAAAATTAGTTTAATTTTGGACCCTTTGGACTTTAATGTAGACCAATTTTAAAACGGGACCAAAAATTAAGAATCTACATACACAGTTAGATTTGGCATATCAAAAAACCCCAATTATTCAATTTTTGATGAAATCAAACAAAGTTTAATTTTGGACCCCGATTTGGACCAACTTGAAAACTGGGCCAATAATAAAAAATCTAAGTACATTTTTAGATTCAGCATATCAAAGAACCCCAAGGATTCAATTTTTGTTAAAATCAAACTAAGTTTAATTTTGGACCCTTTGGACCTTAATGTAGACCAATTTGAAAACGGGACCAAAAATTAAGAATCTACATACACAGTTAGATTCGGCATATCAAAGAACCCCAATTATTCAATTTTTGATGAAATCAAACAAAGTTTAATTTTGGACCCTTTGGGCCCTTTATTCCTAAACTGTTGGGACCAAAACTCCCAAAATCAATACCAACCTTCCTTTTGTGGTCATAAACATTGTGTTTAAATTTCATTGATTTCTATTTACTTAAACTAAAGTTATTGTGCAAAAACCAAGAATAATGCTTATTTGGGCCCTTTTTTGGCCCCTAATTCCTAAACTGTTGGAACCAAAACTCCCAAAATCAATCCCAACCTTTCTTTTGTGGTCATAAACCTTGTGTCAAAATTTCATAGATTTCTATTAACTTCAACTAAAGTTATAGTGCGAAAACCAAGAAAATGCTTATTTGGGCCCTTTTTGGCCCCTAATTCCTAAAATGTTGGGACCAAAACTCCCAAAATCAATCCCAACCTTCCTTTTGTGGTCATAAACCTTGTGTTAAAATTTCATAGATTTCTATTCACTTTTACTAAAGTTAGAGCGCGAAAACTAAAAGTATTCGGACGACGGACGACGACGACGACGCCGACGCCAACGTGATAGCAATATACGACGAAAATTTTTTCAAATTTTGCGGTCGTATAAAAATCTATATACATGGTTAGATTCAGCATATCGAAGGACCCCACATATTCAATTTTTGTTGAAATCAAATAAAGTTTAATTTTTGACCCTTTGAACCTTAATGTAGACCAATTTGAAAATGGGCAATACCATGAATACTGTGCAGTTGAATATTTCTTGCTATTGCGCAATACTGTGCAATTGAAGATTTCTTGCTTTTGCACAATACTGTGCAATTGAAGATTTCTTGCTATTGTGCAATACTGTGCAATTGAAAATTTCTTGCTATTGCACAATACTGTGCAATTGAAGATTTCTTGCTATTGCCAAATGCTGTCAATTGAAAATTTCTTGTTATTGCACAATACTTAATATAATAATTTTGGACCCCGATTTGGACCAACTTGAAAACTTGGCCCATGATCAAAAATCTAAGTACATGTTTAGATTCAGCATATCAAAGAACCCCAAGAATTGAATTTTTATTTAAATCAAGCTAAATTTAATTTGGACCTTTGGACCTTAATGTAGACCTTAATTTGAAAACAGGACCAAAAATTAAGAATCTGAATACACGGTTAGATTTGGCATATCAAAGAACCCCAATTTATCTTATTTAGATGAAATCAAACAAAGTTTAACTTTGGACCCTTTTGGCCCCTAATTCGTTGGGACCAAAACTCCCAAAATCAATCCAAACCTTCCCTCTGTGTTCATAAACCTTTGTGTTAAAATTCATAGATTTCTATTACCATGATTACATGTATTAACTTATACTGAAGTTATTGTGCAAAAACTAAGAAAAATGCTTATTTGGGACCTGTTTTTGGCCCATAATTCCTAAACTGTTGGGACTAAAACTCCCAAAATCAATCCCAACATTCCTTTTGTGGTAATAGACCTTATGTGAAAATTTCATAGATTTTTGTTTACTTATACTAAAGTTATTGAGCAAAAACCAAGAAAAATGCTTATTTGGGCCCTTTTTGGCCCCTTATTTCTTATCTGTTGAGACCAAAACACCCAAAATCAATCCCAACCTTCCTTTTATGGTCATAAACCTTGTGTTCAAACTTCATAGATTTCTATTTACTTTTACTAAAGTTAGAGTGCAATAACTAAATGTCTTCGGACGACAAGGACGAGGACGAGGCCAACGTGATACCAATATACGACCAAAAAAATTTCAATTTTTGCGGTCGTATAAAAACTGGTTTGTATTGTATTGATTGTCCTTAATTGACATGGACAATAGATATCTTCACAACTACAGGTGAGTTAAAGAGTTTATCTGAGTGGACAGTATCAAGGTATTTCAGGTTTATTTACATGTACACCTTCTGCAGAAAGGAAAAAAAATCCCATCAAAAATGTATACATGGTATACAAAAGACTTTATCTTTCTTTAACACAAAATGAATTTAAGTTTTACTATCTAGTGGATGCTAGGCCTTAAAATTTTCCAAAGAGCACACGTAAGTCTGTTCACAGAGTATGTTTTGAGGTGAAAATACGGCCATGTTTGTTCATTTGTTATGATAAACCTCAAGCCTTGGTCACACCTTAATGAATAGCTTGAAAAGGTGTCTAACGGATATTTTTTTACCATCCGTTCATGTCCGTTAGATGTCTGTTCTCAATATCCGTTAGACGTCTGTCTATATCTGTTTCATGTCCGTTTAGCGCAAGTTTTATCCGTCGAAGTCCATTCTGTCTGGTTGAAAATTTTGAGCATGTTCAAAACTTTGCACAGATGTTCAACGGAAGAAGTGTCCATTGAACATACAGCAGGTGTCAGTTTTGTATGATACTTCTCCCTTTTGTTTCCGTTTTGTATCCGTGACTTGTCTGTATACATCCGTTGGAAGTCTGTAAGACAAATTCACCAACAGACTTCTACTGGAGGTTTAATGGATAAAACAGATGTTGAACGAATGTGAGACGAACCTCTACCGGGCGTAAAACGGATAAAACTGATGATGAACGGATCTGAAACAGATCAATGCCAATTGAAAATTTCAAGTCAGGAATGCCAATTATTGGTATGTCAGATTTCTTGAGGTTCATGAATTCTTATTATTCATAATCAACAATGATCAATTTTGAAGTAAGGGCAGGTCATCACTATCAAGCAGCTCTTATTCAGGCCAGACACTGCCCTTTGGCCGCATTTTGCCAGAAGAACAAACCAAAACCAGTTTACACAAAAACAGAAAAATTTATTCAATTTACATTTATTTTTCTTATCGCCTTTAATTATTCCCTATCTTGTTCATCTGTTTAATCTGTTATGCTTTCGTTGGGTGTTTTTTTTATGCGTTACTCGTCCGTTGGATGTATGTTCGACATCGATTCTGTCTGGTACGTTCCCGTTTCTCGTACGTTGGATATTCTGTGTGTGTCCGTTATGCATTCGTAACCTGTCCGTTTTATTTGGTCAGTACATCAAAAAACTACCAATGGATAACAATTTTGTCAACGGACAACTTTTATTTTCATCCATTAAACGTCTGTTCGTGTTATCTGGTAAAAGTGTGACTGAGGCTTTAATAACAGATTCAAGAATTACAACATTTGTTTACTATAAAAAAAAAAAGAAGATATGGTATAATTGCCAATGAGTCAACTGTCCACAAGAGACCAAAATGACACAGACATTAACAACTATATGTCACCGTACTGCCTTCAACAATGAGCAAAGCCCATACCGCATAACCAATTATAAATCAGTTAAATATAACTGCTTGTAAAACAGTTGTAGTTTGACCATAAAGATACGATTTATGAAACTTACGACATCTCAAATCATTCCGCAAAAAAAATGAAATAATGAAATATGGTGTTCCTTATCACTATGACGTTCCAATTTATTATCTCCCTTTAGCCTTAGGCCTTCTGCATTTCCTTCAACATGTTCAAGTTCCTATCAATTCCAGTCATTTTGGTTGAAAATTTAGAATACAAACTTGAAAATTATCTAAAATCAGACAGAGTTAACATTTACGTACCTATCAACACGGACCCCGTTACAACGTAATATATACTTTGACCTCGATGATGAAAGCAGTTCTATTTATAGGATAGGGTATTTCCATTATTGTTTTAATTGTAGAACTGTTAACGGAAAGATCTTGATCACAGTTGCGTATTTGGGAAATAAGGGATGGTTGTTTTACGTCGTTTAAAAATAATATTTATGCTACAGACTGAGAGTTGATAAATCCAACTTTTGAAAATTGTTGTTCACAAATAAAAATTGGTTAGGTTTCAACTTCTCGGCTGAAGAATGTACCAACTTAAAAATTCTTTAACAAAGAATTAAGGATTTGTGTAGACTAATGTGCTAAACTTGAAAGTATTTTATTTTAGATCGGTCATCTGACGGTTTGATAATATATTTCACAAATTTCAAGCAATGCCCATCTCTGCATTGATTTGACTTCGATTTAAATGAACAGAGTTAAATCACGGGTGTCATTTAGTTTAACGAGAGAAATGATCGTGAAAGAATATCCAACGGTGGTCAAAAGTACATAATTTTTACAAAACAACAAAAGGCAGATTGCTTCTCGACATTTCTATAACATAAAAACTGTAAACAAACCTGATTTTTTTTCACAAATTCGAATAAAATAAACGACTTTTATCCAAATTAGGGCATTCTATTTGAATGATTCCGTGAAATGGTTCTCATAGATATTTTTTATAAACATAATCTGAATTTTTATCAATAAAGAAATATTTACACAAAATTGATTTTTCGGATCGTGAAAGATCCCGTACCGCATTTTGAAGATCGTGAAAAGGATCGTGAAAGATCTAATGCTACGAAGACGTTTAAATTATTCATCAATTATAATTATGATAATTAATATTTGTCATTGGTATTCAGAACAACTAGACTGGCCAAGATCTTCAATAAATTTAAGTATTTCAAAGTATTAACATTTTCAGAATTTGGAAAGAAAAAGAAATTACAACTACGGCAATAAGAACAATGGTCAACAAAACGCCGAAAAAAGCAATCCAATTATACAGGTTGAAGATGCAGATAACACTGTAGAAACAACATACGAATATTGTGTAGATGATGTGGAAATGAAATTAAAAAAAAAAGACATGCATGCTATAGCGCCGCACGGTGTTTGGTGTATAATGTACATGCCTGCGTGCATGTTTCTATATGACGTCAATTGTAATTGATACATTGAATGATATTAAGATGTCTATGTCTGGTTGTCGGTCAGTGTTCATATACTTTCGACCTGATGTTCCGAATTAATTGGCCAAACATAACTTTTAAATTTGTCAGTTTCTATGGTACTGTAAGGATCGGAACACCTATATTTGGTGTACGGGATATTTGTAGACATCTGTATGGCATGGTTCATCTGACCTTGACCTCTTTTAATGAACCATTGACAATCTTAAGCGTATTTGAAACTTCTAGTAAAACCCTTCATATAACAGACGTTCAACAATTATAGTTTTACTATCATGAGTAAAGCGAAAGAGACATTTCAGCATTTACGATCTGGTATTCTTTAGTCTGTAGTATATAGTTTTCTCATTTAAAATTAATCCGCATCTGCTACGTTGTATATAAAGATACATAGAACTTAAGAAGGTACTGTTACACAAAATGTTGGTTACCGTTCAATCTCAAATTGTTCATGAATGATGCTGTTTTTGCTATAAGATTTTGGTTGATGGTTAACATTTTGGTTTAAATGTTGCATACCCATATATTATTGGCTAAATAGTGGCGTTCTGTCTTAATTGTACTAGACCAATACTCAGAGCTGAATTTATCACACTGATTTAGACACGGTTTTAGTTGTTTTTTGTTTTTTTTTATCTTTCGAGGTACATTTTAAAGTGTTGAATAAAAAAAAAAAGCTTAAATGAATCTGGTTACGCATTATCTTTCACGATCAAAATGATGCGTTGACTGATCTTTCACGGCGATCAAGTTTAATAAAAATTCAAAAAAAATCAAGGTTTCATAAACAAATTAACGGAAGAGCATATTTTTATTTTACTGCACTATCAGATACACCAAAGATTAAATTTCAAATATATTATGATATATTGAAATATGACCATTAATTATAGGTACAAATAGCGTGTTTTTTTTTTTAATTAATTCCATAGACATGCATTGCGCCTTTTGTGATTTTTCATAAAGTACTGCATGTTGTCTTTATCTTATTGCACAGTAATGTTGAGGAAGTTGAACTATTTTGACAGACATATTTTTTTGTTCGGATTTGTTCCGCGTTTCGAAAATTTAGCGATTTTTTTCATAGATTCTGAACTAGAATTTACATTAAATGTCTTTCACGATCCGGTACCAGAGCTTTTACGATCGTCTCGCAATACTTGACCACCGTTGGATATTCTTTCATTTCTCTCGTTAAACAGAATGACACCCGTGTACATATATAGAACTAGTAAATTAAAAGGCAGGGATTTTTTTACCCAAGTAGATCTATACACTTATTTTACATTTTTTTTTCTGTATTTGGAAAATTAAAACACAACTGACTATATATATATATGTGTTACTCATCTATAAAATTATGTACAGTTATGAAAACAAATGATTCAACATGATCATGTAGATAATATTTACTTATAGTTCCTCATTGCACAAGGTCAAGCGTTTTTCAGACTGTTTATGCATGACGTCTTTACATTAAATCCGGTGGATGTGTGCTAGTTGATACTTTAATCTGGGGGAAAATAACAGTCAGGGGTTTTCGTCGTTCCTGTTATATTGAGAATTCGGGGGGAAAGTCGCTTGCTCAAGTCAACAAAACTACGTTGAGCTTTACGATGATTATATATAACATCCTCAATAGTGCAAAACAATTAAAATAAATGTTCAATGGTAATATTTCAAAACGACAAAACAAATGGTTATTCCAATAAATATACTGTACTAAATATACAAAAATTAATGAATATCACTGTTATAAAATTGATAAACCTCTTAACATGTCAGCAAACAATTTTGAGAACAATAGTCGCTTGCTTTTAGATGAAGTTTGAATTTCAATGAAATAAAACAAAGACGAAAATATCGCTGTCACAAAAACATGCATGTTTTATCAGTAGGTTATTATTGGCTTTAAACACTCTTTCAGTAACTACGAGTACTGTTTTTTTTTGGTGCTTTTGTCTTTTGTTTCAGTGCCTCTTGCCGATCCTATAAGTTGCAAATTGCAACTGAATTTTACAGTTTGTTGTTTTGTTGTGCTGTAACACGGCTGTTCGAGGTCAAAGGAGGATTGAGCACTCATAAACATGCTATACCCTGTAACATTCGTTATTTGCCTGTCTCAAGTCAGAAGCATGTAGTACAGTGGTTGTCTTTGTTTCAGGTCTGTCAAACATGTATTTATTTTTCGTAAATTGTTTTGTTTTAAACTATGCCGTTTTCTCGTTTAATATTTTTCATGTCGGTACTCTTATAGGTGACTATATATACAGTATAAGTTTTCCTCGTTATTGAAGACCGCATTGGTGGCCTTTTATTGCTTACTTCATCTTATTTTTAACTCTATTGAAGGTCATATGATGGCCTATTGGATAACTGTCTCCTTGGCAATTATACCACATCTATTTTTTATACATATATATTCATATACATTTCCCTAATTTCAGAAACAACTCATCTCACTTTAAACTCTAGAAACTGTTTCAATATTTTATTGAACAATGATAATATATATAGAAACTACATACATGTATTTTTGATATAAAGAATAAAAGTAAGAATATGTCTTTCCCTTTTTTTTTTGGAAAGGGGGCTTGCATTTATTTTTTCTCCCTCAAGGTGGGGAAATGAAAAGAATCAGATAAACTCCACTGTTTCCTCTCATCTCCCTACCCCCTCTCCCTACACGAAAGAAAATTATCAGTCCATTAAGACGATACAAATTGAAAAATAATAATTTACCATTTGAGATCTCTGACGAGATATTTTGATGAATCGCTGTAAAATTCAAATCAATTTGACGCTTACAGTAGCCGTTTGATACCTTACAAATATTTTTTTATATAAGACATATACCTTATATAATTTATAAGATATCTTATATAGTTTATAAGATATCTCATATAGTTTATAAGATATGTTATATAGTTTTTGAGAGATCATGGCTTATAATTTTTTTTATATAATGCGGGGTTCACACATTGCCGATTATTGCTCCCGTTTGAGATCAGACAGCGATACGACACGAAAAGTGAAAAAGTCGGATTAGTATCCTCAATTATCTGGAATGTCCTATTATTGTCTGAACGCAGTCGTTTTAGTTCGTAACAGATTCCTACTGGTCGGGAAGGGTCCGAATAGTTCGGCAAAGCACCCCGACAGTTAGGTGCGTCCCGTAACATTCGGGGAAACTCAGCCGATTTTTTCTAGTCGGATTACAATCGTGCCTATGTCGTGACAGATTCTGCTGTATCGGATCGAATTCCTAACAATGTTCTGTGTATTCGGGACGGTTTCCTGTGGAACGGGAATGATCTGGAGAAGTCCCGACAATAACAGAATACAATACGACTGAGACCAGACAAAGCCGTTTGCAATGCGATAGAGCGGACCGTGATAGGATTACGCTCCGACAGTACCCGATCATCCCGATTATGCCGACAGTTTTCGAACGGATAACTTCCGTCAGCGTCGGTTCACTGTCTTGTCACTATCTGATCTCTGTCGGATTACATTCGGTAGAATCGGGACGCAGTCGTGACAGACTCGGTCGAATTTTACCTGGCGAAAGATACAAATCGAATTTCCATCCACGATTCACACGATCTTGATCAGACTTTTGACAAATTTTAATCGGGAATGGTCCTGTCAAGGACGGCAGTAAAAATCGTGAATGTGTGACCCCAGCTTTTTAAGATATCTTATCCAGAAGCTTTCACAAACATCTCGCTAGGCATCACTCCGACCAGTGAAGTTTTTTGTTCAATCACTAGGACTTTCATGCGGTTATCATCGTAAAATCTATGAGCCAACTTTCTGTAATATTGAATAATTTACTGGGAGAAAAGGCTACTTAGAAATATCACTATTGACGCGGGTGTCGGGATTGGCTGATTTGACCAACCTATATATTGGAAGCCACAAACCTTCATATTTTTGCAGGTCACATTGCATTATATTCGCTATGATATTTTTTTGTGGTCTTATTATGGAATTTTGATGATTGATGTATCGATGTATCTACAGGCAACATTTGCAGCGTTTGTCATCACGAACGGCATTCTCAATACGTAATAATCAGATAAAGCAAGTTTCGCAGACTTTTGGGTTGCCTTAAAGCTATCATGCATTTAGGGGGAACAGGAAAGATCTTGAATTATATCAACTGATATCCAATAACACCGAAGCCTGTTTTTTTTTATATATATGAGTTGTTAGTTATACACATGGAATGTTTTATTTTTTATCTTTATCTTTATATTCTAGCAGTTTGCTCCTTTGGATATTTTCCGCTTTTTGAAATATTTTTGAAATAGTCTTAACGTGTTTATATTTATAGCCCTGTCTCTCCAAATAAGTTTCGAAATGACTTCATCGTCTTTTACTTCTTTCTTTGTTGGAACATATTCTCTTAACTTGAGTTGCCAGATTGTGTGGTATTCTTCAAGTAAAAAAGTGTAATTACCGTTCTTTTTTGAGACAAGTATTTATGCATGTAAGCAGACTTAAAATGTATGTCTGTAGATGTCATGTCATCTGTTAGAGAGATGGAAATCTCATGGTAGGTGATATTGGATTTACATCTCTCCTGAGTAAATTTGCTACTCTGGAAGATGACTGCATTTTCTTAAGCAATTAGTAATTGGCTTGATAACAGATGGTCAATCTTAAAAATGTTGACAGAGGTAAAAGTCCACAACCCGGGTGTTTGTTCAGTCGGATGACTACTCGCTGAAACAATAGGTCTATCGGAATTAGTAGCCTTATGAATTTGAACAAGAGATAACCTGTCATCTCTTAGGTTTTGTTAATATCAATTATTCGGAGATTTGTTATCGTTGAAACCATCTTCGTACATTTCTACAACACTTAATTTAGTGTGCTGGTGGTTTGTACCACAGTAGTGTGTACGCGGCTAGAGTGGTTAGAGCCATAGGCTCCTTTAACACCCTTAGCTAGCTTCTTTGTAGTTGAAAAGAAAGCCGAGTGATTAAGTCCTTCTGCCAGTACATATCCTCTTCACTACTAGTATTCAAGACTTCTACAATACCTCCCCGCGACAGCAAATGGTAACTAGGATCTAGCATCCTAGGCATTATTGTAGAGGATCTCGGAGTAGCAAAGGCCCAAAAGATGCAATGTGTAGGCACGCTCTTGTACTCATCAACCTGGTCCCAACTATGGGTAAATAGTACCACTACCTTGTGGTTAGGTTAGATCTGGGAAGAGCAACGGTTATGGGAGCAGACCCAGACAGAAAAGCCAGGAAGATAGAGCTCGTCAGCCATTGTAGGCAATCGTCTATGGGAAAGAAAACCCAGACAGCAAAACTTCATCCTACAGGAAGTAGGTTTCTCGCATGGCTTATCACCAGGCAGAGTAAAAAGAAGCTGATTACGGAAAACACACCAAAAGAATCATTGAATTGCGCGAATGAGGACAAATGACCCAATGAATGTGTCTAATGAAGGCAGAAATTCTACTCCAAATATTCAAAACAAACAGTGATTCAATGCTATGCATCTACCAACGAATCAATCATTGAGGACAAGAATAAGTTTTATAACAAACTACAAAGTAAAGTACCAGCAAATTGTGTCTACTTGCAAAGATTGGGACAGATAACTCATGTAAAGAAAGAATAACAGGAATACATGGATGTGGAGAATGCAATTAGAATGGTGTGCTTTTAAATGATTTGTGCAACTTAAATGATTTAGTTATTGGAGGATCATTATTTCTTCAAAGGGACGTTCACAAGCTTACAAGGAACTTACAGGGACCAAAACCAGATAGACCACATACTTGTAAATGGAAGAAGGACAAAGTCTGATGAGTGTCTGTGTTGAAAGAAAAGCAAATTTTGGAAGTGATCATTACCTTCTAGCTTGGAAGATTAAATTAAATTGGGTAAAGTAGTCAGACCACAACATAATAGAAAAGCATGTAATACCCACCCCATTAAAACCTGATAAGACACAAATTTAACATCAGCTTAAGAAACCAATACCAAAAATAACAAAATATCAGCGAAAACAACGAAAACATTGGTCCTGAACTTAATGATACAGCTGTTAATGTCCTTAGAATCAGAGACAGTACAAGAAAAAGGGGGACTTCAGATACAACCTGGAATGTTATAGAAAAGAAAAGATTTACAAAAAGTAATTGCAGTCAGACAGGTTGAGAGTAAAACTACAAAAAGAATACTCAGAGCTTACTAAAGAAGTTAAGAAAAAAACTAAAGAAGACAAACTGCAGTATATTCAAGGATTTACCAATGAAGCAGAAGAGGTATGCAAAGATGGAGAACTAAGGACTGTAAATAAAATCATTAAACAGCTATTAGGGAAAAGTAATAACAGTAACACTCTAGTTTTACGCAAGAATAGAGAGGTATAAACATTGTATTGACATGCAGAAACTTGAAAGATGGACAGAGCACTTTCGCGAAAAGTTTTAAACAAAGAACCACCAAACAAACAAGCACACTTTGATAACACCGAATAGAAAATGGAACTAGATATACCAGAGGGGGGAAATTGAGGCTGGGTGAAATAAAGAAAGCATGATGCAAGCTCAAAAATGGTAAATTGAGTAAGCAATGTCAGAGGTAGAAACAACAGAATCAGTACTACGTATACAATATTTAGTAGAATATTGGAGGAAGAAATTGTACCTAAAGACTGGGAAGAAGGACTACTGGTTAAACTCGCAAAAAATAGATATGAAGAATTGCAACAACTGGAGACATGCCAAGAAATTACCTCCGTTGAAATTCTGCAAACACCCCATAGAGCAAATTACATGGATGATTAATTTTGACCATTTGGTATATGGCCGTGTTCTAAGCGACACGTACATGAAGGTCATACATTAATTTCTTGAATGAAATCAAATCTTTAGCTACTAATGACTGCCGTAGGGGGTCGAGGATTCCTTGGCATGGATATGTCTCTACTATCTGTATGATCTGCAAAAGTGTTACTTCGAGTTATTGCCAAACGAATAACAGACAAGGCTGCATACTAAGTAATATCTCCCTTTCTTTTTCTCGTTGTCATCGACTGAGAAGAACACTTGTCAATAGAGCAACTAGAATAAGATGATCAATAAACACTTTCTTAAAAGACCTAAATTTTGCAGATAGCATATGCCTATTATAAACAAATAGAAAAACATTCAGAACAAAACATCAATTCTACATGAGACTGCTCTATCTTTAGGTTTAAAGATAACTATACAAAAGACAAAGACAAGCATTAATGGCAAAACTAGAAAACAACTATATATATGTGTGTGGAAATTGCTTTACTCTATTTGCATTAAAGCATTTAAGGTAGCAACGTACAAAACTTTTGACAACAGGGAACAATGTCATTTCGACAAAGCACATTTTCATTTACAAAAAAAATATACTATTGACACAGACATATATCTTGCTTATCGGCATGAAATTCGGAAAATGACAATCTGGACATCAACATTGATTATTAATTCAGTTACTGGACCATGATCTAGTGGACAGGGACCGAAAGCGTCGACTAACTTAGATGTTCAGACAGTAATGTAATTTCATAGAAGATATCGTTGTTTATTAGTTAGTAGTTCCTATCAAGATCAATATAACTCCAGCAGAAAAACTTAACACTGAATAACTAATTCATATTTTATATCTTCAGTTGTAATTGGCTTTGAACAACCTTTCAGTAATTCGAGTACACTTAGATTTTTGTTAAATATGTCTTTGAGAATTTAGTAAGTCATTTTGTGTGTGTGTCTGTGTGAGTGCTTTACAGCTGGATCACAATTATAATCACATTATCCTATGATGTCTGTTGGGTTGCTAACCTAATGTTATCAATATAATGGAATTGTCATGTAATTGGGAGGTTTTATTAGTTAGATGGTTTTGTCTTGTCGTTTAACACACCTCGAAGTATTAGAATTGCCCGATGAAAGACCTAACTACAGTTGGTCTTTCATGTGATAAATTCTGCCTCCCTTCGTTTTAGTCAGTTTTTAGGAACTTCTCATTTTTTAATCAAACTTGGAGTTCGATATTCTTATTCTTATTGTCGATCTGATAGGTACAGCCATTTTTCAGCTGATTTTGATAGTTTGTGCTGTCACACCACTGTTCCATGTTCGGAGAGGATTGATCGCTCACCCACGTGCTTTACCCCGCCACACTATATATAAAAGTTACTTGCTGAAGCCATTAAACTTTAATTTAGTAGTTGTCGTTGGTATACTCTCATTTTATATTTTTTGCGTTTTTCGTCTTATACATGAAGCGATGGGTTTTTCTTTATCGATTGCATTGTTGCACATTTTGTCATGTCGGGTTCATTTAACTCAGACTTATAGTACGATACGGATATATTTTTCCTTTGGAATGCTGTAAAAAAAAATCTTGCAAAACATTTAAATATTGGCATTATTGATAGCAAGAAATACAGTTATATGCAAACAAATAAATTGAATAATAATGGTGTTGACTTTTTTGTTCTTCATTATTAAATCAATATCATCAAATAAAAAATCAATCGATCTCTTACACAGTATATCAGGCCAATTTTAGATTTTATCCATTTGTACTTAAAAAAGTGACGTTGAGGAACATGAGGAACTTATTATATGAATTCTAAAGTGTTAAAAAATATTAACATTACTTCATATGATTTTAATTCGTATATTTATTTAACATAACCGAGTTGGGTATTGCTGTCCATACATATAATTTAATAGAGCAAAAACGTATGCTGCCCTATGATAAGAAGTATCGAACTTTATAAAGATAACAGCATGCTGGGAGTTCGGAAAACATTTTAGTTAAATCTGCTGATAATATTTGCTTCAAGGTGTGAGTTTTGCTCGGAGTTTTGTTCTCAACCGTTGTAAAATTGGCTGAACAAAATTAGATATTTTGACAGTTGGTTTAAAAATATAGATGATGTGTATGAAATTAATGACTGTCGATCAATACATTTTAAATGTATTTCTTCATGCCTATTTATATAGGTCTACCAGTGTTATTTTTAAATTTAACATTACTGTTGCTTTATGCGTGCCGGCACGTTCAATACTATATACGTATAGTACAGTGAGTGCATGGTTTAGGATATATTCATTCTTTGTGAGTCACTGCCGAGGATGATCATGTCACGATGTGACTTTATTTATATAACCCAGTTAACCATGTTAACCCTTAAGGATGGAATATTCATCAATATTATAAATGAATACATTTTGTCATAAATATATTAATAAAGTATTTGTTAGATAATAAAAGAAATACCGGTCTTATGGAATACAATTATTATCATACAACTAACAAAATAAAGTGTACGTTGTTAATAATATTGTTAATACAAGTACTATAGAGACAGAAAAGACCTACATACCTGAAACTTTCGTTGCCTTTAAACTGAAAGCGGAAGAATGGAAATACCCTAATCTAAAAATATGTTTATTATTAGGTTATGGAAATCCCATGAAAAGTTTGAGTTTTCATAAAGACTCATAATAGCTACTCTAGTCAGATTACCGTGGTCTGCATGATTATGACATATTTAATGAATGGCTATTATCTATTTTGAATTTATTGAACCATAAAACTAATTTTTGACTCTTCACATTGAATAATCCGCGAAGCGGATTGACACCATTTAAGTGCCAAGCCACTTTTGACATTTTGTTTTCATAACAATCCTGACAGTTATTTGATGATTATTTATATTTATTGAATACATTTCAACAACAAATTAAAGTTGCTTCATATATGAAACTTAAAGAAAAATACAAAAAAAAATAATTTCAAAATAAGTTTTTTCATGTTCAAAGAAAAATTATCTCAAAACTGAATTGTGACTTTTTGTCCTATGAATTTTTTGTCTGTGATTTTTTGTCCGTGACTTTTTGTCCTGTGACTTTCTGTCCTACATTCAATTCAAGAGGGGGAGGGGGGATTCATACATAGTCATTGAAACGTTTGACTTTATAAAAATGTACAGTTTATATACAGTTTTACAGATGTACAGTTTATATACAGTTTTACAGATGTACAGTTTATATACAGTTTTACAGATGTACAGTTTATAAACAAGTTATACACAGATGTACAGTTTATAAACAAGTTATAAACAGATGTACAGTTTATAAACAATTCAAGTTAACAGCTGTACAGTTTATATACAGCAAACAAATGGAAGTTTTAAACGACCTTGACAGACTATACAGCCTCGCACGATCGGCTCGGTGCCCGAAGGCGGTCAAATTGGTGAGCGTTTGTGTGATATTTTCTCCAGTGGGGCAGGAACAGGTGGAGGACGTCATTTTGGTAGGCCACCATCTTGGTCTTGTGAGTTATTATGCACTGGTTTTGTTGACTAAAATAGATGTTATATCTTTACAACGGCTGCTTTCATGGCCAGTTTGGTCAGCCTGGCAGCCTGCTAACCACGATGATGGAGTACTGGCAAATGCGTCTCGGACGTAGTATTGGTGATGACAGGAAGGATTATGAGGACCAAAGTCGTACAGCCTGAAATGAAGGTCCATTATTATATACAACTTTACCGGCAGATGTACAGTATATATACAGCTGTACAGTTTATATACAGCTTTACAAATGTACATTTGATATGCATATTTAGAACTGAACATCAAGATTACTAGTACTAAAATAGATTTGTAGTCATATTTATAAAATATATTATACTAATTTCTATAATCTCTATATTCTGCATACATCATAAAACGAGATGTTGTATGGTTACCAAAGAAGACATGAATAGTTCACTACATGTAAGCTAGGCTTTTAGCATCGAGCAAAGCATATACCATATACCGTACAGTAAGTTAATATAAGCCATTAAAGACCATATTACATATACTACAAAATATATCCGTTCGGTCGCAATATTTGTTTTTTTCGGCCTGCTTTTGTTCTAAGATTTTGACATTTGTTATATATGTTATATAAAATTATATTTGCTGGTTTTACTATTTTCCTGCGGAGTTTGTTTTAAACTAAAGAACAATCATTTTGAATTAAGAACATATCAGCATAACAAAGTTAATGGAATAACCGTTTCATAGATGTCGCAACTACAATACCCTTTCCCTTTTTACGAATGTGACCTCCCGAATTAGACTATTTACCGGATTTGTAATAAAATAAGCAACACGACTGTAGCCACATGTGAAGCAGGATCTGTTTACCCTTCCGGAGCACCTGATATCACCCGAAGTTTTTGGTGGGGTTCGTGTTGCTTAGTCTTTAGTTTTCTATGTTATGTCTTCTGTACTATTATTTGTCTGTTTGTCTTTTAATTTTTAGCCATGGCGTTGTCAGTTTATTTTCTATCTATGGGGCTGATTCTCCCTCTGGTATTGTTCATCCCTCTTTTAATCAAAGTACTGAAGTACTGAACATCGAATGACCGCAAGTCCTTGTGGATGGTCCGACAAGCACTTAATTGTTTCAGAAAAAAAATCCTATCTCCATACCTGAAAGTGAGGTAATTGTACAGATATATTTTTTTCTGGGACAAGTTCGTGCTTGGATGATAAATTAATGACAGGGAATTCATCCTCGCCGCAATGACTATTATATTGTAGTCACTGTGATAGAAATCAGTATACTCTGGTTTATTGTTATATATCATATTAATACTTGTATATTACAGTTACATGTTTATATAATTTCCATGCATTTGTATATCATTCTATTCTACTATATAAACAATAGTGCAGTGCAAGTGCATGATTGACACGTCACTCTTCTATCATAATTCGATTTTTCTAATAGAATGAATTTGAGTAGGCATCCGTATTTTCCGACAAAAAATGTTTAATCATCCATGCAGGGTTATCGTTACTTGAGATTGCACACGTTCTTGAGATATTCTTCAGCATGCGTGTGCATATAGATATTAATGATTTTTCCGACGTAGTCGGTATAGTTTCGGTTTGTGCCCTTTGAACTTAAGGACGCTTAAATATGGCAACAGAATACATTGAATACGCATGCTCGAAAATACTTTCTGTGATTGGACAAAATGATGTCATGGTGGATGATTTGGTTGTGTTTGAAAAAACGTCTCGTTAATTATATCGTGATGGAAAGCAAGTGAAAAACTATAAATATTTGAACTAGATCTTACTAAGATTTATATTTTTATTAAAATAATTGTTTCTCCAATAGCTCTTTGCATCCGTGACAGCTGTTTATTTGGGACAATTATATAATTTTTAATGTAAACTTTGTTGTACGAACGTACATGACTTTTAGAACGCACCTACATATGTACATTGGAACATCTATCAAGATCTGTCTCTCAAAATCAAGTGGAATAATGAAACATCAGAAAGTATCAATATCATGCAAGGGGTCCGTCAAGGAGCAAAATTATCATCTCTGCTATACAAGCGATACAATAATACCATTCTCAATGCAATATCCAGTAGTAATATCTAGGCGCAAAAATAGGCAACATACAAGTAGGCTCTCCTACATGTGCGGACGATATTGCCTTACTGGGTGAGCGGTCAGATTTACAGGCAATGCTCAATATTATAGACTTCCACACTAAAAGAGACATGGTTAAAATTAATCCAGACAAATCAGAGATAATGTGCGTATCTAAAGGATTAAAGCAACAAACGCATTCATACAGCTTCGATGGAAAAGAAATAAAAAGAGTAGAAAAGCTGAAGCATCTAGGTATCACCAGGGCAACAAATGGCAAAGTCAACTTGGACGAAAGGCTAAAAACTGGCCGGCAAACTATATATGCCTTGCTATGTTCTGGCCTACATGCCAGAACAGGAATGTCACCGCTGGTACTTAAAAAGATCTGGAAAACATATGTTGCCCCCCGCTATCTTTATGGACTCGAAGTACAAATATGCATGAAAAAGGATGTATCTGAACTAGAAAAGTTACAGAGGAAAATGTTCAAACAATTTCAAAGTCTATCAGATAGGACAGCATCTGCAGCAGTATATATACTAATAGGAGCTGAACCCATTGAATCGGTACTGGACAAAAACATGCTAGCCTTATTTCTCTCAATTTCTCGCCTAGATGGCTCAATAGAACATCAAATCCTAGAATGGGAACTAGAAATCAGCACAGAATTTGACAATTCCTTCATCTGTCGTATAAGCAAAATTTTACAAAAATATCAACTCCCAACAGCAGAAGAAATTATGAAAAATCCTCCATCAAAATATATTTGGAAAAAACAACTTCAAAAAGCCATAAATGATTACTGGTCTTCAATTTGGACAGAAGAATGTAATACAAAATCAACACTCAAACATTTATCGTTGCAAAATAATCCGGTAAATAATCCGCATAACATTTGGAAATGTGTTCGAAATAATCAATATGACATCAAAAAAGCGGAATTGAAATGTAAGCTAGTAACTGGTACCTACATGCTTCAAAGTATAAAAGCAAAATTCAGTAAAAATATAGTACTGCCTGACTGTAAGCTATGTAAGGACAATGATGAAACCCTTGAACATTTTCTCCTGGAATGTACTAGGCTAGGTGACGTACGACAAAAATGCATGGCGAAGCTAGTCAACAAGCTAAGAGAGATAGAAGGGGGTGGTACAATCGACGTCAGTAATGATGAAATACTGATGGAAATTATACTGGATTGTTCTAAGACAAATATACTGAATAATCAGCCAATGGACAAGCTACTGGATATAGAAAGGCAAACACAAGATCTTTGCTACCAGTTACATATAAAGCGAACAAAACTTTTATGTGACATCAAGTAAAAGAAATGTATGAAGGCTCTAATTATTTTAGATTTTAACTTTTATAAATCTAAAGTATATATTTAAATACTGAAATAGCAAATAAGTCTTACTAAAATGTTCTAGATTTTAACTGTTAAAGTTTTCAAGTAATATAACACCGAAATCGTAAATATATGGTGTGTACTGTCTGCATGGGATGCCAAGCTAACTAGTACACTCTATAATATCTTCAAATCAAGAGCAATATCCAATATAGTCTGTACAGTCTGCATGGGATGCCAAGCTAACTTGTATCAGTCTATCAAGAAGTGCGTGATTTATACTTTTAATGATAGCCTTGGCAGGGCACTTATAGTTTTATTAAATAAGCTGTAAATAACATTTTTATCACAATATAGTGGTGAACGCTATTGCCGCAATAGTTCTGTGTACATTTCTTATCGTGATATTGTATTTGCAACTTGTGCTGTGTACATTTTTATTGTGATACAAGTGGTGAACATTAGCTGCATACATTTTTACTGTGATATCGTGTTGATTCTTATTACCGCAATTGTGATGTGTACATAATATTTTTAACTTATTATCGTCGTAATATTTTAAGACTTTTAAAATATTTCTTTTAGTCGTACATATTTTTAATGTAAATATAAAGATATCCGCAATCTCGGTGTGTAAATTAAATTGCTCATCCGATAAGTGGAGTGCTCCGATTAAACGGAGGTGAATACCTGTACAGAACAGAACAGATTTCCGCGGGGTTTTGGTGAATGTAAACAGAAAGATTCGAGGACCGAGAATACTGAACACAAACAGAGAAAACGTTATTTAAATGGTATCTTTGTCCTTCTGAAGGTTATCGAAATGAGAGTTTTAAACATATAATCAAATTTGAATACGTCGGATATCTTTTTTAAAGATAGTTCTTATTTTACATATATACATTATAACAAAACATTTTAATATCTGTTCATTGTGTGGAAGACATCAATTGTGCACTGTACATATATATTGATTATCCAATAAACATATTTGATATTTGATATTTGATAATATGATCAATTTATCCCCTTTAAAAGTATTTGAAGAGTATTCATTAAAGAAATGAATTTATAACCCCTTTAAAAGTATTTGATGAGTATTCATTTAAGAACTGAATTTATAACAAGCGATAATTAGAAATGTTAGTTTGCACTTGCTGATGCCTATACGTAATCATCATGTTTATAGATCGGTTAAAAGCCCAAAACGAATATTCTCTAATTTTTGTGCTATTTTCACATTTCCTGACCGGTCGGAGAAAAATATTTCTCCTCACTAGTGAAAAATCTGTTCTCGGCAAATGATTAGTTGAAATTTGATTATGACGTCAAAATGTTTTGTTTTCTTCTCAATTTTCCTATTGTGACGTCATGAAAAAAGGCGACCTTGCCTGATGACTTCGCATATAAAGAGCACAATTTTCTGAAAATCTTTGAAAAAGAACGATAAAAAGCATTAGAGAAACAGATTCCGACACTATAACTCGTGTATTACGATATTTCTCCACTCTCGACAGTTAAATTTTATTATTTAAAGCCTAAAAAAGGGCTCGGCAAGCCTCGCGCTTTAAATAATAAAATTTAATTGTCTCGAGTGGAGAAATATCGTAATACACTTGTTGCAGTGTAAGAATCTATACTTACGTAATGGAAATCTAGGCGATAGCAATATGTACACTGGAATGCCCCCATAGTCAGCTGCTGTAAACATGGTAAAAATGCAATTAAAATGCAGTCTTATGTTATAGGACAACAATAGGGCTCGGTATGAAAGATGTAAAACATTTCAAAAGAAAAAAAGACTAATAATTATACTGAAAACAAACAATTAAGACAAACACGAACACCGACAATTCAAATGCCGATCCAGGATTTTGAAAAAGGGGAAAAGTTTGTAGTGGAACATGTAAAAATCTGGAATAACCGTAAATATAGCTAGTATATTATACATCAAAATAACCAGTGCAGTGTTTCAACACACATGGACTCGGTAAGAAGAAGAACATTTTGTTTATCGATGTTTTCAAACCTTTTTTCGTATTTCCTTTTCCTTTCTATTTTCATTACATTATTAACATTATATAAGTTAAACGTTGGCATCAATATTAACAGTTTGTTTTCTAGAAATGTGCAGTTACCATCCATAACCGTATACTAGGATTTTTCAGTTTACGGGTATGGATGATAACTGCCAATTGATAGAAAATATAGAAATATTAATGACTTCCCTGAAACATTAAGGATGTCAACTTCAGATATGTTTATTATAAAGATTTATATTCATTCTGAAAAGGAAATTAAGGCTTGAGAGCACGTACAATGTCAATTACTGGGTAATTTACATTTCTAAGGAATATGATTCAGTAAAAAAATTTATTGAATGAGCTGTTTTGAAATTGTCCGCATTGCTGATATACAGTCAGGGGTACTACTTGTACAAGTGTATTTTATTTACTTGAAGAAGTAAAAAAAAATATACACATATAAGTAAATAAATAATGTTTGAATAATCTCCCCTTAATTTTCTAAAAAATTTACTTGTATAAGTAAATTTTTCTTACAATCCCACAAAAATCCTCAAGTTTTGAGATGTAAAATCATGCCTTTAATGATTTTTCCCAGGTTTGCTCAAATTTTTTCATTAAAGTTCAATGTTTTATCTAATTAATTCATCAAAGAAACTGATTGAGCAAAGATCTTGTATATTTGCGCAAGGCCTTCAAAAATTGCTCCTTTGGGGCTTGTAAAAGAGCAGTGTTATGAAGATGACAGACAAATGGGATTTTCATTGTCCATGAAATTACACTTAAATGATTAGTAAAGACATCTGTAAAGGGTACACAATTTAAAATTCTATTAGAGCAAAGAAATCTTAAGAATTCAAGAAAAGAAGAAAGGATGATTTTTTTACTTATACAAGTAAAAAAATTCTGAATGCCTAAGGGACATACATGTAACTTAGCCAATTTCTTTTTTACCTATACAAGTAAATAAAATTCACTTGAATAGTATCATACAAATTTACTTATATGTGTATAATTTTTTTTACTTCTTCAAGTAAATAAAATACACTTGTACAAGTAGCACCCCTGACTGATATAATCATTTGAAAATTTGAATAAACTGTTATCACAGAGATATGTCCCAACTTTAATTAATTTTGATTATACAAATGTTGAAATTAAAATAGCAATACTTTAACATCTTATAAGTTATGTACAATTTAAGTGATTGAACCATGACTGAGATTCATCATTAGTGTCAGTACATAGCTAAACACTCTCTCTGTTAATGAGATGTAAAAAGTGCCAATGTTAACACAACTGCATGCCAAATACAGAGGCGGGTCCAGCAATTTAAAAAAAGAGGGAGGGGTCCCAACCAGGGTAAAAAGGGGGGTTGGGGTTTCAACAATATTTCCCCATTCAAATTAATCAATTGATCGTCCAAAAAAAGGGGGTGTTTCAAACCCCAAAACCCCTTCTGGATCCACCACTGAAATACCATTGACTTATTATAAGTCATAATCCTTAAACAAACATATTAAACACAAACATTAATTCGTAATTGAAACTATGTAAAAGTTTCAAAGCCAATGAACCACGAAGACGGGATGGGGCTATATAATCTCCATGGAAATGATACTTGCAAATGCCAATAAATTTGCATATCAAATATATTTGACTTAACATTAGCAGTTCATATGAAACAGATCTAATAACAAACTAATGCTGTTGATTCATTTATTTTTGTGGGTACCAATTTTTGTCGATTAGTGAAAACTTACAATATTATAATAATTGGATATTCAATTTCTTGATTTACCGAAATCTGCTTACAAGCATATACAAATTTAGTTATCTGTTGAACCTTATATTTCGTGGTTCACCCGTACCCAAGAAGTCGACTAAAATTAGCCTCCAACGAATTATAATGAATCCACAGTACATGTACACTAAGCAAACGTTTCAAAGTCAATAGACCATGAGTAAGGGGCTTGAGCCAAATAATCTCCATGGAAAAAAGATATGTCAATGCTAATTAAACAGCTGCATACCAAATATGATTGACCTATCTCATGTTGTTTACCATTCAATCACTAGACCTTATCACAAAATAATACATTGTTGCAGCTGCCACTTGAAACAGCATACCTATGTCTCGCTTTTTGACTCTGTCAAAGCAAGATAAAAATCTTACATAAAAATGTGTGACGTGAGGTTAAGCCATGAAAGCGATTAAAACATATACTTCATGGACTCTACATTTCTAAGTGGCTTAAATCCCCTCAAAATTGTTGATCAGGAGTGATTTTCGAAGTGTCCAAATCAACTTGATTCTGATGTTCCTTTGACTTCTTCAGAGAGTTTACATTTCTCATTTTGGTTTGAGGCACACTGTAAGGCCTCAGATTTTAAGGAATGTAACATTTCCATTTATTACTGATAAGCTTTTAAAAGGAAAATAGATGTTATTTGAGATCTTAACACGACTTTCACGGGTGCCACATGTGAAGTAGGATCTGTTTACCCTTCCAATCAGTCCCAGTTTTTCGTGGGGTTCATGTTGCTTAGTCTTTAGTTTTTCTATGTTGTATCATCTGTTCTGTTATTTGTCTTTTTCATTTTTAGCCATGGCGTTGTCAGTTTATTTTCGATCTATGAGCTTGACTGTCCGTTTGGTATCTTCCGCGCCTCTTTCAAAGATTGCATTACAATATAAAACTAAGTTTATTCAAAAGATCAATAAATGTTAAAAATAATAATGCTCTATTCACAGTCAGGGGACTTACTGAAATAAGTGATTTTTAAATCACTTATTTGAGTAGCAAATTCGAGGTTTTGTCACAAATTGGGATTATGTAGTTTTTTCAAAATTTTAAACACATAGGTTTAAATAATATTTTTTAATTAGTAAAATTTAAAAAAAATGAACTTTTTGCTTCTTTTAAGTAGCAAGGTTTATGCCTTTGATGCTATCATTTAACTGAAAATTCTATTTTAGTTGAAAAAATGCTATAATAATGGCTTTACATAATGAACTGATACTTTCTTCAAAGATTTTTCCCAGCAGTGGGAGTATTTTTCCTGTGAAGTTCAAGGTTTCATCTTTCAGATTATGTAATAAAATTCTACTGTTCGCGATAAAAATTCCACTGTTCGGGGGTGTTGAAATTAGTGGGGGTTATTAAAAGAATGATACTTAAAGAAGTGATTTTTGAGAAGGAAATTGAGGTCTGATACTTAAACAAGTGATTTTTATGTCATTATCCTAGATTCAGTACAAGGTCATCACCTGAAATGACCTGGTCATCCTAGACAACACAGATGTTGGTTTTGATAAGTTTAGAAACATAATTAGTCCCTGGATCATTAGTATTCTATATTTAAAGCTACAATAAGATTAAATCACTTCTTCTAGTGATTAATTTGTACTACTTAAATAGGTGATTATTAAAGAAAGACAACTGTAACTTCCAACCTTTATGGAAATAATGTTACTTGAATCAGTGATTTAGAAAATCACTTATTTAAGTAAGTCCCCTGACTGATTCAGTCTATTACTAACATCACCCAAAACCATGATGTGATATCAAGCATGTAATTAAGTTTCTGGAGATATCGAAATTTCAAAACTAAACCTTTGTATACATGTATAAATATTAGTCAAGGTTTTAAGCAACTTGTTGGAACAAAACCCAGAACTTAGTAGAATAATATTCATGCATAAATTACTTTCATTGACATTTATAAACCAGTGCATAGCCAACACTGTAAGAATGGATCAAAGCAACACCACCTTCCAAAGACAAATTGCAAAGAAACCCTGTGTCTCGCCTGCCTTTAAAAGTATATTTCTTTTTACTTTCAAAAACTTACTAGTAGTACTTACTACATTATACATAATAAGTATTTCATAAATTAAAATAAAAAACCAACATCGCCATCACTTGATTTAAGGAAGCTTAAGCTAACTTAAATTTGGTGAAGTTTTGAATGAGTTATTGGTGTATACACCACTTTAACTTCAGTCTGTACCTTAAAGAACCTGCAAAACAATTTCATTTTACCTCAAGTCAAATTTGTCACATGCAGTCTACGGAAAATTATTATTTCTAGTATACAATTTGGTGTATATGGCAAAATTTTAATAGCCTCAGCTAGACTTATTCACAATTGCTAGACATGGGGTATTAAGAGTGTGTCATGTTCTTTTGACGCCTCTCTATTGATGAAGATGTAAGTTGAACATCCTACATTGTTTTGGTTTATTATCTTTGGATCCAGTTTGAAAACGTTCACTGAAGTTACAACTCCATGTGTCTATATCTAACTACATTATTGGACCCTTCTGACTAAAGTCAGTGTTAGTTTTCACAGGATTACAAAACAACAAGGCCTTTTCTACATAAATATACCATTTATTATTGATTCAGTAATTAACAAGCTTAAGCATTTTATATTGCACAACGCAATTCATATCAATCTAGCAAAATGATCAGAAAAAATACTAGATTTCGTATAAAATAAAACAACGACAATAGCTTTTACTGTCACTATAGTCACATAATATGATACATAAATTCCAATCAAAAACCCCCCAAAAAATCAATAAACATTAAAGGGAGAACAATAACAGGCAAAGCTACTGCAAATTTCTTTTCAAAAGTTTATTAGGCAGAAATCAATGCTAACATAACAATGTCATGCATAAAGACGTAGGAACAGAAATTAGAGAAAGACAGAAAACACCAACACCTTATGTCATGCAGAGTGACACTTTCATCACACTATCTGAGATGGAACAATATATAAGAAAGCTAAAGCGGTCTAGATAACAAAACAAGTAAAATGATTCAAGGACTTTGGAATTCAACACTAAAAAATTTGCAAGAGACAGGAGCAAGCTTGAAATGCTGAAGGAAGCAATAATGATTACACTGGCCATCTTTCTCAAAAGTTGTTAAGACAGGGCTATGAATCAATCAAATTAAGGTAATCACTCAAGAAATTTTACGTTGCCATCATGAGCTGATTGGTGATTATGACCTGATTGGCCATTATGACAAAAGTGTGTCAGAAATTATATTTGATATTCTTCCTCAGTCATAATAGCCTTCCATTATTACCGAACTGAACAAAGAAATAACATGATGGGTGCCGTATATGGTGCAGGAAATGCTTACCCTTCAGGAGCACCTGATTTCACTCCCAGTTTTTAGTGGAGTTTGTGTTGTTTGTTATTTATTATTTATAACTGTTGATGTAATGTCCTTTGGTTTTGTAAGTCTTTGTTTACTCATTGGTTTTGATTGTTATTGTATATTTCTAGGACTCCATAAAATAAAGTTCACTATGTATATGCTATTTAAAATGTTTAATTGGCAAATATTACTACTACTTCAAACAAAGATAGTAATTAAATAAGCATTTTTATAAAATATATTGCACCACACATTTTTAATATAGTAATAAAAAAGATCAAATGAAACTTGACAACCCTAATCTGCTGATTGCAGCCACAATGATGATCATGTGTATGCTGATAACAAATATCTTCTAAAATCAAGTGACACATAAGGCAGACTGGACAGTCAGAATTTTCTAGCAACAAAATTTCCGTTCTACATCTTTAAGACCATGAATACTTTTTAAGAATCATGGAATAACTTTCTTTTGTTAAAACTTTTAAGGACAATAAAAGTATTCTAAATCTATATGGGAAAATGAAATAACTTGAATTTGGCGAAAATATTTTTAAAGGATTTGTGCATTTCCAAGGCTTGAACAACTTAAATTCAAGGTTAAAGGGTTAAAGGGCACCAAAAACACCAAAAGAAGGAAAAATTACCATTTTCGGTCATTGTTTCTTAAAATTTAATAGGTCTACGTGACCCAGAGAAAATTACTTCGATTTAGATTGCATAAACAGTGCTAATGACATTTGGATAAAAAAAATCCTGGGTCACGTTGCACAGGCACTTAAAAACTAAAAAAATATTGTACAAAACACTGAAAAGTGAATAATAATTACAATATTTGAATATTAACAGAAAGTTAACACCCTTCGACTCCCCCAGTTGCTAAAATTAGGGGTTTTGAAGTTCATCTCAACAAACCTCAAGCATTAGGGAATATTTCTTTTTTTTTTTAACGTAATAATATCTTTATTGTATATTTGCTGTAACAATTTACTAAGTTTACAGCTTTAACTAAGTATCCCTCATGTAAGTTTACCTAACTGTTTAGGGAAGCACTATTTGGTAAGATATAACTTATTCATAATATGAATATCTATAGTATATAGTGATGAATTATCACTTATTTGATCCACAAAAAAATCATTCTTATACAGGTAAAAATGATGATAAACATAAATTTTAAATCTATAATATGAAATTAAACAAACCTAGAAAAATCAAATAGCACAATTTGGTAAATCAATTTATATTTTTATTTATGTTTAAATCACTTAAATGGTCATCAGAGGTCAACTCAATAGGTGATTAGATGTTGTATTGACTAAAATACACACGAAAAGAAACGAAGCTACATGTTATCATGCTCATGCTCTGTAAATTGCTTATTTTAGAATTTGATAGTTTAGATACATGTTTTACGTTGTTATAAATCAATTATGAGAATTTTAGTCAAATTGATGAACATGAATTTGATAGCTAGTGCCCCTTCAAAGTCACACAGCAAATTTAAACAGACCTTATTCCTCAATGCAAAGATCTGTATGAATTAACATAGTTAAAAAAATAACTATCATTGTGGTTGAAATAAAATTTCAGTCAATATTGTTAATAATGTAAAAATTATTGCATTTGTAACCTAAATCACAGAAAGAGTTATTACTTTTCAACAAGTTTATTCAGTGCTGCAAGTTATTTCTGTAAGTTCTGAGAAGTATCAGAATCAAATTTAAAACATTACAATTAATATAGATATTAATTATTCTGATAATTTTCTGACAATCACTTTCAAAATATGATAGCAATATAAGGTGCACAATCACCATAAGCAAAACAAACATCTATTAAACATATGGAGCTAAAAATTTGAGCCAAACATTTCAAAATTTAATGCTTTATTGAACTTTTTATGTTCAAGTACAAATTTATAAATCCTTTCAGTTTTTTAACGATAGGAAGCATCAAACTGGATATATATTTGAATCAATAAACTTCATTTTCTTTTTGAAGCTTTGATCAATACTATTGTTGGTTCATTCAAAATATCAGTGTCCAATCACTTTTTCCAGCTTTTTAATAAAGCACAAACTTTGTCTTCTACCTGCCATCTTTCCTGAATCTGAAAATATAAATGAATTCATTGTTTATCTTTGTTAAAAACTTAGTTGTAACTTCCTTCCTGCTAAATCATAGACCAGATGGAAGGCTGACATTAGCCAAGTCATTTTGTACAAAAGTAACAACCTTATATTTATGTTTGGTTGTTTAATCAGTAAAATAATCATAATAAAAACTCAATGGCTTCAAAAACTAATTTGTGGTCAAATGTTACTAATGTCCCCTTTATTAACCATTTTAAGTTATCTTATCTAATTCAAGATTTTTCTTTGTCCATAGCCGTGCTATTATATCTGATCAACATTTGTAATGTATTTTGACTAATGAAATATATAAATAAAATAAATTACCACCAAAATATTACATATAAATTGTACTAATGTTACACTAAAGAATAACATAAAGTGTAGTTCAATGATTACTCACATGATGAATGCAGGTATTATTGAATTTTTCTTTGCATGAATTGGGTTTTTGAACACTGCAATTGCCAATTGCATTGGGTTTTTAATTGTTTTTATTGGATGAGCAGGCAAATACCCAGCTTATCTCAAGCTCTGTAAGGTTAAAGTATTCTACTTGGCTCAAGAAGTTAGAGAAAGTTAAAAGTTTGGTTAAAATTGTTGCTTCTAAACTTACATCATCCCAGACATCAGGCACTGAGTGAGCTGTAGTTCTGATTAATGGTGCTGAACTTGGTCTGATAGGTTTCTTTGTCTGACCTTAAAAACAGAAAATATAAAAATATACAGCTGTCAGATATATACCAATGATGATACAGTGTTTGAGGAATAGGCTTGTAAAAAAATATTGCATGGACAATGCTCCAAGTATCACATTTTGCTACTTAAAGGTTTACAATTCATTAAAAATAAAAGTTAAAGTCATGGAAATAGTTATTGACCTTTATCTAGTCACAGGACATTTGCAGCTGCCCTGCCGACCTACCGCTCTCTGTACATCACCAAATTAATAAAAGATATATTCTTTTGGAAATTAGGTTGAAAATTAAAATACAACAGATATAAAAAAAAAAAAAATGTCTGGTACAGCAACTTAATGATGGACATATCCCTAAGACATTTGGATGACATTATATATTCAACAATAGAAGTTATCCATGCAATATGTCAATTTCTAGATTGTCTTGATCATATAAAAGTTGTTAATAAATTATATAGAAGCAATATTGTCAATCAAAATTCTGCAATCAACAACCAAATATTCCTAAACATTTCTTTTTTAAAGGCCAGATGAGTTATGGCTCATTAAAACTACTGCGGTAAAATAAACTACTAGAGGCTCTAAAGAGCCTGTGTCGCTCACCTTGGTCTATGTGAATATTAAACAAAGGAAGCAGATGGATTCATGACAAAATTGTGTTTTGGTGATGGTGATGTGTTTGTAGGTCTTACTTTACTGAACATTCTTGCTGCTTACAGTTATCTCTATCTATAATAAACTTGGCCCAGTAGTTTCAGTGGAAAATGTAAGTAAAAATTTACAAATTTTATAAAAATTGTTAAAAATTGACTATAAAGGACAATAACTCCTTAGGGGGTCAATTGACCATTTCATTCATGCTGACTTATTTGTAAATCTTACTTTGCTGTACATTATTGCAGTTTAAAGTTTTATCTCTATCTATAATAATATTCAAGATAATAACCCAAAACAGTAAAATTTTCTTAAAATTACCAATTTAGGGGCAGCAACCCAACAACGGGTTGTCCGATTCATCTGAAAATTTCAGGGCAGATAGATTGTGACCTGATAAACAATTTTACCACATGTCAGATTTGCTCTAAATGCTTTGGTTTTTGAGTTATAAGCCAAAAACTGCATTTTACCCCTATGTTCTATTTTTAGCCATGGCGGCCATCTTGGTTGGATGGCTAGGTCACCAGACACATTTTTAAACTAGATACCCCAAATATGATTGTGGCCAAGTTTGGATTAATTTGGCCCAGTAGTTTCAGAGGAGAAGATTTTTGTAAAAGATAACTAAGATTTACGAACTATAGGCTCTAAAGAGCCTGTGTCGCTCACCTTGGTCTATGTGAATATTAAACAATGGACACAGATGGATTCATGACAAAATTGTGTTTTGGTGATGGTGATGTGTTTGTAGATCTTACTTTACTAAACATTCTGGCTGCTTACAATTATCTCTATCTATAACAGTACTTTCTGTGGAAAATGTTATTGAAAATCTTCAAATTTTAAGAAAATTGTTAAAAATTGACTATGAAGGGCAATAACTCCTTAGGGGGTCAATTGACTATTTTGGTCATAGTGACTTATTTTTAGTTCTTACTTTGCTGTACATTATTGCTGTTTACAGTTTATCTCTATCTATAATAATATTCAAGATAACAAAAAAAACAGCAAATTTTCCTCAAAACTACCAATTCAGGGGCAGCAACCTAACAACCGATTATCCGATTCATCTGAAAATTCCAGGGCATATAGATCGTGACCTGATCAACAATTTTACTTCCTGTCAAATTTGCTCTAAATGCTTTGGGTTTTGAGTTATAAGCCAAAAACTGCATTTTACCCCTATGTTCTATTTTAAGCCATGGCGGCCAACTTGGTTGGTTGGCCGGATCACCGGACACATTTTTTTAACTAGATATCCCAATGATGATTATGGCCAAGTTTGGTTAAATTTGGCTCAGTAGTTTCAGAGAAGAAGATTTTTCTAAAAGATTACTAAGATTTACGAAAAATGGTTAAAAATTGACTATAAAGGGCAATAACTCCAAAAGGGGTAAACTGACCATTTTGGTCATGTTGACTTATTTGTAGATCTTACTTTGCTGAACATTATTGCTGTTTACAGTTTATCTCTATCTATAATAATATTCAAGATAATAACCAAAAACAGCAAAATTTCCTTAAAATTATCAATTCAGGGGCAGCAACCCAACAACGGGTTGTTCGATTCATCTGAAAATTTGAGTGCAGATAGATCTTGACCTGATGAACAATTTTACCACATGTCAGATTTGCTCTAAATGCTTTGGTTTTTGAGTTATAAGCCAAAAACTGCATTTTACCCCTATGCTCTATTTTTAGCCATGGCGGCCATCTTGGTTGGTTGGCCAGGTCACCAGACACATTTTTTAAACTAGATACCCCAATGATGATTGTGGCCAAGTTTGGATTAATTTGTCCCAGTAGTTTCAGAGGAGAAGATTTTTGTAAAAGATTACTAAGATTTACGAAAAATGGTTAAAAATGGACTAAAAAGGGCAATAACTCCTAAAGGGGTCATCTGACCATTTCGGTCAAATTGACTTATTTGTAAATCTTACTTTGCTGAACATTATTGCTGTAAACAGTTTATCTCTATCTATAATAATATTCAAGATAATAACCAAAAACAGCAAAATTTCCTTAAAACTATCAATTCAGGGGCAGCAACCCAACAACGGGTTGTCCGATTCATCTGAAAATTTCAGGGCAGATAGATCTTGACCTGATAAACAATTAACCCCATGTCAGATTTGCTCTAAATGCTTTGGTTTTTGAGTTATAAGCCAAAAACTGCATTTTACCCCTATGTTCTATTTTTAGCCATGGTGGCCATCTTGGTTGGTTGGGCGGGTCACCGGACACCATTTTTAAACTAGATACCCTAATAATGATTTTGGATATGTTTAATTAAATTTGGCCCAGCAGTTTCAGAGGAGAAGATTTTTGTAAAAGTTAACGACAAAGGACGACGGAAGCCAGACGACGCGGAACACTGGACGCCAAGTGATGAGAAAAGTTCACTTAGGTGAGCTAAAAAGGACAGTGTCAGATCTAATACAACCTGTTATATGGTCATTACAATTCAAAACATTAAACTGCAATATATAAGCCATTATGTACCTTTAGAATGTGAAACAGTGTGTAAAGTCTTAGCAACCTCCTCCCTAAGTAACCCTGTAGTCAGCCTTGTCATAGTTGTCAACAATCTTGTACCACCATATCTATTAAAAACTTGTTTTATTCTCTCATCACTTGATACCAACATCTGGATAATTATCAATCCTGTAAAAATAAAGATTGTGTTTCCAACTGATGTATTTTACTATAACTATTTCCTTACCAATTTTTTTACTGTTGGGTAAAAACTCTAATTTGGCATAAAAATTAGAAAGATCACATCATAGTGAACATGTGTAGTAAGTTTCAAGTTGATTGGACTTCAACTTTAATCAAAACTACCTTGACCAAAAACTTTAACCTGAACAGACGGACTGACACACGAACGGATGCACAGACCAGAAAACATAATGCCCCTCTACAATCATAGGTGGGGAGTCAAAATCATACTGATTTTTCTAGGTTGTTCTTGTGTTGTGCTGTTCTACAACTGTCCAAGGTAAGGATTAGGGTTGGCACCTTAAAACATGTTTAACCTTGCCACATTCTTCATGAACCTGTCCCAAGTGAGGAGCCTGCAGTTCAGTGTTTATTATTGGTTGGGTCTGTCATATTTGTTTTTCATAAATGGTTTATTTATAAATTAGGTTGTTAGCTTTCATTTCAGGCCATTTATAGCTGATTACAAGGTATGTTTTTGTAGGCCTAGCGCTAGCTATATGATGGCCTATATCATTGCTTACATCCACTTTATTTCAATTTTGGTCGATAGTTGTCTCATTGGCCCTCATACCACATCTCCATATTTTTATGTGATTCAAATTGCCCTCCTCGACAAATATATAATTTTTAATAAGAATATTAATCAATTATCATAACAAAACAAATATGTGCTATATATGTAGATATTATCTACTGCATATTTTGAATGCAAAATTTAAATTATTCAAATTTTATTAAGTGTTTCATCCTTCATTGTGATTTTGTCCAGTTTTATATATGATGACTGCCATTGTTTTCTTATATCAAAATTAATAATTTCTTAAGACAATATGTATGAATTAAGTTCAACCGTAAAATCTATCCATAGATTATGTATCAATAATAAATTTACCTATTATTTCCAGTAATTCATCATCCTTATTCATTCTGATAAAATCTAACAGTCTTTGCATACAGCCATACTGGGACAGGGTCATGTGATTTTCAACCTGAAACAAGTTTAAAAGATATGTTAAAAAAAATGAGTTGCTGGCTGTTGATGGCAAATACTATTTTAAAATCACAGAAAACATATACATGTACATATGTTATTAATACAGAACAAAATTAAAAAGTCCTTCACTAATTCAAAAGCATAAAAAAATAGACTGCATCTCTGATATGCTTGAATTTTAGAAATCTCAATCAATGATAAATTTTCAAGGGTTCGGACAATCCCAATGTCTTGCCTCCTTTTGTTATTGTCTATGTTTTCAGTGTTCTAGGGGAATGCACATAATAAATTTATTTTACAAAAATTGGGAAGAAATCATTAAAATTTTTATTCTCAATACTATTTTTTTTATTGTAAGAAGCTTCTGTCCAAGTTTGGTAAAAATCCAGGATGGCTTATGAATCTAATAAATGTTTTAACCAGATTCTCTGCAGGGCGTGGCTTTATACGACCGCAGAGGTCGAACCCTGAACAGTTGGGGCAAGTATGGACACAACATTTAAGCTTGATACAGCTCTGAATTTGGATTGTGATTAAATAGTTGACACAACATAGGTTTCTGACACAGAATGAATGTGGTCTAAAAAATTAAACATAAAAACTTAAATTTTTTAGATTGGAAATTTACCTATTATGGTCCAATATCCAAAATCTAAATACATGGTTAGATTCAGCATATCATAGAACCCCAAGAATTCAATTTTTGATGAAATCATAATAATTTTCAATTTTAGACCCTTTAGACCTCAATGTGGACCAATTTGATAACTAGGCCCAATTATTAAAAATTTAAATACATGGTTAGAATCAGCATATTGAAGAACCCCATATTCAATTTTTGTTGAAATCAAACAAAAGTTAAAATTTTGGACCCTGATTTGGACCAACTTGAAAACTGGGCCCATAATCAAAAATCTAAGTACATGTTTAGATTCAGCATATCAAAGAACCCCAAGAATTCAATTTTTGTTAAATTCAAACTAAGTTTAATTTTGGACCCTTTGGACCTTAATGTAGACCAATTTGAGAATGGGACCAAAAATTTAGAATCTACATACACAGTTAGATTTGGCATATCAAAGAACCCCATTTATTCAATTTTTAATGAAATCAAAAATTGTTTAATTTTGGACCCAGATTTAGACCAACTTGAAAACTGGTCCGATAATCAAAAATCTAAGTACATTTTTAGATTCAGCATATCAAAGAACCCCAAGGATTCAATTTTTGTTAAAATCAAACCAAGTTTAATTTTGGACCCTTAATGTAGACCAATTTGAAAAACAGCACTAAGATTAAGAATCTAAATACACTGTTAGATCTGGCATATCAAAGAACCCAAATAATTCATTTTTCAATTTTCAATTTGTGACCCTAATTCCTAAACTGTTAGGACCAAAACTCCCAAAATCATTCCCAACCTTCCTTTTGTGGTCATAAACCTGGTGTTAAAATTTCATAGATTTCTACTCGCTTATAATAAAGTTATTGTGCAAAAACCAAGAAAAACCAAGAAAAATGCTTATTTGGGACCTTTTTTTGGCCCCTAATTCCTAAATTGTTGGGACCAAAACTCCCAAAATCAATCCCAACCTTACTTTTATGGTCAGAAACCTTGTGTTTAAATTTCACAGATTTCTATTTACTTATACTAAAGTTATAGTGTGAAAACCAAATGTCTTCGGACGACGACAACGCCAACGTCATACCAATATATGACCAAAACATTTTCATTTTTTGCGGTCGTATAAAAACCTGAACTGCAGACTGTATGTAATGTCAACTGGAAGAAAAACTAAGTCCATTTAAAATGAATATACAGACTAAAAGGAAATATTGTTTTACTTCTAGATACTAGCTTTTGATCACCAACAAGCTTTAGTTCAAGTTTGGTACAAATCCAGGATAGTTTAAAAAAGTTATTAGAATTGAATGTTATGTTAACTGGCAGAAAAACTCAGTTTATTTATCATGTTTATAAGTAAAATACAGATAAAAAGGATCTTTATTTTAAAAATTTACTTTTGGATACTATTTTATGATCATAAACAAGCTAAAGTACTTGATAAATTGCATGCTTATATTGGTGATTTTGAATCTGTTCAAAGTTTTGATTTTTCTACCCTGTATACCACATTGCCTCACATTCTCATTAAGAAAAAATTCACACACCTAATTAAATGGGCATTCAAAAAATCAGAATGTGAATATATATGTTCAAACTCTTTTAGGTCGTTTTTTAGTAGCAATAAACAAAAAAACTATGTTAATTGGACATGCTTTGATACTATATATGCCCTTGAATTTTTACTAGATAACATTTTTGTTCGCTTTGGGGATTCCGTATATCGTCAGATTATCGGAATTCCAATGGGGACTAACTGTGCACCACTTATTGCGGACCTGTTTTTGTATTGTTATGAGTTACAATTTATGACAAAAATAAGCAAAGACCCATCGAAACAACATCTGATAAACAAATTTAATAATACTTTTAGATATTTGGATGATATTTTGGCTCTCAATAATGACGACTTCAGTATGTATATTAATGAAATTTATCCTGTTGAACTTACTTTAAATAAAGCTAATACTAACAATGACCACTGCCCTTTTCTCGATCTTGATATCTATATCACTAATGGAAAGCTGAATACTAAAATTTATGATAAAAGGGATGATTTTTCATTTCCTATCGTTAATTATCCGTTTTTAGATGGTGACGTTCCCTTGTCACCATCTTACGGTGTTTATATATCTCAACTTGTACGATTCGCTCGTGTATGTAACAATGTTTTAGATTTTAACGAGAGAAATTTATGTATTACTGAAAAATTATTACACCAGGGTTTTCGATATCACAAACTAGTCAAAACATTTACTAAATTTTATCATCGGTATAAAGACATTATTCGTAAATATAGCTCAACATGCAGACTTTTAATACGTTCAGGTATTTCACATCCATTTTTTTATGGTAATATTCTTTATAAAGCACAAAGGTGTCAGTATTCACCTCAGAAACTTACAAAACCTTTGAATAGACTTATTAAGAAGGGATATAATTACGATACTATTGTCAAGTCATTAAAGATTGCATATTTTGGCGTTAATATTGAGTCATTGATAAGGTCTTTGCATCGGAACTAAACACATTTATTCTAAAAACAGTTGTTGGCATGACACGGGTTATGTTCCTCTCATATATGTTGTGATGGTATGATACTAAACCCCTAACGGGAAGGATTGTGCCTGATGTTCATATGATGAAATCATAATCTTTCAGTCAGTTTAGTTGAAGTCTGGAGCTGGCATGTCAGTTAACTGCTAGTAGTCTGTTGTTATTTATGTATTATTGTCATTTTGTTTATTTTCTTTGGTTACATCTTCTGACATCAGACTCGGATTTCTCTTGAACTGAATTTTAATGTGCGTATTGTTATGCGTTTACTTTCCTACATTGGTTAGAGGTATAGGGGGAGGGTTGAGATCTCACAAACATGTTTAACCCCGCCGCATTTTTGCGCCTGTCCCAAGTCAGGAGCCTCTGGCCTTTGTTAGTCTTGTATTATTTTAATTTTAGTTTCTTGTGTACAATTTGGAAATTAGTATGGCGTTCATTATCACTGGACTAGTATATATTTGTTATGGGGCCAGCTGAAGGACGCCTCCGGGTGCGGGAATTTCTCGCTACATTGAAGACCTGTTGGTGACCCTCTGCTGTTGTTTTTTATTTGGGCGGGTTGTTGTCTCTTTGACACATTCCCCATTTCCATTCTCAATTTTATTTTGTCCAACTTTGGTAGAAATCCAGGATTGTTTAAGAAAGTTATCAAAATTTCAAAAACTTTAACCACAGAGTGAATATTTGTGGACGATGCTGCCCCCAACAACTGAATGCAGGATCACTATGTCTCTCTTATGGGACAAAAGTCGTCGTGTGAATATTATAATGTTATAAGTCCATTTTACAGTGGAAATGAGTTATGGGTGTCAATAGTTTCGTGCTGCAATGTTCTATCTCCCTATATATTTAACCAGGCTTAATTATCTTCAAATTTGCCTAAACAGTAGTATTAAAATGATATATCTCCAAATACAATGTTGTATTCAGAATTATAGTGATCTAAGTACAAACCAATGAAATTAACGGATTCTGGGTCACATGACAAAAGTTTACCAATGGAGATAGTATGAAATGAGGGCATTATAATTTAATAGGACTTTATGGCACTTTCATACATAAATATAGTCTTTACATGTTGTTAATATTATTGACAAAATATAGAAATTTTCAAATGGTCCAAGTGACAGCTTTTTAATAAATAATAGCAAAAAATATACATTTTGTTTAGCTGAAACATATACAGATCCCTTTCATATCATGTCATGAACTTAATGTCCAACTGTTATGATGATGTGATAATTATGATTTGTTTATAAATCAGCATCCTATTAGGAGTAAAGGTCCCATTTTTGTAATTCTTTAGTTTTATATTCATAAAGTCATTGTCTAATTATTATGTGTCATTTTATTACTGTCCTTTTATAAAAAGAATGTCCAATGACACTACATGCCCGCCAATGATCTGTATTTAAAATGACTAACAGTTTGTTCAGACACAGACCCATTACAGACTTAACCTTAAGATCATATCAAATTAATTTTTACATTCTTATCCCCATCCGTTCCAGCCAATTAGGTGGTTTATATTTTTTATGTATTTTTACAAAGTTCTTTGGAATCTGTAATAAAAATACGTAAAAATAAAATATAAGAGTCCAACTCAACCCAATATTTTCAATTTATTATAGGTGGATGAGAATCTATCAATTAACTTGATCTGGCCTTACCCTAACCGTTGGCTTGGTCTTTAGTATTGACTTTTTATTACAAAAGACAAAGTCAATGAGTCTTGACTTATTACGACCGAAGCATCAACTTTGCATCAAACAGTCCACATCATAAGCTATCTATGTACAAAGCTGCTTGATGATATCATAACTCTTATATCAAAAACTTAAACCTGAAACTTAACCTGGTTTTTTAACATTGAAATTCTATTAAGAAAGACAAAGTCAACGTGTACCTTAACCTTGCAAGGACAGACGCATAGACAGAAGAACTATACGCCCAGTTTGCCTTGCAGACATAGCTATATAGTTCAAAGAAAACATAAGACACTATTTTCACCAACAAGATTGTGTATGGCCTTTGTTTCTACTGCCGATTTTATTCAATTTTAATGGCATATACATTGCCCAGTAATAATATTATAATGTTTTATGTCCAATACCATTTTAATTCTTTCAACTTTACTTATCACAAGATTAAAATGTACTATCTCCAAACTTGAAATATGAAATTGCCGAAATAATATATACATTATCAGATTTCTGAAAAGGACAATTTAATCAGATGTGTTGGAACTAGTATTACGCATACTTTTTGCATAGCTCTTGTTTTATATGACTGGATATCAGACTGTCCAACTTTAAATGCCATTTTCTCAGTTTTAGAAAAAGGGGACATAAAACATTATAATATTCACACGACGAAGTGGCATGCTTGACAAAAAGCATGCAATTATATTTAGTCATCATTATAATGTAGATCAACGTCTGAAACATTAACAACATATTGACTTACATCTCCAAAATGAACAAGATCTTGGAGTAGTAGAACATGACATTTTCTAACATCTTTGGACTTTGAGAAAATGCCAATTATAAGACTAGCTCCTCCCTCTTTTAACAGACACTCTCTACATTGATTTGCTATTGGTCTACCCATATTGATGACAGGTTTAGGACTAGATGAAGGTTTTGATTCTATTTTGATTGGTTCTTTTGATTTCATATCTGTAAAATAAAATACAAATAGATCTGATTCAGAAATATAAAATATTAACATATAAAAAGTACAAAATGAAAAAATGTAGAGAAGGGAATTTTCCATCATTTATTAAAAATAATTCAAACTTTATTTCAACTGAAAAACAGAACTTAAAAGTACTGTATTGTTGTTTTTTAGATAGATAGATAGATCTTTATTCTCATTAACTAAATAACATAGTTACAGAGATGATAATATATAAACTATATATCAGTGAAAGTCTGTCCTCCTGGTTAAATTACATTTATTTATGTATATTTCACACATGCAAAATATGTTGTATTGTATATAGACAACATTAAGTTTGAACTAAATCATGTGTCTTATTGATTATATCAAATGAGAAGATATAATTTAGAACATATATGTAACTAAAACAGAGTTTATCAAACTTTTTGTTTGTTTTAAAAATTTATGACTGTAAAATAATAACTACTTTTTGTTCAAGAAGTCAAATATAAATTTAAATGTTCTAGTAAAAAAGTAATGATATTGAAAGTGTTTTGTGTAATTATAATCTCACTGGTAAAATCTTTTCTCATGACATTAAAGTGGAATTATACTCTTATAGCATTGATAAAATTGAGAAAGGAAATGGTGAATATGTCAAAGCGACAACCACCCGACCATAGAGCAAACAACAGCCGAAGGCAACCAATGGGTCTTCAATGTAGCGAGAATTCCCGCACCCGTAGGTGTCCCTCAGCTGGCCCCTAAAATATGCATAATAGTACAGTGATAATGGACGTCATACTAAACTCCGAATTATACACAAGAAACTAAAATTTAAAATCATACAAGACTAACAAAGGCCAGAGGCTCCTGACTTGGGACAGGCGCAAAATTGCGGCGGGGTTAAACATGTTTATGAGATCTCAACCCTCCCCCTATACCTCTAGCCAATGTAGAAAAGTAAAACAATAACAATACGCACATTAAAATTCAGTTCAAGAGAAGTGTTGATAGTATGCTACAATTCATCACCTTGACTGTGGTTTTCTATAGCAGTGTTTAAATATCTGAACAGTTTGGTTTGATAAAACAAATTGCAACTTGGTCAGAACTTTGAAGCCCATTAGGTATAGAACAACACTAATAGTCAAGTCACAGTAAAACTGACAAAAATATTGCTTTTTTTTAAAATCGTTAATGTTTGTTTTGAACCTAAGTTTGTAAACTGGGCAACATATATTTAACAGAACTTTATGATATGTACTAGGAGATTCTTACACAAATTGAGCCTATCAACAGCCTCTATGTCTGTGATATGGGTCTCCTCTACCTTAACCTCCTCCTCCTCCTTGACCATTGCTACCTCAGCAAAATCTGGTCCTAAAGCCCCTTTGATTAGATTAGCTATCTCTGGTGACATGTAATGAAAAGCTACCTTCATTTTATGTTCTGCCTCATTGGCCCCAACAGCAGATTGAGGCCTAACAATAAAAAAAAAAATAAAAAAAATATTAAAAAGATCAATAAAAATATTTTACCATTAGTGATCGGGAAATATCTGAGAAATTAAGTTGTACTACAGAAAAAAATCTGCTGTATTCTATTTACTTCCTAGTATTTCAAGAATGTTTAGTACACTGTGGATTAACTTCGTATACATACTATTACAAATCCTATCGAACAGGTATTTTGTTGTTTTCTTATAAAGGTAATAAATATACAGAAACAAAAATGTATTTTTTCTTATTACATGTATTTCAAAAATTGTGAGAGGATATGTATCGCAAAAAATACTCTAATTTAAAAATTTTATCCCATTATTTATATGCATCATTTCCTGAAATTATAATAACTTATCATGCATTTGTGTTCCTTTATCGCAATAATAATAAATGTACTGGTACACAAAATTTCTGAATATGCAGTAATCTAAACATTCAGCATTTATGGTATATTTTCTTACGCATGATTTTCTTGTGAAACAATGAACAGCTGCATACTTGGGAAATACTGTTTGAACACTGTTTTGAACTTGTCAATTTCCCTGATTTTGTTATAGAAAACAGTTTAACACACTAGATCTAGAACAACTGTTGTATCAGTCAATAAGACATTTAAGAAACTAACCTTTTTACAGCCTAGAACAGTAGAAAAGACTATAGACATTTCAGTGCTTACCTTGTCCTTAGCTTTGGAGGTGATGGTGAAGGAGAGGATGACATCTGTTGATATACTTTTTCTTCCAATGGCTGGATACAGCACCGTAAAATCTGGCAGGATAAAGCCTGTAAAAGATACATCGAAAATTAACTTTATAAGTGCTTAATTACCAACCAATTATACAATATGTTATAGATTTGTTCAAAAGGGTCAATATTAAATAAGTCACTTACACAACGTTAATTTTTGGCACTTATTACATGTAAGTATTATCAGATTTGATATATAATTTTCACTACTGTCTTGTTAATGATTTAAACAATTAGCACCTATTCATTTTCTATAATCAATGCATCATGACAATTTCTTGAAAAATGTTGAATGGCTGATGCAATTCTAACCCATTTCCTGCACTGTTGACCTACCTGGAGATCATTCTGTGAACACTGTAAGAATGCCCCTACTATTCTAATGGTATCAGATTCATACAGACATTTCCTTATAAGTCTTCTCTCTGTGGCTGCTTCTTTCTTCAGCAGCTCTGTATGAAAATGGCCAACATCTGATTTATTAGGACAACTCTCAGGAGGAATAGAGGCTCTGTAAATAATACAGCATAAATAACATTATCATTTAGTGCTACCCTCCTGTAGTGACATCATTTTGTACATATTTTTGTTGTTGTATTTTCTAAGAATACAAGATAGATGAGTACACATGCTGAGCTATATCATTAAAACATTGGTGGACAATAGCCTATAGTGTAGGTTGAAATGTGTTTTATTCAAGTGAATCTTTGACAATGAAAAAAAATGTTATTCTACACACATACAGAAGGTTATATTCTATATATTATATAATACAAAAAATGATCTTAATAATTCTGATTACAGTTTATGAGTTATCAAAAATAGATTCACATTAATTTATGTTTACATCTGTATATAGCAGTCAGGGGACTTACTGAAATAGGTGATTTTTAAATCACTTATTTGAGTAGCAAAATCGTGGTTTTGTCACAAATTGGAATTTTGTATTTTTTTCCAAATTTTAAACACATAGGTTTAAATAATATCTTTTAATTAGTAAAATTAAAAAAAAAAAACTTTTTGCTTCTTTTAAGTAGAAAGGTTTCTGCCTTTGATGCTATCATTTAGCTGAAAATTCTATTTTAGTTGAAAAAATGCTATAATAATGGCTTTACATAATGAACTGATACTTTCTTAAAAGATTTTTCCCAGCAGTGGGAGTATTTTTCCTGTGAAGTTCAAGGTTTCATCTTTCAGATTATGTAATAAAATTCTAATGTTCGCGATAAAAATCTCACTGTTCGGGGGGTGTTGAAATTAGTAAGGATTATTAAAAGAATGATACTTAAAGAAGTGATTTTTGGGAAGGAAATTGAGGTCTGATACTTAAACAAGTGATTTTTATGTCATTATCCTAGATTCAGTACAAGGTCATCACCTGAAATGACCTGGTCATCCTAGACAACACAGATGTTGGTTCTGATAAGTTTAGAAACATAATTAGTCCCTGGATCATTAGTATTCTATATTTAAAGCTACAGTAAAATTAAATCACTTCTTCTAGTGATTAATTTGTACTACTTAAATAGGTGATTATTAAAGAAAGACAACTCTAATTTCCAACCTTTATGGAAATAATGTTACTTAAATCAGTGATTTAGAAAATCACTTATTTAAGTAAGTCCCCTGACTGTATAGTAACCTGCTAATACCAAGGTTTTTGAATAACTTCTAACCTTATATGTTATTCATATAAGAATTATCCTACATACAAGTTTTTGAATAACTAACTACCTGTCGAAATTACCTGTCGAATGGGTTAATAAAATGAGGATCCTCTATCACCAAGATTTTTGCCTAACTAATTACCTGTCTAATGTGTATTTAAAATAAGAATTCTCTTTTACAAATGTTTTTAAATAAATGATTACCTGTCTAATATGTTAGAAGGCAAGGATTTTCCATCACCAAGGTTTTTGAATAACTAATTACCTGTCTATTGTGTTAGTGAGATAAGGATTGTCCTTCACCCAGGACTGTCTTGTCACATCTTTAACAGGTGATAATGATCTGTGATGATGGGCACTAGATGGCCTTGTTAACTTCTTTGGTAATGGAGGTCGTCCTAGGGATGAATCTGACCTTGTGGAACGACCTTGACTAGTCATGTGATGTGGGGATTTATTTTTCTTTGGCGTCAAATCTGGAAAGTCTTTACAAGAACACAATGAAATGCACAGCAACAACTCTAACAGTGATTTAATCAGATCTAACTCTTCCGAATCTACTATGCATGACAAATCAACCAAACCTTTTTTGTCAACCATCTTGCTTATGGCTTCCTGATTGTCTGAATGTTCAATACAAACAGTTCCCTTGTTGTCTTTGCATTGTTTAGCTATATGAAGAACATTAATTAATTTATCACTGAATGTTCCGAGCAGACGGACAATTGTTGTTCCGGCAGTATCCCAAACTCTCTGTGCAAGACTTCTGTTTAATTTAGATAATTTTAGCCTGGAAAGGAAGTATATAAATTTACAGAATATTTCTATAATGTTATAAATTATAGGACTTAAGGGGGCTTGCAGGCCTAAATCTAATTTTTTATATAATATAGGATTCTGCTATATTTTTCTATAAATGAGCTTTATACTCTTATACTTAATAGAAAAATGAAATAAAAAAATGGGGTCACCGTTCATTTACGCTCACAATCTGACTTCGAAGGAATCATACATTTTTGTTAATGTCCATTTTTTCTGTTGAACTAATAGGAGAAATAGCTGTAATATCGAAATAAAAAGAACTAAATTACAGAAATCGCTTAAATTTTACAATTATTTAGTTTATGTACAGCTTATTTGAAAACAACAATAACAAATATAGGTCACAGATGAATTAAAAAAGATGTTTCAATTTTAATGCCAAAAAAAAAGGCGTTTTTTGCATCAAAGGGAGATAATTTGGAGCTTTTTCAATGATATCCATATTTTAAAAGTGACCTGTGGCCAACATGAATTGATTTTTTGGAATGATTTTTGTACCATATAATAAGGTAACAACTACTAAAGTTAATAAATAAAATTTGTAATGAAAAATAAATGTTTAATTTTTGTCTGAAAATCTTATACTCGCTTCTTACAAGGCTATTCAGAGTGTTCATGCAAGACTTAAATTGTCAAAATAGAAGTTAAAACAGAAAAATATTTTTGTAAATAAGTCAGTTATGTTTTCAATTATAGAAATTAAACAAGATGTATACATTTACCAACAGTGCTTTCTTCCAGAATTTTGTGAATTCTTAAAAGGGCCATTAGATCTTGATACATCTAATACATGTATCATATAAAAAGTGATTTAACACGAGAAGAAAACGATACGTACAGTGACCTATAATTTTTAATGTCTGTGTTATTTATTCTCTTGTGAAGAGTTGTCTCATTAGTAATCATACCACACCTTCTTTTTTCATATATGAATAGATTTTGGATACATAAATATCTACATGCATATTACTTTTAAAATCTATGTTTGTGGAAAATTGCTCTGATTTGAATTACATTAAATAAAAATTCCTATACCTCTGCTTGTCAGAGTCAGTGAAGTTTTTGAGATCTAAGTTGCTAACATCTTGTTTGTTCTTCCCGCTAGGCCATAGACAAACATTCTGGAGAAACAGAACACATCTGGTAAGGGAGACAACTCTGACAGGACACATGTCTATACAAGGTTTATATCCAACTGTTGTTACTTTGCCAGATTTATCAGTTTCAGCTAAACCTGAATAGATAGATGAAAGAAATATTGTTATCTTTGTTCATTTACTTTCTTTAAACTATATTATCCTTTCAAGTTAACTTCTTCAAAGAGGATACAGGGGTTCAATTTAATGATTTCAGATGATATACCTTAAAATAATATGCTCTTTTCCAATGATCCTAAAATAATTTCTGTGCAATTTCATAATACATAGTTGCCTTTTCATAACACAATGCCAAACCAGATAAAAATAAGAATATCTAACTGAATGAATAAATTTTAACTAAGAGTTGAAAACAAACTGAGCATTGAACTATTATTCAAACTGAATCAGTCAAGAAAATAATATATAGTTAAGTTCGAATTTACTGTTGAATTTCATAGGTACAGTATAGTTTATCTCCTAACTTACTTTCTTTGATAATAAGGTGTCCTACAATCTTTATAAGACGATGTAGACCTTTCCATAATACACTGTCCTTCTCAACATGTCTACCTCTAGTGGGAGTATTCACCCTATTCCCAAGAGAACTACTTCTTCCCATCAACTGTGTATAGCTGTTTTGGTCTGTTGGATTAAGGTAACTTGCTGTCTGAACCATAAATTCTTTACACAATCCAAGTCTTCTTGACTTTGTCAGATGACACAATGTTTGAAGGGCCTCTCTTTTCACTTTTCTGAAATAAAGAGAAGACATTAAATTCTCAACTTGTTACATATTGTTTTGATTGGTCTAGTTATCTGAAGTCTAATTCAATGTTTTCAATTTTTTTTTTACTGTAAATTCAGAAATTATTGCATGCATTTATTATTACGACTTTGTCATTTTAGACTTAAAATGTAATTTTAACTTTTGGATATTGAGAAAAATCCTGTATTATTCATATACAAAATTTCAAAATGCGAGTTTAAATTATTTAGATTATAACCCTGTTGCATATTTTACAATAATAAAAACATGGCACTAATTTCTGAATTGACAGTATTAATTACAGAACATTCTCTTCACTAATCTTACTTTCATCTTTTCAGCTGACATTCTATTCAAAATCTGACATCACTGCAACTAACTGAATAAATGCATTGCTTTTATTAATATTTGTATACCTGCATTTTGATTCCTTTATACAGCAGACAATATAAGGGACAGCATGGGTATTGTCTATTACAGATGGGATACCAGATTCTGTGTCTGTTAATCCACTTAAAAGTTTCAATGCCTGTACTTGGGTTCCACTAAAATAAGAAAATTTTCAGTAAAAAGTTCTCTTCATTGTGTGTAAATCATAAAAACCTACAAGATTATTTTTTTTAAACATTCTTTACTTTAACATTCTTAATATCAATTTCTGGACCCTCTCCCCATATCTACCTACCAGTGGTTTATAAAATTTTAGTTAGATAAGGACAGTAGAAGTCAAATTCACATGGCCTTTCATGATCAGGTTGACACTTGAATATTACAATTATGGCTTCTAATATTTCATAGAAAGGGGAATGTGACTCACAATCATATTCAAAAGTTGATTATTGAAACAGAAATTTTACATAAGATTTTTACTTTTACGCTTAAAGAGCTCATATTATGTTCTTTGATAGAGCATACATGTTTTCCAAAACTTATTTTCTTTGCTTTTCATGCATAATGTCCTCCTGGACTATGAATAAAAAAGACAGATTTCGAACTAGAATAAAAACAAGGATAAAGGTGACATTTGATCTTTTATATGAAAAATGTGATTACAGAGAGATTAATTTACAAAAGTGCCAGTCTTTGTAAGAATTATTCAATTAAGCCGAATTTTAAAAAACCTGAAACCAAACCATTATATTTTAAAGCTACTCTTTTGTTTCTGCTTGTCTTGTAATTTGAGATATTTGGTTAGAATGATAGCAAATTACAGAGTTAGCTCTCCTAACTGGCAGTTTCTTGTGCATATCAGCCAAATTGTATTGTTAAATACCAGAAAAGGAAAAGGAAAGTCACATTCATACACTATTCTATGTTTCAACCTTAAATCTATGTAAACTTGATTGGGTTTTTGTTTTTTGTTTTCACCACTGCCACAGGCAAATTGGCTAATTGCAATAATAGTGAGATAACCAAAATGTAAAAATAGATTTTTTTCCACCACCAACTTAAACTGCTACCATGAATGTCTGAAAGATCTGATGCATACATTAATTTTTATTTTATAAGTGCAAAAAGTTGCCTGCAGACACAATCTTATGGCAACACAGCTAGTATTACATGTATTACGGTATGTGCTCTGATTGGAATGACAAAATCACCTTTTCTTTGAAAAAATTTAAAGGACCATAACAAAGTTCATTTTGAGATAACTCTGCCAACTCACAAACACACTGAATACCGTCTGAAGTGAAAGTCCATTTTACAAATCAATAAATAGATAAAATAACAATAATTATAATGCTTATTGTTTTATGCATGAAAAATGTATGCCAATATAAAATCTTTCATGGAAACTTACTCTAGTATTGCCCATGTATCAGAGTTCTTACTTGAGATTTAAAGAAAGAAATAAGACAACGCGTGACCGAACGACGCATGGATTAAACGAGTGCGCAGCACGAGTTAAATCCATAGCGGCGTTTGGTCACAAGTTGTCTTATTTTTTATATTCAAATACGGCGATTAGTTATTCTTTTTATTACATTGGCAAATGGCTTTTTTTTATGAAATTAATGTAGAAAATGTAAGGAACTATATCTTTTTCCTACGCATTGACAATTTGTTTTGATCCGACGTAATCGACGTCTTGACAACGCCTATTGTTGTATGACGTCAGAGAGTGAAATAACCACGTTTATTTCACATGTGAAATTATCGGTTTTTATCTAACTGGGAAATCAATGTAATTCATTGCAACCAATGTAATAAATAATACTTAACATAATTGGCATTTCGATTAATTATTTTTTTTATTTCCAATACAAAAATAAGGCTGTCAACAGAACCATTTGAATGTTTGTTTTTCATCTTTATATAAGTTATCCTTATACATGTATATACATCATTATAGAAAATAAATAATATATAGTTACTTAGTACACTAAGTATATACATGATATACATTAGTCAGTACTAGTTTCAGAATATGCATAATGAATAATACATTCAAACATGCTTACAACATTAATCACTTATTCCACATGCAAATAATATTTACCCAAGGAGAATATTGTCATGCAGTTAGATTAAATACAATTCCTTTGTGAAAATGATATACCAAAAATACATACTATCGATGGTCATATAATGTTTTCACCTAAATATAAAACAAGCTTCATTTAGTAATGAGCAATGCTATGTATATTTACTGTTATACTGATTTATGAAGGCAATAGTTTGTGTAACTATTAAGAAATAGGTCCAATCACATTTTTTTCTATTAAAGAAATCTTCCATGATAACAAAACTTAAAAGAAGAGGGTATAACAATTTCACTAAAGCTTTCCCATCCTCCTATAAACAGTTTGTTTCTAATTAAAACAGGCATGAAAAATATGAATAAAGCATAGTTAAAGTTGATATTTTAATTTTTGGTGTCCAAGTCTTATAATGATTGATAACTAATGAAAAAATAAAGACACCTTTTCAATAGAAATAAAATAATGGAACACAATAATTTTGCATTTTTCAAGCCTTCAAAACTCTTCATAAATGTGTCAATTCAAAAACATTTTTCGGCAGAAAATTAAATCTCAAAAAGAGATTTATGTTAACCTTACCATGGTCCATCTCTAATCATACTGACAGTGGAAGGTACAATACCACTATCTATGACATCAGGTGGTAGGATATCTGTATGCAATAACATGCCAGTCAAAATCTCAGTAAATACTTCCTAAAACAAATCAAACATGAAAACATTACAGATTTTGTTATTTTATAGGCATATATCATAGTATACTAATTAAAAACATTTTTTTTCCATAGCCATTATATTAATGTATTTAAATGTGACTTTTTAACCCTACATTATACCAAAAGTTACTCTGTTGATAAAAATATTCAAATCAAAAGGTAGCTTAATCGAAGTTCTTTTTAAATTTCAATTGACCACAACATTCAAACTTTTTATTTACAACACAGACAGACAAATTTATTTTAAATACAAGGATCAAATAAACACATCATATTTCAAATAAATGACAACAGTCTGATTCTTCAGATTTGCTCACAGTTACTTTACATTATAAATTTGTTTGATTTTTCCTTCATCTTTATCAGACATGCATCTGAATACTTTTGATGAAAAACTGTATTCCTAATGACTATATATCCATCAGCTATTAGAAACTGAATTCTTCGACTCATAATTTGTTGATCATGTACCTATGAAAAGAGACAACCAAGTATTTAAACAGCCATAAATTTTCAAACACTAGCAGATGATAATTTCTTACCCTTAGTTTACCGCTGCAGTCTTTGATACTGGAAACAGCAGGAATGATCTGTGTCTGCGTAATCTCTATGAACTCTGCGTACTTAACCAACTCACGGAATACACAACAAATACTGTATTTGAACTCTAAGGTGACACTATCATTGGACAGATTGGTTAACAACAATGGTAGAAACTTACAGGAAACTGGCTCTATCCATTTATTTTTCAGTCCATCCTGTGATACAATCTAATAAAAAGATTATGAAAAAAGTAGTTTACAAGGTAATAAAATTTTTATTGTGTTATTTTTCTCTTTTGAATTGTTTTAAAATTTGAAAGGTCTGGATCTTTTGTGGTTTGCTATATGGTGTTTGGTTATTGCTCATTTTTGAAGGCCGTACAGTGACCTATCAATGCTAAATTCTATGTACTAGGTCTTCAGTGGATACTTCTCTCATTGGCAATCATACTTTTTGTTACAACATATTCTGTAATAGGCTTACACTTGGTAAAGTTGATAAACATGTGGACATCATATATAAGTATATTTACAAAGATGCAACAGTGAAGCTTAAATCTGCCTTTTTTAGTTTTTCTAAGGAAATCTGAGGCCTCTGTATTTTAGTTTAAACAATATCTATTCAGTTAAATCAACATTAAACGATATTATACAAATGAAATAATTAAGGATTCAGAAACAAGCAATTTGCTTTTACAAATCTGTCACCTTATTTTAATGTGATCAATGTTGTGAATGACAACCGTCATGATGGATGTTGATCAAGAAATGCCTTAATCATTTTAAGCTATGCATATTTAAGATATTGCTTTCTAACGTAATACATCCATCAGTATTTCCTGCAACCAAAATTCTTGTTCATTGGAATTTTCAGAGAGGGCTGTACATTTTTTTACCCATTTTTATATTTTTTATTGTGCCCTTTATTTTTTGTACTCACTGCCTGTATTAACTGTATAGCTAGAGAGAACACTGGGCTCTGTGGGACTGTCAACACTGTTATAACAAAGTCCAATATTCCTAGGTCTAACAAGATATCAGCATTGGTCGGTACAGCACTTAATTTGGTGAAAAACTTCAAAGACATCTCTCGCATTGCTGTGTTACTGTGCTTCAGGAAATTCCAAATCTAGATTTAAAATTTAAGGTAAATTAATCAAAGGAATGCAAGTATTACTCTCAAACAACTCCATCTAACATTTATCTTATCTGAATATTGAATCTAACCTCAGCATATTGCATTAACTGAGTAGTGGAACTATCACTTTTAGAATACTCATCAATCTGCAAATACTGTAAACCAGCTTATTTTTGCTGATATTTTACTTTGCATTTTACCTTTTCTAGAACACTTTGCGGCTATTTGATTTCACGATTTTCTGATTTTCTTAATGAAGTTTAATAAGGAATGATACAAGTTTTATATATTCGTGACGATTTATATTCACGTTATTTTTCTACTTGCTAAAGTCGCAAAAGTAAATCGTTTGCGAAAAATAAGTTGTTTTACAGTACTCTGAAACAAGGACCTACCATTAATCTTATCTGAGGATATCAATATTGCTTAAACTTGTGGTAATACTTCTGATTATATATCTCGAATAAAAAGGAGACCATACAAGACTATCTATGTTTTTGAATCAAGCATCTTGCTAGAACATGTTTGAAAAGCATGAAAAGAAAGGCTATTCTTAGTACATGAGTATCAAATCACCTTTGTAACTAATACCTTGACTCACAGTAGAATTGAGTTCATATCAATATTTTAACATAGATGATATAATAGTTCATCTTTTTCATCGAATCACTAATGAAGTTTCAAAGGGATATCACACCTATAATATTCATCAAACTATTTTAGCTATTAATAACTTGTCGGTTTGTTACTGGTTCTTTACAAACATAACTATCCAGAAAGGTATTTAGTGTTTTACAGGCAGTTTTTGATGACAGATGACTTGTTCCCTGTTCTTACCTCCATAACTTGTTCGTTTGTTACTGGTTCTTTACAAACATTACTATCCAGAAAGGTATTTAGTGTTTTACAGGCAGTTTTTGATGGCAGATGACTTTGTTCCCTGTTCTTACCTCCATAACTTGCTCCTTTGTTACTGGTTCTTTACAAACATAACTATCCATAACAGTATTGAGAGCTTTACAGGCAGTTTTTGATGGCAGACGACTTGGTAGTACATTTAGCATCTTTATCAGCATCAGTACATTAGTATCTAAAGTAAAGATTTTTCAATCTTATGTAAAACAGTCTTTCCCTAAATAATAAGCATGTAAACATTCTTGAAGATCCTTTTTTCATGTTTTTACAGATTATGACATAATCTCAAGGAGCAAATATATAAGACTTACATCCATGATATTACCTTTTACATGCATATTTAAAATTTTCATATATAACTACAATGTATAACTTCTATTATAAGTCTGATGTGTTTTATTGCTAATTTCGCATAACAATCTGGTAAACCATGTCTTTTTGATATACTGTGGATTCTTTGATTTTTGTAGATTTTCCTGAATATTTTATAGCAATACAGACTTATACATTATACGTGCACTTGCATAAGGTTAATTTCTATCCGACACAGCTCAAATATAATTGTGTGATGCAATTTGATAATTTGTTACCTTCATCATCTGAGTCTGAATCAGTGAAGTGATTACTGGAATACAAATCTTGCTGCTTCTTTGTAAGAGTATGTTTGATTAAACATTCACAGTTAATGTTGACCAGTGGTGTTGGAGTGACCGAGCCATTATCTTGTAATCTTCCCAAAATGTTCTCTCCATTTTCATAATCTGGATCTGGACTGCTTAAATAAAACATCACATTTCAAACTTGAGAGTTTATTGTAAATTGTTATAAATATATCATCAATGAAAATGACATATTTTCACTGGCAATGATTAGATATGATTGTTTAAACTTTAATAAATCTATATTTTTTCCAAGTTTATAATGCTAAATTTTAGTGATTGAGATTATTATGTCAAATCTGATTATTAACTTTTTACAACTATTACATGTTTCAAAAAATAAATCTTACAAGTACATGTATACAAAATTTCATAATTAAGCACTTCTTAATAATTGTGGATTATAGGGATTAAGGTAAACTTGTGAAATTGTTTTTATCACCTTATTTTAAAGATTGAACAATAAGAAGCTTGATTATCATTCAAAGAAGAAAGTAACAGCACTTGTAAGTAGATAAATCATTTCATATTGTTTGTAAAATATAAAATTTTATTTTCTTGGATAATATTAAATCTTTTCCAACAAAAGTGTTTTAAAATGTTGACAAATGATTGCTGAAAAGTCATTTAAGGGACTGTAGTAAAATTAAAGAATAGCCCTCCTCTTTTTAGAGAAATGTATTTTGATTTGTTAGGTAGCTTATAATATAAAATGAGTGATTGTATTGATAGGGTAGTTTGAGATGATTTAGAAGAAACAAGAATGTGTCCATAGTACACGGATGCCTTACTCGCACTATCATTTTCCATGTTCAGTGGACCGTGAAATTGGGGTCAAAATTTTAATTATGCATTTAAATTAGAAAGATCATATCATAGGAAACATGTGTACTAAGTTTCAAGTTGATTGGACTTCAACTTCATCAAAACTACCTTGACCAAAAACTTTAACCTGAACTTTGCACTATCATTTTCTATGTTCAGTGGACCCTGAAATTGGGGTCAAAACTTTAATTTGGCATTAAATTAGAAAGATCATATCATAGTGAACATGTGTACTATGTTTCAAGTTGATTGGACTTCAACTTCATCAAAAACTACCTTGACCAAAAACTTTAACCTGAACTTCGCACTATCATTTTCTATGTTCAGTGGACCCTGAAATTGGGGTCAAAACTTTAATTTGGCATTAAATTAGAAAGATTATATCATGGAAAACATGTGTACTAACTTTCAAGTTGATTGGACTTCAACTTCATCAAACAAAAACTACATTGACCAAAAACTTTAACCTGAAAGGGAACGGACGGACTGACTGACGAACGGACGGACAATGGAGGCACAGACCAGTAAACATAATGCCCATAAATGGGGCATAAAAAGAGATAAATATCGAAATATTTGGTTTTACTATAAACTATTTTATCCTTTTTCTAATAATAACACGAATAAATGAGAAATTCACATGACAAAAAAACTTTTCATTTTTTTATGCAGTTGTACATGCTGAACCATGAAAATGAGGTTAAAGACAATAGACATATATATATAAATCTGACGGTAATGAAGCTTTCCGCTCTTCTACCCTTTGAAATATAAATCTTTATACAAATATAATTAGTTGACACTGCGGTCTGCTAATGGACTGTAATCCTTATGTTACATGTACACAAAAAATAATTAGTATACTATAGAGACTGAATTCCTGAATTACGGTATACAATTTTATCAGAAATTACAAGGTTCAAGTTCTCATAAACATGATGAATGTGATATCTAGCTGGTCTGCAGTTGTCTAACAAACAAAAAAACAACACCAGAATGATTTACAGAAAATTAATACATAATTTTTATATAAAAAAAGTCTAAATTGAAAACATGCAGAAATACATGTATTTGTATCCAATATATATACTGGAATGTGTGAACTTATTTTTTTAAACATGCACGGCCTTTATTTGTTAATACCTTCCATAAGTACTGATAGGTGTATTTGTTCTCTGAGGAGGCATGATGTCACCAACAACCTTCAGACTTGCTGTCCTTGTACTCTCAGGTAAACATTCACCTGGCCTCCATACCATGCCATAATCCATTGTTCCTCAAATTAATTGTTTTGTCTGAAAATACATTATCATATGTATAATATGTATAACATGTATAATTAATGTGACTTTAAATATCTTTTATTTTTTAGTTGTTTGCATTTGGTGTCTAACACATTGAAGTACATGTAAACTCAGCATTTTCTTCTTCAAAATATTTTTACAGGTAAACATGTTGATTAGGCCAATGTAGGTCTGGCCCATGCACATTGTTACGGCCCCAACTCAACTCGATAAGCCCCATAATCATAAAGTAATGTCAATTAATGGACAACCTTTATCATCATGATCATGACAACTTTATCATTATATATACAAAATATACAATGAAAGTTCAATCACTTATTTTTTTGTAACATATACATATAAATGAGAATTAATAGGGTGCAAATCACAGGCAGTTATTTATATGGATAGTCGACCTTCCTATGGATAGAAACAAGTGCCTGTGGTGCAAATCTATTGTTTGTAAACATAGCCATGAAATGACAGCATTTATGACCATATGTTTTTATTGTTGCATATAATTTTAATTAAAATTACATATGTATTTTGATTAATCCTAATTTTAAAGATGAGGTGGGTATGAATAAATAGAAATATTGGTCAATGGGAGATTTTTACCACTTGAGGCATTTCAACGAAAAGGGAAGCAACCCAATGGAAATAGCTGAGTAACTAATGTAAACTATCACTTGAATACACGATTAACTACATTTAAGGGATTTTATTTTAATAGAGAACTATCTTATATATCCATATAAGACTTCTATCTATTTACCCAGTATCGAGGGAACAGCTGTTTCAATACATTTACCTGACAAGGTATCTTAGTTCATTTTTTAAGGAGGTGCACATTCTAATTGTAAGTCAGTTTTGGTACAACCCTGTAATATCCGGAACTTTTTAAGTTGGTTGTGGACGCACATGTATGTTTGAACGCTGTTTTGTATTTCAATTTAGACCCGTATATAGTTCAAACCTGATTTAATGTAAAGTAACAAGCCTATGAAAACTTTTAAAGGCTATCAACTATAAAAAAAATTAAATATGGTTCTTTGGAAAAAATGTTTCATTTTCTATAAATATAATTAATGAAACTGTAGTTCTTAATTGTCCGTTTTTCAATAAAAACGTATTTTCTTGTCCCAGCCACTTTAAAAAAAAAAGTGTTTGATCTTTGCAAGTAATTTTTTGTGCAGTCAGTACATTGAATTAGATTTAACATTTTTAAGCAAAGAAACAGTTTATTTTTAGAGGGATTGATAAGATATTGACTCCTGAATGGTCCAAAACAACCAAAATGGCATGTCCCTAGACCGCATGTTCAACATTCAATACTCAAAAATATGGTAAAAAAATGAAGAAATAAATGTTATTTTTACTTTACATAAGTTCTTTAATAATTCAAAAGTATGTCCAGAGCCAACATATTTTAATAAACAGCTTTCAATATAGGATTTTTAATTTCAGAAGGTGTGTCCCTCACAAAATGTCCACTACGAAACGAAGTCATTAAAATTTGCCAATAAACAGTTTTATAAAATCAATGTAATTTTTGTTTACAAGAGATATAAACATTAGGGTCTTACAAAAGAAGTGATGCTTTTACAACGGCAATTAAATTGTTGGTAAGAAAAATTGAGCACATCAAATGGACCAGAGTGATACCGTATTTTTGTTAATGTCCACTACGAAACGTGTCAAATCTCCTTCAGTATCTGGTTTTAAAATAATGAAAAAAATATCAGTTTACAGCTTAATAAATGCTTTGATGAATACAATAAGTCTTTATTGCAATATAGGGATTGTGGGGAAAAAATAAAACGCGAATACGTCCCCTACGAAACGGTCCCCTACGAAACAAGCATGGGAGAAACACGTTTCGTAGTGGACACTACCACTACCATTCAGTCTTTTTTTAAACTTGTTTCAATTATATTCGTGCAAAACAAATAACAAGGGTTAGTTTCGTGTTATTTTTATTATGTTTTTATTAACATATAATAGGGTTGATGTCAACTACGAAACTTTTTGGCCACTACGAAACGGTTTTGTCCACTACGAAACGCATCAAAATGTCCACTACGTAACATGAGTTGTACCTTCATATGTGAAGTACTGTCTAATCTTTATCGATAAAAATGGTTTTCCAATTCAGAACAAAATGAGATTTTTCTAGTATTTAAAGTAAACAAACTGGAATGTCTATAGGAAACATTTAAAATTGCAAAAAATATGTGTGTTTAGAAGAAGTTTCGTAGGGGACAAAAGTCCCCTACGAAACAGTACACAAATTATGAAAATAATATCATTTTAAAGAATATTTAAGATTGATTTTCCATTTTTTTAGGTCTGAAAGTTACGCTTTTATTGAAAAACGCCCAATTACGGATTGTTTCTCATTCGGAAATCGTGAATAGTCAGTCCCCACTTGGTGTCCATGGGTTGTTCATTTAAAGACCAATTTAATAGCTTTAGATTTAAAAAATTTGAATTATCATATGCACGCTTCTATAAATAGTTATCAAAGGTACCAAGATTATAATTTAGTACGCCAGACGCGCGTTTCGTCTACTTAAGACTCATCAGTGACGCTCATATCAAAATATTTATAAAGCCAAACAAGTACAAAGTTGAAGAGCATTGAGGATCCAAAATTCCAAAAAGTTGTGCCAAATACGGCTTAGGGGACGACCATTTGATATTCGGGGGTGGGGGTGGTGGGGGGCAGTAGGATTTTGAAAATAAATAACTCAGCCTTGATAATCACATAAATAAATGGTTTGTTCTGTGGTAGTTTGAAAAAAAATTACCTGACTTGCAATGTATTGAAAATAAATAACTCAGCAGGTCTAATCGAAAGTATGAGATGGTACCAGATTTTCATAAAATAATTCATCTTTCTTCCCCAAAAAAATCGGGAAACACTTCCCAATTTTTTTTAATAATAAGATAATAAATATTATTTAGATATACTTGAAATGTCTGAAAATTGGTTTCATTTAACTTGAGGTATATTGTCTCAGGAAACCTTACCTCACTTTTATTTTAACAGGGCCGTAACTACATAGAGACAATTGCCTCATGTAGGAAATTTCAAAACCAAACTCTTGTCCCCATTAGAGGAATATCCTTATGATTTTTATTAATTCATTGATTTATTGTTTCAGATCTCCATCATTTCTGATGTCAATTAAAGATATAAGAAAACAGTGTTATACTCATTTACCCATATCAAATTGTGTTCACGGCGAGTGCCTTGCAAGAAGCAAGTTCTGTTTTCCCTCAGACGTAGCCCTGATTTTTCGGGATCAATGTTTCTTATTTATTTGTCTTTTGTTCATTGATTGCCCTTCTGTATTCCTTTTGTAATCTAGTTTAAATTTTGTTATGAACCTGTCCCAAGTCAGGAGCCTCCGGCCTTTGTTAGTCTTGTATTATTTTAATTTTAGTTTCTTGTGTACAATTTGGAAATTAGTATGGCGTTCATTATCACTGAACTAGTATATATTTGTTTAGGGGCCAGCTGAAGGACGCCTCCGGGTGCGGGAATTTCTCGCTACATTGAAGACCTGTTGGTGACCTTCTGCTGTTGTTTTTTTCTGTGGTCGGGTTGTTGTCTCTTTGGCACATTCCCCATTTCCATTCTCAATTTTATTGATCATGAGTTTAAAAAAAACAAAGACAGCCACAGACTTAACTATGTGAATTCCATTTTTGCTTTATCATGCACATAGGTCTTTTGATGTTGTCCTTAGAAACTTAAGTCTTACACTGAATTTATACATTTTGCTTTGAGACCAAAATATTGTCAAAAAATTGTGAAAACAAAACTTGCATTTTCAGATTATGAAAGGGTCTACGGAACACCCAGAAGGAAGATTTTGCATCATTTGTTCTATAGCTTCTTGGGCCTTCACTGGCTCCAAAACCCTTCAAAAAGTTTTTGCCTCGCTCCGCCCGCCAAAATTTGTTAGCCAATATTGTTAAAAGAGGCTTGTTACAAACTTTAATACTATGTAGGTATGCAATATATATACATGCAGTAGGGAATATAAAAGATTCATTTCTGCAGAGGATGAGGATTAATTCTGATTCAATGCCTTGACTATACATGTATTATTTATAATAAACAAATCATTTAAAAATTGTAAGTTTTGTAATATAATAAATATAGTAACTGTTAACTGTTGTGAAAATGAATAATCAGTCCCATGCTTTAATGAAAATGAAAAATCTTGCCTCAATAGTGCAGAAAATGAATAATCTGTCCTCTCAGTTTACAAAAATAAATAGCCGATCAAAAACAAATCCTCCTGCCCCCCCCCCCCCCCCCCCAGAATATCAAATGGTCGTCCCCTAAGTTAATCTATGCCTGGGATAAGAAAATCCTTAGTTTTTTTTCGAAAAATACAAAGTTTTGTAAACAGGAAATTTATAAAAATAACCACATTATTGATATTCATGTCAACACTTAATCGCTTAAGTGTTGACTACTGGGCTGGTGAAACCCTCGGGGACGAAACGTCCACCAGCAGTGGCATCGACCCAGTGGTTTAAATAGTTATCAAAGGTACCAGGATTATAATTTAGTACGCCAGACGCACGTTTCGTCTACATAAGACTCACCAGTGACGCTCATATCAAAATAATTATAAAGCCAAACAAGTACAAAGTTGAAGAGCATTGTTGTGCCAAATAAAATACAGCTTTATAGCTTTAATCTAGAGGATTCCGCATATCTTATAAGGGCATACGATATTAAACTGTAATACATACAGATGTTGGATTCGAGGCCTTCAAAAGAGAGAGGGTGACTGGGCAACGTTAGGAGTGGAACATGTATATTTACTAAATAGTCTACGCATTACCACATATGAAGCCCCATGCATAAGGCGGCCACGGGTTTTGCTATTCTATACATATAGTTACTGTTTTTCATCTCCCCATCAACTTGGAATGGTGATTTATGATTTTATAGGTTGTTACTGTAATATATCGGTTCTCCCATTTCATACTTTGCCTTTCTGAATTAATAGCTTGACTTTGCATGCCTAATGATTTATTCATCTATACAATACACCGTGATCGGCCAATAAAATAAAACGACGAGGATTGCCGAGAGGTAGTTGAAAACCAGTAGGTGCATGAGTAGCCCAACTATATACTGTTCTATAACTTTTTTTTGATGCAATGATGTACCTTCCACGAATACGAACTTAAAAGTCTCCCTCAAGTATTGTCCAACTGACCCTTAATATCTTGTACGTTCAAACAGTCTATATGAATGTGCCTATATCAGACAAATTAATAGTGGTATCACCCTAAAATGCCATTGGACTTAGGTGAAAATGGGATCATTATTGTGCCAACACTTTTGCTTACACTTATTTCACATTTGTCATCAATTTATTATAATTTATGATGAATTAATCCTTCCTGTTATTTGCCTGTGCCTGTTCCTAATAAGTTTTTTTTTCAAAAGGGTTCCTTGATAAGAACAATGAACGAAAAACACCCGTCTTTGTTTTGAACGTTTAGAGATATTCATGTAGAGATGCTCAAAACATTCGTTTCCTGTACTTAAATGTAAGACGCCGAACCTACTACATCCACATATATGTCAATATATGATCAATAATCATTGGAACATCAAATGTTGATATGTTATAAATGCAAGACAGGTTATACTTTTTATTGCTACTTTATGAAACAAAATCACAAGATCAATAATTAACATACAAAGATGTAGATTATGCTGTTTTGAAGAACCGATATTACTTATAATTTGACCAACATGATTCTGATGATTCACTCAATGCTTAAGCCTAGTATGTTTTAATAGTTTAAACAAGATACTAATTTAAGTCATAACATTTTGTTAAAGTCAAATCGTTCATTATTGGAAACCAAAATTACAAACTCATAATAAAACTGTGGACAGAAGAAAATGTTGAAGATGGATTAACCAGGACTTTTTTTTTATTGAAAATAAACTCATCATAGATACCAGCTATTGAACATTTGTATTTACGCAAAACTTGCGTTTGTTCTTAACTCAGTCTGACAAAATGGAAATGATAGTATTATCATGATTATCGCATTCATTGATTACTTGTCATTGCACACATTCTTATTCATGGGTTACGATTTCTTCCCCAAGAGTTGAAATATTCACCGGCTTTTTAGAAATTCACAATTCGTTTTTATTTCCGTTTGTTGCTAGGATATGGTTGAATATAGTATACAATTTTCATCATATGTACAAGCATATCCACGGCCACCAATCCAACTAAGTTTCTTATTAACAAATAACAAAAGAGATGTCGGTAAGAATTTCGTGCAGATCGTATCGTTATTCACCGGGAGAAAAGCCGTAATAAAAATATTACTCAATGTACAACAATGTTGTGATAACACATGAAGGAAAACAAAGTAAAGGGTCGAATGACATTATCGGTAAAGCTTATGATATAAATAGGTGACTTACCTTGTGAATGTATAGCAATTCTTGATTGTTTATTACTTCTGCTGCATACTCGGAAGTCGTACTAACGCACTTGTTTTCATAATATTTGTGTATGACTTAGTTTGATTGGTGGCTGTGATATCTTTACCCGAATCATATCCAAACGGACAATTCCAAGAGCTAACTTGTCCCGCAAATCTGTCATCCGGCCCTCAGACAAACACAGAAAAGTTACATAAACATGCAGCTCAACGTTCGGTCAGAATAGGGAAATTAAAACAGCAAATAAAGCATGCCCATATATCAAAAGTGTCTTCAGTTCTTGTCATAATATAACAGAACTTCCTCGAGCCATAGCGGAGAAGTCTATTATTCTACTTAGGGTACCGTTACTATCTGCGGCAAAAAAACGGAAAATTACCTGTGCATTCTCGAATCAAAATACTAACAATGATTACTTTCCATAGTGCTTTCGAGAGGGGAATGTTATAGACAGTCTTTCTCAATAGTAAATGAAACATATTCTGAACCGGTCATTCGGTTCTGAATATTTCTTTAAAGACTGAACCATTAATGATCTGGTCATTTTCAGATTTTCAGTTAAACTTCAGGCTTATCAGGCTTACTGCGGTAAATTCAGTGCTGAGTAGACATTTCGCTTGCAGTTTAATTAAGATCTTTTCAGTCTATTTTTATTCTATTCAGTAATTGGTATTTATCGGTACAAAGCTTCTGAGACAGTAATAAGTCTGACATTACTGCAACCGAATTGTCTGAAGGGTACTGATTGTTTTACCGTTAATAAATCTGTAAATTCATAGCAACACTGGACATGGCTTACTAATTTATTGTTCCGACTTTTCAGTAGTCAGGTGTACAAAAAAAACTTACGACTTATGGTCGTAATAGTTATCAAAGGTACGCGGATTATAATTTAGTACGTCAGACGCGCGTTTCGTCTACATAAGACTCATCAGTGACGCTCATACCAAAATAGTTATAAAGCCAAACAAGAACAAAGTTGAAGTGAATTGTTCATGTCTAATAATACATCTTATGCGTAAGTTTTTTTCACAAACCGACTCCAGATGATGTAAAGATTAAAATATCCATTCTAGACTATGGTTCGTTTATTATAGATTTTGGTAACTGTTATTTAATTTGGTTTAGTCTTCATTATATACTATAGATAGTTGAACTAGATGACTTATATTTATTAATTATTGCTTATACTGATTCTTCTATCAATTGATTTGTGATTTGTTTGTACATGCATGCTTTCTTTTCAAACATTTGTTTTGCTTATCACAATGTTTTAAACTTCAATTTAAAATAGCATTGTACTTAGTTTGTGAAAACATATAAATGTTTGATTAGAACATGTTTTCATTCAATGTGTTAGCTATCAATAATAAAAGAACCAAACAATTGTTGTTGAAGTATGATTTCATACTAAATGAACCAAATGAAAGCCATAAAATCACAAGTCATGCTCGAAATATATACACCTGGAAAAAAGTATTGCAACACTTCCATTGAAAACAATGCAAAATGACAAGATTACAGAATGTGTACAATTTGGGTTTAATCCATTTACGATTTAAAATTTAAAATTATGGTATTAACTTACATTTCAGGCAAAATTAAGACTAGAGAGACGTATCATTGGAGCTGTTAATCAAGCTTTGTCTTGGCTTCTATACCGACATTTTATAAAAGTATTTTTTTTACAGCAAACTAAATATCTGATACACAAAATGTGTGTTGAACTAGTCTATTCAACCATTTCAGAATGAGTTTTTTGCAAATAAATCTGTATCAATTGCAGAACTAATGTTTTGGAAAAAACGAGTCCTGCAAAATTTGCACTTTTTGTGAAAAGCGCAAAAACTATTTCCGTGCAGCTGTTATGTGCTTTCCATGTAGCAGTAATATTTGATGAAAAGTAAGTTAATAGCATAAATTCAATTTTAAACCATAAACGGATTAAAAGTATTTGGTAAAACCAAAATTGTACACATTCTTAAATGATATCAATTTACATCCCAGCTCCTTTGTTCTAACAGGGGTGATCTGAGCCTGATCACCCCTACCAGATCACCCCAGTTTATGTTTCTTTGTTATGCATGCTTTCCTTTGTTCTGTAACATTTTGGCGGGAATGTCAAATCCAGTATAAAACTTATAATTAATTATACGGCGAAGACTATCTATCTAGTATATCAAAATTAACGTAGAAAAAATCCAGTGAATATGCTGGGATTCGAACTCAAAACCTTTAGCATATCAAGCCACGACACATACAACTTCACCAGGACGACTGGATACGAACTATAAGAAATTTAACATACTTAAAGGAAGCAAGATATTTTTATAACTGGGGCGAGTTGGCAGACCTTTACTCAGCGGGGTTTAAACCCTTTTCGTTTAATAAATGAGTTGTCAGACTGATTGTTCAATTTGATTTTACACTTTTTTAAAGTTGGGCGAGTCGGTTACAAGAGTTGGGCGATTTTTTCATAAAGTGGCGATATAGTGTGGGCCGATTGGCCAGTGGGGCGAGTTGTCATTGTTTGATATCTACTCATCGTGTTTGAGGGTCATAAAGGGTATACATCATATAGTAGTATATAAAGTATATAATAATGGTTGTGTGGCGTTTTAAACTAGATTTTAAGAATTGTAAATGGTTTTTCGTCTAATCTAAAACAGCTGGGATGTAAAATAGTTATCCCATTCGGACTTGGTGTGTCAGTGTAAGATCACCCTCTGTTTAGTAACTGGTGGGAGATAACTATCCTTACTATGCTCCTTTTAATTGTCGATTTATTTCGTTATTGTAAGGAATCACGAGTTATGACCAAACGTCATTCAGATCGAATATTATCACTTGATGTATTTAAAAAAAAACCAATTGTATTGGATCAGATACTCGAATGAAATAATTATTATGTAATGCCAACCCATATTTATGTATTGTACAAATAAAATGTATTCACTTCAACTCCTTCTGCTTCGTGCGGCGTTCAATATTCTAGATCTTAAGATTGTCATTTTACTAGCAACCATTGTAAAAAGAATTACAAGTTACAGGCGTAATAAATCATACGATTTTTCCTTTTCTTATGTTGATTTTCATTTTAAAGTTCTGTTCATTTGACTTTTTTGACCTTTTTTTCTTCTTTTGGCCTGAACAGCTATATAGGAGTTAACAATCGGCTCTAATTATTATTAACGTATTATTTCTGAAGCTTAATTAAATTAAGGATTTAGATACAATAACTGTACAAACTAATTTTCTTTGCTTTTGAATGTGTTATATGAGCTGCGTCGGATAGAAATCGACCTTATGCGAGTGCATATTATTTACATGTACATGGATACAACTTTGACTGGTTTTAGGAGCCTTTCACATGTTTAAAAACGCAAGACATGATGCATTTTGTTTGTTTTATAGGTTTATAATATAACAACTCAATTTTCAAACAGTTACAGACTTTTGACAATGATTTGATTTTCAGCCGAGATTGGAAACCAGATATGTTGATATTCACTTGCATAAGGTCGATTTCTATCCGTCGGAGCCCATATGTAAACAGCTGTCAAACCAGCTGGATATTGGTCTTAGAATATGAAAGAACATTACGGCTTTTTTAATTCTTTCCGTTGGTTTATAACGTGTGACAATTGAAGTTCTGAGTTTGTATGGACGCCCCCTTTTTAGCTCACCTAATCCAAAAGTGCCAAGTGAGCTTTTCTCATCACTTGTCGTCAGTCGTCCATCGTTTTCTGACCTTGTTTGTTAACTTTTACAAAAATCTTCTCCTCTAAAACTACTGGGCCAAATAAAACTAAACGTGGTCTTAATTTAATCATCCTCAAGGTATATAGTTTTCAAAATGTATCTGCTGACCCCGCCCATCAACGAAAATGGCCGCCATGGCTAAAAATACAACATGGGGATAAAATGCAGTTTATGGCTAATATCTCAGAACTAAAGCATTTAGACCAAATCTGACATCCGGTCAAGATCTATCTGTCGTGAAATGTTCACATGCAGCAGACAACCTGTTGTTGAACTTTGTACAAGATCCGTTGATATACTAGTAGTTTTGTGATGGGGTTACTTTAACGAGTTTTAGCAGAATTGATATATATTTCGAACATGACTTGTGACTTTTTGGCTTACATTTGGTTCATGTGGTCATGAAATCATACTTCAACAACACTTTTTTTTAGTTTCTTTTATTATTGATGACTAACATATTGAATGAAAACTGGTTCTAATCAAACATTTATATGTTTTTACAAACTAAGTATACAATGCTATTTTATAATTGTATGTATACTTTATGTTCAATTGAATTTAAAAACATTGTGATAGGGAAACATTGATTGTAACGAAAGCATGCATTCTACAAACAAATCAATTGGTAGAAGAATAAGTTATCAATAATTAATAAATATAAGTCTTCTATTTCAACTATCTATATAATGAAGAATTAAACTTATTTAAATAGCAGTAAACAATAATAAACGAACTATAGTCTGGAACAGATATTTTAATTTTATCATCAGATGACCACCAATTTAAATTCTCTTTCTGTTCTACCAAATTTTGCAATTTTCGCCATCACGAGTTGGTTGACCGTTATGGAATAACCGTTTCACAAATTATCGGATAGGTTCCTTACGTCATAACTACATTCCCCTTCCCTTTCATGAATGTGGCCTACCGAATTAGACTATTTACCGGATTTGTTATCACATAAGCAACAAGACGGGTGCCACATGTGGAGCAAGATCTACTTACCTTTCCGGAGCACCTGAGATCACCCCTGGTTGTTGGTGGGGTTCGTGTTGCCTATTCTTTAGTTTTCTTTGTTGTGTCATGTGTACTATTGTTTGTCTGTTTGTCTTTTTCATTTTTAGCCATGGTGTTGTCAGTTTATTTTCGATTTATGAGTTTGACTGTCCCTCTGGTATCTTTCGTCCCTCTTTTGTTAATTTTCAACCTATATTAAAAGTCATATAAGATAAATCTGACCTTGGCAAATAAAGACAACAGTAGTATACCGCTGTTCGAAACTCATAAATCGATTGAGAAAAAACAAAACAAATCCGGGTTACAAACTAAAACTGAGGGAAACGCACCAAATATAAGAGGAGAACAACGACACAACAGAAACACAACATTAAAATGTAACACACACAGAAACAAACTATAATAAAGCAATGGCCGTTTTCCCGACTTGGTACAGGACATATTTGTGACATGCCAAACCTCCCGCTTTTATGAGAATGTTTAATACAACATTAAAATGAGAAGATTACATGACAGGACTACAATACAAATAAATAGAAGAACACATAAGACAGAGAAACACACGAATAATGGCAACACTGCAACTATCAAAATAAGTCCTAGGTTTCTAGAGATCGTACATTAGTATATCGAGCGCATTAATCTTGAATTTTTTGCAAACTCTTAGACAAGTAAATTTTGGCTCAAACTGGTGTACATACATTTCTCTTTCCCAAAAAGTTTCATTTCTGCAAAGGAGCAGGTTCAGAAAGACCCCTTTTTTGCCCCAAAATATAACAGTTTTACAAAACTGTGAAAATGTAATCTGTAAGCTATTTATTTGAAAGTAAAATTGAGAAAGGAAATGGGGAATGTGTCAAAGCGACAACAACCCGACCATAGAGCAGACAACAACCGAAGGCCACCAATGGGTCTCCAATGTAGCGAGAATTCCCGCACCCGTAGGTGTCCTTCAGCTGGCCCCTAATAATGGACGGCATACTACACTCCGAATTATACACAAGAAACTAAAATTAAAAATCATACAAAACGAACAAAGGCCAGAGGCTCCTGACTTGGAACAGGCACAAGATTATGGCGGGGTTAAACATGTTTATGAGATCTCAACCCTCCCTTATACCTCTAGCCAATGTAGAAAAGTAAACGCATAACAATACGCACATTGAAATTCAGTTCAAGAGAAGTCCGAGTCCGATGTCAAAAGATGTAACAAAAGAAAATAAATAAAATGACAATAATACATAAATATTAACAGACTACTAGCAGTTAACTGACATGCCAGCTCCAGACCTCAATTAAACTGATTGAAAGATTATGTCTTCATCATATGAATATCAGGCACAATCCCGCCCGTTAGGGATATAGTATCATACTATCATAAGATATATGAAAAGAACATAACCCGTGTCATGCCAATAACTGTTTTTTTTTTTAAATAAATGTGTTTAGTTCCGATGCAAAGACCCTATAAGTGAATCAATATTAAAGCCAACATATGCAATCTTTAATGCCCGACAACAGTATCGTAACTATATCCCTTCTTAATAAGTCTGTTTAAAGGTTTTGTAAACTTTTGAGGTAAATACTGACATTTTTGTGCTTTGTAAAGAATATTACAATAAAAGATTGGATATGAAATACCTGAACGTATAAGATGTCTGCATATTGAGTTATATTTACGAATTATTTCCTTATACCGGTGCTAAAATTTAGTAAATGTTTTGACCAGTTTGTGAAATCGAAAACCCTGGTGTAATAATTGTTCAGTAATACATAAATAACTCTCGCTAAAATCTAATACTTTGTTACATACACGAGCGAATCGTACAAGTTGAGATATATAAACACCATAAGACGGTGACAAGGGAACGTCACCATCTAAAAATGGACAATTAACGAAGGAAATGAAAAATCATCTCTTTTATCATAAATTTTTGTATTAAGCTTCCCGTTAATGATATAGATATCAAGATCGAGGAAAGGGCAGTGGTCATTTTTAGTATTAGCTTTATTTAAAGTAAAAATTTCTTTCGTATGCATACTGAAATCGTCATTATTGAGAACCAATATATCATCCAAATATCTAAAAGTATTGTTAAATTTTTGTAACAAACTTGACGATATACGGAATCTCCAAAGTGAACAAAAATGTTATCAAGTCCAATTGACATAGTTCTTTTGTTTATTGCTACTAAAAAATTACCTAAAAGAGTTTGAACATATATACTCGCATTCTGACTTTTTAAATGCCCAGTTAATACGGAATGTGAATTTTTTCTTAATTAGAATATGAGGCAAAGTGGTATACAGGGTAGAAAAATCAAAACTTTGAACAGATTCAAAATCACCAATATATGCATGCAATTTATCAAGTACTTCCAACGAGTTTTTGACACTCCAAAAGTAATTAATTCCACTTTTTTCAAAGGCTTTATTTGAACAGTTTATTATCAGGTTTTTTATTGTACCAAGTGTACTAGTAAGTAAAACAGACAATTAAGTAGTGGAACAATGGCTTGAAGATAAAATAAATCTATATTTGTAAGGTTTTTTGTGTAGCTTCGGAAGCCAGTACATAGTTGGGACTTTCATTGTAATTGGTCGTTTTTTGAAAATGAAGTCAGTTGAAATGTTGGTGAATTCGTGATTTCCTTTTGCAGAACCTCTATATAAAATTTACGTCAAACAATAATGACATTATTAGCAGCTTTATCAGCCGGGACAAAAACAAATTCCTTGGCTACTTCTTTTAGTTTATGTTTGATACGCGAAATAGGGTTTTTATGGTTGTTGTTAAGAGTAAAATGTTCTTTAAAATGTTGTATTCGAATATCAACTATCTTCATAACTGAATTAAAAAAGAGTCCACAGATTTTTTGTCAGCTTTTTCCCGTTTTACCCATTTCAAACAGTAGGTATGGAGTGAGTCGTGGATGACATTACGACACTCATTCCAATTAATAATTGACGGGGGACGATATTTAGGTCCTTTACCGAGGAATGATTTTAACTCTCGGTCGCGAACGATGTTAAGGTCTCCTGTTATGACATGGGAAATGGGCCATTCGGAATTTCTGCAATTTCACGACAAAGGTGCATTTTCAATGATATTTATATCTTTACACAATTGGCTATAATTAAACACATATTTCCGGGTATATTTCTTGTAAATATAACAAATAAGAGGGAGTTCAGTATTATCAAAATATCCAGGAATTTGGTCTTTAACCGAATGGTCGTTAAAAATAAGAAGGCTTCTGCTACATAAATATGGGCTGTTTTTGACAATATAATGCACATATATTGGGTACTAGCATCATTAAGTCATGCTAAATTACTGAAATCTTCAATATTTTAGCATTTTAGTTAAATTTTAGACGGTTTCCGTCTTAAATGAAAGTGGCCGCATTCGTGTTCATTCATAATATTGAAATGTAAGTTGTATTTGATGATTTTTGACAAAAAACATCTGAAAAGTGACGTTTTTTTTGCATAATTGATAGATTTTTCATATTATAGCTTGAATTGAAGCGTTTTTAATGACTAAATCAGTTAAAATCTTTCACATAAACCAATCGAATCAATTGAAATAGACACTTAAGTGTTTAAAAAGTGTCTAAAATTTTTCGTTAGATGAACTTGAAATTTGAGACCAAAATCAGCCCTTACCGGACTTATTCCTTTGTTGCGAAGTTTGAGTAAACAATGACATCAACAGCACTTTTTTGTCAGAGTAGGGCTACTTTGTAAATTGAAAGGTGGTAATTGGTGGTCTGACACCTTAAGTTATGCCCAGTCTTTTCAGTGAATTTGCAGATTTATCGACGTCACACCATTCAGTTCGCTTCAGAGAATTCAGTAAATAAAGTTCTGTTCAGTAGCTTTACAGACTATTCAGTATGTTGTTACTTTGTACCGGTAAGTACCAACGATTGAACAGTCTAAAAATAAACTGAAAAGATCTTAAATTACTGCAAGCAAAATGTTAGACAACACTGAATTTACCACAGAAGAAAAGTCTGAAAATTACTATCTAAAATTACCTCCTTCAAGATTTCCCTCCTCAATGCCCTATGGAAAGTAATCATTGTCAATTTTGATTCGATAATACACTGTTAGTTTTTAGTTTATTCAGCAGACTGAAAGAGGTACAACTTCACAGCAAAATTGACAGTTTTTCTGTGTTGGTCGTAGGGCTGGATTAGAGATCTGTAGGGACAAGTTATGTTATAGATAATGCATATTTTAAGGTTTTTCTTGTCGTAGAACACCCCGAGGTGTGTTCTACGACAAGAAAAACCTTAAAATATGCATTATCTGACTTATATACCGTCAAAAAATTATTAATTTTATAAAGATTTGTAAAATTAAGTATCCTATTTTACCGACAACACTAAAGTGGAATATTCCTTTCTAATGCGTTCAGGTTTTAATACGCCCTGCAGCTGGGAAATAAAACTCACTAAATAATTTAGATATTAACCTTGAGTTTTAAAAATTATTATCCATACACAATAATAAAAATATTACTGTAACTGCATGAAGTAAGACACAAATGTATTGTTACCATCCAATAACGGTGTATGACAAATACAAGACACATTGTAAGTAATTTATTGTACCACTTAGCTTATGGAAAAGGGGGAGGGGTATGTTTTTTTTTCTTCTATTTGTTATGTTATTTCTATCGATGAAAAGTGGTTATTGTTTTAACAATTTTACTTGAATCGAATGAAAAATTTAGAAAGATTGTCTTTTGAATATAGCAATACATTTTATTAAAAGATAATCAGGATATAATCATATACCCTCCGCACCCGACCCTTTCGTGAGTTACGTTAATGTTATTCAATAGATTATAAGATTATCTTATTAGTTGATCATTTGATAGAGTAAAATGTATACATAAATTTTAAAAAGTTAAGAACCGACACAAAGACGAATATAAATACATGGAGGTCACAGTATGATTTCCTATTCAGTGTGTATCGTTCTGAACATGCATGAAATACTTGCCAATGGACGTTAAACAAGCAACCAAAAATCAATCAACCTATTCAGTTTGACTCAATAAGATTTTCAAAATCTTACACACCAATATGTTTAATCTTGATTTATTTTATGAAAGTCTACATTAAAAATCATCTGACATATATGATAATGTTTCTTTATTGTAGCGATAAATTAACAAAACTTAACGTTATTTGTTTCTAAAATTAAAATGCGGGACTACAATGACGATTTCCTTTACACCTATCATCGATTGAACTTTAAAAAATAAATTTCCAAATCGGCAACAATAAACTGTTAGACGAATAAAGTTTTGAGGTAAATCATAGATTGCATGTTTATCAAGGAAAATAATGACCTCACACAAGTCATTATTTTATGCCTTTAAGCATATTTCATTGAAACATGGTATCGTCCGGGTTGATTCTGAAAAAGAATGACCTGTCGTTCTGAAAGAAAATAACTCCATATAGGTATATAACTCCTGGAATTTGTCTATTAGGATATGCTTGAGGTATAGATATGCTTGCGCATATAACAACACATTTGTAGATTCTGATTTTTCATCTTCATAATCTGCATTGTATTGTTTCAACCGTTTATTATCAGATTGTTATATTGGTTCTAGAGATTGAAGAATTAGACTTTGACTTCGATCAAACTCTATCGTATCATTCAGTGATCTCTTAGGATCAAGTTGGTCAAACTATAACTTATATCGGTTCTTCGACCCATCAGAATCTTACATCTTTATACCGTATGTTTTTATTGATCTTGTGATTTTGTTTCATTAAAAAGCAATGACCTGACTTGTATTTATTACATCTCAACATTTAATGGTCTAATCCTTATTGGTATTACATTGACATGTCTGAGGATGCAGTAGCTTTGGCGGATAAGATTTAAGTACAGGAATCGAATATTTTGAAACATTTCTCCATGAATATCTTTCAATTTTATTAACATAGTTGGGTGTTTTCCGTTAATTGTTCTTATCAGATAAAATAACTAGGAATAGGCACAGATCGAAGGATTAATTAATCCTATAACAGATTGATGATACTAGTATGAGAAAAAGTGTTGGCACAATAATTGATCACATTACTATGTCACTTCAGTGCAATTGCACTTCGGTGACAACATTAAAAAATTGTTTGATCTATGCACATGTTTGAATGTTTAAGTACCAACATAATATCGTATAAAATTGCGACTTATCGGTCATATACAACGTTTTAAATAATTTTTTATCTAGAGGGGTGTGGCGATGGTTTTCCATAAGAAAGTTTTAAATTGTTTGCATGCATAAATTACGACATAAGGTGGTATGGAAGTCTAAATTAAAAATGATAGAATTTGTTCAAACATTGCCAAATATCTATTCATATATGTTCAAAAATATAATAAAAATGATAGGTCACCGTGCATTTTCTCAAGCTACAGGTTATGACAAAATGAAACATTTTGTATGGATTATACAGGAAAAAACACCATTATATGATTAGAAGCTAAACTAAATGCTAGAATTGTAAAATGAAATACGAGAAGATAGCTGTAAGAAAATACTTTGAGTTTATCAAGAGTAAAGATAATGTCACCGTGCGCTTTTTCCGGTTAGAACTCAAAATAGCAAAATTCCATGTAGGTTACTTCCGAAAATGCACTATTTCAGAGTTACTCCCCCTTAAAATGACAATTTTTGAAAAACATAAAAAATCAAGCTAAAATAATTAACACTTGTAGTAAAAATATCAATTTTTATAAGTTGTAATCTTATAAATTTGTTTTATTTAATGCAAATTCAGATTCGTTAACGGCATTCCTGCATCAAATTTTGCTTACTTGATTGAAAATCTGGACCTAAGATTCTCTGTTTTTCACAATCAAAGAAGGCGAAAGACACCCATACCACCTTAAACTGAAATGATATCAACTTTAATAAAGTTTCTGTACTTAATATAGCGTATAATAATTATAACAACTGTCATACAAGTGGGATGTTAAAAATACACATCTACAAGAATTTGACAGTTGTTTTCCATTCGGAACGTTCCATTGGTTGATAAAGGTGTAACGCTTGATGTTGTCAGTTTTATGAACTTCCACTATTTATTTACCTTAGAGTTCGATTGTTTTGTTATACTTTTTTTGCCTACAAAATAGGAACCATTCCATACCCTTATTCTCGAGCCTATCCTCTTTTAATTAACACTGTTATATACCTGCTGCTACATGCTTTTGTGTATGTAAAAATAATTTGCTCGGAAATACATATTCTAAACCAGGATGATTGATAAATCCGTTATGTCCAGTTTTTCTATTGTTTACTTCTGGTTCCCGAGTAGTATCATATTATCTGCCTAAGTGTGTCCACATTTGTCAGTTGATTATAGATGACAGTATGGAATGTCATAAGCTGACACATACTCATAACTCAATAAAAACTTATCTCGTCCAACTGGAAATAGGTAAATTCTGCAATAATCTTGCAGGTCCACTAGCGTTCGACTGACTTTACCATGTGCACTGTAGTATGAAATCGACATTTTCTACTAGGTACGTTAATGAAATTTTCGTTTATATCACTTACTTATATGCTATATACTCTTGTAGTTCATGTACTATGCATTTATATATCACATTGTTTTCGTCAAATCTCTGAATAAAGTCAGGAAAATGGCAGCTGTTATCTTATAGTTCGTTTCCGTGTGTGTGTTGCATTTTAGTGTTTCTGATGTGTCATTGTTCTTCTCCTATATTTGATGTGTTTCCCTCAGTTTTAGTTTGTAACCCAGATTTGGGTTTTTCGCAATCGATTTATGAATCTCGAACAGCGGTATACATCTACATCTACATCAGTAACTGCTCTTATCAAAATTTAAACTTTACATACAATCTTACTCTCTTTCATCTTGCAATAGTATTAACACATTTGACTTTTATACACTTTACACAAGTTCCACATTCCAAACTTAAAGACAAATTGAAAGAGTTGGTATTGATTTGTTTCATAAAAAAGAATGGCCAACGTAGATACACGTATCTTGTCTTAGGGAGGGATAAATCCTACTTTGTAAAGGATCACTCTGATTCAAACAAAAAATTCTCTGAATCTGACAGTATCAAGATGCTTGATTTCTTGATTGACAACATATTTGTTACGTTTGGGGGACGTGTTTTTCGACAGATTGTCGGCATTCCAATGGAAACCAATTGTGCCCCTCTTCTTGCCGACTTGTTTCTTTATTGTTATGAGGCTGACTTTATACAGGAACTTAATAGGAAGAAAGATAAGACGTTAGCAATAACTTTTAACTTTACTTTCCGCAATACAGATGATGTTCTCTCACTAAATAATTCAAAATTTGGTGACTATGTTGAATGCATCTATCCAATCGAACTCGAGATAAAGGATACAACAGATACAGTTAAGTCGGCCTCATATCTTGACTTACCTATAGAAATTGACATATGTAATGAGGGTCGGTTAAAACAAAAAATAGAGATGATTTCAGCTTTCCGATTGTGAACTTTCCATTTCTAAGTAGTAACACCTGCATACGGGGTATATATCTCCCAATTGATACGATATTCCCGTGCTTGCATTTCCTATCATGATTTTCTTGATAGAGGGTTGCTGCTCACAAGGAAGCTATTTAACCAAGAGTTCCAAATGGTGAAGTTGAAATCATCCCTTCGTAAATTTTACGGACGCCATCACGAGTTGGTTGACCGTTATGGAATAACCGTTTCACAGATGATACCGGATATGTTCCTTGCGTAGTAACTACAATCCCTTTCCCTTTCATGAATGTGACCTACCGATTTAGACTATTTACCGGATTTGATATAACATGAGCAACACGACGGGTGCCACATGTGGAGCAGGATCTGCTTATTCCTCCGGAGCACCTGTGATCACCCGAGTTTTTCGTTGGGTTCGTGTTGCTTATTCTTTAGTTTTCTATGTTGAGTCATGTGTACTATTGTTTGTCTGTTTGTCTTTTTCATTTTGAGCCATGGCGTTGTCAGTTTATTTTCGATTTATTAATTTGACTGTCCCTCTGGTATCTTCCGTCCTTCTTTTTAGGATGAGGTTAAAATCATCTCTTCGAAAGTTGCACGTACATGTACGTCATGTTTTAGTTGACCGTTATGGATTATCTGTTATAGATGACCGCGCGTACAAACATGTATGTTCCACTAGTCGTAGCTATAATCTCTCTCACTGGTATGCGATCGTTTGTCCTCACATGAGTTCGCCCCTGTTATTTGTTCTTTCAACATTTTTTTTAATAGCCATAAACACCACGAATAGTTATCAAAGGTACCAGGATTATAATTTAATACGCCAGACGCGCGTAAGGTGACAGGATTGGAACGGGAACTACTAGTACTTACCCATTTGAAGGACCTGAGGTAGTCAGTATTTTTTTATGGTGTTTGTATGACTGTTGCTTTTAATTTCAGTGTTTTGTTTTGAGGGAGTTTATTTCATATCTTCAGTGACTGTAGAACGTCCACCATTTGTGATGAAAAATGAATCCAAAATTCCCACTCCTTGTCCATGTTGTCATAAAAATGAATTATATATATATATATATATGTAATTTAAACGCTCCAATAAAATTTGAACTTGGTCATAACCTTAACTTAAGGTTAAAGAAGACACTTTTTAATTATGTCAGCTATTTAATACCTCCTTATCACCAGATGACCTTGTACACATGAATTTTTGTATGTGTCATTCGAAGCCAGGATGCAACTAGTGGTCGTCTTGGCCCCTCTGAGTTTGGCAATGACCTTGCCCTTTACTGGTAGCTGATGTCTCTTTTCATAGTATAATATCGTTAGTGTTCCTTCAACTTATACGACAATTGGCGTCTTCTCAAATATTTTGAAGATATATAGATATTTACCTTTTGTAGTTTTTTGTTCTTCACATACATATTTCCTTGAGATCTAATATACATCACACTCATTGTCATATTTGATGTATTTGCACTTTAATAAGCAATATTGTGTTTGTCGTAGCTTTGATTGAAAACAAAATTGTTAAATTAAGATAAAAATTGATCTGTTAAACAATAAATTAACAAAAGTCCTTGCAAGAATGTATAATTAAGGCATACAATTATAATAGATCACTTATGCAACATGATGAAGCTGCCGCGGTAAATTGAATTGATAAAAGACATACCTTGTATTTTTGTTGACCCCCATTATGATGATTTATTGACGGATTCATGTTAGTTTTTATTGGCTTTCATTTAATTTTGACCTTTTGACTTTCATTCTCATTTTATTACTCCGATATTGCATCGTTACACACACACATTTATTTTGTGTTTCATTATATTTCTTGTTCACATATAAACATGTATAGCTTGCTGTTCGGTGTGAGTCAAGGCTCCTTGTTGAATGCCGTACCTTGACCTATAATGGTTTACTTTTATTAATTGTTACTTGGATGGAGAGTTGTCTCATTGAAATTCATACCCTCATCTTCCTACATCTATTTGACATCAATCTTAAACTAAAGTCTGGTCTGATATGGATTTGGATCAATAATATTTCAATATGTCGTGTCTTGAACATATATCAACTACAACATTCCATTTTCACCTTATTCAAAAGTAATATAATAGTCAATTAGGTGGACTAAATGTTTTTGCTTTTTTAAAACCAATAACATATGTCTTTTTCCTAAGATTTTTCGAATTTCTTGGATTACACAGGAATGTGATATTTGTGACAAACCTCATATAAACTAAAGTAAATAGAGACAAATAACTTAACTGAAAAATAAGCATACATACCTAATATGAAATGAATGATACTGTGTCTATAAATTAGGAGCGGTGGAATGTTTAACTAACCTTTAAAGACCCGTCGAAATTGCATTTAATTGATAAATTCAACAACACTTACCGTCATCTTGATGATATTTTTTCGTTAAATAATCAAGAATTTTCTCAATATACTGCTGAAATTTACCCCAAGGAACTTACTTTAAATAAATCAAATTTATTCGGTAATAACTGTCCTTTCCTGCATTTAGATATTTCGGTTTTAAATGGGAAACTCCACACTAAAATTTACGACAAAAGAGACGATTTTTCGTTCCCTATTGTTAATTTTCCATTTCTAGATGGTGATGTTCCTTTGGCACCATCTTACGGTGTTTATATTTCACAACTTGTTAGCTATGCCCGTGTCTGTTGTGACGTTTTTAATGTTAACGAACGCAACCTATGTATTACTGGTAAATTATTAAACCAGGGATATTGTTACCATAAATTACTGAAAACCTTTACTAAATTGTTTCCATAGATATAAAGATTTGGTTTTGAAGTTTGTATGTACCTGTAGAAAACTTATTTCAAACGGGATAGCACATCCTCATTTTTACGGAAATGTTGTTAACCGTGCCCGGAAATTTAGAAATGATCCATGTAAACTTGTCGTTCCTTTAAAAAAAACTTATTCTAAAAGGTTACTTATTCAACACCGTAATAAGATCATTGAACATCGTTTTTATTGGAATACATATTGATTTTGTTATCAGTAGATTAAAAGCTAACTAAATTTTACTAGTATGTTATATATATACATATTCATGGATCTACAATCTGTCGATACCTGTAACTTGGCATTGCACAAGGTCATGTTTTTCTCTGGCTGTTTATGATGTCTTTACACTAAATCCATTGGATGTTGGATGTGTACGGATTGAAAGTTTATTCTTAGATGCATGATTTTTTTATTAGTTGTTAGTGGCTTTGAACTAGCTGTCAGATAACTGCGAGTACTCTCAGAGCTGTTCATTGTGTCGTTTTGTGTCGGGATGTATAAGTACCCGGCACGTCCACTTATATTTTTGTCCATCTGATGAGTTAAGCTTTTTTCAACTGATTTTTATAGTTCGTTCTTATGTTGTACTGTTATACCACTGTCCCAGGATAGGGGAGGGTTGGGATCCCGCTAATATGTTTAACCCCGCCACATTATTTATGTATGTGCCTTTCCCAAGTCAGGAGCCTGTATATGTAGTGGTTGTCGTTTGTTTATGTGTTACATATTTGTTTTTCGTTCATTTTGTTACATACATAAGGCCGTTAGTTTTCTCGTTTGAATTGTTTTACATTGTCATATCGGGGCCTTTTATAGCTGACTATGAGGTATGGGCTTTGCTCATTGTTGAAGGCCGTACGGTGACCTATAGTTGTTAATGTCTGTGACATTTTGGTCTCTTGTGGATAGTTGTCTCATTGGCAATCATACCACATCTTCTTTTTTATATATACTAGTCAACATTTTGAGCTTGTCCGTTTGCATAACACCTGTTTACTGTTGATAGCTGTCATGTTTGTTGTTTAGTAGACGTCTTTTGATTGTTTGTGGCGTTCGATTGTTGTCTCATTATTGTGTTGCTATAACAGTTCAGATTGCTCTCTCTGTATTTCATGACAATGCGATGCATACGTCAATTCTTTTTCGGTCATTAAAATGAACTAACGCCTGGTCTATAAAATTGCTTACATGACGAGTGCCTGATTCTGAACAGAATAATTTTACAATTCGAGGGTACCTGAGATTATCCCTGGTTTCGAGAAGGGTTGGTGTTATAACTCAGTCTTCCATTTTTTATTTTGAGTTTTGTAAACTGTTTTCGTTTCTGCAAAAGCGCTGTCAACTTGTTTTCGACACTTGAATTTGATAACCCTTTGATGTCTTTAGTGTCTCTTTTGATAAGTCCCAAACAAAAATGCAGACATTCAGGGACAGTTGAAATATTTATTTGAAATCATGCATTTTTTTATTCATTCTTCAACGAAAATAGCATTGAAGCAAGTTGAAAACTAATTAAGGTATATAAAAAACAACTTATAAAAATATCAGGTTGATGATTTTAAACGTTAGATGCAGTTTTTCATTGAAACACACTTCAATAGTGTTATTGTGTTTCTATGCAATTTCTTCTTTTTGATGTGACATTCGTTTTCTTTTTAACATCGTTCCTGAATCTAGAGGTCTTATCCGAAATGTCAAAATAAACAATCATACAAGATCTTGTTTTTTTGTTCATCATAAACACTATTAAGGTTAATATTCTGTCATTTTGGAAAAACAATGCCAAGCTTCATCTTCGATATGATCTTTCTAATTTTAATGTCAAATTAAAGTATTGACCCCAATTTCATGGTCCACTGAAAAAAGAAAAAGATAGTGTGAAGCTCAGGTTAAAGTTTTTGGTCAAGGTAGTTTTTGATTAAGTTGAAGTCCAATCAACTTGAAACTTAGTACACATGTTAACTATGATATGATCTTTCTAATTTTAATGCCAATTTTAAAGTATTGACCCTAATCAAACAATCATACAAGATCTTGTTTTTTTGTTCATCATAAACACTATTAAGGTTAATATTCTGTCATTTTGGAAAAACAATGCCAAGCTTCATCTTCGATAATGATTTCTCACCACTTTAACACTTGATTATAGAACATTTGATATTTATGATTAAAAATATGAATAATTCAAAATGTTTGTTTAATAAAAACAAATATTTATCAAAAATTTACAATAAATGTATTCGATTTTCTTTGTGAGAGAATTTGAATGATCAAGTCTTACTATACTAGTCATTTCAACATTATATTTAAATTTTAAAAAAAGACCGATCACCACAATCGACTATTTTGATAAAAGTTTAACATTTCAGCAATCTTTGTACAATAAATTCAATGGTTCAATATAACAGTAATAGCCATTTGAATAAATATTTTTTCATAATAATAGTTTTATTTTTTCCCAATCAAACGAAGTTGACGGAATGTACACAGACTGCTAGTACCTAAGAATATACCTAAATGAATGAAGGATACAAATAATTCGTTTAAACAGTATATATGCTGTGAAAAATAAACGGATTTTTTATGCCCCACCTACGATAGTAGAGGGCATTATGTTTTCTGGTCTGTGCCTCCGTTCGTCCGTTCGTTCGTCCGTTTGTTCGTCTCGCTTCAGGTTAAAGTTTTTGGTCGAGGTAGTTTTTGATGAAGTTGAAGTCCAATCAACTTGAAACTTAGTACACATGTTAACTATGATATGATCTTTCTAATTTTAATGCCAACTTTAAAGTATTGACCCAAATTTCACGGTCCAGTAAACATGTAAAATGATAGTGCGAGTGGGGCATCCGTGTACTATGGACTCATTCTTGTTTTTTATGAGAAGTTAAGCCTAATTATGCAAATCACATATTCTCATGCAATAAGTATTGGATTCATTTCCAAACCTGAAGTTTTTGTGTTCGTTGTTTTTCAGTCACGTCTGTTGGGATGTTGTTGGTTTGTATTCTGTCGTTATGTATTTGTTCTTGAGTTTCTGTGCAGTTTTCATCAGAATCATAACCTTGGTCGTTGCTAGTATGTCCAGATTTCGTACGAACAGTGCCTGTATTGTCACTACCATCATTATTGACAGTTTGGAATTTTAAGCATTTCAGTTTTGTTTTTTCATCTTTGCGTAACTGTTGCGATTGTCCACTCGCAATTTTAAGTGGCATGCTTTTTGGTCGTCTTGATGACACATGCAAGGACGAAATCAATCTTGGGTTCATTGAAGTATTTGAGCTGTTCTTTAAATTAGGCGTTGCGTTAGCAACTAATTTCTCCAGACTACTTTTTTGATAAGGATAAAGTGCTGCACGAAGCGAACGCTGTTTAAGGTAATCGAATTCTCTTTCATATGCAATACGAATAAGTGTTTCTCTCCAAGCAGCATGCTCAAAACAAATTTTTCTCAGTTTAACGTCTCTTCGTTTATTTCGTTTGATATCAGATGTACTTTTCACTGGAACCATGTCATGGTTTACGTCTGTATAACATGTATAACATTCGCTAATCTTACAACAATTTTGTGAACTGTAATCGCACGTTGGTTGCGTAAAAAGTTTATGACCTTTAGGCCATCTACTGTCAATTTTGCTTCCAGACGTTACCACATATTTTTTCTTTTTACATTTCTTACATTTTCGCCTTGTACCTGTGGTTTTATCTTTTAATTTCGAAACATCAGGGTTTTTCACAACCTCTGGTGGCATAATACTTTCGGTATGGATCTCGACTTGATGTATTTCTGGAGATTTTTCTGCTCGTGACGGAGAATCCGGAAGTAGAAAAATATTTAATCGGTGTGAGGTTGGAGTTGTAGGAACAGTTGAAGTTGCACATTCCGGAGAAGAACATCTTTCAGGGGTAAGCAGCTGGTTTGCTATCGGTGACAGTATTCTTTGACGATTTAAAGTTTGCTCATTGTTTTTCATGATTTCGTGTATTATATTTTCTCTGTGTTTAATATCATGTTTGTTTTTGAGGGCAAATTCTGCATGATCCGACACTTCCTGTTCACTCTCGGTTTCTGAATCTCTATAAAAGTCTTCTTTATCTACTCCCCTCAACATACGTATTGTTTCAAGTAACTCCATTTGTTTTTCTTGCTCCTTTTTATTTCGTTTTTTCAGCTCCGCGACCGAGGATAAATGTTTGGCAGTCTTTAGTTTCAATTTCACTCTTTTCTGAAAGCAATTAAGACAAAATGATTAAATAGATTGAAATACATGTTGAAAATTGCACAATCTCACATTTTCCATTATACCCAGCCATCAATAAAAATGTGTTATTCCGACATGGTTTTATTTTGGGGTGGGGGTGGGAGGGGGTGCATTATCTTGTAAAACAATTATAGATATTTTTTGTGTGCAAACTATAATTAGATAGAGACAAACTATTTGAAACAAAACTGATCGTCAAAACAAAACCATAAATAAAGTCATATGGACTAAATATACAGTGGACTTTTTATATGCGTTATTTCCCTTTAAAAAAGTGCTTACGAAATAGACAACTTTCGAGTTCGATGCATTTCCGTCAAAAACTGTGGTTTTAGTGAACGTCATTTGTGCGTTTAGGGGCGTCGTCACTTCCATTCCAATGTTGAGCGAGTGGTTGGAAAACTATAATTCTATATTGTACGAATTATTCGGCAAATTGAATTTTCAAAATTGCAATACGTTAAACAAATTAAATTAATAACTATGTTGATATATAGATTAGTAAATAAACAATCAAAAGACACCATGCTTATAGTTTGGTACGCCTGATGCCTGTTTCGAGTACATGAGACTCATCAGTGGTTCTTGAAAGCCAGACCTGTTAGGTTTAGTTCTAGAGTGAGGTGTCAAAATCAGTTATGAAGAAGAGCTGGCAAAACTTGTTCAATTGTTGAACTATAAAAACCTAGGGTAGATTGTTATAATATTTACTCTAAGTCATCTACACATGTAGCAAAACTAGTCTATTGTGAAATCAGATGGATAATGTAAAACAGCAACTGTAATATGCGTAGAAAATTAGATGAATTACCATAGTTTTAGCCGGCGAGAATTGTGGTATACTTCCATCATTATAACTCTGTATGGTATCTCCTGATGGTGTGCCTTTTCCAGAATCCCTACTTTCGTTTTTTGATTGACTTATGGTAGTATTACCACCGTTAGGAGTCTCAGACATTGGCTGTTTTAATATCTTGCTGAGTAATGATGGGCCAGCACTGTGACGATCCAGCTTATCCTCTTCCTCCTCCTCAGAATCGGTATCAATAAAAGTATTTCTTCTCTCTCTTGCAGCTTTCAGTTTAATTCTAATTTTGTTTCTCGTTATTAGTTCCCTGAAATATCCCTCGGAGTCAAAGTTATTCTGAAAAATAATACGAATCAATTATTTTATCTTTGATCTCATAATAGGCGAGTGATTTATTTTAAAAAGACGCTTAGTTAACGACTTTAATGCACCCACCTAACACACGGCTGTATTATATATCATTCGAAAGCTGTTAATCTGTACTTTCTGTTTTGCCTGGTCGTAAAAAAATCGTACCGGGCAATTTTTGTTAAATCAAGGTCAAAGGTCATGAAAACACATTCCAATTTTTGCGATTACTAAATAAAACGCCATTTTCTAATTCTTGTACCATAAAATTTTCCAAAAGATCATATGAACTTTATGGAACATGATACATAATTTCCAAATCAAACAAAAAATAAGAGATTCGATGCGCAAAATTTCCCGAAAATTGAAATTTATCACAAATCTAAAAAAATGAAAAATTATTCAAAAAGCAAAGTATATCTTGGGGAATAGATATTTGTATGCTACAAAAATGAATAAATGTATATGTTTTAGGTCAAGGAATATTTGTTTTGTAATTTTAAGATGCAGTTATTAATTATTGTTCATAGAACAGCCTTCTATTGAAGTATTTGCAGTTGCCCAAAAATCTGCCATCTGCAAATAGCAATCATTTTGTTAATCTATGTTAAAATAGCACATCGCTAATTGTGAATATCAGGGAGGAGAATGATTTTCCATAATAAAAGAAGGGGTATTTAACGTAAGAAAAGAATATATGCAGGGTAATTGAGGTTAAAATATGTTTTTTACGAAGTCAAACTTTTTTACTTTTTGTAATCATGTTTAAATGCAAACATTACTTTGCGACTAAATCGTAGGCAACATTGAAATAAGTAAACTTGTTTAGAAACACTTGGTTGTATAAAGTGGGATGTAAACGAACTAAATAAAATGCGGCTGCTTCTTATTTAGTTTACAATCGTGTTATAGTAAGTCATATGCAATGTGTTTAGAAGTTTAATCGCTTTAATTATTGGAATAAAAGATGCTTTGAGTATTTTCTACATAAGCTTTAAAAATACAAATGTACGGAAGCTTATAGGGGCCTTAAGTAACTAGCATAAGGCCCCTATAAGCTTCCGTAAGAAACAAATCAAGTTAGTTAAAACCATGAACAAAATAAAATTAAAGTCCAAGAGACGAACACCAGTCCAAAAAACACAGCATACCATGAAAACGAACACTCCTAACAGCGAATGATCTTATGAGGTCAGGAAGGGTATTTGACTTTTTTCATTTTGTTATTTCACAACTGCTTATAGTGTTTTACATACACAATGACATTGATTCATGGTTTGTGATGTTGATTGTCCCTTTGGTATTATTTTACTTTAAAGACATTAACTTGCAGTAATGAAAATCGGCCAAAAAATCACCTCAAAGTAAAGTGAAGAAGATTAACGCAATAAGACAAATATCCGCGAAAATAACTTAATTTGCTCACGGTGATATATATATAAAAACCAAATCGTTATCATGATACATTTAGCTACACTGATCTATAATTTTAAAACTTTTTACTACTTGAATAGTGACGAAATATATCAAAGGGACATCAAACTCATGATTAAAAACGCACTGACAAAGCCGGGCAAAAAACAAACAAGACAAGCAACAGTATACAAAACACAACATATAAAACTACAGATTGAGTAACACAAACCCCCAAAAAAGATTTTGAGTGAACTCAGGGGCTCCAAAAGGGTAGGCAGATCATGTTCCACATGTGACACCCGTCTTAGCTTAAACATATTTATTTATAGTGGATTGGGAAACAAGTTTTGCAACTTAAATTAATCGCTTTCCACTTTACGGGTGCGAGTGCTGCCTTGTAGCGGCATTAGCCTGCTCTTTTTCGAAATCTACAAAGGTGTGTTTAACGTGCAAGAGATATGGCTCTCTCTTAACACGGGTCAGCCATTTATCGTCCCCTTCCGACGGACTTTTACCGTTTCCTCAAGACCATACTCACAAATGGTGCCAAGGAAGAGCCGAAAATTCAGTCCGATGCACTAACCACTACACCACGGCACTCTTTTACCCATCTTGTGGCTCATGTATTTCCTAACTCGGTGCCAAGCCTTATTCGGTTGGTGACATTCACGGCAGAAATGACGGCAATTGCACCGTACGATGTTTTTACGACCGGGCAACACAGATAGTACAGATGTGTAGCTTTCAAATGATATATAATTTAGCCGTGTGTTAGGTAGGTGCATTAAAAATTAAATTTTATGGTTAAAGTCACTCGCCTATAATGAGTGTTTTGCAAAGTTATACATTATACGAAATATTCAAAAGACATAACAAGAATGGAACAATAGATGCCTCTAATGAAAACAAACCTCGTTGGTGTGTTTCAGTTCCTTGGTTAATCATTACAATAATTCCGTAAATAACTTATCATGATAAGAGATACAGGGACTGATGCAGTTTCCCCAATGACTTGATTTTAACAGTCAAAACTGACATGTACTATCCAACTATGGATAATAAACTCATCATAGATACCAGGATTAAAATTTAGTTTTTTGGCCATACGCACGTTTCGTCTACAAAAAACTCATCATTGACGCTTGATACATATCACACTATCGTTTTCCATCATTTACATTTAAGAGCAGGCTATATGTTTTCAACATACCTGTTGAACGCTTTCTTTTAGATATAAAAAATGTAGACCATTAGCTCTATCTGTCAGTAGAATGTCAATTATTACAATTCAGTTACAGGGTCAGACCAGATGACAGGTCAAATATATTCAATACTCATCAATAAAACAATAACCTTACTAAAAGTGGACATTTGTTTGTAGAAATTAAACCTAGTTTATGCGCACACGGTAAACAACATCTGAAAGGGCATTAACGGTTGAGCGATATGTAACAAATTCTCTCAATCCTTGTTGAGAAAATGCCACGCTTTAAGTATGGAATAGACATGCAACAGCTGAAATACGTAGTACATGGGGTCTAATGCTAATGATTAAATGGCCATTCTCATCACTTCCTATATTTCTAAGTTTTTTTATCGTTCGATTTGCATGTGCATTAATTTCTTTTTCTTCTTAATATTTGTTTTATAGCATCAACTTTAAATCTAACCCTGCTGTATGCTGTAGTAATGCGCATGATCAATACCAAAAATCAATCAAATATATAATCGAAATGATTAGTTGAATAATTGAAATCGTAAATTTATTAACGTCTGCTTAATCGGATCAATTCATTCTTTACTTTCTAGTTATAAATTTACACATATCAGGATACAATTGGCAGATAAAATTCACGAGGGGTTCAAATACCCACTGAAATAAAACAAACACGACTGCAATTATTCTCCATGACAACGATACAATGAATACTAAACAAACGAAAATCTTGAACTTAATTCGAAAAAAAATATGGAATGCTTTTCTTGTTTACACTGGAACTTATAAAAACAAACCTAGAATAATGTTAAAATATATATATTTTTTTAAAACCATAATTAACTTATGCATGAACGACCATTGAATATGATCAATGAACTTTAAAAAATATATGTTTCATTAATATTTCACTTTACCATTTCAGGATAAATAGCGCGCGACATCATAAACATATTTCAAAATGATGTTTATGTCTTTTTTATGTGCATAGGATCGCCAAAAGGCATTATTTAAATGAATGCCATTAGTTATAGATCATGCGGCGAGTGTTCATTCATGCTTATTTTTTTTTTTTATTATATACAATTTTTTCTGTCTTTTGGGAGTGTTTTTATTCATGCCATAGTTCCAAATACAGGTTTAACGATTTAAAAATTAAAGCATACACATACAATGTTATATTAGAGGAGTACACATAAGGTCATTTAAACACACTTTTAGCAACAAATCAACTTTGCTTCAACCGACTCAAATACAAAGGCATCAAGTCAATATCAAGGCAACAGGGTCATGAGGTTTTATTCACCAGTAAATATCTTGAATCTTAGTTGTAGACTTAGACCTTTGACCGATATCTGTTTGACAGATGACGACAGAAATTTACCTAAGTTCAATCCAATCCTTTTTTACCAGATTATGAGCTATCGAATTATCCTTATAACTGGATTTGTACTTCTGTAAAAAAAAACAACTGCGGGTGGCATACGCAGAGCAGGATCTGTTTACCTTTCCGGAACACATGGGAACCCTCCACCCATGTTTTCGATTGAGTTTGTGTTTCTCAGTCTTTGTTTTTCTATGTTGTGTTTTGTGTACTATTGTTTGTCTGTTAGTCATAAGGTTGTCTGTTTATTTTTGACCTTTGAATTGAAATGTCCGATTGATATCTTTTTGTTTCTCTCTTAGATAAAGGAAGATTATTTTGGTATAGGAACTATCGAAACAGAGATAATTTGATTGATAAATGAACTAGTAGATATAAACTCAATACTTTGTGTGCAGGAAGGTCACCTTTGAAGACGCGTTGAAATCATACACAATTCAAAATGGGAAAGTTTTTCACTATAAGAATTGTACCGGTATATATGCGGATGAATAGCGAACAAAATAAATTTGCATGGAAGACACAGAAGGGCATAATAGAATTTAAACTCGTAGAAATTCAAGGCATATATGTATATACATATTGAAAATATTCCTCAAACCTGATGTTTTAACCTTTTATAAACTTCCCATTCCTGTAAATGATATGTCATTAAAGATCATTGTGGAGGTGGCAAATGTAAAGTCTCGGTCAAACCTTACCGGATAGCTCGAACGGACGCCTAACGGATAACTTTTTTTTCAATCCGTTCATGTCCGTTAGACGTCCATTCTTATCCGTTAGACGTCCGTTCATATCCGTTGCATGTCCGTTAAGCGTACGTTTCTGTGTGTGTTACATTGTAGTGTTGTTTCGTTGTTCTTCTCTTATATTTAATGCGTTTCCCTCAGTTTTAGTCTGTTACCCCGATTTTGTTTTTTGTCCATGGATTTATGAGTTTGAACAGCGGTATACTACTGTTGCCTTTATTTATCCGTCGACGTCCGTTCTGTCCGGCGGAAAATTTTGAGCATGTTCAAAACTTTGAACGGACGTCGAACGGATAAAATGTCCGTTGAACGTCCGTTATGCGTCCGTTTTGTACGGTACTCGTCCGTTTCGTTTCCGTTTTGTATCCGTTACGTGTCCGTTATACATCCGTTGGAGGTCTGGAAGATAAATTCACCAACGGACTTTTACCGGACGTTCAACGGATAAAACGGATGAGAAACGGACTTCTACCGGACGTTTAACGGATAAAACGGATGATGAACGGATCTGAAACGGATAAATGCCAATTGAAGACTTTGCGTCAGATTTCTTAAGGTTCATGAATTCTTATTATTCATAATCGATATTAGAGTATAGGCACGTCTTAACAATCAAGCAGTTGTTATTCAGGCCAGACACTGCCCTTTGGCGGAATTTTGAAGAACAAACCAAAACCAGTTACACAGAAACATTTTGAATATTTATGCGATTTACATGTATTATTATTGTCGCCTTTGATTTTTCCGTATATCTTGTTCATCCATTTTATCAGGTACGCTTCCGTTAGGTGTCCGTTTTATGCGATATTCGTCCGTTAGATGTACGTTCGACATCCGTTCTGTCCGGTACGTGTCCGTTTCTCGTAGTACATCAACGGACTCCCAACGGATAACTTTTATTTTCATCCGTTAGGCGTCCGTTCGTGCTATCCGGTAAGGTGTGACCGAGGCTTAAGCCATAAAAGGAGTTCCTATCGGAAATTACATCGTCAATATTTGCCCTCGAAAAAAGACCTGATATATATAAATATACATATTAATTTGTACTTTCTCGTTAATTGTTTCAAATGTCATTTCGAAACTTTTTAAAGCTTTTTAGACAGAACTCGTTTTGCTCGTTGTTGAATATTACAGTTTGTTTTATAATTGATTGATCTACGTCGTTTAATCCTTTGTGGAAAGTTTTCTCAATGGCAATTAATCACTTCTTCTCATGATTAAATCAAGAGTTTACAAAAAGAAGATGTGGTATGATTGCCAATGAGACAACTGTCTACAAGAGACCGAAAGGACACAGAAATTAACAACTATAGGTCACCGCTCGGACTTCAACAATGAGCAAAGCCTATTCCGCATAGTCAGTTATAAAAGGCCCCAAAATGACAATGTTAAACAATTCAAACGAGAAAACTAATGGCCTTATTTTTATAAAAAAAAATAAACGAAAAACAAATATGTAACACATAAACAAACGACAACCACTGAATGACTTAACTAGTATATGATTACCCTTCCGATGCAGATGAAACTACGTACAGCTCAGATGTTAGTTTTCTTTGTAGTCAGGAGCCTCTGGCCTTTGTAAGTCTTGTATTATTTGAATTCTAGTTTCTTGTGTACAATTTGGAAATTAGTATGGCGTTCATTGTCACTGAACTGGTATATATTTGTTTTGGGGTCCAGCTGGGGGACGCCTCCGGGTGCGGGAATTTCCCGCTACATTGAAGACCTGTCGGTGACCTTCTGCTGTTGTTTTTTCTATGGTCGGGTTGTTGTCTCTTTGACAAATTTCCCATTTCCATTTTCAATTTTATAGTCTGCTGTTTGAATTTTTGTCATTTTTTGATTTTATGTCCAATGACTTGCTATATAAAATAAGTTTTTCTTCAACTTATGATTATCACTTTGTTATCTTCTCTCTCTTTCTAAATACAAAATAATTCGGAACAACCAAATATTATCACGCACATTCAGAATTTTAAATTCCTTTTCTAAGCAGACAATTTTGGTCAAAGTAAAGAAAACTGGTTAACAAAGGGATATACACATTCATAGGTCGATAAAAACTGACAAAGAAATGGCAAAAAGCCTAAAACGACGAAAAGAAAAATACAAATACACAAAATGCAAAATTAAAGACAACTGCGAAAGAAAATCCCACATAAATCGATGAAGACAAACGTACACTGGAAGGGTAAGCAATCCTGCTCCAAATGTGTCACCTGTCGTTAAAATTTCTACTTTTGGGGTTTATAATGATCCTTAACATTTTATGTGTCAAACTGATGCTTCAGATTGACCCAGCTGGTTGAGGTTTATGATAAATTTACTTTTCCACATTGGCTAGAGGTATAGGGGAGGGTTGAGATCTCACAAACATGTATAACCCCGCCACATTTTTGCGCCTGTCCCAGGTCAGGAGCCTCTGGCCTTTGTTAGTCTTGAATTATTTTAATTTTAGTTTCTTGTGAACAATTTGGAAATTAGTATGGCGTTCATTATCACTGAACTAGTATATCTTTGTTTAGGGGCCAGTTGAAGGACGCCTCCGGGTGCGGGAATTTCTCGCTACATTAAAGACCTGTTGGTGACCTTCTGCTGTTGTTTTTTTCTATGGTCGGGTTATTGTCTCTTTGGCACATTCCCCATTTCCATTCTCAACTTTAGTACTAGAAACTAATAATCTATAATTACAAAATATTTTAAAATTTGGTATGCCATGTCAATTGTAAATTATGAATATATTTTTGAATTAAAGAAGACGAGAATCGATAAAACATCTTGTTTCTTAGCGTTACAATTAAAAATCAAATATACGTCATGTTAAAGAAAATCAAATTTGTGTATTTGTCTGATTAAAGTAAACAAGTAACTTAAATCTTAGATAAACATGCATTGCTATACCATTGTTTTAATGGGAAACTCATGTAAATCAAGAGTATAACATTACCATATCGCTCATATTCGATACGTTCTGGTAATTCTAGTTCTTGTATAAATCCTATACAACTTATAATGAAGCACCATCACAAATTTAGTAAAGACAATTAGATATAACTGAGGGATCATTAAAGCTTATTAGTTGGTAATGACACAATTGTTAAGCGGTTCTTGTCTTAATTAAGAATTTCATTAAAATGATTGCTTACTGGAATGTATCTCTTTATTACTATGTATGATAGAAAAATAAGAAAATGTGTAATAATTGTCAATGTGAAAGTCTTCACCAGAGTTCTAACGACATTAAAGGACAACAACAGGCCACTGCACGGTCTTCCGCAATAATCAAATACCAGATTCACATAGCAAGATATAAACAGCTTGAAATGATAAACGTAAACCAAATTTAAACAAGAAAACTAACGATCTCATCTCAAAACAATAAACAAAAACCAAACACGATGTACAGTAACAAACATCAACCATAGAAGTACATGCTCCAGACATAGGCCATTGCATAATGCTAATGACTCGTATCAATATTTAATCAAATGCATAAAATTAGTTCCCATTTCAATATCCTTTGGAGAGATGTATAAAAGCAATGATAACGCATTTTCGTTTGATGCATTGTTATTTACTATTTGACCTCAAATCACTGTTGACTGATCATTAATGAATCATTTTCTCCTCAATAATAAATTGAACTGAAATGTGAGTGTTGGACTGTATCACCATTTTTCTTTATCTAATCAGAATTATTTAAATATATCAATTTGAAAAGTGTCCGCAAGCGTTTCAAGTTTGTACAAGTCGATAATGATCATCAAAATGCTACACGGACGTGCTTAGAACTTTGTATTTTCCATCATCTTGCTTCAAACGTTTGTAAAGAAAAAGATACAACACGACTGATCATTAAGATGTATGTAATCATTACACGACTACCAAGATGTTAATTCTGGATTAAGTTTTATGCATCCATTAAAATGCATTTTGAATTGACAATATTTATTTCATTTACTTTTTTGCGTTTTTGTTTATGAATACTTAACTTTTTTGTATAGTGACTTAAGAATTACTAATGTTGAGCAAAAGATGACTACTGGTATCAACGTTTATAAAAAGGAATATGAGTTACATTTTGAATACTGCAAGGTTATTGGACTTATATTAAGGTATTTTATCTTGATTGAGTAATATATCGTAATGATATCGAAAAAAATAGTAAAATGGTAAACAGTGAAGCACAAATGAAAACAACCCTTATACATTTCTTTCGTCCGAAAACCAAATATTAGAAAAAGCCAGGGATAAATAAATATATATGTAAATACTTAGCAATTTAATAGACTAACCAAATTTACCATACTCTTCAATATCAGTGTAATAACTCATTGATAGTATATTTAAAAATAGTTCGAGAACATAGGTGATACTTTGTCTAATTTCTACAAATCTGATGAATACAGTGAGTCAGCATGTTTCTTTTTTATTTTCCGTTTGCGTATGTGCAAATATCATTTAATTGAATACGTCTTAGTTTCAATTATATCTTATTTTTAATTCATTTAGAAATTGCACAAGTAAACCAATTGTCAAGCAAAAACAATTTGAGTTCATGTTATATAAATAGAGGTTTTCTTTGTAAAAAAAAACCCAAATGTTATGTAATAAATGCAACATTAAACGGTACATAGTTTCTAGCATAAGTTAAGCATTGGTATCACTTAGTTAACATTGCTATCGATGCTAGATTCATTATATTTGAAAATTCAAAATCTATTATAAACATATAAAACTGTAACGTATGTTGGTTAGAACAAAATCGGTATGAGAAATCAGAGGTTTGGTTGAAGGAGATTCTTTAACTTATTTAAATATTTATAAAAGTCTTATCATTGTAAACTAATAGAAAATATATCCATATTTTAATGCCAGTACCGAAGTACTAATCTACTTATAGATAATTAATATGAATCTGATGTAATTATATCATTTATTTTAATTCTACATTGAACATTTTAAGACGATAATTAAATTATCAAGAATGCAAGCTTAACACTGGTAAATGAAAAATCATCTACATTATTTTTAACTTTGGATATTATCTATATTATATACATCGTGTTGAGTCAGCGACCGAAGAGTTCATTGCTAATATTTATTAATTAACAGAAATGTTGATACCCATTATTGGATTAGAGGCAACAATATAAACCTATGTTTAAATTTCATGAATCCATTTATGAGATACATTTCAATGTTAAAAACATCGAATGTAACAGCGGGAATAATTAACAGTCACAAAAGTACTAGATCGGAAGACTATTCTGGTATCTAAATCTCTTAAACCACGCATGTGTTCATAGCGAGTTGAGAATCAGACACATCGTAGCAGTCATCTAGTTTGTAAACAAAAATTGGACCGATAATACCAACAGAAGTAATTAAGATTTTACTCGCGACAACCAGAAAATCCTGACTTAAGCTAATCAAACGAACACGTAACATTTTTTTAAATTACATTTAATTCTTTTAAAGCAAAGAATTACGTGGAAAAAAAAATCATTTGAAAAATAACTAAAATAATTAACAAATGCACATGTAAAGTTGCATTGAATAATTTCAAATTAAAGAATGCTGACTGTTATAGCTTGCAAACTTGCGGTTTAATATATAATCTGCTGTTGTGTGAATGATAGAATAAAGTTGAAATAAAAAGAATACTGACAAGACCTGGTGTCAAACTGGTAAAATGTTATACGAATTTATTCAAGACAATAGTGTTGTATTTGATGTCGCTTTTAACAACCCTATCGACTCATCTCGGAAGTAATCATTATCAGAAGTTACAGCGTAAAATAAGATGATTTGTCTAATATCTATAAATTGAAAACTACATGTCTTGTGAAAACATTGATCCTTTTTTACTGTACAATTTGTTCAAATCATGCAGTTACTTCGTAAGTTCCGATATGTTTAATTGAATTACTGTGTATATTAACAATGTTTATTGATATACGATTGCATGATCAAAGTTCATGTAAGTTAACGAATAAACAGCATGCAACTGACAAAAAAAAGCGACAATTAGACATGTTATGTGTTAAGTGTCTAAATAAACTCATCATAGATACCAGGATTTATATTTTGTATTTACGCAAGACGAGCGTTTCATCTACAAAAGACTCATCAGTGACACTTGATTTCTAAAAAGTTAAAAAGGCCACATAAAGTAAGAGCATTGATTACCAATATTCTTAAAGTTTTTCCATATACAGATAAGGTAATATATTCCTGAGGTAGAAAAACCTTAGTATTTAAGAGGTCAAAGCTTTATCAACAGTTAATTTATAAATATGACCAAATCAATGATATTTCAAGGCAATAGAATTTCAAGCGTAAATACGTAGAGTATCCATAAATTACAGGTTGAAACGGTACACTTATCGTATCAAAATAATGACAAATTGTAGTCGTAAAACATATTAATTCATCGAATTTGTAATTAGTTATCAAAGGTACCAGGATTATAATTTAGTACGCCAGACGCGCGTTTCGTCTACATAAGACTCATCAGTCATCTTTTAATTGAACAGTTTTCTTAAATGTCCTAAAACTGATTTAGATCCAGCAGAACGTATTCGTTGGGATTATGGTACTACTTTAACGTTCACCATTTAATACGTACACGTATCTATTTTGAATTAACGAATAAACCAGTACTGTTTCAAAGGCTTCATAAATTAAATACTATGCAGTTGTGAATGAAAAGTGAAGCATTGTAGACACCCTGCAGTTTAAATTACCAATTACTTCACTAACAATAGAAGTTATCGAAAACTTATTATTCGCACTAAGTACGTCAACGTTCCCCTACTTAAGAAACCCAACTATTGAATAAAATCTAGTAAAAAAAGTGTTGTTAATTGCTTAAAATTCATATATAGATTTGATAATGTTTGTTTTTATTGCTTGATTGATGTACTCCTATTTATTTAAAACGTCCTGTCTTTAACGTTTTAGTTAATATCTTTTGTCAAGATTATTGACGTGGCTTGTATAAATTTAATTAGTAAACATAGAGATACAGATCTTAAAATAAATTTGTGCGTTCAATTCAATTGACTGACGCGAATGGCACTGCACTGATCTTCAACGTCTTATTCTAAGTACAATTGAAATTAAGGTATATATCTACAGTTGATAATTACTAGCAAAGAAAAAAAACCACATTGTAGCCTTCATGTTTATAAGTTTGAATTTCTCTTTATGCATACTATTGATTTCAGTACAATATAAAATATATAAATGATTTCATCAAAATATATAATATAAATGGAACTGAAAAACTCGAACAAAATTTTATACAGTTCATGTAGATCATTATAAATAAACTCATCATAGATACCAGGACGAAATTTTGTATATACGCCAGACGCATAAAATACCAGTTTTGTTTCATCGATGTAATTTTCATTGAATCTATATATACAGTATCGATAAAAAGAATAACGTCATACATAAGATACTTCTATAAATGAAACTGAATTTAGTGCCGACATAACTTCATTAAAAATTCGAGCTGAATCTATGTACATATGAATGGAAAAATAAAACATTCAGGCAAGAGAGTTCTCAGTCCTTGGATATGGTAATCTCATTTGATTCAATAATATGTAACCAATATTTCATACTACAATGCTTAGTGATTGCTTCTTGTTTGCTTATGAAGGATTGAATATAATATAGCTCTATAATTTCCCAATTCTCATTATTGTATCATTATATTCTAATCGTTGTATTTGCTTTGTTGGAAAATTGGCAAGTAATTGACACTAAGGGAAATCGGAGACTTTATAACATTATAAATATGCATTAATGTAAAGATAAAAAATGGTTTAAAGGAGGTAAAACTGGATGTAGAGAAATATTTAAACCCTTCTATAGGACACATACTCATTGATAATTAAACAAAGTATAAAACATTCTGTTGTTAGGCTATGCTCATTAATACGCTTGAACTGTCATTACTTAAGTATACCATTCTAGATAGATATCATATCAAGATATTTGTTATTGTAGTCCAATATATATATATATATATATATAAGTACTGTCTACAACAGATGTATCCATCGGATAACCAGCAGTGATGGTGAAACATGGCTGTGTACATTATGTGTATACAACTCGTCTAAACATCAACCCAACGATGTTAGATCTTTAAATGTGCTTTCGCAATTTTTTTGTTCTTCCCTCGCCGGGATTCAAACCCATGCTACTGAGATGTCGTGACACCATATATATATATATAAACATTTCGTAGAGATAAACATTTTCCTGAGTATAAATTCGCATGCAGGGTAAGTTTTTTTTATAGGCGCATGTTATCTTTGCGCTCTTGATCTCGCTCTGTTTAAGGTTCATGTAATCCCCTGAGGTCTTTTTAACCTTTTCTTGTATGTTCTAAATGCAATCACAATTTTGAACATTGGTAATAAGTAAAATCTCAAAAATACTGTACTCCGAGGAAATTTCCAAAAGAAGAGTCCCTAATCAAATGGCAAAATCAAATCATAAAACACATCAAACGAATGGACAACAACTGTCATATTCCTGACTTGGTAAACGTCTGTGATCTTTAATTAAATCAAAATTGTTTTGATCCTTTTTAAAACACCTCAGTTAAAAATATGTATTTTCTGTTTAACTTCAGAATATAATTCAGATTTTTTTCTCTCGTTCTATCATTTATTAATATTGAGTATCGGATTCCAGTTATCTATATTCTGCATATATAATAGCATTTATGTCTGCAACACAACTATGCAATTTAATGTGTTGTATAATAGATGAAATTTCGTGCAGAATTTCTTTTATCAAATAATTGAATCAATTTGTCCTGTTTGTATTTACCAAACAAAACTAATATAAAGTTTCAAAGCAAAGCAAACATTTCATCATTGCATTGTGATAAGTCAATGTTAATGTTTTAAATGTTCTTGACATGTTACATTATCGGGTACATCTTTTCTGCTGTTTTGTTAACTAGCAGAAAAGTGTGTTTAATCAGATAACACATGACTTACCACAACATTCGTAGATTTAACGGCTTTGGCGTTTAGATAAAAAAAATATTTACAGCATGGTAACGATGACGCGCAATGTAAATTTAACGAAGGAGAAGAAATACAAACATAAAAACTTACGGACGGACAAAAGTAAAGATAAACAGACATACATGGTATGAACAAATAACAGAAAATTAAAGATATTTGAACAAAATCAGGGTGTAAAACATCTTGAAAATGAAAAACAAAATGTAAGAATGATTAGTGAAAATCAAAATTGGTCAAATCAGATACGTCATTTGTGCTTTTGAACAGTCAGAAAAGTTTTCTAGGGTATACATATATGATTAATAAAACAGAAAAAATAACAAAACAATTTACGAAAAAGAAATATCATAAACGTGAAGCAACGACAATGACTAAACTATGGGCGTCTGACTGGAACATGACTATCAAATTCAGTTGCAAAACGCTCAACAGACCATCAGACCGATACAACGAAAACCTTACACAGGATATGCTTTTGAGGCAATTAGTGCACCCGTACCAAGTCTGGTTATCCGGCCAATGTTTTGTTCTTTGTCTGTGTTGTATGTCTTTGTTTGTACGCATTTGATTGGTGTTTTTTGGTGTTTGGTGAGGTCTGATGTACTTTCCAATATATTTTGAAACTCCTTTTGACCTTTTAATGTACTACACAATTTTGTAAACACATAAGGGATTCGATTTATGGATTTGAAACCTTTTAGAATTCCTTTTGAAGACTACACGTAAACAAAGCTACCCACAACTTATAAGTTCGATAAATAAAGTTCTTGATAACTTACGATAATAACAAATTAAAAGCAAAATAATGAATCATGCATGTTGTAAAATGTTTTGTTTGTAATGTTAGTGGCCAACCTATTCACCACGTAGAACGCTTGTGTTTATAGCTATATAATTAGCCTCAACACTCTGTAATGAAAATAATGATAGGAATTGCAAGCTCTGAAATATCGTTTCCACTCTGAGCTATATGCTCCATATACAGTACGACAGACAAAACCAACAACATACAGTTGACTTCTCCGAGAAAATGGGAATTTAGTTCATAATTCGGTTGAAGCAAATTTGGAACATTTTAATTTTGTTTAGTCAGTTAAACTAATAAAGAACATATTATTTGGTTGTTGTCTTAATGTTTTATCTTAAGAAAGCAAAACAGGTAGCTATAGCTTAATCAGATGACAAACTATCAATGTTTATACTATGACAGTTTTTCATACGGATACTGAAAGAAATCTACAAAGATCCAATGTACGACAATATTGATTAGATTATGAAGGAAAAGCAAATAGTTACTTTCAAATCAAACAAATATATTTGAATAAGTTACAAAATATCAGCATTACTTCATACTTCAATTCAAATGTTTTACAAAACATATACTGAAAATGCATTCGAATGAATTTGAAAATGGGGACAACGTTTGTTGAAACTGGTACAAAGTTCTCAATACAATGGTATAATTACATATAAGTTATCGATATATTATTCTAATTCTTTCTTTGAGGTTAATGGGTCGTTCTAGTGACTGTTAACTTATCAGCTATTATGTTTGAGTTCGTCTTGTGCAAAGCCTAGTTAATTTATATTTCATTAGCTAGATATCCCATTAAATATGCGTTTAGCAATTGCCTCTACACGTTATGTCAGACTTTTGTATATTTCTATATTATATTCAAATAATACCTTACGTGACAATTTTGGAGAGTGAAATTCGTGTTATTTAGAATCATAAGTGAAAATGTGTCACACTTAACTACTATCAGTATTCTAAGATGTCTTATATCTAGTGCAGAAGGTCGTCTGTTTGATCACAGCTTTGGTCAACCCGAACACATAAAAACTATAAAGAAAACACATTTTCCAACGATTTGTGACATTGTCATGTAATGCTCTGATATATTCGAGTTATAAAGTCATAATCAGATTGAACACTTTGGTATGAATAAAGATAACATAGAACAACAACCAGAATGGTTTAATTTTAATGACATTTTAAATAGATAGGTTTTATATTTGATCAATGTAAAACATATTACTTTGTAAATGCGATTAATGCAAATATACAGATTGCATTGTGGAGATCGAATTCCATAGACGGCACAATACACTTTCATATGTATTAAAAATGTAGTGTAATAAGCGTTTGATAACGGACGCATTTTTTAAAAGTTTAACAATTTCATATAGTTCTTAAGAAATAAAATTGGCATATTATCAGTCAATTTCAGTCTTATAAAGCGCTTTCTTATTGGCAAAAAAGTTATGGATGGCATTAAAACATGCTTATTCATATGGAATTCTAAGTTTATATCTAGAAATATTAAATTGGTTTTTTTCCCCTTTTTTTAATAGCATTGTCGGTTCAACAACAACTGTTATTCCTCGAAAGTGTCATAAATTCTATAGGCAATTCTTTCAAACTCTTTTTTCTGTGTCGATAAACTAAGAAGTTGTTTAAGCTTCCAACTCCTCCATTCTTTAAGATTGGTTTGGCTAATTAATAAGCTTTTGTTCTGCTGTTATACAGATTATCACGTTTTGATATATTTATAATTATCATTGTCTTTCTTTCAAAACTGCGGGGTTGAGCGTTCGAAGTAAAGTATGGAGCCTCTAATTCAGTAGTTGTCGTTTGTTTATGTGTTACATCTTTGTTTTTCGTTCATTTTTTGTACATAATAAGGCCGTTAGTTTTCTCGTTTGAATTTGTTTGCATTGTCATTTCGGGACCTTTTATGGCTGACTATGCGGTATGGGTTTTCTCATTATTGAAGGCCGAACGGTGACTTATAGTTATTAATTTCTTTGTTATTTTGGTCTCTTGCGGACAGTTGTCTCATTGGCAATAATACCACATTTTTTTATATTGATATCAACAAAAACAGTTCGGACGGTCGGAATATATTTATTATTTTTGTTAAAAAAAAGAGAAGTTATAATATAAATATTAAGAGTTTTTTTTATCTTTTTCTGTCCAGTATTGCTAAGCCTATAACAAATTCCTGTCGTGTTTCGGTAAATGACCTATCACTATGGTTTTTATATCTATCAATCAATTATATAGTTCATTCTTCACTCTCATATTACTTGATACTTATTTATTGATTTGGACGACAATTCAAGTTATAGAAAACAAATATGACATATTAGTTACCAATGATGTCGAAATATGATGTAAGGTGTGTAATAACAGGTCGATGTGTCCTTGGTTTCTCTTTCAGAACCAATTTTATGTATGTGTGTCCTGCACAACCGTTGATGTGGAATAATTAACAGTGAATAGACTTAGTTATAAACGTTAACTGAAAAACAAAGATGGTAAAGACTTTATTCAAAGATGACGACATATAAACAAACAACTCCTATAACTTCTTTACAAAATGTTCTTTTTCAGAATGTTCAAATACCCTGAAACTAACAATAAAAATATATCGTGTTGCGTATAGAAATTATATTTGTTTTGGTGGAACATTGGTAAGAATTAAATTATCTACAAGAGCATCTGAAGATCAAGAATTCTATTGATTAAGATACGTAGGAGGCGAGCATAACGATTTAGATTTTATAGTTGTCTAGTGAAACGTAAAATAGTAAGTTCGAACAACGACACAGATCCTTTTAAGGTCAAGGATCAGTAAATAAACTAGTCCATAGATTTTTAAAAAATTTAGAACTCAATTAGATATTGAAAATATACATCAGAAAATGTAAAAAAAAAGTATATGTCACCGACTTCGTTTTCAAGAAAAATCCATTTTTAAAATGGTCCGAGAGGGTACTAAATTACATTGCATATATAGGGTAAATCTATATTTTTCTTCTACAATTTTCGGTTTCTGGTATAAATCACGAGAACCGCTCCATAGAATTTCTTTTTAAATTAATATTTTTTTCCTCTTTGTCTTAGGAATTAGATGATATTAAAAAAAAATATGGTCACCGACTTCGTTTTCCCTGTAGAAGCGACGCAAACCCAACATTTTGGCAAAAAAAACCCGTCAAAATTCGTGACGTCGTAATTTTTATTACATAACGTCAAGTTATCATGCTAATAATTTCCAACGTTCTTCGTGTTGATTATGCAAGATGATTATGTGTTTCGTATTGATAGATTCTTTTTATCACAACAGTCTGGATAATTATCATAAATTTTTATTTAGTATTACCAATATTCTTTATTCTTTATATTTTAGCACCCCATTATACACTTTTTCTTTTTTTTTTCTTTTTTGCATTTTATTCTGCAATTTTTGCCCATTATCCTGTATTCCGTAATCCCCAATCAGACCCTCATTTATGGAACATTTTAAAAAGAAATTATACGTTGTAAAAAATGTGATACCTGTATGTTCATTATCAATATACATATCTAAAACAATTACTAATTCAGACAAAAATACGTTGTAAGTACATGAACGCAAAAATGGTAAAAACTTCAGAAATCATCAGGGTTACTGTCTACAAGTTGACGCAATAAAATATGTAATTGAAGCTATATTTTTTAATGTTCCCCCGCCCTCAACTACCCCTGTACGTCTGTATGTCCGTCATTCCGTCTGGCCGCCCGTCCTTCCGTCCGTCCGTCCCCCTTTATAGTTTATAGTTATTCCGCAAAACATCTACACTTTGAATCCTAGAACGTACTTTTCTGTCTGTTTGCATGTGGTCAGGGTTTTGATCTTTATTAATATTTGGTCTAATGAGAGATAGTTGAACTTTGTCATTTTTGAGTAACCAATTCAGAAATCTCTTAGACTATCTTGTAAGTCATCTGTTTACACTTTTTCTCCGTATGATTCGGCCACTTTTGAAAAAAAACGTGTTTTTTTTAGCAGCGGAACATGTAATAGCTTGTGTTTTGGTACTATCATCGGCATCACGACAGAACGTGTTCTGTCCATATACTGCTGCTTAACATCGCATATATAAGCAAACATTATATCAATGATTCTACAAATTCTTGAAAGAGTGTCGTGTGGTTATATATACATCTTCAAGTTAACAAGTAAAACACACAGACAAACTGACATCTTTGTTAATATCTTTTTTGTTTTGGATAAAATTTATTGTATACAAGTCTGCAAAAACGTTTTAAAAAGTTAACTAAATGGTTATTGTTCCATAAGTGAAATCATAAGTGTACATATGTATGCTCGAAGTATATATAGAATCAGTACATGATACACAACATGCGACAAATAAAAAGGGGGGAGGTAGTAATGACAGGAAACTAAATTAAACTAAGGCTTTGATGAATGTAAACTTTGATAAAACTGGAAGTTACATAAGGGGGAACAGGAAAATAAGAATATATTGCATCACTTACAACAACTTTAAATTGACCAGTGATTTTTTATTCATTACTGACCAGCAACACCGAGATAATCCAACGATTTTTAAGGGTCTATATGAAGTGTGGACCTAAATGTTCTTTATCTTCAAATATAACGCTTATTTTTGTAAAATCTTCAATTAACGATTTTGTAAAATTCTTCTATCATTACATAATTTCTTAATTCTGTACATGGTCTATATTACTATTATATTGAATAATTATTTTATTTTCCGTTGTTATTCTTTATAATTTTGCAAACTTTTTTGTTCAATTTTGACATTCGCCAGTATTCGTTATTCTGCAACTCCCTTTGAGATCTAATTATATGTGACAATAAATTAATGTGATTCTCTCTCTGAATTTTGCTTTCTCTCAAGACATTGCACGGTCTTTGTAGTACAGTCTATTTTCCAGAAAATACATCGTGTAAAACATTTCCGAGGAAACCAAATATACAGAGGTTGAGATATGACATAAAAACAGATGTACATATTTATGTTTAATATGTCTTCAAAAATCCCCCCCTCCCCCCGCACCAAACCGAAAAAAAACAAGAAAAAAACAATCGCACACAGGGTGAGACTGGTAATATTGTGTTTTGTTATTTAGTCCATCTACACAAAAGAGGGGGCACCTTAAACGGGACACCGGGATCGGTTGTTTTTAAGCACGGGATTTCGGAATCTCGACCCCTGCACCCCCCCATCCCCAACCTCAGTCAAATGCATATCATAAGATGTCTTTTCCTTTTCTTTTGGCCTTGTGTTATTGTCTGGTTGCTGTCTTATTGAAGTACTGACTACTTACGGGATTTACATTTAACTTAAGGTACTGAAAGTCTGTAACACTGTGCATATTTTTCAGTAGGTATATATAGTAATACTATGATATAGAGGTGATTGATATAATTTTGTTCTCAACCTTGAAGTTTTATGAGTGAAATAGAATTGAGAACAGTTCTATTGTATCTTTGAGATGCTACTTTCAGCTAGGGTACATTTTTTTTATTCGGTTAATTTTTACCCATATATATATAACAATTTACTTTGAGGAGACAACCATACGAATCAATACTATTAGTTATACTAAGCCCTGTATAAATCTTCAAACCATATACTATTTATACATGTATCTATTTAAAGATTTGTGTTCTATTATTAACATCGAAATTGCGGACGTGAAAGAAAGCACCATTACAAAAAAAAACGATTACAAATTGTAACGATGGATTAATGATCGTGAAACATCATTTTTGCTTATTTTTAATTTGTTCTAGTCTAAAATCTGTGTATGCATATTAAACTATTGTTCCAACCGTGAAGATGGTTAATTGATTTAAGTGTGTTATAGTTAAGTGACATCTATGACTGACTGACAGCAGCGGCGAATTTATGACCAGTATAAATTTATGTGGTTCATTTCCTTTTCTCTAATTTGAAAATATTTTTACTTGTTCCGACTGGTGTGATAATTTTCAAAATATGGGAGATATATGTAGTCTTACCGTACAATACTAAGTTTTAACTTTAATATTAATTAATGTCCCAAACTTGCACCCCTTCTGCTTATTTTCTGCTAGACGATGTCTTTTCCCAGTGAATATAGGGTTTTTGAAAGGACAGTTTTGTCAATTGACATACCACATATAGAATACTTCCGAGACCACACTGTTTTTTTCTCATCACAATTATGTAGAAATAGAAGTGAGCAACCGTTTTCACACTTGTTTTAACTGGTCGGCAGATATACAAACTCTACCACCCTACGTCCTGATTTTCATTTTGAAGATCGTCTTCAGGGGCCTGTTTATCGAAACTGTCCTAAGTTCAGTCCTAAGAATTTCTTAGGATAGAATTTAGGATAAAGTTAGGACCGACTTACGACACGTCTCAGCATGCACATCGAAGCTGTCTTAGGAATATCTTAGCTAGGACGTTCTAACCGATGTCCTAAGTATTGGCGGAAAAGAAAATACAAATAAGATATGAAAAAAAAATATCAATGTATAATATTTGTACATTTAAACTGTATAAAACAAAACATAAGACAAAAATAATAACTACGTATTATATAAAAAATTAACAAACTTATTGTAAACTAGATACATAATCGGTAAAAATCATTACATGTTTTTGAGTGAGTTGAATTCGAAGTGTCAAGGTTTCAATATTTAACAGTTTAAAGGAAAATCTCGTGCATTTTTCATATAAATACGGATAATTTCAACTATTTTACTACTGGTAAAAACAGTTGAGACATGTTTGATAAACCCACTTAGGACTAAGATGTGTCCTAAGTTGGTCTTAGGACACGTCCTAAACCTAAGAGAGCTTCGATAAACAGGCCCCAGGACTGTTTTTATATTCATTTTCAATTTTTTATTTTAGAAAAACAAGTTCATTCTCCTAGAAGTAACATACTTTCCGTCAAATTTACCGTTGACGTTGTCCCATCGAAAAGTCGCCGGGTGCAATTTTTACATTGCAAAATCTGGTCAAAGGGACGTAATTCGTACAAAACGTCGCAATATCTCGGCGTTCATTTACTGTTACTTGACCTTAAACCAACTCAAAACGGATACCACAAGTACAGCTATAAGATGTAGAAGTATGTACTGCATTCCTTGATTATCACATAAGAATAAGTTGCACCGGTTGCCGTCTAGCCGTTACAATGAATCAGGTTCTTCCAAAATTCCCATAATGAACTATAAATTAATTCTAAATATTTGTACAATCTGTGAACATGTAGGCGAAAATTATATTCACATTGTTGTTATATTCTATACCCTTTGATACTATCATAATTGTTTTGTAAATTTTAAACTTATCAAAGATACAATAACATTATAGGTTCCAATTTCTCTGCACCAGATGCGCATTTCGACAATACATGTCTCTTAAGTGATGCTCGTGGCCAAAATATTTGAAATCCAAAGCTTATATAAAAGATGGAGAGCTATAATCCAAAAGGTCTTAAAATAAGTATAGCCAAAGTATGTAATAAAAAGGCGAAAGATACCACAGGGGCTTTTAAAACTAATAATGTGGAAATAAACTGACTTCTCCATGGCTAAATAAGATAAAGGCCAATAAATAAACAACAGTACACAAAACACATTAAAAACACAAAACTGAGCGACTCAAACCCCACCAAAACCTTGGGGCGATCGTATGTGCTCTGAAAGGGTTAGCACATTCGATAAATTACAAACAGGTAAAAATTTCCGTCGTCATCTGATAAACACTTAGATCCTGCTCCACATAAATGGCATCCGTCGTGTAAATAGGAACCAGATAATGAAGTATTATTCGGTAGTTCACAATCGTGGAAAAGAGTCGGAATTAATGTGACGACTATTGGAACAATTCCATCAATATATGTGAATGTTAGACAGCATGATGAAGAATCAGTCATTATTTTTAACGTCAGCGTGACTCAATAACATGTTGAAATTGATGGAATTCATCCGTAAAGCCATTAAACACACAACTTTTGTTTCAGTTAGTTACAAACTAACGCCTTACCTGAACAGATATTTTACTTGGATTAACATATTTAAATAATATGTATTGTAACAAAATACCGTATTGGTAAAGTATTACCTCATCTTTTAATATAAATGATAAGTCTATGTTGGCAGTATTAACATAATTCAATGAGATTAAATAAATGGATAAGACACAATCAAAAAGAGCAGTCATAACATACATTATCCCTGAGAAGTTTAATAGAATATTTACAAAAATGAATAGAAACTAAAATAAAATTGTTTTTAACATCTTAAGGAGGCTCGAGGGTATAAAAATTTCAGAAAAAAAATAAACATTTGTTTTTTCATTTCAATTTTTTATTTGTTACCTTTCGAAGATGTTACTTATCATATGGTACAAAAATCATTCAAAACAAACAATTTGTGTTGGCCCCAGATGACTTTTAAAATGTATACATCATTGAAAAAGTTCCAAATTATCTCCCTTTGGTGGAAAAATGCCATTTTTTGGCTTTAAAATTGAAATATCTTTTTTAACTCATCGGTGACCTATATTTTTTTATATAATTTCCATATAAGCTGTACTTAAACAAAATTATTCTAAAATTTGAGCGATTTCTGTTATAAATTTCTTTCTTTTTTTTTCGATATTACCTTTATTTCTCCTATTACTTCAACAGAAAAAAAACACCTTTACAGAAATGTATGCTTCTTTCGAAGGCAGATTGTGAGCGCAAATGAACGGTGACCCCACTTTTTTATTTTATTTTTCTGTTAACTTTAAGATAAAGTTCATTTATAGAAAAACATAGAGAAATCCTATATAAATGATTTAGACCCGCGAACCCCCTTAAAGGGGTAAAACATTTTAAAATTAATTCAAAGGTCGAAAATGAATGTCGAATATACATGTCAGACTATACACAACGGTTCATAAGTTGTCTAAATTTAAATGAAAGAGAAAGAAAGGGCGCACACTTATATAAAAGTGTAAGCATACAAAAGAGAATCAGAAAAAATATTGAACTCCGAGGAAAATTATAAGACCAAGCATATTATCAAAAATTAAAGACAAAAATACACAAATTTACCAAAGTACAATAACGCAATTACGGGATGTATGTACAGGGTCACGTCATATATGTAACAAAGAAACATAAAAAGGCATATAGACAAAGCACAAATCAAAAATGAAAGACAAGGAACAAACAAGTTTTCACAATAGCACAATGCCGGGATATATAAGCACAGAGCCACGCCATATGCATCGACGTAACACTAAAAAGTTATACAGACAAAGCAAAAACACACTTGAAACAAGCAAAACACAGGACGAAACATCAAACAAGAACACTGGTGTACCATTGGTACTATGTATATGTGTATTTTGTTCTATTCGTACCATTCATGTGAACATGCATAATGATGGTGAAAGAGATAGCCAGAAATATAGATATGGTCTGAAACTATAAGTTCTCTCTCTAATATTGATTTGGTTCAAATCTGTTCAAAATATATGTAGGGTGCATTATTATTTTTTAGGTTTGGTCCTTGTTATTGCATCATTGACAGTTTTATGAAAAACAATATTTGTTTACTCGAGCAGTCAATATGCTCCATTACGATTTATTATTCTTTAAAGCATTTAAAAGTTAAATGTTCCAATATTCATTACAAATGATTACTTTGAAAGCAGGAACTATTAATTAATGATTCATATATGTAAAAGGAGACCAGATACTCAGTGATCATGCAACGCGCAGTTAATTAGTAACAGAAGATGAACTGACCTGTTTTCGTAATTAAGAACATCACATTAGTTAGAACATAATACATTTTATTTGTAAATTAAGACAAAAAACATGATATATCTACTATAGTCGGTTATGATATATACAGTCATCATGTTACCACTGAACATTCCCAAATTTCTTTGTATCTTACACAACTTCTTGTGCACGTGTACTTGTATAGCACTGTAAGCAGAAAATGTACCTAACCTTTAGTGGTTATGTAGTACTTCCAAACTATTGTTCTAATTTGATACCATAATTATATAGTGTTCGCTTTGTAGGAACTTCTTAGGAAGAAAGATAAGAAGTTAGGAATATCCCTTACTTTTACTTTCCGCTATATAGATGATGTTATTTCACTAAATAATTCAAAATTTGGTGACTATGTGGAGTGCATCTATCCCATCGAGCTAGAGATAAAGGATACTACAGATGAAGTCGGCCTCCTATCTTGACTTACATCTACAAATTGACAATGAGGGTCGGTTGAAAACAAAACTTTACGACAAAAGAGATGATTTCAGCTTTCCAATTATGTACTTTCCATTTCTAAGTAGCAACATTCCAGCAGTACCTGCATACGGGGTATATATCTCCCAATTGATACAATATTCCCGTGCTTGCATTTCCTATCATGATTTTCTTGATAGAGGGTTGCTGCTCACAAGGAAGCTATTAAATCAAGAGTTCCAAATGGTGAAGTTGAAATCATCCCTTCGTAAATTTTACGGACGCCATCACGAGTTGGTTGACCGTTATTGAATAACCGTTTCACAAATGATATCGGATATGTTCCTTACGTCGTAACTACAATCACCTTCCCTTTCATGAAAGTGACCTATCGAATTAGACTATTTACCGGATTGGTTATCACATAAGCAACACGACGGGTGCCACATGTGGAGCAGGATCTGCTTACCCTTCCGGAGCACCTGAGATCACACCTATTTTTTTGGTGGGGTTCGTGTTGTTTATTCTTTAGTTTTCTATGTTGTGTCGTGTGTGCTGTTGTTTGTTTTTGTTTTTCATTTTTAGCCATGGCGTTGTCAGTTGTTTTAGATTTCTGAGTTTGACTGTGCCTTTGGTATCTTTCGTCCCTCCTATATCCTTATAACAGGATTTGTACTTCTGTAAAAAAAAACTACTGCGGGTGGCATACGCAGAGCAGTATCTGTTTAACCTTCCAGAACACATGGGAATCCCCCTACTCCAGTTTTCGATTGTGTTTTTGTATCTCAGTCTTTATTTTTCTGTGTTGTGTTTTGTGTACTATTGTTTGTTTGTTAGTCATAGGGTTGTCTGTTTATTTTGACATTTGAGCTAAAATGTCCGATTGATATCTCTTTGTCTCTCTCTTAGATAAAGGAAGATTTTGTTTGGTATAGGAACTTTCGAAAGAGAGATAGTTATATTGATAAATAAACTAGTAGATATAAACTTTTTGTGCAGGAAGGTCACATTTGAAGACGCGTTGACATCATACACATTTCAAAATGGAAAATTTTGTCGCTATAAGAATTGTACCGGTATATATATGGTTGCATAACGAACAAAATAAATTTGCATGGAATACACAATGTTAAAAGATGGGCATAATATAATTCAAACTCGTAGACGTTTAAGGCATATATGCATAAACATATTGAAAATATTCCGCAAACCCTATGTTTTAACCTTTGATAAACTTCCCATTCCTGTAAATGATATTTCATTAACGTTCATTGTAAAGGTGGCAAAGTTAAGACACAAAAGGAGTTCCTATTGGAAATTACATCGTCAACATTTACAGTAGTGTAACCTATAAGGCCCTCGAAAAAAAGTGATATATATATATAAATATACGTATTAATTTGTACTTTCTCGTCAATTGTTTCAAAAGTAATTTCGAGACTTTTTAAAGCTTTCTGTCAAAGTAAAGAAAAGATAATAAAAGGATATACACACTCATAGATCGACACAAACTAACAACGAATTGGCAAAAAACATAAAACAACGAAGAGATGAATAAAAAATACACAAAACACAACAATTAAAATTAAAGACTGCGCAAAACAAAACCCACATAATTCGATGAAGACAAACGTACACTGGAAGTGTAAGCAATCCTGCTCCAAATGTGTCATCTGATGTTAAAATTCTACTTTTTTGGTTTATAATGATTCCTTATATTTTTCTGGCAAACTAATGATTCAGATTGATCCAGCTGGTTGAGGTATATGATAAATGAACTAGTACTAGAACCTAATAATCTATAATTATAAAATACTTTAAAATTTGGTATGCCATGTCAATTGTAAATTATGAATATATTTTTGAATTAAAGAAGACGAGAATCGATTAAACATCTTGTTTCTTAACGTTACAATTAAAAATCAAATTAACGTCATGTTCAAGAAGATCAAATTTGTCTAAAGTAAACAAGTAACTTAAATGTTAGATAAACATACATTGTTATACTATTGTTTTAATGTGAAACTCGTGTAAATCAAGAGCATAACATTAACATATTCGCTCATATTCGATACGTTCTGATAATTCTAGTTCCTTTATAAATCCTATAAAACTTTTAATAAAGCACCATCACAAATTTAGCAAAGACAATTAGATATAACTGAGGAATCATTAAACCTTATTGTTTGGTGATGACACAATAGGCAAGCGGTTCTTGTTTTAATTAGGAATTTTATTAAAATGATTGCTTACTGGAATGCATGTATATATTTATTACTATGTATGACAGAAAAATGAGAAAATGTGTAATAATAAATAAGAAAGTCTTCACCAGAGCTCAAACAACATAAACGGACAACAACAGGTCACTGTACTGTCTTCCACAATAATCAAAAACGGGATTCACATAGCAAGATATGAACAGCTTGAAATGATAAACGTAAACCAATTTAAACAAGAAAACTAACGATCTCATTTATGTACAAAACAATAAACAAAAACCAAATACGATGTTCAGCAACAAACATCAACCATTGAAGTACATGATCCAGACATAGGCCAGTGCATACTGCCAATGACTCGTATCAATATTAAATCAAATGCATACAATTGGTTCTCATTTCAATATCCTTTAGAGAGATGTATAAAAGCAATGCTAACGCAGTTTCTTTTGATTCATTATTATTTACCAATTAACCTCAAGTCACTGTTGACTGTTCATTAATAAAGCATTTCCCCCTAAATAATAAATTGAACTGAAACGTGGGTGTTAAACTGTATCACCATTCTACTTTATCTAATTAGAATTATTTAAATATATCAATTTTATTCTATTTATCCTATTTTGTTGAGGCAAATATTTGAAAAGTGTCAGGAAGCGTTTCAAGTTTGTACAAGACGTTACTGATCATCAAAATGCCGGACGGAGGTACTTAGAACTTTGTATTTTCATTCATCTTGCTTCAAACGTCAAAAAAAAAAAAGAAAAATAACAGCGCAACCGATCATTAAGATGCAAATTATCATTACAGGTACCAGTCTTATATTACAACTCCAGTTTACGGTGCATGTCAAAATATGGAGGGAAACAAAATAGTGCATTTTTTTTCTGAATTTTTTTTCTTAATTCAATTTATTCTGTTTGATTATAGGTTTATGCTGGATTGAAACATATATATAGACTTTTAAAAAATCTTGTATCTTTTGAGGAATATCAATCCAGAAAAGTGGAAGGATATCATGTTTTGTGGAAGTGGTGCGGCCCCTTAAAAACAGCAAACAGAAAGTAGAAAAAAAAAATTTTGACTTCAGGATTACGATACTTTTTATTCTTCGTGGCATGACCCACTTTTTTATCGATTAAATCACAATTTCACATTAGTACATACATGAAATGAATATGGAATTTGGGTTCTATGTAGCATTTTTTTTTATTTTCAAAGATCAGCTGTTTTGCATGTAAGCCCATGGAGCAGTCAATTACAAGACTGCAACCTACACGACTACTAAGATGTTAATTCTGGATTAAGTTTTATGCATCCATTAGAATAAATTTTGAATTGACAATATTTATTTAATTTATTATTTTGCATTATTTTTTTACTGTGGCATTAATATTTGATTTATATATATCCTTTGAATTATAAAATTAATACATTTTCATGTAAACATCATTTTCTTTTAGATAAATTTTATTAATATTTGAAAAAATATCTTTATGGTCCCAATACTCATATGGTCCGGACTGTTAATAACCAGACCGGTATATATACTCATATGGTCGGACCAAACGCGTATGGTCTGACCATATGAATATACGCTATTGGTCATGACCATACGCGTATGGTCCAAATACTCATACACACATTGTTTTCTTTAAATAAGTGTGAATTCACATTACTATAAGACGTGTCACGGTACTTTTCTATCCCAAATTCATGTATTTGGTTTTGATGTTATATTGGCTATTCTCATCGGATTTTGTCTAATGCTTAGTCCGTTGCTGTGTGTGTTACATTTTAATGTTGTGCCGTTGCTCTCCTGTAATATTTAATGCGTTTCCCTCAGTTTTAGTTTGTTACCCCGATTTTGTTTTTTGTTCATAGATTTATGAGTTGTACAGCGGTATACTACTGTTGCCTTTATATATGAACCTGAAATGCTTATAAAACTGTTACGAATGTTTATTAGCAAAAAATCCGTATGAGGAATCCGAGGTTTGGTTGAAGGAGATTCAAAAACTACTTGAAATAAAATTGAGAATGGAAATGAGATTGTGTCAAAGAGACATCAACCCGACCATAGAACAGACAACAACAGAAGGTCAACAACAGGTCTTCAATGCAGCGAGAAATTACCGCACCAGGAGGCGTCCTTCTGCTGGCCACTTAACAAATATATATTCTAGTTCAGTGATAATGAACGCCATACTAAACTCCAAATTGTACACAAGAAACTTAAATTAAAAATAGTACTAGAAAGTATATCCATATTTTAATGCCAGTACCGAGGCACTAATCAACTTATAATTAATCTGAATCTATTGTAATTATATCCTTTATTTTAATTCAACATTAATTATTATAAGACGATAATTAATTTTTTAAGAATGCAAGCTTAACACTGATAAAAATAAAAAATCATCTACATTATTTTTAACTTGGGATATCATCTAAAAATTATATTATATACATAGTGTAAAGTCAGCGACCGAAGAGTTCATTGATAATACTTATTAATTAACAGAAATGTTGATGCCTATTATTGGATTAGAGGTAACAGTGTTTACCGATGTTTAATTCCATAAATCCATTCAGAAGATAAACTTCAAGGTTAAAAAACATCGTATGAAACAGCGGGAATAATTAACAGTCAACACAGAACTAGATCGGAAAACTATTCTAAATCGCACAAATATGTTCATAGCAAGTTGAAAATTAGACACGTCGTAGCGGTCATCTTAAGTTCTTAAAAAAAAAATTGGGCCGACTTAGGCAGCAGAAGTAATTCAGATTTTACTTACGACAACCATAAAATCCTAACTTAAACTAATCAAACGAACACGTAACGGGGTATCATATTGTTTTTTTTTTATCTATTAAAGCAAAGAATTACGTGAAATTATAAAATCATTTGAAAAATTACCTAAAATGAACAACAAATGCACATGTGAAACTGAATTCATTATCAGAAGTTACAGCGTAGAATAAGATTATTTGTCTAATATCTATAAATTGAAAACTGCATGTCTTGTGAAAACCTTGATCTTATTTTATTGTACAATGTCGTTTCAATCATACTATTTCTTTGTAAGTTCCGAGATGTCTAATTGAACTACTGTGTATATATACAATGTTCATTGATATACGATTTCATGATCAAAGTTCATTTAAATTAACGAATAAACAGCATGCAACCGACAAAAAATGGACAAAAGACATTAACAGTACTCAAAATTAGACATGTGATGTGTCTAAATAAATAAACTCATAATAGATACAAGAATTTAAATTTTGTATTTACGCCAGACGCGCATTTCGTCTACAAAAGACTCATCAGTGGCTATAGAATAAAAAAAAAGAATAAAAAGGCCAAATAAAGTAAGAAGTTGAAGAGCATTGATGACCAAAATTCCTAAACGTTTTGCCAAATACAGCTAAGGTAATCTATTTCTGAGGTAGAAAAACCTTAGTATTAAAAAGGTCAAAGCTTTATTAACAGTTGATTTATATATATATGACCAATTCATTGACGATTCCAAGACAATACATTTTAAGCTTAAAAACGTAGTATATCTATAAATTACAGGTTGAAACGGTACACTTATCGTATCAAAATAATAACAAATTGTAATCGTGTCTTAATACTGATTTGTATCAATCAGACAGTATTTGTTGTGACTATGGTACTACGTTGACTTCATCATTTAATATGCACTAGTATATATGTTTTAGGAAAGAAACGAAATAACCAGTAGTGTTTTAAATTCTTCACAAATTAAATGTTTTGCAGTTACAAATAAAACAGTTAAGCATCAGAGATGTCCTGCAGTTTAGTTAACAAGGACTTCTTTAACAATAAAAGTTATCGAAAACTTATTATTCGCACTAAGTAGTTCAACGCTCTTCTACAAAAGAAAACCAACTCTTGAATAACATCCAGTGAAAAAGTTGTATTGTTTAAAATTCATATATTGATTTTGATAATGTTTGTTTATTATTTCTAAATTGATCACTCTATTTATTTAAAACGTCGTGTCTTTTACGTTTTAGTTATTGACGTGGCTTGTACAAATTAAATTAGTAAACATAGAGATACAGATATTAAAATAAATGTTTGCGTTCAATTTGACTGACTAACGCGATTGGCACTGCACCGATCTTCAACGTCTTATTTTAAGTACAATTGAAATTATGGTATATATCTGCAGTTTACAATGTACTAAACAATAAGTCTTAAAAGAACCCAAATTGTTACCTACATATTTATCAGTTTGAAGTTTTTTATGCATACTACTGATTTCAGTACAATATAAAATATATAAATTACTTCATTAAAATATACAATTTAAAACGAATTGAAAAACTCGAACAAGATATAAAACAGTTTGGATCATTATAAAATACCAGTTTTGATTCATCGATGCAAATTACATTGCATCTATTTAAACAGTATCATTAAAAAGAGTAACGTGAAACATAAGATACTTCTTTAAATGAAACTGAATTCAAAGTCCACATAACTTCATTAAAAATAGGAGGAGCTGAGTTTATGTACATATGAATAGAAAAATTAAGCATTCAAGTAAGAGAGTTCTCAGTCCTTGGATATGGTAATCTCATTTGATTCAATAATATGTAACCAATAATTAATTCTACTATGCTTAGTAATTGCTTCTTGTTTGCCTATGAACGATTGAATATAATATAGCTCTATAATTTCCCAATTCTCATGATTGTATCATTATATTCTAATCGTTGTATTTGCTCTGTTGGAAAATTGGCAGATAATTAACACTAAGGGAAATCGGAGACTTTATAATATTATAAATATGCATTAATGTAAACGATAAAAAATGGTTTAAACGAGAAAATACTGGATATAGAGAAGTATTTAAACCCTTCTATAGTACACATACTCATTAATAATTAAACAAAATATAAAACATTTTGTTGTGAGGCTATGTTCATTAATACGCTTGAACTATCATATTTAAGTATTCCGTTCTAGATACCTATCATATCAATAAATGTGTTTTTGCAGTGAAATATATACATGTACATATCTATCATTACCAGAGTAAGAAAAAAACTAAAAGAAGATAGACCTACATGTATCATAAAGAAAGTTCTTGAATTTATCTCAAAAACATTTAGAGAATTGTCTTAAAATAAGACATTAAGAGGGTAAACCTTGGTTCAAGGAAATAACTCTTTATATCAGTAATGCGTTTTATAAAGTCAAGTTTCATCACCGGTTTTTTAAGCATTTACCTGAAACAGATTGGAAATAATCTATGTAACCTAGAAGTTTAGAATATATTGATGAAAATGGTTGACACAAACGTACTTATGATTTTAAGAGTTATTTCCTTTAACCTATGCCTTCCACCTTAAGTTAAGAGATTATTATGTTTTACTAGATAACTGAACACTCTTGATATTGACATAAGATTTCCATGCGAGTTGTACAAGTATGCTTTTTGTATCAAATGTCATTTAAATTGGAACACTTATTTATCTAAATCGAATAATTAATATCAGGAAAACGTCATGTATTTTTTATTATTTTAGGTCATTTATATGTTTTGGAGTACAGTGTCATGCCCATTTTCCATGAACTAGTACCATACTTTATGTAGGGACCTGTTGATGACCACGTCCGGCTGCGGTTTTTTATCTCTGTTTTGAAGACACATTGGATGCCTTCGGCTGTTATCTGCTCTTTGATCGGGTTGTTGTATCTTTGACATATTTCTCATTTTCATTCTCAATTGTAGGTTGTCCAATACGATGTGTCTGTGTATCAACTCTCATGAGACATATTTTTACGGTCTTATATTTTATAAACTCAAAAAGTCATCTGATCTGTTAAAGTATTGAATGCCCTTATATAACATTACATTGAGTATAAACTCGCATGACGAGTAAGTTGTTCATAGGCGCGTGTTGTGTCGGCGTACCCCCATCTCGCTCTGTTTAATGTCATACAATTTCCTTAATTTTTTCCCCTTTATTTGTATGTTCTAAATGCATCGGCAAAATTTAAACGTTGAACCTCTGTGATCTTTGATTTAGTCAAAGCTGTTTGATCCTTTTGAAACACTTCCATTAAAAAAAATGAATTTTCTGGGTTTTTTTAGCATATAAAACATGTTAAAGTCTAAAAGTCATATAAGTTATTAATATTGAGTATTGAATTGAGTTATCTATTTCTGCATAGTTATTAGCATATATGTGTGCAACATCACTATGCAATTTAATGTGTTGTATAATAGATGAAATTTCGTGCAGAATTTCTATTATCAAATGATTGAATCAATTTGTCCTGTTCGTATTTAACAGACAAAACTAATATAAAGTGTCAAAGCAAAGCAAACATTTCATCATCGCACTGTTATAAGTCAATGCTAATGTTTTAAATGTTTTTGACATGTTACGTTATCGGGTACATCTTTTCTGCTGTTTTGTTTATTAGCAGAAAACTGTGTTTGATCAGATAAAACATAATTTACAACAACATCCGTAGATTTTACGGCTTTGGCGTTGAAATGAAAAAAAAATATTTACAACATGGTAACGATGACGCGCAATGCAAATTTAACAAAGGAGAAGAAATATACACATACATAACTTTTTTGAATTCGAGCGTCACTGATGAGTCTTTTGTAGACGAAAAGCGCGTTTGGCGTATATATAAAATTTAGTCCTGGTATCTATGATGAGTTTATAAACAAACTTACGGACGTACAAAAATACAGACAAACAGACATACATGGTATTAACAAAGAACAGAAAGTCAACGACATGTGAACAAAATCAGGGTGTAAAACATCTTGAAAATGAAAAAAATGTAAGAATTATTAGTGAAAAATCAAAATTGGTCAAATCAGATACGTCATAGGTGCTTTTGGACAGTTAGAAAAGTTTTCTAGGGTATACATATATGATAAGTAAAATAAAAAAAAAAATAACTAAACTATTTACGAAAAAGAAATATCATAAACGTGAAGCAACGATAATCACTAAACTATGGGCTTCTGACTAGAACATGACTATCAAATTCAGTTGCAAAACGCTCAACAGACCATCAGGCCGATACAACAAAAACCTTACACAGGATATGCTTCCGAGGCAATTAGTGTGCCTGTAACAATTTGTTTACCCTCACCACAATTTGCACCCGTACCAAGTCCGGTTATCCGGCCAATGTTTTGTTCTTTGTCTGTGTTGTATGTCTTTGTTTGTACGCATTTGATTGAAGTTTTTGGTGTTTGGTGAGGTCTAATGTACTTTCCAATATATTTTGAAACTCCTTTTGACCTTTTGATGAACTACACAATTTTGTAAATACATAAGGGATTCGATTTATGGATTTGAAACCTATTAGAATTCCTTTTGAAGACTACACGTAAACAAAGCTACCCACAACTTATAAGTTCGATAAATAAAGTTATTGATAACTTACGATAATAACAAATTAAAAGCAAAATAATGAATCATGCCTGTTGTAAAATGTTTTGTTTGTAAATGTTAGTGGCCAACCTACTCACCACGTAGCACGCTTGTGTTTATAGCTATAAAATTAGCCTCAACACTCTGTCATGCAAATAATGAAAGGAAATGCAAGCTCTGAAATATCGTTTCCAATCTGAGCTATATACTCCATATACAGTACGACAGACAAAACCAACAACATACAGTTGACTCCCCCGAGAAAATGGGAATTTAATTCATAATTCGCGTGAAGCAAATTTGGAAGAGGGACGAAAGATACCAAAGGGACAGTCAAACTCATAAATCTAAAACAAACTGACAACGCCATGGCTAGAAATAAAAAAGACAAACAAACAACAGCACAGGTCACATTCATGAAAGGGAAGGGGATTGTAGTTACGACGTAATGAACATATCCGATATCATTTGTGAAACGGTTATTACATAACGGTCAACCAACTCATGATGGCGTCCGTAAAATTTACGAAGGGATGATTTCAACTTCACCATTTGGAACTCTTTGTTTAATAGCTTCCTTGTGAGCAGCAACCCTCTATCAAGAAAATCATGATAGGAAATGCAAGCACGGGAATATCGTATCAATTGGAAGATATATACCCCGTATGCAGGTGCTGCTGGAATGTTGCTACTTAGAAATGGAAAATTTACAATTGGAAAGCTGAAATCATCTCTTTTGTCGTAAAGTTTTGTTTTCAACCGACCTGTTAATTTTGTTTAGTCAGTTAAACTATTAAAAACATATTATTTGGTTGTTGTCTCAATGATCCAATGTGCGACAATATTGACTAAATTATGAAGGAAAAGCAAATAGTTACTTTCAAATCAAACAAATCTATTTGAATAAGTTACAAAATATCAGCATTATTTTATACTTCAATTCGAATGTTTTATAAAACATATACTGAAATTGCATTCTAATGAATAGGAAAATGGGGACAAAGTTTGTTGAAACTGGTACAAAGTTCTCAATACAATTATATGATGACATATAAGTTATCGATATATTATTCTAATTCTTTCTTTTAGGTTAATGGTTCGTTCTAGTGACTGTTAACTTATTAGCTATCATGTTTGAGTTCGTCTTGTGCAAAGCCTAGTTAATTTATATTTCATTAGCTAGATATCCCATTAAATATGCGTTTAGCAATTGCCTCTACACGGTACGTCAGACTTTTGTATATTTCTATATTATATTCAAATAATACCTTACGTGACAATTTTGGAGAGTGAAATTCATGTTATTTAGAATCATAAGTGAAAATGTGTCACACTTAACTACTATCAATATTCTAAGATGTCTTATATCGAATGCAGAAGGATGTCTGTTTGATCACAGGTTTGGTCAACCCGAACACATTAAGTTCAAAAATTTCATATAGTTCTTAAGAAATAAAATTGGTATATTATCCGTCAATTGAAGTCTTATAAAGCGCTTTCTTATTGGCAAAAAGGTTATGGGTGGCATTAAAACATGCTTATTCATATGGAATTATAAGTTTATATCTAGAAATATAAATTGTTTTTTCCCCCTTTTTTAATAGCATTGTCGGGTCAACACCAACTGTTATTCCTCGAAAGTGTCATAAATTCTATAGGCAATTCTTTCAAACTCTTTTTTCTGTGTCTAAACTAAGAATTTGTTTAAGCTTCCAACTCCTCCATTCTTTAAGATTTGTTTGGCTAATTAATAAGCTTTTATTCTACTGTTGTACAGATTCTCAAGTTTCGATATATTTATATTTATCATTGTCTTTGAAAACTGCGGGTTTGAGCGTTTCTAGCAAGGTATGGAGCCTTATATTCAGTGGTTGTCGTTTGATTATGTATTATGTCTTTGTTTTTGTTCATTTTTTGTACATAATAAGGCCGTTAGTTTTCTCGTTTGAATTGTTTTGCATTGTCATTTCGGGACCTTTTATGGCTGACTATGCGGTATGGATTTTTTCATTGTTGAAGGCCGAACGGTGACTAATAGTTATTAATGTCTTTGTCATTTTGGTCTCTTGTTGACAGTTGTCTCATTGGCAATCATACCACATTTTTTTTTATTGATATCAACACAAACAGTTCGGACGGTCGGAATATATTTATTATTTTTGTTTAAAAAAAAGTTATAATATAAATATTAAGAGTTTTTTCTATCTTTTTCTGTCCAGTAATAATAAGCCTATAACAAATTGCTACCTATCACTATGGTTTTTATATCAATCAATCAATTATCTAGTTCATTCTTCACTCTCATATTACTTGATACTTATTTATTGATTTGGAATATAATTCAAGTTATACAAAACAAATATGACATATAAGTTATCAATGATGTCTAAATATGATGTAAGGTGTGTAATAACAGGTCGATGTGTCCTTTGTTTCTCTTTCAGAACCAGTTTTATGTATCTGTGTCCTGCACAACCGTTGATGTGGAATAATCAACAGTGAATATACTTAGTAATAAACGTTAAATGAAAAACAAAGATAGTAAAGAATTGACTCAGTGATGACGGCATATAAACAAACCACTCCTATAAATTCTTTACAAAATGTTCTTTTTCAGAATGTTCAAATACCGTTAGCCTCAAACTAACAATAAAAATATATTGTATTGCGTCTAGAAATTATCTTTGTTTAAGTGGAACATTGGTAAGAATTAAATTATCTACAAGAGCATCTGAAGATCAAGAATTCTATTGACTAAGGTAGGTAGGATGCGAGCATAACGATTTAGAATTTTATAGTTGTCTAGTGAAATGTAAAAAAGTAAGTTCGAACAACCATACAAATCCTTTCAAACCAACTTAAAACAGATACCACAGATACAGCTAAAAGATGTAGAAGTACGTGCTGCATTCCTTTATTAGCACATAAAAATTATTTGTACCGTCTGCCGTCTAGCCGTTACAATAAATCAGGACCTTCCAAAATTCCCATAAATAACTATATATTAATAGTTAATATTTGTACAATCTGTGAACATGTTTACGCGAAAAATATATTCACATTGTTGTTATATTCCATACCCTTAGATACTATCATAATTGTTTTGTAAATTTTAAACAATAACATTATAGGTTTCAATTTTCCTGCACCAGATGCGCATTTCGACAATACATGTATCTTCAGTGATCCTCGTGGCCAAAATATTTTAAATCCAAAGCTTACATAAAAGATGAAGAGATATAAACCAAATTGTCTAAAACAAAGTACAGCCAAAGTATGTAATAGAGAGGCGAAAGATACCAAAGGGACATATAAATCTAATAATGTGGAAATAAACGGACAACTCCATGGCTAAATACGATAAAGGCCACTAAATAAACAACAGTACACAAAACACAACATTAAAAACACAAAACTGAGCGACACGACCCCTACCAACACATTTGGGTGATCGTATGTGTTCCGGAAGGGTAGGCACATTCGATAAATTACAAATAGTTAATTATTTCCGTCGTCATCTGATAAACACTTAGATCCTGCTCCACACAAAATGGCATCCGTCTTGTAAATAGGAACCAGATAATGAAGTATTATTCGGTAGTGCACATTCGTGGAAAAAGGTCGGGATTTATGTGACGACTATTGGAACAATTCCATCAATATATGTGAATGTTACACAGCATGATGAAAAATCAGTCATTATTTTTAACGTGAGCGTGACTCAATAACCTGTTGAAATTGATGGAATTCATCCGTAAAGCCATTAAACACACAACTTTTGTTTCAGTTAGTTATAAACTAACGCCTTACCTGAACAGATATTTTACTTGGATTAACATATTTAAATAATATATATATTGTAACAAAATACCGTATTGGTAAAGTATTACCTCATCTTTTAATATAAATGTAGAATCTATGTTGGCAGTATTAACAGAATTCAATGAGATTAAAATAAATGGATAAGACACAATCAAAAAGAGCAGTCATAACATGCATTATCCCTGAGAAGTTTAATAGAATATTTACAAAAATGAATAGAAACTAAAATAAAATTGTTTTTAACATCTTAAAGTGGTAATACATTTTAAAATTAATTCAAAGGTCGAAAATGAATGTCGAATATGCATGTCAGACTATACACAACGGTTCATAAGTTGTCTAAATTTAAATGGAAGAGAAAGAAAGTGCGCACACTTATATAAAAGTGTAAGCATATAAAAGAGAATCGGAAAAAATATTGAACTCCGAGGAAAATTATATAGACCACGCATATTATCAAAAATTAAAGACAAAAATACACAAATTTACCAAAGTACAATAACGCAATTACGGGATGTATGTACAGGGCCACGTCATATATGTAACAAAGAAACATAAAAAGGCATATAGACAAAGCACAAATAAAAAATGAAAGACAAGGAACAAACAAGTTCTCACAATAGCAAAATGCCGGGATATATAAGCACAGAGCCACGCCATATGCATCGACGTAACACTAAAAAGTTATACAGACAAAGCAAAAACACACTTGAAACAAGCAAAACACAGGAAAAAACATCAAACAAGAACACTGGTGTACCATTGGTACTATGTATATGTGTTTTTTGTTCTATTCGTACCATTCATGTGAATATGCATAATGATGGTGAAAGAGATAGCCAGAAATATACATATGGTCTGAAACTATAAGTTCTCTCTCTAATATTGATTTGGTCCAAATCTGTTTAAAATATATGTAGGGTGCATTATTATTTTTTAGGTTTGGTCCTTGTTATTGCATCATTGACAGTTTTATGAAAAACAATATGTGTTTACTCGAGCAGTCAATATGCTCCATTACGATTTATTATTCTTTAAAGCATTTACAAGTTAAATGTTCCAATATTCATTACAAATAATTACTTTGAAAGCAGGAAATATTAATTAATGATTCATATATGTAAAACGAGACCAGATACTCAGTGATCATGCAACGCGCAGTTAATTTGTAACAGAAGATGAACTGACCTGTTTTCGTAATTAAGAACATCACATTAGTTAGAACATGATACATTCTATTTGAAAATTAAGAAAAAAAACATGATATATCTACTATAGTCGGTTATGATATATACAGTCATTATGTTACCACTGAACTTTCCCAAATTCTTTGTATCTTACACAACTTTTTGTGCACGTGTACTTGTATAGTACTGTAACCAGAAAATGTACCTAAAACTTTAGTGGTTATGTAGTACTTCCAAGCTATTGTTCTAATTTGATACCATAATTATATAGTGTTCGCTTTGTAGGAACTTCTTAGGAAGAAAGTTAAGAAGTTAGCAATATCCCTTAACTCTACTTTCCGCTATATAGATGATGTTCTTTCACTAAATAATTCAAAATTTGGTGACTATGTGGAATGCATCTATCCCATCGAGCTAGAGATAAAGGATACTACAGATGAAGTCGGCCTCATATCTTGACTTACAGCTAGAAATTGATAATGATGGTCGGTTGAAAACAAAACTTTAGGACTAAAAGAGATGATTTCAGCTTTTCAATTGTGAATTTTCCATTTCTAAGTAGCAACATTCCAGCAGCACCTGCATACGGGGTATATATCTCCCAATTGATACGATATTCCCGTGCTTGCATTTCCTATCATGATTTTCTTAATAGAGGGTTGCTGCTCACAAGGAAGCTATTAAACCAAGAGTTTCAAATGGTGAAGTTGAAATCATCCCTTCGTAAATTTTACGGACGCCATAACGAGTTGGTTGACCGTTATGTAATAACCGTTTCACAAATGATATCGGGTATGTTCCTTACGTCGTAACTACAATCCCCTTCCCTTTCATGAATGTGACCAACCGAATTAGACTATTTACAGGATTTGCTATCACATATTATAAGCAACACGACGGGTGCCACATGTAGAGCAGGATCTTCTTACCCTTCCGGAGCATCTGAGATCACCCCTAGTTTTTTGGTGGTGTTCGTGTTGTTTATTCTTTAGTTTTCTATGTTGTGTCATGTGTGCTGTTGTTTGTTTATCTTTTTTCATTTTTAACCATGGCGTTGTCAGTTTGTTTTAGATTTATGAGTTTGACTGTCCCTTTGGTATCGTTCGTCCCTCTTTTGTATATATAATGTATATAACAAATTTTAAGTTACACTTTAGTATTTCCGTAGTGTAGTTCTTTGAAGATACCATTGATTTATGGTATTTTTTTATGATAATTTGATTGAAAATTTTATTTAAATGATCTGAACTAACAAAAAAGGTATGTAAAATATATATGACTGTTACCTGATCCAGTTCTATGAAATTATTGTACAGTAATTGTATACTACAGGTGCCATTTACTAGTCAATAAAAGAAACGATACTAGGCTATGTATTTTTCATATTTAATGAGATTGTATTCACTGTACTAAGGCAAATACTTGATCAATTGGTCTAATATTTCTAAGTGTTATTTTACTTATCAAAACCATTGATTTAAGGCAAACAAGCGATTAAAAAAACTCTGTTATATCAAGAAATTTTCACTTAAAAATCAAAACTCAATATTACAACTTAAAACTTTAAACTTAAACATGGTGTGGTTAAAATTTCAAATGCCTTTGCAGATATTTGAAAAAGTTAGTTCTCATCTTTGAAATTAAGTTCCGACTTTTGACATAATTTTTCGCAAAAATAAATTTAACCCCTGAGTTAGATAACACATTATTGTTTCACTTTTTAATTTGATCAGATTCTTTTCATTATTGGTATTTGCCTTGCAAATGAATGTATTTCATTTGATAAATTACAGTTTTTCCTATTTATTATATGTTATGATAGATTGGAGCTCAAACTTGTGTATTGTTTGTTTTGTCAACTTGTAATATTTTCAAAATATTGAAGTAGTATTACAATTTTGAAGTTTTTGAGTTATTTAAATGTATAGTGTTATATAAATAAACATGGAATAGTAGCTATGCATAAAATAAGTTAAAGACAATTTTTTTTGTCAAAGTACAAATGTAAATAAGGAATATTGAACATTTCCTAATCCGCTAGGTATATGTTTAACATATTTTAGTCGGAAAATTTCAATTAAAAACACTTATAGATCAACTTCAAGGAAATGTTTTGAACATGTAGTTATTCACGGTATGAATGAATCGCCATCCAATCACCTAAACACATAATACTCAATCAAAGTAAACTATGTCTCTCTATTAAGTTGAGAAACTAATACATTGTAACAAACAACAGATTTAGAATAGAGACAAACGTACAAATAAGACTTATTAGTTTCTTTTCATAAACAAAAACAGAAGATACCAGACTAGCAGCAAACAAATTTCGTTGATGAGACTTTTGGTGAACTATTTGATCATTCGAAACACTTTTGTTTTCTTCCCCAAGAAATAAACTGTCTTAGTCGTATCTGGCATAATATTTTCAGAAATTTTGTATTTGTATGCCCTCCAACACTGATGAGTCTAATATATACGATTTTTTGAGACAATTGCCCACTTTATGGTAAAAGCATGAAACTAGTATAAGAGATACAAAAAATAACAAAACAAACACAGCAAATACTCTATGAAAAGGTAATTATATAGAATTCTCTTATGGTTGGGGCCTGTTATCTAACTCCCACGTGAATAGATATTTTTCGTGTCACACCATACAGAATGTGATATGAAAACGTGATATCAAGATTACGTTAATTTGATTGGCTTATCTCGTCAATTTCCAATATTTGCATTGGCCGTTGATCAGGTCATTATTCACTGGAAAAGGTCATGCCGGGACTACTTTTTTTCTTGACAACTGATTGTTGACTTCCGGTTTTCGCGGTTAACGCTCATAGCAACAACTCTCGCCACGAAAATAATCATAAAAACATTTGTTTTTTACCATACGTTTTACAGCTTGTGATAATTCAATATCGTTTGAATTAAACTGAGTCATCTCATTTTTAAATATATAAAATCAGTCTTGAGCGAATAAAATAAAATCATATTAGTTCAAAAAGTATACAGATCAGTACGCGTTGTAAAGAAAAAACGGCCGTAGCAACACAACTCGCAACAAATAGGCCACGCACATACAACTTTTTGCCATAAGAGAAATAGGTTTAACAACTTGTGAGAATTAGATATCGCTTGATATCAACTCTCGTTATTTCATTTCAATAACAATAAACTCGCCATAGGCTCGTTTATTATTATTGAAATTAAATAACTCGATTTGATATCAATCGATATCTAATTCTCACTCGTTATGAAACCTATAAATATCATTTTATAATTAAAAATAAAATGAACGTTTTTTTAAGAGTGAAAAAACTTTGAATTCTTGAACAATTTCCCGTTTGAGTGTAACATTGCAACTATTTAAAAATTACTTTAAAAAAATAATTATAGCGTCCATTTCAATATATGATGTCTGATATTTTAAAGTTATGTACATTCATGAGATAATATGGTGGTTTTTGAGATACAATCGTTTCCAAAATTATAATTATAGTTGATACACTTTGTATTTTCGGTTTTCTTGTGTGAAATCTATTGTTAAAGAAGTGATTTCCTTGGGTACTCGGTCAGTCGTCAGCAGTTGAGCACAGGGGGTCAGAGCGCTGGTTTTAACGGAGGGTTCCGTATTCAGTCAGGAGAGACACAAAGCCATTTCTCCTGTTACATTATGATTAAAAATACGAATATTCAATTAAAAAAAACCACCACATAAGAAAAAGTTCCAATTGTTTTTCTAGATACATATCTGGTTTTGCAATTCAATAATATACATAAAGATATCAACCGGATTTAACATACATATTTTGCATTTGCACAGAAAACAAAAACCACCGACTCCTCCTCTTCTAACATAGATAAAACATAGATAAAACAATAATAAACAAAACCTATATATACTTATATAGATACACAGGAATAAAGGGGTAGCGTCCTTTTCTTGTCTAAATTCATAGGCAAAAAAATGTTACTTTGAAAGCCGGAACTATTATTTATTCATTTACGTAAAAGAAGACTGTTAATATTAGATTGAAGCAAAGAAAACTTTTCTCTTCCTCTATTTTAAAATATCAATTAATTTTAGTAATTGATGGTGATTTCCATGTGGATCTTTGTTTTGAAACAATATTACCAGCTTGCCGCTTTTTATTTGAAGGTGAAGTGGAGCATTTTATTTAACGGAAAACAATTACTTCGGAAATATCGATATATAAATAATTCAGAATTTAGCTTTGAAATTTAACATGTACTTTTCAGTATGGCGGAGGTTTACAGTACACAAGGCAAGAGAATGTTTAATTATTTCTAGAGAACAGTGTACTTTAATTTTGCATTTAGTAACTGTCAACATTCTTAAATATGGGAAATCTATTATGTATATTTGTCCTGTTCAATACCTATATTATTGAGTGTAACGTGTTTTTCGGAATTAATATTATTGAGAGTTTTTGGATGTATTACGGGTTTTAAACTTTAAAGGTTAGAGTGTCCGTCACTAGACCACTTAATTCCTATTGAATTTATGTTTACGCATTTGTCCACTCTTTGTGGCTTTTTTTCTTTGAATGTCACAAAAGAATATGTTTTGGCTCTAAAAGTCCCTTCTCAAACTATGGATCGGTTGTTTTTGCCTCTTAATTTACATAATATTTTTTGCTTGAAAATGAAAATGAACTTGAAAACTTTTCTTGAATCACAAATGTTCTTCACTTGACTTCTCCTATTACAAAATACATTGTACCTCTATATCACATATTTACTCAATGTTAAGAAAGTGCTTTTCCGTTGAGATTTGATGTCTTTTTCTTTTCATTTATATTCGAGTAAGTCACAAATTAGAAGCAAAAGAAAATAAAAAAAACCCAGAAGATACACGAATAATTAAGTTAAAGAGGAAATTTTATAATTAACGATTAGACAAAGTTTGAATAATTTATTAAAACAACAACGAAGGGGCATACTTCTATTAACAACGATTACCATTAATCAGTTATGAAATGAAGAGCATACATGAGACATATAAATAATTTTTTTTTAAATACTTCAACTTTTTGAAACAAGTATTTTTGAATTTTGATTAGAATAAAAGGATGCTTTAAAAATAATTTGCCTTTAAAAATACGTAAAATGCTTTCCCACTACAAAATTCAAGAATTATGTAAACGAGAGATAGGTAGATTTAAGATGTGTTCTCACTTCAGAATTCAATGACTATCAAAACATTAAAGCGAGAGAAAGGTAGATTATATATCCCGAAAACAAACGAATTCTAATTATAAAATTGAAAGATTGGTTGAATGTTACTTACGTCCATCGTTCCGTCTGTCCCATACAGATTCTTTCCAAATTTTTCTTTTCGTCTCTCTCTAATTACATTTAAAAATTTCCCTGTCACATCAATTTTGTCGTTGGCCATGCTTTTATCTGTGTTTTTCTTTCCTTTTAAAAACAAAAATCAAAACATCCAGTAGTGAATATTAACTAATTAAATGTTCACATGCTTACTGATTTGAAACAGTGATTGGCAGGAAATTGATGCCGTATGATACTGTGATGTTATATCAATAATTGTTTATCTATCTTTTGTTTAGAATTAGAAGGTTTCAAAAACTGTTGTTCCAATTGAGTGGTATTACCACAGGTCTTTATCACTCATTCTGTATGGAAACGACCATCACGGACACTAATTGCTTCTATTGTGGGTTGTAAAACTTTAATGCCATCGATTTCAAAATTAGAGTTTTTATAAAGGATTATATGAAGTACTAACAGAGTTCACCTTTTGTTGGAAACTTATCAATTTATCGAATTTTCTTTTGTGTTTTTTTTGTTTTCTCTTTTGTTATCAATATGGCTGTCGGTAAAATCATGTTATTGGAAAGCATGCTATCAAACAGAAATAAAATGGTAATATTATGTATCAATCGACTAACAGAGTAGTCTGCTTCTATTTCACTATAATAATGAAACAGACAACCAATTATCACCAGACAACCAATTATCACCAGACAACCAATTATCAACAGACAACCAATTATCAACAGACAACCAATTATCAACAGACAACCAATTATCAAGTCTTGATTAAGTAATTTGACATAATAAATAATTTTGCCCTAAAAAAAATGAGTTAGTAATTTCATACGATTCTAGGCGTTTTTATTTTTAAAACGAAAGTAAACGCCTCATTCAACTTTAATTCAACAAATCAAATAAACTTTAACAATGCTAATTAGCCTTATCACCTACGTTTAATTTGATTTCAAAAGTCAATGTATTGGCATAAACAGTTTTTTTTTTGTAATTTCGTAATAGAATTTACTTGTTTTTGGTATTATCGTCAATTGAAGTAAAAAAAAAAATTTAATTCAAATATTTTTTTAGTCCCAAAACAGTCAAATCCATTGTGCATTGGAGGCAACTTTTGAATCATTTAATTATTGATATAATGATATTAACGATCCTATTTTTCTGCCTTAGATGCGCAATTCGACAATAAAAGCTTTTCAGTGAGGTTCGAGGCCAAAATATTTCAATATCCAATGCTTTTTAAGAAAAAGAAGATCTAAGAAACAAAAATGGACAAAAGGAAAGCCAAAATCACAAACATTTAGCTGTATATTTGCAAGATTTTGTACAAAAATAAGAGTTTGTATCTGATAAATGCATACTAACTTGAAAGAGACTCTTCTAGAAGCAAAGATTAACTTAGTGATAAGTTTTTATTAATTTTTATTAACTTTTAACATTTCCTTTTTTAGTTACAAATGTATATAACAAAACTAGTCCTGTTTAGATTTGTATGTGAATACTCAAAGTGATTGATAAGCAAATAGCACTGAGAAAGCGTTACAATTTGATTTTGTTTTCGTCATTGGAAACCAAAAATGCTAAAATGTAATTATTCCCCTTTTGCCTATAACTTTAAAAGCTATACAAACATGAAAAGATTATTTCAAAATCCAACAAATGCTTGATTAATGATTCAGGCAAAATAAAGTGGGTACCTCCGTCGATGGATGATAGTTGTACTTTTTGGTGAAATAAAACATCGCGGTTTCAATATAAGAAATGCCACACCAGTGATAAGGTAATATTAAAAAATGAGTATTTCTGAAATGTATCAAACATAAACACTGTGTACATTTTTTCCGTATTCAATTAAGTTTCACCCCATAAGTAAGATTTTTTTGTAACAAAAAAAAACCCATTTCTGTTCCATTTTAATGAAGTTTTCATTTAGAAAGTAGAAGTGCGATAGGAGGCATTATGTGTCCCGGAAATGGCAAAAAACTACACAGTTCTTAAATAATAATGTTGATTTTATTGATTAATGATCAGAATAAAATAATTTTAACACTTAAATGCAGGCATACCAGCAATATCATTTTGAGTCAGATACAAAACAAAAGTTACACACTTAGGTCGGTCAAGGTTAAGAATATTATCAAAGACTATGATAGATCAACGAGCAATGTGTTCTCATATAGATTGTCATGAATATTAAATTCTGAACAGTGTACTTATAGCAATTTTGATTTCTTGATTGCATTGACTTGGAAAAGAAATAAGCAATATAGATAAGTATTTTGGGAGCCATCATTCAAGGTGCTTTCTTCGATGAATGTAAGATCCTACTCCAAATTAGTTTTTTACTTTTTGCGACAGCTTTTGTTATTTTTAAAAATGTGCCATATGTAGTAACAGAAAGAAGGTTGTCATGTAAATACAATAAAACAGGATTAATTTTAAAACATGTATGAATTACTAATACAACGTCAGTGAAATAAAACTGTATTTACATGTTTACTCAGCAATAAAGATTAATTATTGTTTTATTGATCAATAGTCAAAATACATGTATATACATCTACTGGCAAAAATCAATTATGAAGTTTAAAGAATAAGCCGATAATCAAATCAACAACCACCTACACACTTGCAGAGTATACGACAAATGCAGATTATCGAGATGGTTTTATAATGAGTCTAATTTCTAATGTTTCGTCCCCGAGGGTATCACCAGCCAAGTAGTCAGCACTTCGGTGTTGACATGAATATCAATCATGTGGTCATTTTTATAAATTTCCTGTTTACAAATTTTTGAATTTTTCGAAAAACTAAGGATTTTCTTGTCCCAGGAACAGATTGCCTTAGCCGTATTTGGCACAACGTTTTGGAATTTTGGATCCTCAATGCACTTCAACTTTGTACTTGTTTGGCTTTATAACTATTTTGATATGAGCGTCACTGATGAGTCTTATGTAGACGAAATGCGAGTCTGGCGTACTAAATTATTATCCTGGTACTTTTGATAACTATTTATGGGAGTGAAAGAAACAGCATGATGGTAGAATTGTAATGCATCAGTATACCCGATAAAATCCCAGTTGTTATGACCAATTAAACGTTAAAAATCATTAGTAATTAGAAAAATATGTGTTATTGTGATCATATCAATGATAATTCATGTCAACACAAAAGTACTGTCTACTGTGCTGATGATACCCTCAATCGCATCAACTCAGTGGTTGTAAGAAAAATCACCATGGAAACTAGGCTTACAATTTTAATTTGCAGGACAGACGTAAGTTGTGTCTAAAATAAACTCATCAAAGATACCAGAATAGAAATTTTGTATTTGCAGCAAACCAGCATTTGTTTACAAGGGATTCATCAGTGAGGCTCGTTTAAAAAAAGTTAAAAAGGCCAAATAAAGTTCGAAGTTGAAGAGCATTCAGAACCACAACTTCAAAAAGTTTTGCCAAATAAAGTTTTGTTAACAGTTAATGTATAATTACGACCACATCAATGATAACTCATTGAAAAAATGATAAATTCAGACGTTTGATCAAATTAACAACCGATCAGCGTTAATTGAAGTAATACAACTAGGGCACAAAGGCTGGTATGAAAATCTCGAATAATAGATCGAGACTGCATATAATAAAAAAAGACCATTGAGAAGCGAATGTTTGGATTTCCTAAGATGCTTAATAACATTAAGGAAAATATAAAAAACAAAATGCCGCATAAACAAAATGATGGACGCAGCCATGGTAATTTAAATGTATGTATTGATGTTTTTTAGTTTTAGCCTTTATGTCTTAAGTTTGTTTTTCATACATATTAGAAACGTGACACCTTTAGCAAAATGTAATATCTAAGCAGGCGGAACGAAATTATAAAACAACTTTCATAACAAAAATTATAAAACAAATAAACGTAGAATCTTTAGAAAGGAATACATAACTGAAACATTTTCTGTCAGATTATAGATAGTCTATTATGGTGTCACCATAAATAACATGACACTCAACTACTTATATATCGTTACACATGTACTAAGTATATGAGAGTGAGCAATTGAAGTTCACTTTTGGAGTACAATGTACAATTTCAGAAGAGTGACCCTCAAGTTTTATTCGATATGTACCCTTAAAAAGTGGACCGCAGTCCTTCATTGAAACAGAGAGATCATGTTGTTGGTTTATTTGTTATTCACTATAAGATATGTTAAGGTATATCATATGTATATATTTTTTGAGACAGATTTTTGTTATACTTTGCTAAAATGAAGATTTCACTATGTTTCTTTCAAAAATATAATAAAAAGTATGGGTCACCGTTCTATTTTCAAAGCTATGAGTCGTTGGAAATCGCCCAAATTTGGTAAGATTGATCATGAAAAAAAACGTGTGTGTGCTTCAAAAAAATTTCTATGAGATAGAATTTTGAAATAAACTATGAAAAACTAGGTTTTATAATATATTTTAAGAAAATTAAAAGAAAAAATGGTGTCATCAAACTTGTTTTCTTTGCTACAAGTAAACAATTGAAAATTTCCTTATCATTCCAGTATAAAAAAAAATTACTAAAAGAGTATCTCCCCATAAATGACGTGTTTGAAAATAATGAATTTAAAAACACAAAATTTGATATTTGTTTAAATATTTTTGAGTTATACAATAAATCACCATTTTTTTTTTATATTAATAAACAGTCTAACCAATAAATTGCAATACTGTCTCTAAAATTGCATATTTGGACAAATTACTAGACCAATTTTGCACTGGGATTGTTAAATTAAAGATGGCGGTATACCATGTATATTCCTTAAATTAACTTTAAGTTTAATGGACATCATTGACAATATGTCAGGCTTTCGTAATTATAATTTAGCTGATTATTTACATTTTAAATTTCAAAATTGAAGGGATAATAATTAGTATTGATTTGACAGCTATTAATGAATATGACTTTCACATATGATAAAATGAAATTTTAAACTCATTTTGAAAACTGTCATATATAAATCTATTCGATTCTAATTAGTTGCATTTCTAATTTTTTTTAAATCGTTACTGTGAAAAGTGCAAAAAAATTAACAACGTTAATTGATCTGATGTGATTTTCGACGATAATTAATTGTATCCAAATGTTATACTTTTTAATATTCAAAATTATACATTTATAAAGCAACCATTTACATGTGGATTTGAACCTTTACATATTGAAATCCAGTTGTCTATCGATGAAGACTATATGTTCTTTCTTCTAAGTAATCTTTTGTTCAAACAAATTGCATGCCTAGATCCAGCAGAGGGTATTTTAGTAAAGACAAATTCTTCCTATAGTGATTAACAGACAATTATAGTATGTTCCAAATCAGGTACATGTAGATCTTCTAACATACAGTTGTTTTTGTCTTTTTGGTTTTTATTAAATCGAAACATCAATCATATATTGGAATACAATTTGCCGTTGCTATCAATATTTTCAATACCAAAGACGCAGACTAAATCGTATTAGCATGCAAACTGAAAATGTAAAAGTATATATGTTGTCATCATATGGTGGATTCTCTAATGCGTTAGTTGTTCAGTAATTTTGAACGACAAACGACATAATATTTTTTGTTATACGAAATTGAGTTCTATAGATATCTACTTCGCCTGGTCAGTAATTTTGTTTATAGCTATTATATATGATTGTATAGATATAGGAAGATGTGGTATGAGTGCCAATGAGACAACTCTCCATCCAAATAACAATTTATAAAAGTAAACAATTATAGGTCAAGGAACGGCCTTTAACACGGAACCTTGGCTCACACCGAACAACAAGCTATACAGGGCCCAAAAATTACTAGTGTAAAACTATTTAAACGGGAAAACCAACGGTGTAATCTTTATAAAAATACGAGAAACGAGAAACACGTATAAATTACATAAAAAAACGACAACTACTCTACATCAGATTGTACATATTGTATTAGCTAGGTAATAATATGTCACATAATAACGCTTGCGCAAGTCAGTTAAAATAGAAACCTACACATTTGCAGTCAGACAAATGTCCTTCTCCTGTCTGTTTCATTATATTATTATTTATAACGTACAATGGCTGGTCAATGTTTTAATGAACATATTCGCTACTATTTGCAAACAAGTTTAGTGAAATTAATATAAGGTGTCGTTTTTAATAACTGTATGGTTTTCTTTATTTCACGCTTGAAATGACTTTGATACTAATCGTTTGGAATTAAGCAACTGAAGATAAATAAATGATTAAAACCGAAGGCAAAAAAAACGATTAAATGATCAAACATTTAGTATTATTCAATAAATATTGTATCGAACATAGCTACAGTAATTGTGGTGATGTGTTTTTAAAACACGTGAAATTAGACACAACCCATATAAACTTATTCCAATTCAAAATACAGATTTAAAGGGATATCATCTAACACGATTGTGTGATCTATGAATATGTTGGGTTTTTTTTCTTGTTTAAATTTTATCGATAGAATTATTTTAGTACAAATGAAATAAAACATTACAAAAAAGTTCTTGCTTTATCTCTATCAAAACTTATGGTCTTATTGCACTAATATTTTGAAATTGCACTAGGTCATACTTTCCCCAGACTGTTATTACCTTCTGTACACTAAACCCGTCGGATATGTACTGATTGATAATTTTTTTTGGGATAATATGATTTATTTATCAGTTGTTATACGCTCTGAACTAGCTTTAAGTCAATTGTAGACTCTATGAAATCAGTTCTTTGGGTGTTTTTTTATCTGTACATAATGTATGTAAGTTATTGTGTGTACTTCATGCCAATTTGTTGAGTACAGCCATATCTAATTGAATTTAACAGTGTTTACTTAAATTGTGCTATTAAATCAATGTACAATGTTTGTTGTTTCATTGGCAATTAAAACATCTCCTTGTATTATATATGTTTATAAGGCAACGATATTGATAACATTTTCATGATTTCATAAAAAGTGTAACCCAATATTTTAACCGAACAAAAGTTAATTAGTAAACATATTATAATTTTTACTATTACTATTGCAACTCTTAAGGGAGGGGCGAAAGATACCAGAGGGATAGTCTACCCATAGATTGAAAATAAACTGACAACGCCATGACTAAAATTTAAAAGACAAACAGACAGGTAATAGTACAGAAGACTCAACATAGAAAACTGAAGACTACGCAAACAGGAACCCTACCAAAATTGAGGGTGATCTCATGTGCTCCGGAAGGGTAAGCACCTTATTGATAACGTACATGATACGATTTGACAATTACTCAATTAGTTTACTAGCTTCTAATCACATAAGGATGTTTTTTCTTCTGTATACTCTATACAAAATATGTCATTTTGTAAAAACCTGTAGCTTGAGAAAATACCCGGAGACCTATTGTTTTTATTATATTTTTGAAAATATCACAATATACGTCATTCAGGCAAAGTATGAACAAATTCTATCATTTTTAGTACTCCCATGCCACCTTAAGTTATGTGATGCTTACGTTTGTTATGGTTCAATACTTAAATTATTTTCGGTCCGATTAAATGCAACGTAATGAGGAGAATGCGGAAATGTCTTGCATTAATGACAGTAAATATACTCATCATAGATACCCCAACATACAAGAGTTAAACCAGACGTGCGTTTCGTCTACGTAAACTTACAAGTGACGCTCGAATCAAAAAAGATAAAAAGGGCTTAAAAATTAAGAAGTTAAAGAGTGTTAAGGAATCAAAATTTGGAGAGGTTTTGCCAATACAGCTAAAGTAAAAGAGGGACGAAAGATACCAAAGGGACAGTCAAACTCATAAATCTAAAACAAACTGACAACGCCATGGCTAAAATGAAAAAGACAAACAGAAAAACAATAGTACACATGACACAACATAGAAAACTAAAGAATACACAACACGAACCCCACCAAAAACTAGGGGTGATCTCAGGTGCTCCGGAAGGGTAAGCAGATCCTGCTCCACATGTGGCACCCGTCGTGTTGCTTGTGTGATTACAAATCCGGTAAATAGTCTAATTCGGTAGATCACATTCATGAAAGGGAAGGGGATTGTAGTTACGACGTAAAGAACATATCCGATATCATTTGTGAAACGGTTATTCCATAACGATCAACCAACTCGTGATGGCGTCCGTAAAATTTACGAAGGGATGATTTCAACTTCACCATTTGGAACTCTTGGTTTAATAGCTTCCTTGTGAGCAGTAACCCTCTATCAAGAAAATCATGATAGGGAATGCAAGCACGGGAATATCGTATCAATTGGGAGATATATACCCCGTATGCAGGTGCTGCTGGAATGTTGATACTTAGAAATGGAAAGTTCACAATTGGAAAGCTGAAATCATCTCTTTTGTCGTAAAGTTTTGTTTTCAACCGACCCTCATTGTCAATTTCTAGATGTAAGTCAAGATATGAAGCCGACTTAACTGTATCAGCTGTAGTATCCTTTATCTCCAATTCGATGGGATAGATGCGTTCCACATAGTCACCAAATTTTGAATTGTTTAGTGAAAGAACGTTATCTATATAGCGGAAAGTAGAGTTAAAGGATATTGCTAACTTCCTATCTTTCTTCCTAAGAAGTTCCTGCATGAAGTCAGCCTCATAATAATAAAGAAACAAATCGGCAAGTAGAGGGGCACAGTTTGTGCCCATTGGGATGCCGACAGTCTGTTGAAAAACACGTCCTCCGAACGTTACAAATATGTTGTCAATCAAGAAATCAAGCATCTTGATAATATCGGTTTCAGAGAATTTTTTGTTTGAATCAGAGTGATTCTTTACAAAGTATGATTTATCCCTCCCTAAGACAAGATACTTGAATCTACGTTGTCCATTCTTTTTTATGAAGCAAAGTAATACCAACTCTTTCAATTTGTCTTTTAGTTTGGAATGTGGAATACTTGTGTAAAGAGTAGAAAAGTCAAATGTTTTAATACTGTTACAAGATGAAAGAGAGTTAGATTGTATGTACTCTAAAAGATCTTTGGAATTTTTAAGTATCCACATCTGATTCACGCCACATCTAGAATAGGCAGTTTCACAATAACTTTGAAGCCCGTCTTTGATTGCTGATAAAATAGATGTTAATAATTTAGAAAGAGGTTTCGTGGAGCAATTGGAAGACCCAGCAATATACCGTTGTTTGTAAGGACACTTATGTAGTTTAGATATCCAATACAGTGCTGGAAGATCCAGTTCTCCATCTTTGGTTGAAATACCAAAGGAACAAAGAACAGACTTATGATTATCCAGGATTTCCTCTTTGGTAAGTGTCGTGAGGGTATATGTTGAGTTTCCAAGTGAATTGTCTATACCTAATTCGTTTATCAAGCAATTAATGTAGTGACTTTTACAGACAAAAACGATGTTATTAGGGGCTTTGTCAGCGGGGACAACAACATATTTATCATGGAGGTCGGATAAGTGTTTAGCAACATTTGGGTCTTTAAAGATTGACGTAGCAAGGGCATTGATGGGCCCATTCAGTTTCTTGATTCTGATATGTATTAACGACCTCACTGCCTTAATCCATTCGGATAGAGTGTCTACGTCTTCCTTTTCACGTTTAGCCCATTGCCTGGTCATCTATTTCCTAGGTAAAGTTTGAGTAAGTGAAACAGTTGGATAACGATCAGATTGAACTCTCATAAAAGCTCAGGGTATATGGGGTCCGGTATATGGAGGGGTAGTACAGAGCTTAAGAAAAAGGTTAAACTCTTAGAAGTTCGAGGCATATACATGTTACAGAGATTTGTCACAACCCAATGGTTTGAGCTTGACAAAACAAAAGTAGTACATATGAACTTTTCATTCCAGGATATATTTTTACGAAACTTAGTGGTAAAAGGGGCAACGTTATAACCGTAAAATGAGTTCCGATAGGAAATAGCATTGTTTATAATTACAGACTGAAGTGCAACTTTAAAATATGTGATATGAATATATATATCTTAATACCTTTAAGACCACTACAGTTTGTCCCAAGTCAGAAGCCTGTAATTCATAATTGGTTTTCGTTGGTTCCTTTTATGTCTACCATATTTTCTTATAGCATAACTTGTGTTGTTCGTTTTTCGTTTGGACAGTTTAAGAAATTAGAGATCTAGGGTTTTACATCCTTTGGTCTATGGTGAATATATGATTCACCAACAATCAAATGATATTGATGTTCTTTATGTTCATATGTAACCAATATAAACTTAACACAGATAAAAATTAAAGCAAGATGCTCAAGCGTAAAAAGTAATTAGTTAAAAAGAACTAATTATTGACTGACCGAGGTTGATCATTAATAAATAAACTTGTTTTAAATATGGAAATAGAACACTCCATAACAAATAAATATATTGTCCATTAATGATTGATAATTATAAAACAAAAATGATGAGTCATTTCCTAAATGTCATAATTGTTTGTCTTTTCGACGTTTGTAGTTTTGGGCATTTTGTTGTCTTTTTATTTATAAACTAAGACTGATTCGTATCACCTATAAGTAGAGGATAGGATAAAACGTCGGTGCAATGCTATTGTAGAAGTGCGATATAAATTAACAGGTTTCAGCCCCTGTTGGGGAGTAAGTAAAGAATCAAATCTACTCTATCATTGCTATTTGGTATTCAAAACACTTTACAAATTACCTTATTTCATGATAGTATTTTCATTAAAATACGTGATATGACCATAATGGTTCCATAATACTGTGAGGTTATGGTAAAATGTAATTCTCGAAAGCTGGGTTACATTCAAAAGGAGTTAAAATTGATAAACATAATAGATATATGTGTTATGCCGTACTTACGATAGTATTGTTATCAAAAAGTCGTTATATTGACCATTATAGTTCCATAATACTGGGAGTGTACGGTAGAGGCAATTACACAAATCAAGTTTTAAATTCGAAAAGAGTTTAATTAAATTGTAAAAAAAGAGTCAGTGATGAAGGTTCCGAATTCTTTTTTTTAAGATAACATTTTTATTACAACACAGAGACAATATTACTGTATATGTGCTGTGTAATCCAAAAACGTACTATGTATAAATCTTCCCTCAAAATCAAATACAAATAAATGATGCTTAGCGTGGGTGAATCGATGTAGTTTCAGTAAATGAAAACAAAACCTGTTCTATACACCATTGCAAAGGGAACCGCTGACCACGGAACAAAACATAATTCTTAACAGACACCATACCTATCTTACCAATTTATACATTGAAATGCTTCAGACTAACTGAAAATGTGAAATGTTAAAATCAATATAAAATAAAACATAGATTGAACATTGAAATCTTGGATTTGGAAAAGCAACTGTAAACTACAAACAATATTTCACGTTTTTTCCAATTGAATTTTCCCAATCGAAATCGAACCAATTCTGCTGTATGAGATAATAAAAACATATTATAAGTTATCGTCAATATGTTATGGTGAAAAAGATGGAAATTGTAATGACATAAATTCGGTTATTATATTGAAAAGTTTTAATCTTGTCCGTTGTAGTGCATTCTTTGTCATTATATATGTATAGTTATGACCTTAACATTTTATGTTTAAGTTCTTTCTAACTTTGAGCAGCGAAAGAAAATTATTTCGATAATACCTACCCAACCTCCCTCCACTATAACTATGTATTTTGTTTTTGGTACTGCTATTTTGTTCTAAATATTTTCAGGTACATGTATATACTAGTTAGTAAGCGAGAGTTCTTGATTGTAAAACAATTCTTAATCATTGATGATTTACCATTTGCTGCCAATAATTGCAGAAGTCAGTAAGAGGTTGTATTTATAGAAACATTGATCATTAATAAGTAAAAATTGTGTTCGCGATCGTATGATAACTTTTGGATACAGATGGTTCATATATTATTTAAGTAGTTAAGAACATTGTATATCAGGACCATACATATATCGACAAGTCTAAAGTGAAAACAACGGTCAAACCTATAATTGCAAAGAATAAAAACCAAAATTTGTATATGTGTTCATGCAAAACAAATGTCATTATCCAAAAGACCAAAAAAGTGAAAAGTATATTTTAACAAAATACATTTGACCAGCAGGTCTAACACCCGTTTGCCAAATAAACTGATTACCAGATGTAATTAATGGATCTTATTATTACCCATTAGAAAACAATTAATTTGCAGAAAAGATGGTTAACCGCCAAATGTAAGGTGCGAAATTTTATACACCATATCTGGATTTCGTCAATTAATGTCTTTTCAGTGATTATAGGAATTGAAACGGTATTTGGAAGGCCATAAAATTAATTTCAATTAAGGAAAGACTCGTGAGTCTTGAAAAAAGTCAAAATAGGATGAACATATTATATAAATTCGAATTAAAGTATAATACAAGCCCACACGGAAAAAACATTACAAGTCTAAATTGAAAACATCGTTCAATCCGATGATTGCGTTGGATAAAAACTGATATTCTAAACATGTTCATACTTAAGAAATGTTTTTGGTAGAGGGGTCTGAATACAGCACAAACATCATTTTCCAAAAGACCAACGTATTTGACAAGAAGGTCGAACAACTGATGTTCTGAAACCCTGCTGACTACCATTGGCGATTGCCAAAAAAAACAGAACATTAGATGTAACAAAATGGAACTTATTATTAATTTATTACCCAACAGAAAACAATAGATGCGGAAAAGATGGTATACCATAAAACATGAGATAAAATATTGTACACCATACCCGAAATTCGACACTTTATGTCTCCTTAAGGATTTTAGGGAATGAAACGGTATTAGAAAGGCCATACAATTTACCTCAATTTAGGATATACTCTTGAATATCGAAAGAGTTGAAATAGAATGAACGGATCATATAAACTCAAAGGCGAATATAATACAAGTCCAAACGAAGTCTAAATTGAAAACAAGAATGTGTCCATAGTACACGAATGCCCCACTCGCACTATCATTTTCTATGTTCAGTGGACCGTGCAATTGGGGTCAAAACTTTAATTTGGAATTAAAATTAGAAAGATCATATCATAGGGATCATGTGTACTAAGTTTCAAGTTGATGTAACTTTTAACTTCATCAAAAACTACCTTGACCAAAAACTTTAACCTGAACTTCGCACTATCATTTTCTATGTTCAGTGGACCATGAAATTGGGGTCAAAACTATAATTTGGCATTCAAATTAGAAAGATCATAACATGGGGAACAAGTGTACTAAGTTTCAAGTTGATTGGACTTCAACTTCTTCAAAAACTACCTTGACCAAAAACATTAACCTGAAGCGGACGGACGAACGGAGGCACAGACCAGAAAACATAATGCCCCTCTACTATCGTAGGTGGGGCATAACAACGTTCAAAGCAACGATTGCGTTGAATAAATATCTAAGTTGCCAGATGTAACAAACAATTCTATCTATGCTAAAAATTAATCTATCTAGTTGAATAATATATATCTTTGAATCTATCTAGTAGAACAATATCTTTCTTTGAATCTATCAAAGTGAACAACATATATCTTTGAATCCATCTGTGTGTAAATATTTTAATTTGAGTTTAATGATAATAAAGCTGTGAAGTTCGTATCTCTGATTTTATATCCTTGTCTAATCTATCGAAGACATTAATTTGAGATTTTAAAAGTTGGTTCATTTCTGTCATTTCTGTCATATCAGTTTTTCATAAATTGTTTTGTTACAAATTAGGCTGTTAGTTTTATCAATTGGAGTGTTCCAAATTTTTGCATATCGGGGCCTTTTATAGCGGACTATACGGTATGACAATTGACAGTATTACCACCTTTATTTGTAAAGTGGAAAATAGCCAATTTAATTGATATTTTATAATATGTCTTTTTATATTGTGATGAAACACTATTCATTTAAATAAGGGTAAATTTTGATATCTATTAAAACGTTTAAACCTGCTGCATTTGCACCTGTTCTGAGTCAGAAATATGAAGTCCAGTAGTAGTCACTTGTTGATGTGGCTCATGAGTGTTTCTCGTTTCTCCTTTTTTGTATATATTAAACCGTTGGTTTTTTGAATGGTTTTAAACTAGTCATTTTTTGGGGACCTTCATAGCTTGCTGTTCGTTGTGAGCTAAGGCTCCGCGCTGATAACCATACTTTGACCTATAATGGTTTACCTTTATAATGGTGACTGCAATTGAGAGTTGTCTAATTCGCACTCATACCAAATCTTCTTATATCTTTTTGGCCTTGCAATCAAAAGAAGGGATTAAGAAATCACGACATGAAATAATGTTATGTAAAAAAACTTACTGCAATTGTTCATTGTTCCAAAGTTATAAAAAGCATATTTCCCTTTCCTATACAGTATATAGTTTTCTTCCAATACGTCAATGGCTTCAATGCTTTTTTGAGACATTTTGTTTGTTATCTATCCCATCAAATTATTCTTAACCATAACCCCATGTGCACATCATAAAATTCTACAATAACTTCACATATCAAACCAACAAATGCCCTAAGTGTCGGACTCCACGGGATATATCAATTTGCATTGTTAAATAACATATAATTGCAACTTCCTTATTCATCAAGAATTTTAGTTATTACATGATGGAATAGCGCTCAGATAATAGATTATTCTGCTAAAAGCAAACAGCTAACAGAACTTCTATGCATCAAAATAATTCTGCTCTTAAATATTAATCAGTTCATGCCTTCCTAGCCATGGTACAAGGGATTATTGTTTTGTTAACAATTGCAATATCCAACATAGGCAAACATTCTGCATTGCCGAATCAACAAACAAAATCAATAATGACAATGTGATAAATGTTCAGTGGTCAATATTAATTTAATTTTGATACGAACGTACGTTCATACAATTTAATTATTTAGAATAATCGCAAAGAATGTAACGACTATTTCAGGTACGATGAATAGATAATATCATATTGCATTTTAAATATTACATTCGTATCAACCAGAGACACACATTTAATTCCAACATCTCTGGTGGAGGAATTTTATTGGTTGAGGGTTGATATTCGGATTGTGATCATAAAAAACATGTATAATAGTTGTTATGTATGAAATGTTTACGTAAATTACAAGACATATACACATTGTTCAGGAAGGATTTAATGGCTGTTGAATTTGAAGGTAGACAATAATGCATATACTAGGATATTTTATCATATGTATAGGTAGTTCAACGCTCAAACATGTCTTATTTTGGTTTTCAATTGTATTTGTTTAGCGTAAGATTAAATGATTATTCTGTTTCAAAATTGCTTTAGTTGTTGTTAAATTAGGCTGTATATACGGGTCTGCCATTATCAACAGAGGGTAACACGTTGGTCACAAAAAAATCAAGAACTGCCATTCATTAAGCTTATCGAAATTATCAAACAGTTGACCTAAAATGGGTTGAGCTACTATATTAAGGTAGTTTTTGGATATATAGCTCTTCAATTTCTTCGGTTCTGATATAACTCTTTTGCTTTTAAATATTCGGCCTGTTGAATGAAAAAATGGGAAATGCTTATGATGCTTAAAACTTATAAATTTTTTATTGTTTACCTCACAAGCATAAGAAAATATGAAGTTCCAATGATTTGCACATTTGGTATAATTACGATTGTCCCACAGGTCTGCTTTTTCTTACTCTAAGTTGGTTTTGAACTTTAAGTTTAACATTATTAGCGGAATTGAAGCATGTCATTTTTGTTAATTCATATTTTTACAAAAAATCAATCAATCATCAATTTATATCTGGTTCAAAATCATAATACTGGCTCTTCATTATATAAAATTGTTTTGAGCTATAATTCACTGGTATGTCTGAATTTAGACTAATTTGTTGTAAAACACGTTAGATGCCAAATAAATAGTTTTTTTTATACATCAAATTTATAGTACGGTATTTGGTTTTACACTTTCTTTAACAGCCAATTAAACAACATTAATATACTTTAGCCACATGTAAACCTGCCGACTCGGTTACAATTTTATATGTTGCAAATAACAAGAGCTGATTTTCTTAAATAAAATTTGTCAATTCGCAGAGATTGAACCATGTCCCTGTATACTTCAATTAAAATGTATAGTAAGTACATGATAGAACACATATTTCTAACGGGTGTATTTTAATAGATCAATAATATATCATAAGCATTTGGAAATAAGTTCCTTCACAACTGTAAGTGGTTATGTGTACTTTAAGCACGGTCTTTTTGTTGATATGTGTTTTTATTTTATTTTACACATTTGATAACTATAAAGGATTCACATATGCTGATAGGGTCAGTTTCTGCAAATTGTTATACAGTTACTATGAAACCATCGAATGCATTGATTTGTATAACTTTAATTATGTGCGTTCAGCACTATTTGTGATTGCATTTCCTAACCCTGGTCTACCTGCCATTAAATATCTTCTATAAACAAAGAAATGTTTTGAATAAAATAAAATTGTCAAGTAAGAACGAGCCATAAAAACCTCTAGCTCGTATTTAGTTTATTTATGTTATTTGAACACAAGGCGGCACAAGAGTTAAAGATTTATGATACTTATTAAAAAAGTAAATAATATGGTAGATTGTATGACTGCCAATGAGACATCTCTTCAAAAGAGACCAAGGACATATAAATTACCAGCTATTGTTATACCTTACATACATTTCAAACAATTCTATTGGGCAAAACTTTAACCCTATTATTCATCGGCGAATAACCTTTTTAGTTTGTTGATTTGTACCCATGAAAATGACGTCAGAGACTTAAAAACCAAAATAATACGTTCAAGCTACATGAAGCCCATTGAATGATTGATCGAAATAAGAGGAAATAAAGGTTTTGACGTGATCCAACCATCAACAAAAAGTAAGATCAAAATACTAATCGACTATAAGATAATTAAAATAAAATTCGTTACCAGCAACGTTTCCAGTGCTTTCCGTCTGATTTTTAGCCTTTTTCTCACAATTTTTCTGTTGATTAAGTCCAAATTTTTGCCATGCGTTAGGCATTTCGTCTTCCTCATCCGAAACATCTTTCCTTCTAGGGGCATCATTTTTATTTGGAATATTATAAAAGGTTTGTCCATTCTTCTTTATGATATAATCTGTCTGCATTTTAGTAAATAATTGTATAACACCTTCCGTTTGTATCATGATTCATTCCATTCAAAATGTTTTCCGCTTTTCTCGTAATGTAGTCGACAATGGTCCGATCATTATTAGCCATAAAAGTAGAATGATTTCCTTGTTCAACCAACTACATTAAAATGATCAGATCAGAGAATCCCGATAAATACTTTTAAAACATCCTCAATAGTTCATAAATAAAATATTCTGAAAAACTAGTTAATTGTTCACTCACTGCGAAATTACTTTTTTTTATCTTTGAATTTTTTTACTTAATTGAATTGTGCATTTTTTTAAAAGTTAGCTACTTTCATATTGCCCATGTTTTAAAAGATTTAACAGATCGATTTGCCTCGCCTTCTTATAATTATACAATTTGTAAGGGTTCCGCGGAATCTAGTGTCTCGCCTACTTTTGATGAAAATTACAGGCTCAACAAACATGAGGAAAAAAATCAATAAAAATATTCCTCTTGATACTATCTTTTGATTGTAAGAAGCTTCTGTCCAAGTTTGGTAAAAATCCAGAATAGTTTATGAATCTAATAAATGTTTAAAAAAAACTTTAACTGCAGACTGTATGTAATGTTAACTGGAAGAAAAACTAAGTCCATTTATAAGTAAAATACAGATACACTGGTACAAAATATTAACAACATTTCCTTCTAAATACTAGCTTTTGATCATAAACAACCTTCTGTCAAAGTTTGGTACAAATTAAAAGTAGTATAAGAAAGTTATTAATTTTTTTTTAAATTTAACCACAGAGTGAATGAGTTGTTTCCTGGCAGAAAATCTAAGTCCATCTAAAAGTAAAATACGGAAAAACGGATTTATTTTTTTTACAAAATCTACTTCTGTATATTATCTTTTAATCATAAACAAGCTTCTGTCAATGTTTGGTACAAACCCAGGTTAGTTTAAGAAAGTTATCAAAACTTTAAAAACCTTAACCACAGAGTGAATGTAATGTTTCCCCGCAGAAAAACTAAGTCATTTATAAGTAAAATATGGGGAAAAAAATGGAATTTTATTTTTACAAAATTTACTTCTGGATACTATCTTATGATCATAAACAAGCTTCTGTCCACGTTTGGAAGTAATCCAGTATAGTTTTAAAAAGTTATTAAAATTTCAAAAACTGCAACTACAGAGTGGATATTTGTGGACGGAATGTAGGATCGCTTAGTTTCGCTTTTTTGACAAAAGTCGAAGGCTCGACAAAAATGAACATAATTATCTCCATTAAATGTTACATAATCATTTAAAAAAAAGTGTTGCCTTTATTTTAACTATCTGAACATTTGATATTAAAGTCTAACACTAGTTTCCTTTGCATTAGTTGGACGTAGAACTACCGTCTACACTTGACACTCGCTATATGTATAAAGTAAAATCACAAAAATACCGAAATCTTTGGAAAAGTCAAAAGGGAAAGTCCCAAATCAAATGGCAAACTCAAAAGCTCAAACACATCAAACGAATGGATAACAACTGTCCAAATGTATCCGACTACTATGTACTACTATATGGTTAAGAAGAAGTTGATAGAGTGCGCCGGGCACATGACATTTATCAAGTGTTATTTTTATTTTGTAAAGTACTGGGTCCATACCGCTGCAAGGAGACTATCATCAGCCTATATATAATATATGATATTATCAGTTGATACACATGGCTTTCAGTTTGCAGCAAATTAGATACGGGAAAGCCCTACAGAAATCATAAAGTACAGGTTTCCCTTTTTCCTGATATCAAGTGTTGACAATAGCTCTCTGTCCAACTAATTATATCATGAGATGGAAACTTTGTTAGAAAGGCACATACAGACTTTATCAAGGTCAAACATGTTTGCTGGCGACAGTCTTCACCCTTCATGGGACAGTGGTGTAAAAGTACAAAATACGAACAAAACTATGTATAAAAAGAACTAAGGAAGGTAGAAAATGGGTGACAGTCAATTTAATCTCAGAAGTAGAAAAAGATTTATTTTTTACTATAAAAGTTTATTCAATCTATTTTTTATATGATTCATTTATTAAAATGTAAAGCATATTTATCATTGATGATGTAAACACAACAAATAATTATCACGTGGTATCCAAGAACAACCATTGTACATGATAAGATTGTAAACTTCAACATAAGTATAATCATTTAAAACTGGTAATTGAACCAGCATTTAAAATTAATTTTAAAAAAAATGATTTTTCTCAGAGTTGGTTATTTTTGTTACATTTGTATTTTCCTTTTCCCACTGCTATATTCACAAATAGGATGAGCATTTAGAACAAAAGATCTTCCCTTATATAGTGACTTTTTCATAAATATTTAAAGATAGGTAAAAAAAATGTTTTTATAATTTTATAATTCCGTATATTAACTAATTGCATTTATCAAAAAGTATTATTCTTCGAAAAAAAGTTTCATATTTGAACATGTACAATGAAGATAGTAAGTAATTTTCTTTTTAGTTGCCATAAACGCAAAAAAGTATTTATGAACAAAAACTCAAACATATATCTATTGGAAACAGCCCCCCCCCCCCCCCCCCCCCGAGTAGAGTGCAACAAAGTTTATTATTCTTTTAATACACTTTCACTTTGCCAGCACATGTTCAATAAGACCGATGCAGCATACATGTCTTACAAACATATCTACAAGGAAAAATAATGAAATTGAATTTGTTAATATCATTAAACAATATTTACATAATTTTCTTTCAGGTTCTGCCGAAAAACGTATTTACGTTTACAATAATTTTAGAACTTAGTACAAGACGTATTAACAGAGGTGGGGAGCGAAAAACTTTACTGCATTATTACTGATCGTCGAATGGCCAAACCATGATAATGAATTTTCATTGTAAACTTTAACAGCGAATGACCAGTTCGTTCTATCATTTTAACACCCTTAACTACTCTTGGGAGATTGACTTATTGTTATGCTAAATAAATTAATGATTGTTGTAAACATAAACACATGTTCCATATATATATATATATATATATATAACAAAAAACCCATTTGCTATTGAAAGTTAATAAATACATTTTAGCTTCAACTTTCTAGGTTATTATACATCCTCTGCTGCATATAAAAAACAAAAAACGCTCCGTACGCATGCAATTTATGTTTTGCTTTCATTTTTCAATTGCGTTCTTTGAAATCCTCTTTGTATTCAGTACATAATGTAGTGTTTATATGTTACATGGTTTAACTCTGTTAAGATATTAATTGTTAATTCAGTGTCAAAAAACAGAAGTTTCTTCGTAATATGAGTTCCAAATGAAAAAAAAATAATCCTGGAATACTAAGTCCACAATGTTTATAAATAAATATAAGTAACAGTATATGTTCCAAACGGAATAAAGGGTATAGTATATTTTTTCAACAGAAACTTTTTTTATTGGTTTATTACATAGTTGCCAGCACACTTCTGTTAGGCGAATTAAAATAAAGCTGATAAAAAAAAGATAAATTACGTTCAAATATGTAATGGGATGGGTTCTATGCATTCATAAATATATATATATCCTATTAGACATCATTGGAACGAGATCTATGAACAGTTTCAATCAATAGATAAACGTTATGTTATGTTGCCATGCTTGTCATGGTTTGTGTAAAATGTTCGGTTTCTGTGCAACAAAACTTTAAATATCCAATAATAAATAAAGAATTATTTATTTTTATATTCTAAACACTATCTTAAATAAATTAATCATTAAAATTCTTCTTTAATTAATATTAACCAAGTGTAGTTTCACTTCAGAGACTATATAATTACTAATTAATATTAATATGGTAAAAATGTCCTTTTATTTATTTGTCATTGAAATATAGAAAAAAAAAAGGTTTACGCTGTTTATTCAAATATTCAGTTAAATAATAAATTATGCGCTATGATTATACACAAACAACTTTTTTTTATTGCTTTTAAAAATGTGATTTCTATTATATCATATAGATATAGGAAGATGTGGTATGAGTGCTAACGAGACAACTCTCCATCCAAGTAACAATTTATAAAAGTAAGCCATTATAGGTTAAGGTACGTATATAAATCTGATTCATCCCAACAATGATAGATTTTCTAACTTGTGTTAGCAAATTTTTGTGCTTCCCTCAAAGGGATTCAAACCCCTGCATAATGTTAGCACCGCCTGCAATGTGTCCAGTAAATGAATATATCCAAATGCTACATTACATTCGGATCGTAGTAAATCATTGCGTTTGTTTGAACAAAGGCTTCAACGTTGGACCTTTAATCAGAATGACTGTTTTCTCAAGGTCCTCTGGGAAACGCATTGATAAAAGTTTTTGCAAACTTGTTTCTGAAACCAATATTTCAATTTTTATTTGACATTGTAGTACTTTATTGTTGTAATTTTCTCTTAAGAAATACTCAGTCTTTTTTAATAAAAAAAAGAAAAAAAAGAAAGAAGGTCACGTTGTCTCTTTGACACATTCCCCATTTCCATTCTCAATCTTATTTTGAATTTGAACGATCTCGAAAATATATAGCATTGGCTTTCTAAAGTTTAGATTACAAGCGCAACTGATGAAGGTTATTCCATAAACGTACGCGTCGTGTGCATATTGGAATCAGTATTTAACGGCGGTTGTATTGTCTCAATACGCTATTTGAAGTAAACTTGCTATGACCTGACTTATTTGGTGTTCAGATTTTCTAAATTGGGTTCAGAACAAATTAAAACCGACGGAAACTAATCAACTATAAGAGGAAAACAACGGAACAGGACATTTTAAGAAAAATGTTGAGTTGAACCTGGAATTCATGTCTATCCAAACCTCCTGCTTATATGTCAATCTAAACAATATGAAATAAGTTGATGTGGTATGATTGCCAATTTGACATCACAGAAATATAATGAAGTTGAACATAACATTTCAGCTTTGACATTGATGACCATATATTTGCGACGGGAATTACCAATTCAATTCTAGTAAATAAGCTTACAACAAATTTAAAAAAAAACCAACAGGGCAAGCAAAGAAATGACTGAAACAATATGTTCTGCCATTTGACAGTAAAACGAACGCTCAAGACGGGTGTCCTTTTGGTTATTAGGGGTGTTAATACTCGATCTTCAACATCCATCCGGAGTAGAAAATTTATATCATAAGTCTCGTGTATAACAGTCACGTTGAGTATCACACCAACAGCACAGTATATAAACTTTTCAACAGTTCTCTTATTTCATTAGTGTTTAAAACATCTTATATAATTGTCGATCGAGACAAACAGAGTCCTTGTTATAAACAGATTTCTGTACAATTATGTAAAAAGTAAAACCACAAAAATACTGAACTCCGAGGAAAATTCAAAACAGAAAGTCCCTTATGAAATGGCAACATCAAAAGCTCGAACACATCAAACGAATGGATAACAACTGTCATATTCCTGAATTGGAACAGGCATTTTCTTATGCAGAAAAGGGTAGATTTAACCTGGTTTAATAGCTAGCTAAACCTCTCACTTGTATGACAGTCGCATCAACTTCGATTATAATGACTACAATGTACGATGCGTAAACAAAACTAACAGACATAATAGGTAAACAAAGTTAAAAAAAAAAAAACCCGCTGTCAACATTTCGTTATAATCTTAAACTCTAAAAAGAAAGAAAAAACCTACAAATATGAAGCACAAAATGGCATATAGACCAAGCATTTTAGCCAAAAAGTAAAGATAAGAATACACAAAGGAGTAGGTTCAGTAAGACCCCTTTTTGGCCCCAAAATATAGCAGTTTTACATAATTGTTAAAATGTAAACCTTTAGTTATTTATTGGACAGTAGAATGCTTCTGCTACATAAATATGGGCTGTTTTTGACAATACAATGCACATATATCCGGTGCTAGCACCATTAAGTCATGCTAAATTATTGAAATCCTCATAATTATAGCATTTTCGTTAAATTTTAGACGGTTTTCGTGTAAAACGAAAGTGGCCGCATTCGTGTTCATCCTAAATATTGAAATGTAAGTTGTCTTTTATGATAATACATAACATATATAAAGGTTGAGGATGAACACGGATGCGTCCACTTTCATTTTTACCATAAACCATCTGAAAAGTGACAATTTTCGGCATATTAGGTAGATTTTTCATATTTGAGCTTGAATCGGATCGTTTTTAATGATTAAATCTGTTAAAATCTTTCACATAAACTAATTAATTCAAATAAAATAGACACTTAAGTGTTTAAAAAGTGGTCAAAATCTTTCGTCAGATGAACCTGAATTTGAGGACAAAATCGGTCCTTACCGGACCTACTCCTTTACCATTGTACAAAACCGCAATGACTTGCTTTCTTTTTTTTTTTAATTTTATTTATGTATGCTAAATCCACCCATAAACGTTTGAAAGGTTTTAAGCATTGGGACCGAATGGCCAGATCAACATGGCTCTAAAGAAGAATCGCTCGTTTAACGTCAGAATGTAAACGTCACACAGGTAGTGTCATTTACTTCGAATATTATTTTCTATATAAGATAAGTATACAATATTTTGACTATTTTTCAAATTGCAAGCCTTGAACTATTTTACCGGTCAATAGTTTCAAACTATTTGACCACGATGAAACTATTTGACTGCAAGCGGCATTATATTTCGTGGAATTTCAAATGCAGATAGTTTTACCTATTGTATCTAGAGCTAACGTCAGTGCAGGACGTTGCCGTAGCATTTCAGAATATTTATGAAGTAAAAATTAAACAGTATGGTTGGGTTTCTGCTTTTTGTATTACGATAATTAATGTATTCCCTCCTTTTATTTTCTGTTGTCTTTTTCGATATAATAAAACACTTACTAACGGGATATTCATGGAATAGTAGATTTATTGTCCCCTCGTATACAACTATTGTCCTCGGCTACCCCTCAGGTCAATAGGCGCACCTCGGGGACAATAAACTTGCTATTCCACTAATACATAGTCAATAAGTATACAACGTAAAATAATTTTGTCGTTCAAGTATGTATATAATATAGTCTAGTGTTCTTTCAATAGGCATATCCTCTGCAGAATTAAAAAAAAAAGGTTTACATTTCCTTCTTATCGCTTGTCTATAGGTGAATTTTGGATATTTTTTTTTGAAAGAGAGCCACGCCATTATGTATAAAAGAAACACAAAATGATGTCATATAGGCAAAGCATTAGCAAGTATGAAAGACCATAACACATTTTTTTAATAAGTACAGAGCTACCTTATATGTATCAAAGAAACCAAAAAATTCATAGTGACAAAGCGAATATGAAAGATAATGCAAACAACACAATGACGGGATGCATAAGTATAAATCCTCGTCAAATGTGTATCACCAAGAATAGACCAGACAGTAGAAGTAATATTAATAAAGACAAATAAAAGAACACTATAAAAGAGGAGAGGATTATAAGATGATAAACAACGTCAGTACGCAGAATCTATAAAAGAACGTAGTACCTATCATAAACGGACTGTATTGGCTTACGTACTGTAAGCAGCAGCGATATTTTTAAATTGTGCATTTTTTCATTGAAATAGTGTCCAATTAGCAAGACTTCTTTACATCGGAATCGACTGGCCGCTCAAAAAAGGCATTTAAAATCTGCATATTTTAATATTCAGGTTTTTTAAGTCGTTTTGATAAAAGTTTATAAATTAGGCACTGTGATTTCCTATTTGTTATATATATAATAATAGAATACCATAAATTTTATGTGTAAATAATATGTACTGAAAATCTGATCGGTATTCAGTCCTCTACAAGTTATGTAGCAATACTGCATAAATATTTATGTGTATGGTTGTTTGTCTTTTTCTTTTGTATCCATAATATTGTAAATTTATTAGGAATTTGAATGTCCCTTTGACATCTTTATTCTCTTTTTTGCTGTAATAAGTATTAGCAATTACAATTTTGATACGATTTTTATGCGATATTTACTATTAATATATGAATAAATAAATGTGTGGTATTTTTATATTTCATCTTAGTAAATTAATGTAAATGATTTTTTCATTAAACAATTAAATCAGTCGTTTATATTATTTTTTTTCGAAAACTGAAACTAATTTCGAAAGTTTTTGTATTTTTTGTATTGTTGTGTGTGTATCCATTTTCGATACTAGATTAGATGGTCAATTGAAAATATGTTCAATATACATCAATACCGTTGATTTTTCTGCAGTGAATATATCAAAAACATGTAATTCTAAAAGAATCATAATACAATAAATATAATCATTCAAATCGGATATCTGAATTTTCCAATATCTATTATTATGGTCAAAAGTGCTGTTTGAAAGTGTGGACACAGATCAGTGTGGATAGTATTTCTGGATGTATGACAGTTTTCTGACAAAATAGATCTCTATGTTTTTCGTACTCATAGGGCTCTATGACAGTGACAGCCAATATATAACAACAAATACCAATAAGCAGTGTTTTAGCATTTTTCAATGTTCAAGACTGTCAACCATGAAGAGACACTAATTTAAATCAGTGCCGACCGTTCTATTTATTTAGCTATACATTGTTAGATATCTTATCTACGTCTTTTTTAAGCTATTATAACATAACAGATTACCACTTGAAAATATACTTTTTTAATAATGAAAACCTCTCAGCAAATCTTTTCTTCGTCTAACTGCTTGTATCCCTGAAAGTATTAAACACATTTAATTAAAAGATTAATTTGCAAAATGTAACGAAAAGAAAATGCAAAATGTCTCGAGTTATTGTTGTTGTCTTTTCCTTCCACTACGATTATTTGTTTATATTAAGTTTGAATGTCTGCACAATAATTGCATTTCAAAGTTTTAAATCCGAATTCTGCTATGTTCTACAGAGATGTATTCGTCCGTTAAAATATAACTAGCCAAAATAAATTCAAAGTTTTATATTTACTACGCTTTTTTCTAGATATAGTATTTACATTTTCACCTGCATTTATTTATATTTTCAACATAATCATTATTTAAGTCATTAACAATGCCCCCATTCTCCATCAATGTTGTTTATATATATCTACATCTAATCCTTCAGAGGATGAAAACATACTTTTACTTACACCTCAGAAAGACCCTTAAACTCTCTGATTTGTTAAAAGCAAACAAAAGGCGATAATTCTTTAGACAATGTATCACATCCATGATCACTTTTTGTTTCTTTAAATTCATGTACATTTTACTCTTACTTTAACAAGGACTTCAGAATCCCCCATCTTAAATCAATATCAATAACTATGAAGTATAATTTAACTAAGGAAATAAATTAATAGCGTGTATGGTTCAATTCAATAGTACATCAATAAATGTTTACGATTGTGACTACTGGAGTGTGAAAAACCTCGTTTCACAGTATTGCTGTAAGGAGGATAAATGATTACCAATATGATATATAATTTTGACGCATGAGCAATTCAAAATCTTAGGAGCCTCTTGTTTCTACTATGTTCACAACTCAACAAATTGAATGAATGAATAATTGTGATGATTCGTCAAAAAAGGCAACAGTAGTATACCGTTGTTCGAGGGTCAAAAATTGATTGAGAGAAAAAAAATCCGGATTACAAACTTGTCATCACTTGACTGCTTCCTTAAAAATACTTTCCATCTTCCTAAACGAACAGAAAGAAATGGATCTGATGTGGTTAACCACTTTTGTATACTTATGAAATAACTCACGGTTTCTCACAAATGTAAAAGTAGCCTCCATGAGTTGAATGTGAGTTTTCACATCTGGCATCATACCAAAATGTCTGAGTACCGTTCAAACTTGCTTGCACACAATTTTGGGAGGTATCTCCATCTGGCTGACCTGGTCCCCAACTACTGTATGATCCTAGCGAAGAACCAGTTTCTATCCAACGCCATTGTCCTTCAATAGGGGCGTCTTTTAACCCAATCCAAAAGTGAGTAAAGCGGAAACCTAAAGAATATTTCAACCACTGCATGATTGTATTTCTTCGACATATTACTTATTAGAGATATTATTTACTATACATTTTATAAAAGGAACAATTTTGCCTTTTCCTTTGGGTTATCATATGATATTTATTTTTTAGACACTTTACTCATTGCAGAAATTAATTAAGTTACATTTTATAGAAAAGAACATATTCTTTCTTTCTATTGGGTAATTATACAACATGCACAATGGCAGATGGCATAAAATTCAAAAAGACGAAAGAACCTGCATTATATGTTACTCAAATGAAATAGGTGATGAGTACCATTATATTTTAGTTTGTAACTTTTTTAGTTCAGAAAGAAAGAAATTGCTACCGAAATATTGTCAAAAAAATGCAAACACTGCAAAATTTAATCAGTTATTCTCATCAACTGATATTATTGTATTACAAAAACTAGCAAGATTCATTAAACATGTATTATCAATTGTCGTCCCTCCTGGTTAGTTAAATTGTGTTTAATATACACAATTAAATGAACTGTCTTTTCCATATTTGTTTACGCATGCACTATTATTGTATTATAATTGTATACTAATTTCTCTGTAACTATGTATGTTTATGAGAATAAAATATTCGTATTCGTATATTTTCCACAGTTTATTAATGATTGCAGCTGGGACTAATTAATTAACAATATATCATTTTCCAGATTACAGATATTAACTAAATTTTGGTTGACTTTCAAACAAAGAATATTTTTTTCTTTTCAATCGGATAATCATATTAAAATCGAAAACTTCTAATTACTCTTCTCTCTGGTTTAATATATGTTTACGTGTTTCATTGTACATACATGTAGTACATCTTTTCTTTTTATTTCATAGATGCATCGAGGAAAATAGCAGTTTTAACAGAATGGGCAAAGGGAAGCTACTCTAAATTTAAATAACATTAATGATAGAAAAAGAAAATCGGCGAGACACGTTGCCAATAAATTTTCTCAATATTTTCATAAAAACAGGATGTCTAATGACCAAAAATGCAAGTTACTACAATTTGCGTGTACATGCACTCCGTCGTCGGATAACTTTTTTTTTTAAATATTTGCGTCACTGAGACACCGTTAGGCTTACTTGAACTAAACTTAGCTTAAATCATATTGAAATCTGTTCACACAATGTTACAAATCAAATGTTTCTTTAAAACAAATTAAATAAACAACACTTTCTTTGTTAATTACAATTATCTTACTCAAAATGAGTAAATGTTAACTGATAAACCTAGAAGTTATACACATTTCAATTTTTTGAAAAATGCTTATTTATGAAAATAGATTCAGCTATCATATAAACAATCATAAATTTTGATTTTGCATTTGATAAGGGACTTTCCGTTTGAATTTTCCTCGGAGTTAAATGAAACTGAATGATCAATAACAGTTGTTTTCTTACTTTGAAAAACGTTGAGATATTTTGATACGAAGTTCATTTTATCTTCACTGTCAATCGTTACCAGATAGGCTCCTTTTTTCTCGCATGCTGCCTGAAATAAAATGACAGGAACGATTAATAATATTAAAACATTTACGTCGTAAATATTTATAAATAATATCAGAGAAAACTATATATTTGCATAGTACATTTGTGCATTCCCAATGGCATATATAGTATGTACTAAATAAGCATGCCTCTCAATTTTACTTAATACACAAAATTAAGATTAATGACCAAAAAAAATATTCATGGACTTAAGTCGCAGCTTTAAAATTAAAAAGTGGGCCCATACATGTATCGATTTGTTTATTTCAAATTTTGTGCATTATCATTAAACACTTTTTTTTTATTTGATTGTATGATATAAGGCATTTTTCACACGTAATTTGCAATAGCATAGTTGAAGTTCAAGTAAAAAAATTAACCCAAGACGAATGCATGGGGTTGAGAAATATGGTCATCTTTGCACTACTGCCATTTTCAAGTGTAACCCTTATAATTTTTAGCAGCCGTTCAGGATTTATATTTAATACACATTAATATCCCGTCAGAATGAGGACTTTCAATCTAATTTTCCGTAACAGGTTTATTCACTCTCTCTTTACTTAAGACCACCAAACTCAATGCTACAGATTCGCAATTGTTAATTCCTTTAGTTGTCTAGAAACACAAGGAACCGTATTAAAAAATTGGGTTTAATTACTTTACAATATTTGTTATACAAAACATATTTGTTATACATCTTAATTGATATATACCTCTGCTTCGTTCCAGTATAGTTGTTTGTTACTGAAATAAATACATTTCCCTTTGTATGAGGTCCATCCAAGATCACAGGCAGTTGATAGTAGTATGGAAGCTGAAATAAAATATGTTAAAAGTCTTCTAAAAAACCGTACTTGTTATTAATATATAAATATAAGAAGATGTGGTATAAGTGTAAAAGAGACAACTTTCCATCCAAGTCATAACGTGAAAAAGTAATATGTTTGTTTACTTTGGGTTTTTATTTCTAGAGTACGAAAGGAGTTTTCTAAAGAATTAGTTGTTTTCCGAAGCTCAAAAATATGAGTATGCATGCAAAAATATCAGACCTTGAAAGTGCGATAAAACCAATGTATCAGAAATGTCACTTAAAGGGGTTGTAAAACTTTTCACAATTAGTTTTCTGTTAAAAATTACTATAACTGTACAAAATAAAACATATACTCGTTTGTGAGAAACATCGTACCTGACAACAGGGTTAGGACTTGTAGCATGGACGCCATTTTGACACTTGTGAAAATAACAGCTAGTACATTTGATCTATATTCTTATCTTCATATAGTATTACATGCATCTAGTAACCTCAAGATACCAATGTCGTTGGTCCGTCGAAGGATCTATAAATTCACATATTAAAATGTGACATACGTAGTTTTAGTGTTCCAAAATTAAACTTTTGTCACTCGTTCTTCACGTGAAACGTACATTTATACATATACACTGAATGTACTTTAACATTTCAGAAAAGAGAGAATATATATACTATATTAACCCGAATGAACGGATTATTAATACATGTAGTACGCATTTATGGAAATAGTTTTATTTTGTACATGTACCACTTAGAAATACTTTGACTACAGATTATTTTTTTTCTAAGTTACACAACTCTTAATTGTATACCGTATACCTACTTCCACATTAGGAACCCTTGGTGCGATACCTTATCAAGGAAGTCATCATACGATTCGCACATGTTCTCTATGGACAGGTGCTGTTCAGATGTTGCAGCAGACAAATGAAAATTTCATAATTGGAAAACTTAAATCATTAATTTTTCATAAAGTTAAGGTTTCTACCGCGACCTTCATTGCCAATTTCTATATGTTAAAAGTGAAAACGGGATGAACAAATGCATAGATAGAAAAAGACAGAAAACACAATTATCAAAATTAAAAGAAACAAGAAACGATGCAGACAATAAAAGATTTACCAACACAAATGTAATTTTTGCTAGACACACCCATCATTCGGTGATAAGTCGAATTCAATTATGTTGCATTCGATGAAAAGAAAACTGTTTTGCATCTATGATAAGTGTAAATATGAAGCCCAGGTTATTTCAATATCAAGGTGATAGACGCCATCAACAGTCTCAAAACTTCAAAGTGTAAGTGAGAAGACATCTAGATGATAGACGATTAAATTTAAGGATGATACAAGCTTCATTTTAGCTATTTTCAAAAGACCCTGCTTACCCTTCCAGAGCACCTGACTTCACCCCCAGTTTTGGTGGGGTTCGTGTTGCTAAGTCCTCTATGTTGTGTCTTGTGTACTTTTATTTGTCTGTTTGTCTTTTTATTTTTAGCCATGGCGTTGTCAGTCTATTTTCAATCTATGAGTTTGACTTTCCCTCTGGCATCTTTCATCCCTGTTTTATAAGGTCTGCTTCATAGAAAAACATTCAACCGGTTGATAAGTCGAAGATCTAAGGTGGTTCACTTGTGACACAAATACTCCATTACGGTCAATAAACTCGTGACGGAGTACAAAATTATAAACAGCAACCCTATGTCAAAAAAGGATGACAAGAAATTATCTTTATAAAAACACGTCCTTCTAACGTAATAAAAATATCAGTTGAATTAAAACACCAAGTATTTTCAATCTTACAGTTACATATAACTTTTTGTTTGAATCATAGTGGGTTGTGTGCCTTACGATTTTAATAAGTGCCTTGGTCATATCTTGTTTTTATGAGAAAAAAACACAAACGCATGTCTTTAAGTTTTAAATATTGAATACACATGTTTGTGTTATAATATTGCTTCTGTGTTGTCATGAATTTGCATTGGTAAGGTCTTATTTATAAATAAATTGTTTACAAAACTCAGGTGCTACCAAAGGGTAAACATTGTTTTTATCTTCCCCACTAGTGGCGCTCGTAAGGTTTCTCATGGTATGTAAAACAGTTGATGACGAGTCTCTTATATATATATATAAATTAAATCACAAAAATTCTGAACTCTGAGGAAAATTCAGAGCGGAAAGTCCCTGATCAAAAGACACAATCAAAAACTCAAACACATTAAATCATAGAAAATACAGCAGTCAACATTGTGTTACGATTTTACTCACTAAAACAAAACTCATCATAGATACCAGGATTGACATTTGGTATTTTCGCCAGACTCGCGTTTCGTCTGCAAAAGACTTATCAGTGGAAGATCAAATCAGAAGAAGTTAAAATGGCAAAATAAAGTACAAACTTGAAGTTGAAGAGCATATAATTGTCAATTATATAACTAGCCAACGTAGTCCAAGTCGGGATTTATAGCTTCAGTTGGAGGATTGATCAGTGTAATAATCTACGAAATTTTTCGATGAATTCCGTTTTAACAGCTACATGAACACAATGTTGTACAGGTCAAGCCAGCTTTGTAACACTTACATCTACCAGAACAAGTTTTTGTGTAACTCCTTGCAAGAGGCAGCAATTGCTGTCCAATGAGGACTCCACATTCCATCTGCGTTCTCCTTAACCCATCCCCAATCACTAGGACTAGGTAGATGTTGATCATGTGTGACTGCCTGCCATACATGGCCACTTTGGAATGTAGCTCGTTTGGTATGCTCAAGCAGTGCAGCTTTAGTGGGTTGAATGGTGTCATACTGTCTTTGTTTGCGTGCAAACAGTTCAAGTCTGGATTCGTTGATGTGAAATGTTGTTGTAGTTCTGTCGTACATAACCACAGCAAATGATTCTATCAACTCCATATCAGCGTAACTGACCAATACAGGTTTCTTACTTAATCGCCCTAAAACCTCGATAACATCATTAAATATTTCCCATGCCGATTTTTTCCCCTTTCCATGAAAAGCGGAGACCGTGTCACATCCAGTAAAAGCATGAATAAATGGCAAAGCTTCTGATTTAGGAACAAGAGCATGATTAATTTCGTTAACCGGAAGCCATCTCAGGTCTTTTCCCTTTCCAAAGGCAACCCACCTTTTTTCTATTTAAAGTGTTTTGAAGAGACACCGCCAAAACCACTACATCAGAGTCTGTCTGAGCTGATTATTAGTGAAGACTAACACCCTTTTTCAGCTGCACTTTTGATATGAACAAATAGGCTTGTGTGCTTTTTCGTGATTACAAGAACTGAGATCATTATGGTCAGCATTCGAATTTGTCATAACAATATCGCCTATTGTCGCAAAATTAATTTTGTCAGATTGAATCGTACAAATTTTGTCAGCAAGGAAATAAAACAATTCCGTTTTGTTTTCGTCCACTCGAAGGGAGCTTTACCAAGATTTCGGAGTCTTACTGGTGCCGAAAACTTTCCTCCTTGATCCAGCACCCCTCGGTTCACGTGTTTGTGCCTTTAGACTGTTTGCTATATAAATATCATAAATAACATCTACTCTTGCATGTTTTAAAAAAAGGTGGATAATGTTCGACAAAATCACATCTTTTGCGTATTCATCAAAAGTGTATGTTCCACACGGTGGTCTTGAATTGACAATAGCCGCACCAAAAACAACTACCATGTCTGTCTGATGTTCTTCTCTTGGTAAATCTCCCTTAGCTTCTATGATTTCCATAAGGTGTGACTTGACGCCAATATTGATTTTCCCACTTTGAGATAAAGATGGAGGAAATTTCTGATTCTTGTGTCTGAAAAACTCTTCCAAGTCGCATTGTCTGCTTTGACAGGATATGAAAAGCCTTGAAAACAAACTGCAATTTTCTCAGGGGAGGTCAAGCTTGCTTTTTGTTTCACATGAACTTGTCTTTGGTTGGCGACTGAACAACAGAAACTTATTTTTCTTGATAGGCTCATAGATGCTTGCCGTGTTCTGCATTCTGTTTCTAAAGTCAGCATACTGATTGCATCCAATTTGTTTAATTTGTGACAGTTTTCCTGTGCCTGCATGTACAATATCTTTACGGTCTATCTTGTAAATATTTTCAGAATCCTCAAGAAATGGATTTCCATAATTATTCATGACAGTCTTAAGACTTCTCACTTTGTCAATGAAATCTTTTTGCATAGACATAGAATTGTCATGACGTCTATCATCTGCGTCCTTTAAATGGTGTCTCACGATCAGCTGAATGTCTTTGTTTTACTGTAACCTTTTGGCTGTTTGTGTGATAATTAAACATTAAAAGTTGGGCCAGAGTCAGACTTTGTAGAAACGTTGTATAACTGCGATTTGATAACAGGTTCATGTTCTATCATTTTCACCAACTTTAACAAAGCAGGGGTATGCTATCATCGATATGATGAGATACCAAGGATCCAGAAAATGTTGTCTTCTTTGTAGCTAATTGGCAGCGAATCATTTCGGCCGTCTTTGCCATATGCATGGTGTCATTATAACCACAAGCAAAAGCTATAGCTGGTCCTATATCTTTTTCAATCATCAAAAGTACATCTCTGCCCTATGTGTGTGCTTCTAATGCTGGTATCTTTTGCAATAGCTTGTCCTTCAGTCGAGTAGAATTTTCCTGTGCAGAAGAAGAACCAAGCTGTATATAACAGAGAGAGATCAAAGAAGAGACAAGCAGAGATCGAAAGCAGTTGCACACAAGAGGAAACTATAATGAAAGAAACTGCATTAGCTGAGCTGGTCACATACATTTTTGAAACTCAAAGAAACTCTGAAGAGTCGGTTGTGTTTCGATTAGCAGACCTGGCAAACATGTACGAGGAAAGATTGGCACACTGCGAGACAAGACGGATGATACTTCATCTCTTGTGCTATAACATCACCACTACTCAGCTTTGCCAACAGTTGTTTATCCTGAAGAGCTGTTGCACAATCCACTAGTCGTTGGTTTAGTTTCATTGTCATTGCCTCTCTTAAGAGAGCACCTGAGATCACCCCTAGTTTTTGGTGGGGTTCGTGTTGTTTATTCTTTAGTTTTCTATGTTGTGTCATGTGTACTGTTGTTTTTCTGTTTGTCTTTTTCATTTTAACCATGGCGTTGTCAGTTTGTTTTGGATTTGTGAGTTTGACTGTCCCTTTGGTATCTTTCGTCCCTCTTTTAAGACAGATAACGGTGACTCTTTATCAAAAATGAAACATTTATGCACATTTTCAACTGGATTTTGTTGTTGATCTTTAGAACGAGGAGTACACCTAAAAAGTTAAGTAGACGTACAATCACTAGAACTTCCAGATGGTATCGGTGACATATTGCGTTTCTGTGCACTCTCAATTTAGTATTATTGAACTTTATCCTACACAAGTTAGGGTACTTGGCATTTCTTTTTTTATTGTGCTTCCCATACCCTCTCCGTGGTTTAATCGCCGAATACCAAGAGGGATATGGAGGGTATTTAACTCATGAAAAAGAGGAATATTTTTGTCTTACATTGTATATCCTTCGTCTGACAATTTCAGTATGTCTGTTGTGACCTCCTGACACAAACAACATTTTTTCCAATTAGTTTCCCAACTATCTGCTGAAGAAGCTGATAGGGAATTATGTTCGCCATTTCAAAAACTAAGTAACTATTATAAACAAAAGTAATCAACAATGAACTTATAAAACAATAAAGCAAATATTATCTGAGCAATAAATAAATTAAACAGCAAACTATAACCGAGTGAAACTAATCAACTATAAGAGAAGTGCACAAAGGGTGTGTGTCTGTAACATGAATAAATTTACGCAACATAGAGTACGTCACAGGTAAAATTCTAGAAATTGTATAATATTCAAGATTACTTTTCTAATTATGTTATTTAATGTATTAACAACATTATCATTATAGAATTGTGTTAGTAATAGGGATAAAATTCCTCTAAATCAATATCCGATCAAAATTGCAAATAAAACTTCGTAACTAAAAATATGAACGGTGGATAGACAAGTACCGAGACAAGTCTTACAGCAATGAGAACACACACTCTCAAAAAGGTTAACTAGAATAAAATTGCGCCCTCTATTGACCCATAACCTATCTAACCTAATGTAGCAATCGAAGATTAGTCGAAGATTTGTGGAATATAACGACTGACATTATTCGCGTTATAAAGCAGTCATATTTGGGATATTCATAAAACCAGGAGTGGGTTATCGACCGATATTTGACCAAAAGTGATACTTTGTCTTATATAACAATGATTTACTCCATTTTGTAACATTTTGGATACAATACAAGCAAAACGGACCTTACATATGAAGTCTTTTTCTTGTGAAGACGTCATTTCGAAAATCCAAGATGGCCGCCATGATCGGATAATTTAATTTCGTGGCTACCCCCCTAATATGATTACATACACCTAATGGCATGTTCTTACAAAGTTTCATGCTTGTATCACCATTTGCATGATTTGTGTGGTAAGCTGCTTAACTAACAGTAAGTCCATTGCAGCGTGCTTAGAGAGTCCCCCGTTCTATGCTCTTTACATAACACTTGTGACATGTCTTAAAAATCGTCAGCAGCCTGCTGTAGGAACAAACAGTTTGTCCATATCCAGACAAATACCATCTTTTTCATTGGAAGTCTATATTTTTCTTTTTTGTGTTTCTTTTTCAAGTCTATTATCATTGGCTTTACTGTTTTCTAATTTTATCGTCCCTAATATAGTTGGATCCAAAAAAAGCGCTGCAGAAGCACACAATTTGTCGATAATTGTTATTTTCCTTTCATCAACGTTATTACACATTACAAAACCAACTTAGTGGATGGATGTCGTTGTCCTGAATATACAGGAAATATTTTCAATAGAAAGTCGAGCAAACTATAATTAATCAGTCAATTTAAGAATTAAAAAGGAAGTGATTTGCAATCCGCAAGGGCGGAGAAGTGACGATGTCATCATCAGTATCTGTTTACACATCAGGGTTATTTTAAACCTTTAGATATTTCGAAATAAACAATTGCTAAGGTTCACTATATACAAATTGAACGTTGAATATCTCATTTATATATTAAAGGTGCTGATAAGAACATGCGAATTCTGACATGAAAAATAATGATCATAAAACAAAAATTGCAAATGGAATAATTTTGTGTGTTGAATAGGGGCGAAAAGTTTTATCCCGCACAGGTACCTCAGATTGGTTGCGTTAAAGATGCCTCAATGTCGGAAGAGAATGGAACACACGAGGCATCAAAAACCCATTATAATTCTGACCGGATGGAGGTGCGTATTAAATACAATTTTATACATCTAGTACAGTTAAACGGATGCTCTTCTTGAGCATGGTTAAATGTCGGATTGAGTAGTCCGGTGATCATATGTCTATACTCAAGTCAACTAATTGAGTTCATATGAGCAGAAATACCATTAAACAACGTTTCACACCCTCGGCACGACCTTGCCATGTACCAAATCAGCAAAACCTTGTCCTTTACCGAGTCAGGAAAATGACCTTTGTTATATTATAGTTCGTTTCTGTGTGTGTTACATTTTAATGTTGTGTTTCCCTCAGTTTTAGTTTGTAACCGGGATTTGGTTTTTGTTCTCAATCGATTTATGAATTTCGAACAGTGGTATACTACTGTTGCCTTTGTATAGCTGATGTTGTACGTTTGTATATAATAGTAGTTCTTCATTTGTACATTATGTACCGTTGATTTATAATTTAAAATGTAACTATAATAACGTGTATCCCATATTTTATTGATTTCTAGCTCAAATTGATTATCCAATAATGGATGCAGAAGGCTCCGCCCTGAAATACACAAAAAAACAAATTATACTATTGTACGTTAATGGAACTGTGTTTTCTCGGTAAAATCGTGGTATCTTATAGTTGTTGAGGTAAAAAGTAGTCATAATTATGCTAAATTGTAACAGCTTGAATCCTAATAAATACTATCGGTTACCTTTACTTAAATCGATGCTATCATCAAATGCAATAATTTTTCCACAAAACCAATATAAACCTATTGACTGCATATTCCGATTTTGTCAGGTTTTTTTTTACCTCGACCGTACCGTGTCGATTACTTGACGAAGGTTAATTCAACTATCGGGACTTTTTTAAGTACAGTCACCATCGGTGGCATCGACCGAGCGATACGGATTTAAATTGGTGCATCAAATGCGCAGTTCAAAATTATTGCAATAGTATTTTTTTATATATATTTTTACTATAAAGGATGTATTGATATATAAATATACATACGACTTTTCACATATATAGTTATATCCATGATGTCTGTGCCCAACGTTGTGTCCACAGCTTAGGTCTTGCCAGAATAATTCTGTCCCATTAAAATATGTACTCAAACAACTTTGGCCCAATCCACCTTGTGGGTAGCCAACTCCCCAAATTGAAAATCCGGTCATCGATACACCTGTCTCGACCCAACGCCATTGTCCTTCAATGACGTAATCAGTGCCACCTAACCAGAAATGTGGTGCTCCCCAGACTAAAAGTTGGAAAAGATCTTAATTTAGCTTAGTAATGATTGTAAATTGTAGTATCTTGTACACATCTTATGACTTCAATTGATGTCGTTGTATCGACTTGAAATATTGGATTTTTGTAATTGCTGTTGTTAATGTTTATAGATATGGGAAGATGTGGTATGAGTGCCAATGAGACAACTCTCAATTCAATTCACAATTTATAAAAATAAACCATTATAGGTAAAGGTACGTTCATCAATACGAACAACAAGTTATAGATGGTCCCATAAGCATAGCTAGTGTAAAACCATTCAAACGGGCAAACCAACAGTCTAATCTATATAATAACACATTTGTTTTCTGTTGTTAATGCTCCGAAAACAATCATTCAACATACATGTACCTACCTGTTAAGATATTCAAAATTTCTTTAATGAATTCATGCTTTTTTGGATTGTCATCTGTTGCCAGGTAAGAATGCATGTGCCTACAGGAAGTCTACAAATATAATAAACAACATAAAATGCACCGTTATACATGCATGTAGTTACTTCGTTAATTAAAATGTTTCATCGGAGACTTCGGGGTATTGAATAAGGAGCTGATTGATTAATGATATAAACTATTTCATTACTGGCATGAATATATCGATGTGTTCTTTTTTTCAATTTGCTGTTAAAATTTAAAAATAAATTAAATTACGAACGTATCGACCTCATGCATAGCTTCGATACATTATCAGTGTTTTGTTTTACATTTGGTTTTATTAGGTCTGTAATCCTTGTATTGGGTCGAGCCATCAAAAGAGTTTGGCTTCGATCGTTACTGTACGAAGAGACATTACATGTCGAAATATGTATCTGGTGCAATGAAATTAGCAAATTGTATTGCTATACATAATCTCTGACTCGTTTTACCTACACATATTGGTATAAACACATATTAAGAATGCTAACCGATAAGCAATCGGGATAAACACAATGACGGTTGTTTCTCTATCAGTACGATTTTGATAGAAAATTATTGCAAACGATCAATGTAACACATCATAACTAGTTTCAAATTTTTAATATTTCGACTTTTATATAATGTTCGGATAATTTTTTCCCCTCAATGACATACAATTGAAGGACGAAAAATTTACAAATGTTGTCCATCGGAGGAAGTGTATACCACATTAAATTTTTCTGTAAAACATTGTTTGTGTTTGGTTTGATGTTGCTGTTTTCATTTTTCACAAAAATACAATTCATTTGCAACATTTTTAAATCAAATTGGTTAGATTAAAAATGCATGTATATAAAAAAAAAAAAGTTAAGAAATGCGATAATGATTACACTTTCATAGCAAAAACACGGAACAAGAATTCGAAGCGATTTTTTAGTGTAAACTTACATATGTTCAAAAGCTACAAAAGATTTGATTGACAATGCCGATTTTCAGTAATTACTAGAAACATACATCTTGGTCTTGAAATATTTGGACTTAATAATTAGGTAATTGTAAAATAGGTTTGAAGTGGTTTGAAACTGTGTTTGCTTGTTTGTGTATTTTTTGTTTCTCATTATTCATATTTTTATATTTGAAATCATTACCTCGGCATCTACCCATGTTTTTGGAGTTTTGCTGAAATAAAGGCATTCTCCATCAAATTCTGCCCATCCTTTTGGGCATGTAGCGCTGGTCAATGAGATGCCTAAAATTAGAAATAAAGCTTATCAAGTATACTCGTTATATGAATGGTACCTATCGTAGTTTAAAGAAGACAAATATATAAAATAAATACTTTCGTTTGTTTGTTTTCTGGGTGTATCAATTTCACCTATTTTACATTTGTTAGGCCGGTGTTCTATATTAGATTAATTTAAAAGTCTTTCTCTATTTAGGATCTGTGTTTAAGTCACCTAACAACATCATTGTCTCCTTTTATTTACATTCAATAGAAAATTATGGATAAAACTAGTGTCAGACAATAGTAAATGTCCCCTCAACGTGTGCAGACATAATATATATATAACTCGTCTAAACATCAACCCAACAATGTTAGATCTGTAAATTTGCTTTCGCAAATTTTTGGTTTTTCCCTCGCCGGGATTCGAACCCATGCTACTGTGATATCGTGACACCAAATCGCCTGCACTGCAGCCGTCCCGCTAGACCACACGACCACCTGGGGAACGTGCCAAAGAGCCAACAACCCGACCATAGACAAAAACAACAGAAGAAGGTCACCAACAGGTCTTCAATGTAGCGAGAAATTCCCGCACCCGGAGGCGTCCTTCAGCTTGTCCCTAAACATATATATAATATAGTGTCTAAAAATATCAACAATCAACATTCAATCTATCTAGGTGTGGATCAGTTTGTAAATAAACTGATGCAGTTACTAAATTAAATTATATAAGTGTCTAAGAATGTAACTTTAACACACTAATGAGTGTTATAAAATTAGTTGTTATATTTTATATATTATTCACGCAATATTTCGCTAAACAAATTAGCTTCATCGGGCGTGTGCATCTATCTAGGTGAAATCGGATGCATGACAAAAAATATCTTTGTAGCTTGACGTTTTTGTGTAAAAGTTTTAACATATTGATTGATGGGGTATATAAAACATATTTTTGCCGTTTATTGTACATAACAATTTTTAAATCTAAACAAATAGTTGTTTTAGTTAAATAGAATGAAATTCATGATTTATTCCTTTGGTTTTGGGTAGAACTGTTTTTCATCTCTCTCATTAAGTCCATCCGGTTCAAGAGTACGTAGCTGATGCATCCAAAACCTTTCTCTCTGTTTTCTCTTTTCGGAGTCCCAATTTTGATTTACCTCAATTATTTGAAAGGTGATATTATCAAAATTATGTCCTGTTCTTAAGAGGTGTCTCGTAATTGGACAGTTTCTTCCTTTTGTATAGAACGACCGGTGATTGTTAAGTCTGATGTTGAATTTAGTTTCTGTTTCACCAACATACTGCAGCTTGCAAGTTCCACAAGTAAGAATATAAATACTATTTTCCGTTTTGCAATTAGATGTAACATAGATGTTGTATCGCTGCTTTGTTACTGTGCTGCTGAAAGAGTGGTCAGTGTTGGCGGCTTTACAGCACTTACAATTGCTTCTACCGCTTTGTTTGTAACACCCAAATTTAGAAGTTTCTTGTTTCTTTACTTTTGATGTCACAAGTATGTCTTTGAGATTTTTGGATCTGCGATAGGCAATAACAGGAGGTGATGGAAAAAATTCTTTTAAGGAAGAGTCATTTTCGATAAGACGCCAGTGCTTTCGGATAGTAGATGAAATATTTGTCAAATCGGGATGAAAGGTTACAACAAACGGAATTCTATCTGCACGGGTCGTCTTATCTTTGTATTCCATGAGGCTAGCTCGATCTTTTTCTTGGGCTTTATCAAAAGCGTCTGTGATGTTTTTGGTTTTATATCCTCTTGATTTCAGCTGTGTTTTTAGCTGTCCCAAACGATAGTTAAGTTTGGATTCCGAGGAGCAAATTCGCTTTAGTCTGATGGCTTGACTGTAAGGTATACTCCTGGAGCAGTGTTTCGGGTGACAACTTTTTGGAGAAAGGAACTGGTGTTTTTTCAATTTTCTTTGTGTGGAAATCAGTTGTCATGACCCCGTTTTTTACAAATGTGGTGGTGTCGAGAAAAGCAATTTTCTCGCTTGAAAATTCAGATGTAAATTTAATTGAGTGATGGAACTGATTACAATGATCTAGGAAATCTTGCAAATGTTCTGCATCATTTATATTTAAAGTAAAAAATAATCTATAGACTTACTAAAAACATATATCTTATATATCTTTTTATGTTGATACTAAAATAACAAAAATGATATATATTTTCAAAACCTGTGCATTTGTTATACTAGAATATATATGTTTGAAAATCTTAGTAGTCAGCTTCTCTTTGATATTACTGACATGGAATATAATTTATTTCAGTATGGAATATTGTATATATAATACTAACAAAAACTAGCAGCTGTATACACATATTATTTACTAATGTTACCAAAGCCGGGATAAGGTACAGGAACTTGATGTTTACGAACTAACAAATGTACAGATTTCAATAAAACATGAAAAATTAAAAAAAGATTTGTTGCATCTTAATATTGTATTCAATCTTCAAACATGATTAATCAAACAAATCTTAAGACCAATCAATATGAACCCCGCCTGAAACGGTAGTGACCTATAATGTTACAGATCTTGCTTCACGTGATGTATTGGTTTTCATCTTTGAAGACCTCACGAAGTTCTGAAATTCTGAAGAAAAAATAAAAAGGGATTTGAAAAAGACTATCTAATGCTGGAGATGAATTTAGGTTTATGTTTAACTCGTATGTTAAATCCAATTACAGAACAGGCTTTGAAATTATTTTTCCTTTTCATTGTTATTTTGGGGTTGTCTTTTGACAAACTCGTCCTTTATATGCATGACCTATTTGCCACCAGAAGTTAATCAGTAATCAACAAACACAATCAATGCTTTGCAAGACATGTCTTTTCATGAGAAATAGTAAAATATTTTACTTACAAATAAATAGAAAAGCAACATAGAGCACCATTCTGGTTATTTTATGATATATATAGATAAGGAAAATACGACTAAATAACCCTTATCTTGACCTCTTTATTTCACTTACAATATCAGTTGAACATAGATATGTAAGTACGGTAACTGGTTTTAGAACCAAATTGAACTAGATAAGCAATCTTTAAGTCGTGCTGACTAAATATTCATGACGTTTGTGTGGAACCAGCTGTATTTTTAGCGTACATTGCTGACTCAGAGAGCAAAAGTTTATCTGATCTGATCTATATTATTATTAATTTTAGCTTGATCTTCTTATGTATGTCACGTCCATTAAAGCTAAACTGGCATTGGCACTGTCATTGGCATGATTGTTTCTTGTCCGTCTACGTTTTCCGTTTTTGTTTTCAAATATCGAGGAACGTTGAGATCTCTCAAAACGTGTTGCACCCTATCAAACGTCCAGGCCCCTTTAAATTGTCAGGACTCTCGTACCTATATCATATATCATATCTTAATCTTGATAATTCTTTGAAAACTGGGTTGTAATAGCTAATCTGTTATTTTTTCTGTAAGATACATTTACAACTTGTATATACTTACGACAATTTAGTTATGACATATTTTATTTACAGTGTCTGTTGTTTAAGTCTATTTGTTGCTCTCCAGTTGTCTGATAATGCAGTGAGTTCGTTTAAGAGGACAATAGAAGTATGCAAGTCCTGCTTTTCGCGCTCCCTGGTGTTAAAGAAACAAATGTCAATTCCTGTAGTAGTCGGGAAATACGCAATAGTAGGTAAAAATTTGTGAACTAATCTTTAAACCATAGTTCTCAAATATACAGTATTAAAACCTATTTGCCGCTTTCATGGCTACATGTATGTACATCTGACCCTTTTGTTTAACATGTCTGTTGGTTTTATATGTACATATGCATTTAACTTTTGACAAAATAAAAGAAACAATCAAGCAATTTAAAAAGATAGAAAAAAAAAAAACCAACTTTTTAAGCATTTCTATTTGTTAATAGAGTTAAATCTAAAATAAAATTAACAAATTGAATAGCTGAATTCTCGTATCAGTAAGGGGCTCAGTCTCATTCCTCTCATTAGCGACTGTATATATCATAGAGAATTCAGCAAAATGTATATAAGAACTCTTTAAATATTCAAATTAAAGAGAACCATAATGGTTATCAAGGATAACGGAATATGGTTACATAAAATAAGGAGGGTTGTCCTGTATAGTTGTTTGTATGATGTATAATGAATAGGTACCCAGGTTCCTTTCGGAAAGAGACATTGAAACTATTGCCTTGTATAGGAAGAAGGATACGTTCTCTGCTTGTTGAAGGACTTTTGTAACTGCACGTTCACGGTTGATGTTTTTGAGAAAAGATCTTTCAATATTCAAAAATACACTCTATTTCCAATAACAGTTTAAATTTCCATACCTCCATCGTTGCTAACTCAGATCACAGGTATACGGTATCTATTGTATTAAGTGATAATTTGATCATGTCCTGAATAAGTATGATGTGTAGCAACAATCAATTAAAGTTATGAACTCTAAAATTCCGACTGCCAGTTTGTCTGACTATCTAGTATTGTGTCGATGCATACGATTATACTAAACTAAATGTGAGCTGATCGTCAGATATAAGTTTTTTGTTAGGGATATGCCCTTACTGTTTAGTTCCCAGCACACATTAAAGGTCACATGTGCTAAGTTGTAGCTTTATTAGATTGGCATAACTTGATTTTGTCTTCAATTGAGAATGTAACCTCATCTTATATCTTCATTGAGATGTAATTAGTATTATGTTGCAACATTCAGCAGCACTTGCATATGAAGTATACATATCTCAGTTGATACGGTTGTATTTTCTATCATGACTTCACTGTAAGAAGGCTGCTACACAAGGCAAATTTTGATCCAATACTTTCAATGGATGAAATTGGAATAATTTTTTTTCGAAATTTTACGGACGCCATCATGACTTGGTTAACAAATGTCATATAAATTACCGGTGTCACACGAATGAGACCTACCAAATTACTTATCGCTGATTATATATACACGAGTAAAACGATTAGTGCCACATGTTGAACCGGATCTGCTAACTATTCCAACATCACCGCCAGTATTTTAGTGGTTATTATAAAAAAAAAAAAAAAAAAAAAGATGTGGTATGACTGCCAATGAAACAACTCTTCACAAGAAACCAAAATGACACAGAAATAAACAACTATAGGTCCCCGTATGGCCTTCAACAATGAGCAACGCCCATACCGCAAAATCAGCTATAAAAGGACCCTAAATAGTAATATAAAACAATTCAAACGAGAAAACTAACAGTCTAATTTATGAACGAAAAACAAATCTGTAACACATAAACAAACGACAACCACTGATGTACGTGTTTATGTTGCTCGACCTTTGCTTTGCTATACTATGTTGTATGTACTGTTTTTTTCTTTTCGTTTTTCATATTTTCCATTGCATCGTTACTTGTTTTCGAGTTAAAATACCGCTTTGGTATCCTCCGCCTCTTTTATACAATACATATTAACAGCAATATTAAACCAACAACTATGGCTATCTTACCCTCGTCGAGTTTCATGTAGGAACGCGCACTTTTGATCCAACGTTCAAAATTATTTACCGTCTCTTCTTTTCGTGTTCCAGTCCAAAGTAAAATCACAAAAATACTGAACTCAGAGGAAAATCAATTCGGAAAGTCCATAAGCACATGGCAAAATCAAATAACAAAACGCATAAAAAACGAATGGACAAGAACTGTCATATTCCTGACTTGGTACAGGCATTTTCAAATGTAGAAAATGGTAGATTGAACCTGGTTTTTTAGCTAGCTAATCCTCTCACTTGTATGACAGTTAAATCAAATTCCATTATATTGTCACCGATGCGTGAAGAAAACAAACAGACACAATAGGTAAAAAGTAAAAAGAATAGGGGTACAGATGTCAACATTCTGTTATCATCTAAATCACTATAAAAACAATAAGGGTCTCCTTGTTTGTAGCTGGATTGTGCAGGTTTTCAATTGTGCAATTATCTTTAACGACATATAGAATAGTCTAGATTCCCACTTTCTTCGCATAGGACCGTGTTTTATCCGTCCTTGTTTGCTTTGGTTTCACTGTCCGGTATATTTTGAGGGTTAGTTATGGTTTATAGGGTGTGTTTCTTAACGACGTTTAACTGTCATCCGATTTTGTACTATTTGATTGGCTCTCAAAATCCCTGCATATTCAGAGATCTTTAAAAGTTTGTTTTATCCTTTGGTGATTTGAATACAAGTATTAAGAAAGTTGAGTTTAAACTACCTCAAACATAAATGACCTTAGGGGAATTTTTCTATTCTTTTTGGTAATATATTCCTACATTTTACGAACGTATTTACACATCCATAGCATGCATATGTTTAGGTTTGAACGTTTTCGATGAAGTTATAATCAGAATAGCGCTTTGGATGCGTAACTTCTTGTAGTAGTTAAGTTTTATTTTTAGATTTTAGCGTCTTCAGAACTGTGGTATTTCGTCTGGATTGTATAAGAAACTGCTATTGAATAGCATTTGGATTGCTCCAAATTAGACATGAGACTTCAATTTTGTGTCTAAATCTATAAACAATGGCCATACTAGTTTATACTGGCTAAAGTCAGTTATAAAGAAGGAACTATATACTATAGTAAAAATATGTACAGTACATTATCAATACTTTACAAATCATTCAATCTCTGACATTTTCGATTCACATCATCAATTTTTACTATGATACCGTATTTTATCTTTTAAAACAATAGGCCATAAGAGTAAAACATTTATTCTTGCACAATCTTAATTTGATATTCTTCCTTTAACCAATTATGCTTCCGGCGTTGTAATCAGGATCCCTGTAAAAGAATAAAGGTAAATTAATCTCATGTTCTGAAATACTGGGATTATTTGTAGCTAATTAACGATAGGTTGAAACTATCTCAGACATAAATGCCTGAGGTAAATTTTTCTATTCTTTTTGATAATATATTCCTACATTTTACAAATGTATTTCGATAAAGTTTATAATCAGATTATGAATCATGAACGATTTACATTGATTTCCTTTTTTTCATTGTAAATGTAGTTGAGCAGGATGTTCCTGTACTATGAAATCAAATAAAGAAGTAAAACTTAAATTAATTGTCTTTTTTAACATATCCTTTCACTAATTAAATCTTTCTGTTCAAAGTTTGTATCAGTTGCGTATTCAGAAAAAGATAAAAAATATAAAAATAAACAATTTACGCTTCGTACTTACGGTTTTTCACAAATGTAATGTAACCCTGCAGTCCTATGTCCATGGTGGGAGTCACATCTCTGGTCATCCCAATACAATTGTGAACCATTAAATACAGTCATCATGCAATTCTGCGACAGATTTCCATTTGGATACCCAGGAAGCCAAGCCGAAAAGCCACTGATTACACCTCCTGTTTCTAGCCACTGCCAACGATTTTCAAATGTATAGTCACTTGCTCCCAGCCAGAAATGGTTCAAACCCCAACCTGTTAAGATTTACAGAAAAAATGTATGATTTAAAAAAATTGTATTAAAAACAGTATAAGGCCTCCTTATTTAACTAATTTTTTTCTCCTGTTTTCAATACAAATTTAAATTATAAGATACTGAATTTCATCTGATTGCATATACACTGACTCAATCAACTATCTATCTCTCTTCACTTATTCTATTGATCTGTCAACATTTGAAATGCAGATTAGATCTTTCTAAGTATATGAATTTTATAGAATGCAATAGGCAGAACAAATAAAATTTTGACGGCCTAAAACATGGTAAAACTATAAATAGTATATGCAAATATACAGTATGCAATTCCATTTCTGAATCTTAAAGTTATTGTACTCTGGACAATTTGAAACATACAAATCTTTGCCTTCATAATTATATTTAGTACTATTTGTTCGGCTGCATGTAACACACAGGAAAACAATGCATAACTGAGTCTCCTCACGGGGTTCTTGATTGTGTGATTACTTGACTATTTTTAAAATGATTATTTGATAATCTGAAAATTTTCCAATTACTTGATTACTTGATAATCTAGGACTGTACTAGTATTAATCGATTATCTTGTTTAAAAAACTAATTAATGATCATGTGATTATATTGACAAAATATTTGAGTTTATATGAATACTTGAACACCCCCATGAGGGGCCTCATAATTGTTTTTTTTTAAAGTTTTGTTGCTAAACTTACTTGTGAAAACATTCAGAAAATCGGCAATGAAATTGTGCTTTGCCTGATTGTCATCTGTGGCCAAATAAGCTTGGTGTCTTCTGCAATCTGCCTGTTGAAAGAAAGAAACTATTAAAAAGATACCATGAGCAAAAATAAACATTTTGCGTTCAAATGTTTCTTAAATTGTAATAGAAAGAGTATGAAGTCAGTTTTGTGGTTACCTTTTTCCAAACATGTTTAGACGTAGAATGGTCATTGGTCGTATGTAAATTATAGATCATTTTGTTTTCCTGTAATCGAGATCTCAAACTTAAAGGTTTTTATAAAGAAAACCTATAAAAGAATCAAAGCAAAAAGTAAAATCACAAAAATACTGAACTCCGGGGAAAATTCAAAACGGAAAGTCCCTAATCAAATGGCAAAATCAAATGCCAAAACATATCAAACTAAACAAATGCACAACAACTGTCATATGCCTGACGACTTGGTACAGGCATTTTCAAATGTAGAAACTGTCTTATTATGTAAAACGTTGCAAAAATATTTAAGTACGTTTAGCTGTATGTCTACAAGTGCGACCATGTGTATTATTCGCTGCAAATCCGGTACGAATATTAATCATGATTACTTTTATGTTAGGCGTGACTTTTTAGTCTTACACTATAGTTCAACATTACTTATACTTCATTTCTTAACTATAGTAATAACCAGTATTTGTACTCTGCATAAACCATAACGAAAGTATTCGTACACTGCATAAACCATAACGAAAGTATTCATACACTGCATAAACCATAACGAAAGTATTCGTACACTGCACAAACCTTCACAAAAGTATTCGTACACTGCATAAACCATAACGAAAGTATTCGTAAACTGCATGAACCACAACGAAAGTATTCGTATTCTGCATAAACCATATCGAAAGTATTCGTAATCAGCATAAACTATAACGAAAGTATTCGTACTCTGCATAAACCCTAACGAAAGTATTCGAACTCTGCATAAACCCTAACGAAAGTATTCGAACTCTGCATAAACCATAACGATTTCAAAGTATTTGTACTCTGCATAAACCATAACGAAAGTATTCGAACTCTGCATAAACCATAACGAAAGTATTCGAACTCTGCATAAACCCTAACGAAAGTATTTGTACTCTGCATAAACCCTAACGATAGTGTTCGTACTCTGCATAAACCATAACGAAAGTATTCGAACTCTACATAAACCATAACGAAAGTATTTGTACTTTGCATAAACCATAACGAAAGTATTCGTACTTTACATAAACCATAACGAAAGTATTCGTACTCTGCATAAACTATAACGAAAGTATTCGTACTCTGCATAAACCATAACGAAAGTATTCGAACTCTACATAAACCATAACGAAAGTATTTGTACTTTGCATAAACCATAACGAAAGTATTCGTACTTTACATAAACCATAACGAAAGTATTCGTACTCTGCATAAACTATAACGAAAGTATTCGTACTCTGCATAAACCATAACGAAAGTATTCGTACTCTGAATAAACCATAACGAAAGTATTCGTACTCTGAATAAACCATAACGAAAGATTCGTACTCTGCATAACCATAACGAAAGTATTCGTACTCTACATAAACCAAAAAGAAAATATTCGTACTCTACATAAACCTTAACGAAAGTATTCGTACTCTGCATAAACCATAACGAAAGTATTCGTACTCTGCATAAACTATAACGAAAGTATTCGTACTCTGCATAAACCATAACGAAAGTATTCGTACTCTGAATAAACCATAACGAAAGTATTCGTACTCTGAATAAACCATAACGAAAGATTCGTACTCTGCATAACCATAACGAAAGTATTCGTACTCTACATAAACCAAAAAGAAAATATTCGTACTCTACATAAACCTTAACGAAAGTATTCGTACTCTGCATAAACCATAATGAAAGTATTCGTACTCTACATTACTAATTACGAAAGTATTCGTACTCTGCATAAACCATAACGAAAGTATTCGTACTCTGCATAAACAACAACGAAAGTATTTGTACTCTGCATAAACGATAACGAAAGTATTCGTACTCTGCATAAACCATAACAAAAAAAAGCATTTGATGAAGGTCTATAAATATTTACCTCTGCATCAAGCCAAACTTTGGCAGTTCTACTAAAGTATAAACATTCTCCTTGAAATAATGCCCATCCCTTATCGCAATCTGGTATTACAGCTCCTAGCCCTGGATATATACAAAGAGAATGAACATGAATGTATCTCTATACCATATTTTGTCTTACTAATCTATAATATATATTGTGTAATATGTTTCTATTCTCAATTGTATTTTGTTGGGTTTTGATTGTCATTTGCACTGCCCGTATTAAAGAATCAAGCAGTAATTAGTATAAGAGCAATGCAAAATTACAAGTTTTTAAAACAGCCAATAAATTGTTACATATATTTACTTTTGTTGAGAACTAAATAACCTTGTTCAATACCGCCAGGTAATAATGTGTCTGAACAAGGTAGGACACCTTTTCAGTGTGTGTCTTTAGTTAAATCGTATTGTCCTGTATATGCTGTTTTGTTGAGGGTATATTATTGATATCCTCTGTTAAAATAGTTCACAACTTGTTATAGCGATTTGGAGACTGACATATGGTAAAGACATCCGTCAATTGTTTAAAAACAAATGTTGAATTGTTTTAGATTTCTGTTTTGGGTTTTGTATGGTTTTATTGCTGTGTTATCTAATTACATTAATATTTCATTTTATTGTTAGGTTTACAAGATGCACGTATGTGTTGCTACTCTTCACAAATGCCGATGAGTACATTAATCATCTATACACAGATGTTTTAAGGCATAAATAATATGCAGTTTCTTTGCGATCCAAAATATTTACCTTTACGAAATATTATAAAAGTTGAACACAGTAAAGACTTCTAAATCTGTAACTTTTTCACATGTTTAGCTTATTCTATTCTAATTACCTATGATAAATGTGAACAAAGCCAACGCCACCATGATTTCGTCTTTGATAAAAGTGTCAAGACCTGACAGCTCTCTTTATCTATATTTGTATTCACTGAGCATGTTTCAATTGTATGATTGAGGATTGACCTATTTTGAAATCTCGTACACTTACTTTAGTACTCTTAAAATGGCGTCTTCACATAACAATTCAAGTGCCAAATAACCTTTTCAAGAATCCATTTAGACTTTTTTTCCTTTATTTCGATGTTTGCACCTGCATGTTTCTATTTTGAATTCTATCGCATGTAAGAAACTTATTCTTAGAAAATCTCTGAAAAGAACACCTTATTTCTTGTTACATCACTGATGAAAACTAAGTCGTTTTTTCAATCTTAGAACTTCAACATTTGATAAAAAGATTCGTATGCGCTCGACAATCGAAATAGACACGTGTCTTAAAACAGCTGTAAAAATGGATACACTATACTTCTATCGGGATAAACATTTTGCGGGTAGTTCTTATTTTCTTAGTGTCCATACTTTCTCGTTGTAATAAATCATTTGTTTAAATGTGTGACAAAATATCATAAACTGTTTCGCATATGCAGCTGTAACACATCGTTTATCAGAAAAATGACTAAGACTGTTGAATATTAAATGAAGTCTACTAGCAAAGAAAAAGAAAAACGGTATGTCCTCTTTATTTGCAAATTGTTTCACTGGGCAGGTTAAAGAGCTTGTATACATGTTGTATAAACATTTGTCAATTTACATTGCACTATAGACGAAGAGTATATGTTAATGAAACAGCACGGATAGATACCAAAAGATCGAGACAAAATTATTTTGAGTTTGGTTTTGTAGTCTAGAAGGGTTGGGGTGTCATTAACTAATATATGAATTTGAAAGATTGTCAGATTTTCAATGGGCTACTACATGACATTGTTCAAATATTTCTAAATTTATTTCTTTTTTGTGTTACTTTCGTGTTTCATTATCTTTTTTTAACAGTGCAGTGTCTTTTTTTGGACTATTGTTAATCGTTTTCTGTGGCCATGTTATTGTCTTGTGTTCCTTCGACTACTTGTTTTGATGGCCATTCGGTATCTTCGACTGCTTGTTTTGATGGCCATTCTCGGTATCTTCGACTACTTGTTTTGATGGCCATTCTCGGTATCTTCGACTATTAGTTTTGATGGCCATTCACGGTATCTTCATCTTTTCTTTTTACAATTATGAATATTAATTAAGTTATTAAAAATCTTTAAAGATACGTTCAGGTAGCAGAGTTTTGGACGTAACATATTAAATCTCATCCAAACGCATTTCATAACGTCTTTAAACGATATTTTCATTATTTACATTGAAATTCGTGAATATTGATTTTAGTTTGAAAAGAAAGAGAGGTGTTATGACTAGTGGTGAGGCAACTATCCAACAGAGTCAAAATGTTATGAGTGTATTGAAGACTAGGCCGCATTTAACATCGAAGGTCCTCTCTTTTTCATTGATATATAAAGTGTTCATACAGCATTTCAGATATTACTATTAATCAATCGTAATATATGTCAAATCTGTTGAATAATGATAGAACAACAAAGCAAACTTCTAAAGATTAGAAAGTCTGACACGTTAGACAAGTATAGCGAAGTACAGATAAAGTTCAAAATTCATTTAAGAGTAATTTGATAAGCCGCAGACTATGTATGGAATTTCTTTGTTTACACTATTGGTGGTTGGTTAGTATTGCAGAAAAGACTATATTTTTTATTTTTATTGTACACTTACATTATATATACACTCAATGGGTTAAATATACAGTATTCATCCAAAGGGTTAGAAGCTTAATTTTTAATCATCCAGAGATTGTAATACTCTTCGATTTAACATGCAACATCAGAAGCAAGATCCATTTTAAGGTTAGACATTATCACAAACGAATAACATTGTCTAAACAATTTTTTACATACATATATCGGTTATCTTTGAATTTTTGTATAATTAATCATTATTCTTTATTTCATTAGCTTTCGGTGTAGTACAACCAAAAAATCTGTGTCCTTTAGATTGGGCAGAGTTTAAAGGTGAATGTTTGTTCTTCGCTAAAGATGGCAGAAGCTGGATCGATGCTCAGGTAATGATACAAATATCAATAATAAATGTTTGACTTTTTAATATAAGCAAAGTGCAAACAACTTACACTTCTGTCAACCTATCATATCACTTGATACCCATGCTGGTATCACCATTCACGTATCTTTTAATGCTTAAGTATTGGTTTGCTTTTACATTGATGCGGAAATTTGTTTCCCAGACATTATAACTGATTCTCAAACATTAATTAAGTTTTCAATGTTTTATTCTGAAAGCAACAATTTCAATTTATACACAGATGTTCCTTAAGCATGTTTAGTTTTTGAAATAAACATTCCAATAAACAAAATTCACGTTGATGTCTGTCAATTTCATATGGCACTAGACTCATATTTGATCACAATGTATTTTGCGACAGTATTTATTATTGTAATTTATTTCTAATAGAGAGATTGCAGAAGCAGAGGAGCATACTTGGCATCAGATGACAATCCTGACAAACATAACTTCATGCGACAAGTGATGAGTGCCCTTAAAAGTAAGACTGAAAAAATCATCTGTAAAACATTCAATTAAAACCAACCTTTATGTCAACCTAATACCATATTGTTTTGCGTGGGAGTTCATTGTGTTCAAGCCGTTTGTTTTCTTAACACATTGTTGGTTATATAATTGAATTTTATGCTACTGTGATACACGTGAGAGGTTTTGCTAGCTATTAAATCAGGTTTAATCCACGATTTTCCACACAGTCAGGAATACGACAGTTGTTATCAATTCGTTTGCTGTGTTTGAGAGTTTGATTTTGTCATTATGTTGCTTATAATATGCTTTCAGAATTTTCTTCAGTATTTTTATCACTATATTTTTGGTAGAAAGCAAAAGTATAACAAACAAGAAATAGATGAAACTACATTTATACAAATACAGATAGAAAGGGGAAATCCGTTTACGCATTCACTCTGTACCTACCATATCGGTTAGAGAGAACAAAATCTATCGATGCTAAAAAATCTCAACAATTCATTTATAGAATACCGAAAAAAAAATACCAATTGAAAATAAGAGATGGAGGGAATTGCTTAAATTTAAAAGGAATTATATACGGCATTCATAATTCCATTATTTAGCTTAAATTTGTCTTTTGTTCAAATTATTTCCAATTTGAAAACATTATACTCATCTTATTGTAACAGGTTATTCTATCCATGTGTTGGTAAACCTTAGCTTATTATACTTAAATCTTTCAGTTCTGATTGCTTTGTTTGATATAATGTTGGTGTATTGTTGGGTGGTTTTTTTTAAGAAGAATCGGATTATTTGACCATCCCCTCTGGTATCTTTCGTCCCTCTTTTAAAGATTTTGACAACATAGAACGGGATGAATAATTCTCAAATATTCAACAAAATGTATAAAAAAAATTGCTACATATGATTTTATTAATATCCTTTAAAAAAGGCTTTTTTCTCCGATAGCTTTTAACATAGATGGATTTTATTTGGGTTCCGATGATTTTGCCTTTGAGGGTACATGGAGATGGATGGAAACTGGCTTCCCAGTCTCGTCCTTTACTGCATGGGGCTCAGGCATGCCTCAAGGCGAGGACGGCCATAATTGTATGAAATTTAGCTGGGAGAATAACGAAGCTGTTTGGGTTGACGAGGATTGTAATCAACGACGTCATTATATATGCGAAAAACAGTAAGTTCGGATTTTGATAAGCATTAAAATCGAGAATGGAAACGGGGAATGTGTCAAAGAGACAACAACCCGAACGAAGAGCAGAAAACAGCCGAAGGTCATTAAAGGGTAATTAATTCAGCGAAAAAATCCCGCACCCGAAGGCGTGCTTTAGTTGGCCTCTAAACAAAAATATGTACTAGTTTAGTGATAATGGACTCCGAAATATATACATAAACTAAAATTATAAAACTACAAGACTAATAAAATAAAGGCCACAGGCTACTGGCTTGGATTTTTAAGTATTGTTTATTTCACAGTTTATACAACTTCTCGTGAAAAGTTGACATCAGATTAAATTAGATATTCTTTTATGTCCCTTTTGATCATTTGGCTCCTAACGTTGCTTCGTATTTTTACATTTAGGTTTGAGCGTTCCTGATAAGGTAAAGCAAGAACACCCATAGCTTTCAAATGTTTGGATATGAGCATTCTGATGCGTTACTACTTCTCTGTTAATGTAATGCTACCTCACAGAAATTGGGGGATCACAAAAACAAATCGACTGATATGTATCAAACATTATTTAACACAATAATTTTTATATCTCAAACTAAAATGCAGTTATTTATATTTCAGAGCAATTGATTTTAGAAATAACACACAGATCATTGGTAGATAGAAGTACAGAGCCGTGATCTTACGTTTTCAATAAATTATGTGTTTGGCATGGTATTAATATGTTTAATTTATTTACTGAATGATTGTTAGTTACTTACAGACCAGTGGAAACTATAACATGATTTTCAGAAAAAGAAAACCTTAAAAAAATATGACACAAGGATTAAACGTGCAAAGGAGAGACTGTAACTCGAAAGGGTCAATACTGTGCAATATCAGGAATTAAACCTTCCTACAACTTACAACTTGTCGCTTGATTAAGATCTTTAACGGGCAAATAGGTGCAATTCTCTTCATATATGACTGGTTTTCTCTGAATGTGTTTTTCGTATATTTATCACCCCAAACACGTATTTTAAAATCGCTTAGTTACTCTTTCACTGACGTATAACCAGCATTTGTCGTACATAGTTTCTGATTCACTTATAAATGGATGTAATAATTTTATCATGATTTTGAAAAGATGACAACAATCAGCTTATATGTGTACATGTAGTCACATCATTATGATTTATAGTCTATGTGCAAGATTTCGCCACCATCAATCATGCCTTTTATTTTTTTAAATATATATTACATCCAAATAGTTTGGATGTATACAACTCCAGCATAGTATTTTTTTATTTTTTATTCTTGGTGTCATGTAAACTAACAGATATTGGAATACGTTTTGTGTTTTTAATACGTTTAAGTAAAAACTAATGATTCAACTATCAATAAATGATATATGACAGTTGCAAAATGTACTTTTCCCAACCAGCAACAAAATCTAGAACAAATTCTAAACACTTACAAAGAAAAACCTTTATAATTATAATCATTGCTATAATCATTATCATGATTTTATTATTTCATTATTATGAAGGCAATTATATTCAATTTCTCTTTTCACTGTACTAGCAAGCCTTATCGTCTGTAAATAAACGTAAAGTCTGGTATGATAAAAATCCTTACAAGTATAGTTAATTATTGTCTGCATACGGTCCAGAACCTTTCATTTTAAGTTCAGATTTCGTTAGGTATTGTTCAGACCTTGTCGAGGAGGGTTCAGAATTAAAAGAAGAAAGTCAGATTTCGTTGAGTAGGGTCATACCTGTTCAAAAATTGTTACAATTGGTCCAAAAGGCTCCAGCATTGGTCGAGTAGGAACAGTACTTAGTTGAATAAGGTTCGAGTATAGGCAAAGGCGAGGAGGATGATTCCGCTTTATGAAGTATTGTTCATACTCAGTCGAGAGTGGTTCAGGTGATCGATGAGTGTTTAAAGATCGGGAAGGGTTAAGAATGAACTTGTACATGCCTGAATCTATTGATCAATATTCATACAAAGGATAGATCATTACCACTTTTAACATTTCAAATTAAAGACAGATGTATATGATGATACCAAGCACTTTATTTTTTGTGACATATTCAAACAACACATAAAAGAGGGAAGAAAGATACCAAAGGGACAGTCAAACTCATAAATCGAAAATAAACTAACAACGCCATGGCTAAAAATGAAAAAGACAAACAGACAAACAATACTACACATGACACAACATAGAAAACTAAAGAAAAAACAACACGAACCCCACCAAAAACTAGGGGTGATCTCAGGTGCTCCGGAAGAGTAAGCAGATCCTACTCCACATGTGGCACCCGTCGTGTTGCTTATGTGATAACAAATCCGGTAAATAGTCTAATTCGGTAGGTCACATTCATGAAAGGGAAGGGGATTGTAGTAACGACGTAAGGAACATATCCGACATCATTTGTGAAACGGTTATTCCATAACGGTCAACCAACTCGTGATGGCGTCCGTAAAATTTACGAAGGGATGATTTCAACTTCACCATTTGGAACTCTTGGTTTTATAGCTTCCTTGTGAGCAGCAACCCTCTATCAAGAAAATCATGATAGGAAATACAAGCACGGGAATATCGTATCAATTGGGAAATATATACCCCGTATGCAGGTGCTGCTGGAATGTTGCTACTTAGAAATGGAAAGTTCACAATTGAAAAGCTGAAATCATCTCTTTTGTCGTAAAGTTTTGTTTTCTACCGACCCTCCTTGTCAATTTCTAGATGTAGGTCAAGATGTGAGGCCGACTTAACTGTATCTGTAGTATCCTTTATCTATATAATAAATTAGAAATCAAGAAATGGATGTTGCCTCTGATATTATATTATATATACATGTACGTGACTCCTTTTTGTGTTATCTATCGAAAGAAGCATAAACGATTATAATCATATTATCCAATATAAATGGTAGCTACGTAAGGTATAATAATCTCGCATCAACTGATTGGTTTTTGTGGCTAATTCGTCCTACTATAAAACGATAATAGCCAAGATTGGCTTCATGGAATGATATTTGAAATGCAAGTTGCAATATATTGAACTAACGCATATTTTTGTGTTTATTCAACTCATAGTTGCCATCATTGTTATTCTTACTTGTAGTTCCCTATTCAACCAAGTATTAGTCTTACTTGACCAAGTCTGATGCCTATTTGAACAATTTTGAACCTTTTTTGAAAATGTATGAACCCTACTCAACCAAGTCTCGACCTTCTTCTATAAACGATGAACCCTCCTATACAAGGTCTGGACAATACTTAACGAATTCTGAACTTTAATTAACAGATTCTGGACCGTATGCAAACAATAATGAACTATACTTATAACACTTTTGTTCATGCCAGATTATAATTTTGATTTTGCAATTGTCGACAGGCTTTGCAGGTGCAGTGAAAAGAAAATTGAGTATATTTGCGTTCATGATAATTAAATAATCAAACCATGCTGATGATTATAGCAATACTTAAAATAAATGTTTATTCTTTTTTAAGTGTTTATAGAATTTGTCCTAGATGTTGCTGATTGGAAGAAGTAATTGTCATATATCATTTATTGAAAGTTGAATAATTAGTTTTCACTTAAACGTATAATACGTATATTTATAAAAACACAAAACTTATTCAAACAATATTTAGTTTACACGACACCAAGAAGAAAAAAGAAAAATATTAAACTGGAGTTGTATACGTCCTTTTTAATGAATTTGTTTCACAAACCACACCTCTTTTGGGGAGATGTATAATATTCATAGATGTTTTGTATAGTTTACCCACTGGTTCCCAGATATGATCTTTATGTTACCGGTTTAAATACACATATATAATGGCAAAATTGAATTCTGATTGAGACCCAAAGTGAATTGAAGTGTACTACAGGATTAAAGAATCAGTTTTAACTCTTAAACGCTCGTGCAAATTGTTTTTAATATAAGTCCCACAGCCCTATAGTTTAACATTTTTAAACAATAGTATTACATATGAGTTTTCTATTCTAGGATATTCCTTTTACGAAACTTCAAATTAAAGTGGCATAGTTGAATTCATAATCGGAATTTATATGGGAAAATGCATTGTTTATATTTACAGACGTCCTACATATTTACATTCGATTTAATGATAGATTAATTACATCAAACCACATCGACTTCTTTTGAAAAAAACACATGCCATCAATATAAATCAACAAATTACACGCGAAATAATGCATCAGATAGCATTTTTTTTTTAAGTATTAGTTATTTCAAAAATTCAAATAATCCAAACAAGGAGTGACACATGTAAACATCGTTTGCACGCTACAACTCACTTGTTTTCTAGTTCTAGACCAAATATTGAATTATTTCTAATCACAGGGGATGAGTAATATGTACCGAAAAGTTTCACGCTCAGCGTATATAATATTAGTGCTGCCAAACGAAAAGATTCGGAAATCGCTTTCACATGTTACACTTAACAACCTACGATTCTTAAGTGCTAGACCATATATTTAAAGCTTTCCATATCAGATACAAAAAATGAATAGTGCGTAACGAGTGCAGTTTACAATCCAATCTATTTTCATGAACAAACAAGAAAAACAAAAAAAATCACACATCAACTTAATCGCTTCCAACATTTTCACCATTTTCTTTTAGTTTAACTACTGTTTTTCTCCTAGGCAATGGAAAACAAATGTGACCCAAAAAACCTAGGTATTTTCATAAATATGCATCTCAAAAACACATTTGCCAAATCAATTTCAATTTTTGAAACTTTAAATACAATTTACATAATGTTTAAAATAATGTGTTTTCCTGTAGAAAAAAACAATTACTTAATACTTGGTTCACTACGTTTTTTATCAATTTTCTTTAAATCGGTCTGTCTAAAAAAGATTTCATCCATGAACATGCAACTATTTTGAACTTTAGCATCAAATATCCTTCATGTATCATTATCATTTCGATTAAAGTATGAATAACCATTTCTCTATCATATTTATGTGCCGCTCCCATACACACATCTATATATGTATATAATTCTATATATCGACTAAAATCGAAAAATTATTAAATATTTCCTCTTCCTTGGACTATACAAAACTTGCCTAAAGTTTACAACTTATTCAGTATAACAATTATTTCCGAAATACTGTAGCATAATGATGCATTATGAAAACGACTTCGGTAGTGTTCAACTTACAAAAAAATGCAGGAATAAAACGGACACAAGTTCAATGAAAGCAAATTAATCAATTGAACCAGAAGCACATTATTACTCTGAGATAGAAACAAACAATGAAGAAAAACTGGAATTGCCTGTTAGAGGAGACCAGAAGTGTTACTTCATTTCTAGCAATAGAAAGAAAGTTGCTCTGGTTGTGACTAGTAGTATAGTTATCTCCATAATATCAGTTGTTTGGTTGTTTAGTCACAGTACAAAGGACAACAAAGGTATAAATTATTATTTAAAAATTAACGGTTTAATATTTTGTTAAGCGTATGAAGAGTCACATAGCATATTTGTTGTATTTGATTAACTATCATACTTAAAGTCATATGAAAACTCAAATTTAAAAAATGAGGCATATGTTTTTATTACAAAATGGATAGTTGTCTTCATAAACTTTTTTTGAAGAAAATTATTGAATTTGTCAACATTTTGAAGAAGTTTACTTTTTCTAATTGCTTGCTTCCAGGAAGCAAATCGCCGACATATGTTCCGTATTCAAAGTGACCTTAGCGTGACTCTCTCGTAAAGATCCGGTGATCGCAATACGCATGAATCTGTCACTGAAAAAAAACTTTTATCTGATTGTACATGTTATACACGTGTTCATTATCCATGCTTCTTTGTTTGTTGTTTACTATAAGGTGACAATCGGCAAACTACGGCTTAAAAATATTTGTTCACTTCATAACAGACAAAGAGGGGAAAATGACGATTATACGATATTTTTGCATAAAAAAAATGATAAAAACGTGCACAGAAGAATAAGTTTATGATATACACACACATTGGTTCAATAGTTGGATAAACATTTTTGTTAACCAGTCACTCGTTTCATATGACTTCAAACATCTTATCCAACATATGTTTATTACCACCTGGTGAAATAATCTTTTTCCTGAATTCCAGATTGCTTATATATAAGCATCCTTAAATATATTGAAAAGATTGACCACGTTGACCAAAATACATTTTGTAATGAAGCGCGGGAGCACTTCATTCCAAACATTTTTTCGCACGGTCAACGCTTTAAAGCCTTATAAAATTGCTAAACGAAGCAAGCAATGCTTATAATTACATGTTATGCTAGGTTCATGAAACGATTACTACTGGGTTTTTTTTCTTTTATTTATATGTGCACTTTATTGTGGACGCTCGTGTCATCATGATCGATACATTTCTTTTTAAATTGTAGATTACATTCAGTATACCGCGATATTGTTGTTAGCCAAATAACGTATAATGACTTAACATACATGCAATGTTATTATTTATCACTTATGGCGGAGTCATTTTACTGTGCGCAACTATTTTCAGAAAGTTTATTTATCATATTCAACAACTCAATGCTTGTCGATTTATAGACCTCAGCCAATACCACGTTTACATGTTTTTGTAATTTAATTTAGGGACAGATTCTCTCAAACACACAACGTTTGCACCCAATACAACGCTCGACGTTGACTGTGTAAACAAAACGAAACAGATCAACTGCAGGGACTGTTCAAACTTTCAGGTACATGTTATGTAATTGGTATGACATATCTCGATCGATAAAACTTGATTATGTAAGGTGTTATTATGGCTATACCACCATTACTTTTAATCCAAAGAAAAAGTGTCTAAAATATATACTAATATTAAGTTCTAAAACGGTCATATTAAATTGCATGATCGCTAGAAAGTCTGGTTTTTAGCTTACTGATTCGATTCGGATCCAAAAATGTTTTATGTTGTCTAGACATTTAATACCCCATCTCCTTATTAATATTTTTAAATACGGTAAAATCAGATTATAGGAAATATCTCTCCTTTCTCATTCATGACATAATAGAAAAAATAAACGACAAAGAAAGGCAATTTATCCAAACACTACAGAAAGACTAAGCAGTAAAAACCCAAGATAAAAACCATGGGGATATCATTTGATCCATATGGGTAAATATACCCCGCTACATACGAGACACCCAGTAATTACATATTCGTTGATATAAGTCTCATTCCGTGATGTCATAATCAAGGCAAAAAGACAGGAAAACGTCTAGAACAATGGGGACATATCCGTAGTCGTCTAGGACAAGATAAACAACAACGTTCGACCATCGCAACATAGCGGTCGTGAAACTTACAAAGGGAACACTTCAACTTGATTAATAATTATAATGGTTAAATGGCTTCTTTTCAAGCAGCAATGCTGTTTTAATGTAATCCTGTTAGAGAAGGAAAGCCCATAATATCGTATCAACTGAAAGATGTATACTTCAAGCGCTGTTAGAATATTGCTATGATATAGAAATGTAATTTTAACAATTAAAAAACTGAAATTATCTTTTTCGTTATAGAGTCTTGTTTTTTATTTCATTTATTTGGAGTTCGATGAGATATATGACATCACCAGTAAGACATTTTAGTATCATGTTGATCAACCCAGTCTCGCTTCTTTTGAGGTTCACTACATTTCCGCTTTTTTTTTATCTTGATTTGTCTACTTTGTAAATCAATGTTACATGCATTTAGCGAATGAATGTACATATATAGGAACGTGAAGTTTAAGGATATTGCTAGGATCTTTTCATTTTTTTAGTAAAGGTTCTGTATAAAGTACTCTCGAATGGAAAAAAAATACATCAAGAGCGGCACAGTTGGTTTTCATAGGACAGCTGATTATATGTTGAAAACACATCCTTCAAACACAATAAAGATTATGTCAAACAAACAATCAATCATCTTCGTGATAGATATGTTTCAGATAAATTATTGTTTATCAGAGTATTTATTATATCCCTTCCTAAAACAGGATATTTGTATGTACATTAGTCAGCCTTTCTTTTTTCAAGCAAAGTTGATCAAATTTATTCAATCTTTATTTAAGAATAGAATTGATTAGGAAAACTTTTGTAAATGATAGAGAAAAAAAAAGTTTATTATTTTACTGCAAAAGGAAAGCGATTTAGGTTGAATGTTTCTAACAGATCTACGGAATTTTTCAAATATGATTCACATCATGGCAAAAAAGGCAGTTTTACAAAAGCTCTGAACCTGGCTAGTATTACCGATAACAGATATGTTCGTAATTGGGAAAGAGTTTACAAGAATTATGAGGCAGTAATTCGTTTATTTGGGCAATACAGTTTTGACTTGTATTTTTTGACAATATATTATTTCATTTTTACAATATTTCAGATAAACTGATTAATAAGATTTAGCCTACAGATGTTGAGTGTGCTCCACTTTGAGATACAAGTAACCTTAAACTTTTCAAATTATCAATTCTAGGTGTCTAAAGCAATCATGTGCTGTAATGAAAATGAGTGCAAAGATAGTACCACCACAAATGCAAACAAGATAGTCCAAACTGTTACTGAGCCTACAGTCATTATAACCGGTAAAAAAGTTATGCATTTGATAAAAACACGATTGTGAGGGTTTGTTTTCCTTTTTTTTTTTTTTTTTAATTTAAGTGGTTATGTTTAGAAAAAAATGAAACCAACTTCATATGTACTTTGTATAATTGGTATAAATTGCAGTTAGGCTGTGTTGTAGTAGAATCAAATACAACACAATGCTTATTATCAAGCTTTTGAAATTAAGAATTATACCATTTTGAATTGCTCGGTGAAATTCATTTTGGAATTCATAAGAACGAAGTCACACTGTTATTACTTATCAGTTGTCAAATTACATTTTAGAATTGTATCAGTTGATATTGCACACTACTGTACTTTTTAGAAACATATATATGCAGTCTCTGTTAAAACCCTAACCTCTACATGTCTAAATATAGCAACAATTATCATTTAATCTATCTAGGCGTGGTGTATTTATGTACTCACTATTTAAACTTATGTACACGCTAATAAGTGTTAAACAATATTTTTTATATTTTTTATATTCTATTCGTGCAATATTTCGCTAAACAAATTACCTCCATCATGTAATACGATATACTTTCGATAAACATTTCTCTGTTTATACCTGTTGCAGATAAATTTTAATATATTTGAAATCTTAATTTGTGGTGTTTTAAACTAATTATATCAATATTTTTCTTCTTTTTTTTTTTTTTTTGGTTTAAGGAAAATGTGAGAAAACAAGCTGCTTAAATGGAGGTGTGTGTATTGTATTTGGTAACAACACCCTTTGTCAATGTAGTTCGCAATACTTTGGAAATAAATGTCAGTTGACAGGTAAATATAAATCTAGTACTGAACAGACTATGCAACAAATCAAAATAGCCAAATATGACCATGTGTTAGCTTGCAATATTCCTGGAATTACATTTGCAATATTGTTTGTAAATATTACCATAAACAATATCTTAACAGGAAAATATAATCATGGCACATACACTTAACACAGGATAATAAATGCGGTTATGCATATCAATCATATCCGGTATGAGTTAGAATCATTGTAAACGTGCAATGCATTCCTGTGTGAAAAGTTCCTGCTTTTTAAGTACATATTGAACTATGGAATGCAGAAATCGGTCAAAAATAGACATGGCTTTAAAAAATTACTGATGGCTCCGGACATATTGATCTACTACTTAAAGGGACTGTCAAATTCATGTTCATCGATTTGACTCAAATTCGATTGATAACAATGTAAAACATTTATCCAAATAATGAAAAATCTAAAGTCTAAAATAAACAATATACCAGACATGGGCTCAAAAATATGAAGCTTTGTTTCGAGTATGTTTTAGTCTAGACACCATCTAATTAACTGCCGAGTTAACCTCCGAATACCTCCGATTGCCATATAAGCGATATAAACATAAATAAAGATATAAATAGAATTCAGACTCACTCATTTGGATTTTCTAGGTCTGTTAAATTTCGTATTATAGATTAAATCTATATGTTAATAATCGTTTTTACCTGTATAAGAATGATTTGTTTTGTGGATCGAATCAGTCAATCAAATCATTAACCTTTATTTCACTTTTAATAATCACATTCTTTTCCTTTAAATTATTGAACTCGCACAATGCATGTGGTATCCATCACCAGCTAAGGGGTTAAATTGATGTTCAAATGAATACGGATTCAATGACGTCGAATAATTCACTTGCAAGTGAATAATTAATCATCAATATTTCTTAGCTTTTTGAGAAATTGAACCATACTGGCTGCTAAAAGAGATATATTATTTCACTTTGTCACTTTCATTAATGATTGTACAAGAAAAAAAATCATATTTGATATTTTTTATATATCTCGTAGCTAATGCACCGTAAAGTAAAGTACAGTAAAACAACGTATAATGGTAAATAAGTAAATAAAAGCTAACGTATTATGAATATCAATTAATAGGAATTATCATATTAATATTTTGCTATTCCAAATTGGTTATTATAATTATTCCAGAACATAAAGGAACCCAGTTTCTTTTGGTGATTCCAGAGCAGTATAGTAGTGGCATGCCAAGCTTAAGATCTAAAGTGTTAATCGCAACTGACAATTCAACGTTGATTTGGGTCTATTATTCTAAATCACGAATACATTCATCAACATTCATCCATATTTCAGAACCATACTATTATCCAGAGACAAATCTAGTAACACGTGATGGTTACAATACAGCCGGAATTGAAGTTAGCTCTGAAGTTCCAATGTCAATGTACGGTTTTATTCAGAACGACTGGGATGACAACAGTGAAGGATTTTTGGCTTTCCCAGTACACTATGCGGCAAAATCCTACATCGTTCCCTCATTTACCGTTTCCAAATTAAGAGGTTTTTCGGTTTTTTCACCTTTGGAATCGGATACTAAAATTCAGATAAATCTGAAAATGAAGTCCGGCTCGTTGGTTTTTCACAAAGTAACGTACAAAAACAAAGATACAATACAAATTGTACTTCAAAAACACGAAACCTTTCAACTTTCACATTCATCTGACCTAACAGGAACATTGGTCACTGCAAACAAACGATTTCTTTTAATTAGTGGAAATGTTTGCAGTTACATAATAAACATAGGAGGATGCAATCCATTCATTGAAATGGTTTTACCAATAAATCAACTCGATAAATTCTCTGTAATACCAAAAATAGTAACACGCCATACATGTACTGTTCGGATATTGGCTGTAAATTTCACCATTGTTAAAATTAAACTTGGTGAACATCTTATTGAAGTAGAATTACAAGCGAGGCAATTTCATGATTTCAGTTATACTGATAGTTCAAGTGTATCGGCTTCAGATGATATAATGGTAATCGTGTTTCCTCATGAAGAAGCAAGCACTCGCTCAAATTCATTCATGATGACCATACATGGAACCAATCAGTTTTTAAATGAATATTTATTTGTTGTACCTGAGGGTTTTACAAGCTTTCTAAGTGTTGTTGTCGAGACGGTAGATACCGATGGCTTCGTTCTTGATGACATGTCAGTCACAAATGATTTATTCGATCGCCAATCAATAATATCAGAGTCAATGATTTTTAGTACTTTCTCAATAAGAGTAAAAAGTGGTAGGCACAAGTTCACCCATTTGAAAGGTACATTTTTCGGATTGTGGGTGTATGGGAATGCCTGGTATGATGGTTACGGATATCCTGCAGGATTAGCAATGAAAACACATGTGTAGTGGTATTCTACAGAAATAGCAATGAAAACACATGTGTAGTGCTTTCATTTACTTAATATACCAAGTGAACTCTCAGATGTTAATGAATTACTACATGTAATTGAGACCGTGTGACAAATTCGCTCTTTCTTTCTACATGACAGTGGACTACATAATAAAATGTTAAAACCTTGAAACAATGGCATACACAGTATATTCACTCAATTTACTGACATTTACAGTACTATGTGACCTTTTCTGTGTATTTGCTTGTCATTTAACTCAGACTTACTAGATAATTACTATAATTATGTTAAGATTTGATAAGATTTGTAAAATATATTCTGCAATTGTGTTGTATTATATTCATAAACTCCCTATTACTAGACGTATTATGATATACCGTTTACGTCCGTACGTTCGTCTGCAGATTCGTTCGTCTGTCAACAACATGTCAGACAATAACCCAATAAGTCTTATACAAAAACTCCTAAATGAATTTACATGAAACTTTTGTGAATTGTTTTTATCTTTGGACTTGAGCTCCCTTTCGATTTAAAATGTTAGATTTACGCTGCAAGTCATTGGGTGTTGTTCATTAAAAAATTATCAAACTTTGATGAATAATTTCTGTCTATTGTATGTGTATTGAAACATACAGCTGCATCGAAACATTACCAATTTGTAGATTTCATCTTTTAAAATTTCAATCAAATAACGTTAGCGTTTATAGGGTCTTCTGCAATCAATTGTAATGTAGTATCACTGTAAACCGATAGAAATTTTAATTATTTTATTCATTAGACAAAGACGAGTCCAAAATGATGCTCACAACCTTTGGATGTATTATACATGCATCTGCCATAGATGATCATTGTGTATGATAATAAACTCATCAAAGATACCAGGATTAAAATTTTATATTTACGTCAGACGCGAGTTTCGTCTTCAAAAGACTCATCAGAGACGCTCGAATCAAAAGGCCAAATAAAGTTCGAAGTTGAAGAGCATTGAGGACCAAAAATTCCTAAAAGTTTTGCCAAATACAGTTAAGGTAATCTATTCCTGAGGTAGAAAAACATTAGTATTTCAAAAATTCAAAGTTTTGTTAACAGTTAATTTATTATTAATAACAGATCAATGATAATTCAGATCAACACATAAGTGCTAACTAATGGGCTTGTGATACCCTCGGTGAAATAAATCTCCATCAGCAGTGGCATCGACCCCGTGGTTGTAAATAAACTCATCATATATAGAAAAGACATTGTCATTCAAACGAACAACTAAAATTTGAGTTGCTACGTGCAAAAATTTCGTAATTTTTAAAGACGGTACATGACGATACTGTCATTAATATTTTGTCTGGGACAATACATGCATGCAAATTACATAAACATGCCTTATCTCATTTGAAAATCAGGTTAATAGATTGTCTAGAAGATTCCAATACAAGCCATGACCTGAATGATTATATATTCAAAGATTATATATTAGGATTGATATAATCACCATGGATAAGATGATTCTATGTTTGTTTACATTTGTTATCGGTAAGAGTAGCATTTATCCTTCGTGAGATTTTTTTCTATCACGCAGAATCACATTAAGACATTAAGGTTGCGGTTATATTTTTATATGCTCAATATTTAATGTTAGTGAATTGTTTTGCAGGAAAAAATACAAAGGACACCATATTTGGATTAGTAAAAAATACATTCTGTCCTATATAAGAAACTTCATTCGCTTTAATGAATTCGTGATCTTCCTGAATGCCAACTGTTGTTGTGGAACATAACTGCACTTTTGCGTATACAATAGATCTCTCAAATAAATAAGTATATTTGATAAAGTTTAGTTTTCAATTTTGATTTTAATAGTATTTACTTAGGAAGATATATCTTGTGAAATGCAAGCCTTGTGAGCAATACTTCTAGATCGATTTTCCTCCGTTTCTTGGTGGGGTCAAAGTTCATAGATCAATAGTTTTTATGTAGTGATTTGTAGGTTAAGACCAATAGTTTTGACATACAGAGAGCCTAGTATATTTATCAACTCAAACAGTCCTTTCAGTACGGATTGTACCGCCGAATGATCATATGTCTATTCCCTGTTAACCATTCAAGAAGTGTTAGTATTATCGTTGCTGATTGATTATAGTTCAACAAAAAACCTTAGATTAAAAATAAACATCGTTGAAAAGGTACTAGTGCTGACAAATGGGATGCTGGGCAATACTATGGTCAGGTACTTGATAATTCAACGACAGCAGCATTGATACAAAGAAAAAGTAAATTTACAATAATACCAATCTCCAATGAAAATTCGAATCGGAAAGTCCTTTGTTAAATTTTAAAATCAAAAGCTCAATAACATCTAAAAGAACGATCATATTCCTGACTTGGTACAGGCATTTTTGTATGTAGAAAATAGTGGATTAAATCTTGTTTTAAAGCCAGCAAAACCTCTAACTTGAATGTATTATATGAACAAACACACATATTACTAGGTAAAAATGTCAATATTTGTGGTAAACTTCTCATAGTTATAAACAAGCAAACATGTCAACAGAGAAAAACATAAGAGATAAGAATGCAATACAGTCAATAGTGAAATAACACAACGGTGGGATATATAAATACCGAGCCACGGCAATATACTTATAACGAGTTATTAAAAATATTTAAATTTAAATGTCAACTACTTTCAGGATTAGCTTTTGTGTCTTGTATCTCTAAATGCCCAAAGGACTGGGCAGAATATCGTGGCGAATGTTTTCTGTTTAGTATTGACAGAAGGACTTGGGTTGACGCACAAGTAAGTTTTTATTTAAAACAAATCTATTCTTTTGCAAATTGTTTATTGCTTTTGTATTTACATTGTATCATAGATCAAATGTGTTCATTCAGTGTATATTCACTCGTTTGTGTTACTATGTCTTTTTATTCAGTTTAGCCATTTCACTATTGTTTCAGGTAAAATTGAAGGTTGGTACCTACCGAAGCGTTCAAACCCGCTGCATTTGTTTGTATCCATCTCAAGTCAAGAGCCTGATATTCAGTGTTTGTCGTTTGGTGATGTGGTTCATAAGTGTTTCTCGTGTTTCGTTTTAATGACCGACACTATGAATTATTTTGCCGACACAAATAACTTTAAATAGAACTATAAGATTGCATGTATATCATTAATGCATAAATACTGTAATTGCTTTGTCATATTTGAATACTATAATATGTCGTTAGGTATAGGTTTGGTTTTAAAAATACTAACAGTATAGAGCACACTTTTTAAGGCAATTCTATTTTTTTCATTTAAATAATGCCTATGTTACCTTATTGAAACAATTCAACTAGTTGGTTGTCGTTTGTTTATCTGTTACATATTTGTTTTTCGTTCATTTTTAATTATTTAAATGAGGCCGTTAGTTTTCTCGTTTGAATTGTTTTACAATGTCATATCGGGGCCTTTTATAGCTGAGTTTGCGGTATGGGCTTTGCTCATTGTTGAAGGCCGTACGGTGACCTATATTTGTTAATGTCTGTGTCTTCTTGGTCTCTTGTGGACAGTTGTCTTATTGGCAATCATACCACATCTTCTTGTTTATAGTTACATAAAAATTGTTTGTTCGAATTTTTTTACTTTGTTTAGAAAAACTGTCGAACTCATCAGGCGTATTTGGTAACAGATGACAATGCAGAAAAACACAATTTTATTAGACAAATTCTCAGTGTCTTAGACGGTAAATATAACATGTAGATAACACACCACCAAGACAGTAACTCAACCCCAATAAAATTTGTAAACATATAGAGGTCGTTTTAAATATATGCCTTCCATCAGGACATTACTCTATTACTAAATATTTGTCTAAAACAATCTATAGATTTACTATACTACGAATTATAAAAAAAGAAAACTTAAACTCATTAGTCGTAAACAAAGTGATAACTCAAAGCCAAATGAACGAAACACGACCAAAAGACAAACAACAGTATACAAAATACAACATAAAACCTAACAATTAGCCAACATGAACCCAACCAAAAGCCTGGAGATGGGGAGTGATCTCATGCGTTCCATGAGGGTACGTAGATTTCTCCCAACATGTAATACCCTCGTGTTACTCCTGTACGTTTTATCAAATGATCAGATATCATAAGATAGAAAATTCCTAGACCGATTCATTAAAGATCGCTCGAAGGGCCAATGTGAACGCTTTAAATCGATCATAACTGAAACAAATAAAGAGGTAGTTTACTTTAAGTCGATCTAGAGTGAAACCGATCTTACATCAAATGTGAACGCATAGATCGGTTTAAACTAGTACGATTTAATCGAAAATAACGTATGCGCTTGTATAGCGGCATAACTATCCCAGAGGTTGGATCTTTAACAAATGCTATATTTCAAAACCAATTGAAAACATGTTCAATGTTTTCGCCGTAGAATATATTTGCGAAATCTGTGTCTTCTTTTCTTATGCTGATTTGTTTTTCTTTTCAGGAACCGCAGTATTTATTCATGTTGTAACTTCGTTGCTACAGTTATTCTTCTTTTTTCGAAATTAAAGAAAACTGCAATAACACCAATATCAAAATTTGTATTAAGCATGTGATTCAAGAAAAACAATAACTTTATCCACAAGTGTGTGTAACAGTGTATTAACACATCAATTTCATAAACCAGTTTTATTTATACACAATGTTTACAGTTTTATGAATAAAAAGGTTAAATGAATTGCGGTTTTGATTGCAGTGTGAACACAAAAGAGATCGTTATTATTAAAGATAATGTGAACGCTAACTTGTTTTGTTTAGATTGATTGAAATGAGATCAACTAAAAAAAGCTAGTGTAAAAGGGGTCTAAGTGACTGTTATCTAATCCCAATTCATCTCTAATTAAATAAACCATCGGTAAAAAAAGAATGCTTCTGAAGAGTAGGCAGATCCTACTCCACATGTTGCACACTTAGTAATATTTTATGTATATATATATATATATGTATAAACTACTAATCAGTTTTAAATGAGTTCTTTAAAATAAATGCATAATACAACAATTTCATATACAACATCTTCTACATTATATGATCCATATAATATCTAAACATAACTACACCCCTTGATAAAACTATTTGGTACATATATTTAGTCAACTTCACTCTTCGCCAGTTAATCAGCCTCATACAAAATTGTATGTAAATTTTCTGGCATTGACCTTATATTGTATATATGCCACAGTGTTAAAACTTTCTTTTTCTTTATTTTTGCCGAAGTTAAAGTCAACAAAGATACGAATCTGTCTTATTCTAATGGAAGATATTAAACATTACTTTCAGGAGAAAGAATTCAGAACTTTTTTGTTGGAGCAACAGATCAAGCATTTGAAGGAGAGTGGCGTTGGTTAGAAACTGGTGTCCCACTTAAAGGTTACACAGCCTGGGGACCAGGAAAACCAGAACATAATGCCACACTTGCCAACAAACAGAACTGTTTGATGTATTACTGGGTTGATGATGACGTGTTTTGGACTGACCACGATTGTTCTGATAGACATGTTCATTTCATCTGTGAAAAACAGTAAGTACCAGAATTAAAATCGTATAATCAAGATTTTCCATTCTTGAAAAAAAACCATTAAAATGGAAGAGTCAACTATACATATATTTGTTTCGTGTAAAATTTTATGATGATTTTCACGTTTACACATTTACTTTCACATGAATGAAGATACGGTCCTTTATTGTCGTGCACTTTGTGTTGTGTTATAAATATATAGGCGAGTATTTAAAAAGGTAAAAAATTTTTAAAAACCTGAACAATTTAGTACACCTCTTACGAATACAGTTGCATAATCTGCAGTCTTTGAAAAAGTATATCCGTCAACATTGAAAACATTTACATATATGAAATGTATATCGCTCTTTCTTTTTTGATTTAATACGTGCATTTCAGTTCCTATACACGTCAACATTATATTTTCAAGCAAGACGACTTTTGGTTTGATAAACATTTATAAATGTTTTTTCTATAAAAACATTGATTAACCAAGACGATTTCGTTGCTTATTATATTTACCGAGCCTGGTATCCGGGTTTTTTAACACTTTAATGTATCTTAAATAACAGAAATGTATTTAAAGTTTTCAAACATTTTTTTCAGGGCTACAGATTTTCAAAATAATACACAGATTATCGGATAAAGCAAGTTATTCCAGGACATATAGGCATTAAATGGTGTCAAATTGAATATCTTGTTACTTTTAATTAAAGCTTCAAACAGCAAAAGGAAAAATCTAACTAAATGAACAAATAGTTTCAAGTGATGTATATTTGAGACACATGATGGTATAAAGTTTGTTTTTTATTTGGAGTAAGTGTTGGTTTTTCTGTTGCTCTAATGGAAAATTTGGTTTATCGTCACTTGTATCAAACTGATAATAACGTACACGAACAATCATCTAAAAATACGCTTGGGTTTTTATGCTCCTATTGCATTTTTAAAAGTGTTTCCCATTACTCTTCTTCAATTTAGCTTTTCCACCCGTCCTATTTTTATAACTCTTACTAAGTTTGCCTTATCCTCCACATTTTTTGAAACTCATACAAAATGCTTCGAATCAAGTCATATAGACATATTTAATAGTTATATTTGAGCAGTGGGTCACTTACCGTTGTAGAGAATGTCCCTTACACCTTGGAAAATTGATTTTTCCCCGCTCTCTAACTTAAGTTTAACAGTGAGTCACATACCGTTCTAGAAATTTGCCTCTTTTCATCTTTTAAATTTGCAAAGATTGAGAGGGGGAATTCGTGTCTTAGATACATTCTTCTTTTATCAACTGTTATGTTTATAAGTGCTCAGTTAAATCCAATCAGACAATATTTAAGTGTACGAAAAAAAAAGGATTATAATAATCAAACGTTTAGGTCTAAACTTTTTATGAAGAAACACAACATATTCTGTAATTCAAAGTACATTTAAACATGACATTTGATGTTGAAGAATATGCTATACACTATATTTACCATTCTCTTGTCATTAAAGATTGCAATTTGTAAATACAGCTATTTTTCAAACCACACCCCCTTCCGTAGACACTAAACACTTTTCATAGATTCTTAATTCTGTTTACGTACTGGTTCCTATATATGATATCTATGTTTCAATTCATAGCGACATAACTTGGGAATGCTACCAGTAAATATACATATACATCTTGGTCAAATTGAAATCTGTGGGAACCCTTAAGTCCAGGTAGGGGTATAAGGGAATTTAAGTGTAAGTTTAAAACTCGTAGAAGTTCGGTGCATACAAACATTGACAATATGCTGCACAGCCCTATATTTTAACATTTGAAAAATATAGCAGTGTATATGAATTTTCCTTTCTAGTATATATATTTATTTATAGTAAAAGTGGTACAGTTTTAGACACAAAAGGAGTTCCTATGGGATATTGGATGATAGGTATTTACAGAAATGCACCCTATATAGACTGCAAATTTAGACAGATTTAACTTTGTTAACCAAATAACACAATACAATTGTACAAAGGATACGTATACACTTTCACAACAATATAATTGTTATAAGCATAGTTATAAACTTTCACAGCAATATGATTTTTAAAAACATAGTTATAAACTTTCACAACAATATGATTGTTAAAAGCATAGTAATAAACTTTTTACAACAATATGATTGTTCAAAGAATACTTATACACTTTCATAACAATATCTCTCAATTCAAGAAATTGGAATTGTAATTTTTCAGTTTTAGACATGCGTTTTGTTTTTAAATTAGGCAATTATACTAATAATAGGATGACATGTGTAATGAACTATTTGGTCCGGGGAAACTCTTGTTTACGTTGTAAGTATATATTTCATTTCCTCCTAATTGCCTGGAATACTGAATGCTTTTATTTTTTCTACAAGAGTTTAACCTTCCAATAACATTTGAATTATCATGCAATAAGCATAGAATCATAACAAAATGTTTGTTTGTTTTATCAAATTTAAGAATAACTTTCCTTCATATTCCGGCCAACCTTAGCATGCTTAGCATACTGTGATTTTGCCAGTTATTTGGCAGTCACAATAAGCGACTATATAATTATTCTTAGCCAAAATGAGACTTCATAGAATGGAAATTCCCGATTGTGTTTGTACAGTCAATCAACGGCGCAAACAAATTGCACAACCCTGAATTGTTTTAGGGAGGTGACATCAAATTGCTGTGATACTTTATAGGCCACAAAAAATATTTGGATTCCGACATTTTCTTCATCTAAGGAGTGGCATCGGATTATATAACTGTAACAGTATTGTTTATTGCAAAATTGAATTTGATACACAAATTTGTGTTTATGTTTTAGTTTAAAGATCTTAAAGTGTCAATATTTTTGACAAAGATCGTAGCGACAGAGTCACAGAAAAAGAATTATGAGACAAAAGATACTTCAGCGAATGTAACTTATTTTATGAATTCCAATATTACAATATGAATTTCAGATAGATCGGAATATTAGAGAAGCAGCATTCAAGTCCTTACATTAAGAGATTCATATACATAGCCACACATTTTAGTTGTGCAAAATTAACAGTCTCGAGTACAATGGTACAAAAATGTAGAACTTTTATGAATATATTCATTTAGGTCTGAAATTTTGTGCTGATTTATTACATATATTGTTGACTAATAAATTATTATTATGTATAATGTCAACTTAGGTAAAATGATAACAAAACTGTGTCGTATCAATCGAAACATTTATAGATATGGCTGCCTACGTTAACATAAGGTCAATTAACTGACCCAAAGTTGAGAACTTGAAACCAGAACTCAGTTATCTATCAGTGTGAGACAGCAAATATGGAAAGGGCAATTTTCTGTTTATTTACAATTTTCATCGGTAAGAGTAATTTTTACTATACATACCCGTTCAAATTAAACATGCATAGTATTATTCAATTATATTGACTAATATTAATGGAAATTTGAACAATTGCACGTTTGCACCTTATTAAATAAATATTCGAAAGAAACCATCAGATGTAAATTTAGGAATTCGATATACCTAATAAAAGATAACCCAGATTCAATGAAATCTCTCGTAATATTTCCAACGAATCTATATTACCTTCGTTATAGACAAAATGTAAGACAAATTATTTTTTCAAAATAATCATAATTAAAAAAAACAACAAACAGTAGGTTTGAATTTTGGCATTGTTTTGTCAGGAATTTAGTAGGACAGTTCAACTATATATCGACCCGGCAACAATATTTCATTAATGTTCAAGATAAATACAATGAAGGGCAACCATTAAATCTTTTCCCTTAATGGCAACTGGGCTACCAATGATCAACTGTGATAAAATCTGCCATTCAGCAAAATAATAAGTTCACATTCTGTCAAATCCACGACGCTTTTTTCACAATATCTGAAAATATACAACAAACAACAGAAAAAAAAATTCTAATGGGTGGGTTGGGTTTTGTTGTTTTTATATCAGTTTAAATCATGCAATGAACAAATCATGTAAAGCATACAATTTTATATAAAAAAAACCGGGGTAACCGCTTTTGCAATTATGTTAGTAAATAAAGACGCTTAAGTCCTTAATTAAAGAAAAGTTAACTCTAGTTTACCAGATGATAATCTCAATTTATCAAATTTATTTAATGCTAAATGATAAAATAATGTTGATATCATGAACATCAAAATATTCAATCCGTTTAAGAACCTTTGATTAAAGGAGACAATATTACATAAATATTGAAATATATTAAATTCGTCCCCATTTTGTATTAAATTATATATTATTCTATATTTCATTAGATGTCAACAGTAGCAGCATGTTATTTTGTTTTGTTCATTTTTATATGCACACACATTAATTTCTATACTTGCGTTATTTTATCCTTTATTTAGGTCTAATTTATAAAGCACCAAAGCATTGTGTTGCTCGAGCTGCACGGTTTCGATGATAAACACAGAACGTACATGTATACCTTTACTACACTTCACTTTTGATAACTATTTACACCAATGGGTCGACACTACTGATGGACGTTTCATATCAATAATGTGGTTATTTTTATAAATTTCCTGTTTAACAAACTTTCTTTTTTTTTCTTGATTTTTTCGAAAAACTAAGGATATTCTTATCCCAGGCGTAGATTTACCTTAGCCGTATTTGGCACAACATTTTTGAATTCAGGATTCTCAATGCTCTTCAACTTTTTACTTGTATGGCTTTATAAATATTTTGATATGAGTGTCACTGGTGAGTCTTATGTAGATGAAACGCGCGTCTGACGTACTAAATTATAATTCTAGTACTTTTGATAACTATATTCACCACAAATGAAATAGTTCGTAATTGATGGTATAACGACAACACACGTTTTTGTACTATCCTCCTTTAGAGTATACGATTCATCAGCTAACAACACCAATTTAACAACGACGACAACATTTTATCATAAACAAAAAAGTGTCATTTGACCTATATGGCATATGTCATGTTTCTTAAAGAAAACCGTGAACTCATGTTGTATCTGCCTATTTTAATAAAAACACTTGCAGCTAAAACATTTTTATAACCTTCTGATATTATTTTCAGGGATAGTTCTTGTAACAGCAGTGTCTAAGTGTCCTAAAGACTGGGCAGAATTTAACAACGAATGTCTATTTTTCAGTTATGACAGAAGAAACTGGTTGGATTCTCAGGTAATGAAATGAAAATTATGGGAAGTTTGTTTGTTGCCGCTGATACATGTTTATTACTGACAATCATTTCTTATTTCGTTTGTGTATATATTGATATATAGACTAGGTGCAATTATATGATTTGATGTAATTGACAAACAACATTATTTAACACCAAAACCAAAATCTTATAAATCAGTGGTTGTCTTTTGTTAATGTCTTTCATATATGCTTAAGTGTATTGTTTATTGTTTCAAATGTATATGTGACCGCGTTTAAATGTATGCCGGTATGTTTAAAGAACTATCCTCTCGACCAAACGAACAAGCTCTAGGTGGCTACATCTGTTAATTGTCTATCCTATTTGCCCTTGTGTCCTTATACAAAATAACAAAAACAGGCTTTCAGAAACTAAATAATATCTTATTTAAAAGCAAACATAACTGATTGATACTTTCCTCTGCAGTACTTTTTCATGCAGCCACACGACAACATATGTATTACGAAGTAACTTTATAAGCATAATTAACAGTCATAAGCAATAGACCATTGAAATTCATAGAAATCCTACCCTACTGAAAAACAATGCTTGACCTTTTAAAATATACTCATGCAATATCTTTTATTTCTAACATTCAGAAAAGTTGTCGAGCTCAAAACGCCTATTTAGCAACAGATGACAGTGCAGACAAACATTCCTTCATTAGACAGATTGTCAGCGTATTAGACGGTAAGATTGCAGAATTATAATGTGTAGGTTGCACTCATGTTTAAAAAGACAAAGAGATTTTCGGTAGGAAATCCTTTCGCGGATAATGATTTTTAACTATAAATGTAAATTTGTTTCCGAAAGAGTCTTGGTTTTTGAAACAGCTGTATTTACAAAGTGTAACCTATTCTTTTCTTAATTATTTGTTTTAAAACATATCAAACTGATATTTATACACACTTATCTATCATTTCAATTTTTATATGCTTATAAAACCGAGAAGTATGCTACGTACATCATGAAAATTAGAGTCAAAATGACCTGTAAATACTATTCCAGAGGTGGAAAACAGTAACATTTTAATTTAGCGATGCAATATTTCTATATTCACCCGTATTTTTATAGCAATTACAGTTTTCAAATAAACTTCACATACGAAAAAAATAAATAAAAATCACAAAAATACTGAATTTCCGAAGAAAATTCATAACGGAAAGTCCCTAATAAAATGGCAAAATCAAATGATAAAACACATCAAACGAATGAACAACAAAGTGTCTTACTTAACTGTCGGTTAAATGAATAGATACGGTGGATACCAATAAGTTAAAAAATGACACTCCATAAACCAAGTAAGTCCTGGTTAAAACAAAAGGTAACTAAAGCCAGAAAGTTTTGGATGAAATACAGAATTACTTTCTAAGATGTAAGTTATTATTTTTAAAGGCGAACGGATTAAAGCTTTCTACATTGGAGCATCTGATCAAGCATTTGAAGGACAATGGCGCTGGTTGGAAACTGGTGTCCCACTAAAAGGTTACACTCAATGGGGACCAGGAAAACCAGAACCTAACGGTACAATAGCAAACAATCAGAATTGTATGATGTATTACTGGGTTGATGATGACCTGTATTGGACTGATCATGATTGTAATGACAGAAATGTTCATTTTATCTGTGAGAAACAGTAAGTTTACTATGTACTATGTCGTCGGAATTCCGATAACAGTCAGTCTATATTTATGAATAGCTTATAACTAGTTAGTTATCAAAGGTACCAGGATTATAATTTAATACGTCAGTTACGCGTTTTGTCAACATAAGACTCATCAGTGAAACTCAGTTCAAACTAGTTTTAAGCCAAACAGGTACAAAGTTAAAGACAGACTTCTGAAAAGCTACGAATCATCTGCGAATAAAAATTATAGCTATGTTTACCCAATAGATAAATAAAATCAACACTAAAATGATTTGCTTCGTGAATATTTTTTTAATTCGTCGTACAAACGACACGTTGAAATTATTATCGGTTATTAATTCCTACAAAAGTTATCAAGACTCATAGAATCGATTCCATGAAAGTCCATTTTCAAAGTTCCCTGATTCAGTTCTTAATGGTGTTGGAATCTCACAAAAGGATTCATTGTCAAAACTTGACCTTAATAAATGATATGTATTCGAAGTGTATCACCCCTTTTACCTGGTAGAGCTCTGTATGCGACTAGCCATGGCCCAATTGTTTAACTTGCTGAAATATATATAGCATTTTTTTTAATTCAACCTCGATGGACTTTTACCTCAGCTTATATTTATGTTAGCGTAATAATTTATTTACTTGTATTCGCAGAAAGTTAATTAAAATACTTGTCTTTGATTTACAGAGCTTCAGACTTCCAAAATTCAACACAGATTATTGGAAGAAGATAAAGCTGTCATCAGTAAATACTACAACCAAGTAGCTGACTTTTACAATATAATAATAAACTTTTGTTGTAACTGAACATTTATCATTTCAAAGGAAGTATACAAATCTCTAAAATGTAATATGAGAATTGTTTAAAATGGACAAAACAATATAAGGAAGGTTTTTTTTCACTTGCTTCGTTGATTGATAGTGTTTAGTTATGTCAGTTATGATAGTGCGCCTTTTTGAAGTTGTCTTCGAGATTTTGTTTGTACTTTTTTAAGCGCAATATAAGTCAACCTGAATTTTGTTCACATATCATTTTTCTATATAATGGAATTATATGAGACAGTCGCACAATTGAGAGGCTTAGCCAGCAATAAAACAGGTTAATCCACCACTTTTTACACGAGAAACTGCCTGTAAAAAGTCAGGAATATGAAAATAACTGTCCATTCGTTTGATGTAATTTTAACTTTTGATTTTGCCATTCGATTATGGACTTTCTGTTTTGAATATTCCGTGGAGTTATTTTTTTTATTATTATTTTCTTTTTTTTCTGTACTGAGATCGTAATCTATAGCTTTGAGCAATGTTTCCTTTGGAGTCCTAATCAACAAATTCCTTATCATCTCGAGTGTAAAACTGCTTTTAACTGATATCGTCTCTTCGTGTTATTTTACGAAAAATGCCGTTTTTTTATGTTTTTACCTTCTTCTTTGTAAGAAGCAATGCATAGAGGACAGCAATTGAGGAATATTCTGCATTAAAAACACCACCAACATCTGTCTCAATAGAAAACATAGTTTACCTAGCATTAGACACATGATTTCTATGTTTAAACACGGTAAGCATCAATAGTTGCTAAAGAAGTAGTGGATGTGGTCAAATCTTCTGGTTTGGCCAATTTGCACCTAATTAATTCCAAACTTCAATTTTGTCTGAGCGAGGTTTATATGATTGTTAAAGAAAAATATGTTATAAATATTTTCAGTTCTAAGTACCGAGCAGCTGATATTACCATTGAAGAGTAAAAAGTAAAATCACAAACATAATAAACTCCGAGGAAAATTTTAAACGGAAAGTCCCTAATCATATGGCAAAATCAAATGATTAAACATGTCAAACGAATGGACAATTACTGCCATATTCCTGACTTAGTACAGTCATATTTTCAAATGAAGAAAATGGTTGATTGAACCGGGTTTTATAGCACTAAATCTCTCACTTGTATGACAGTTCACATCATCCTCGTTAAAAGATGATTATAATTTTATCAATTTCAGCTTCCGTAGCGCTTTTTTGTTTTACTCTCAAACATTTAAAAGTCATTTACGGGCGTAGACATACATGTTTAATTGAAGAGCGATATTACCAAAGGGAATAAGGTGAATAGCTAAATTTATCAAAGATAAATTATGACTCAGTCAGTTTGAACTTTATTTGTAAAGGGAAATTTAAGATGCGTTTGTTATATACATCATGTTTATAAGTACATCATAAAATTGAGAATAAAATTGTGAATGTGTCAAAGAGACAACAACCCGATATATGGATCCATAAACTGTAAACTGTACTGAATTAAAAATTGTTATTTCAATAATATGAAACCTTATTATTCATACCTTGCCATTTGAAAATCTGTATCAGTAAAATACCAATGTCATCCGGCGTTATGCAGTACTGTTGAAAACAATGAAACCAATTTTTGAGTTTTGAATACTATTAGTTTCGTGAAACTGTGTTTTTATTGCAGAATTGTCTATCTAAGTTTTAATATAAGAAATATTTTTAATATCATATTTGCGTTTTTGAGACAACTGCTGGATACATGTCATATCTAATTTTTATATGTTTGCCAAGCAATTCTGTTGTAATGTTATGTTTCAAAATATTGCCATAAGGCATCAGATGGTTGTAAAACTTTTACATCCACTTGCCAAACAGCTAAAATTGTCGTGATGCTTATAAATAAGATTTTCGTCCCTTGCATCTAAAAATATATTGTGTAAATAGATTAATAGATCAGTTGTAAGCAAACCTTACTACAAACAATATAAACAAAGACATGCATCTACGTATGCAAAATAAACTAAAAACCACAAACTCTCCTTGTGATATATGACTGAAATTCGGGCAAACCGAGATACTTAAAAAGTACAAAGTTATCGGAGGTACCAGGCTTATAATTTGAAAAACACGACCATAAATCAAAACCAATAAACGTTATGAGAACAAAAGACCAATGGTTGATGATATTGACGCACAAACCTCTTAGTAAAACCTATATTTGTCACAGATACAGTTTAAGGGATAAAAGATAACAGATTCAGAGTATAATGTAACTGTAACTGCAATGCGACCACATAGTATTCGTATTTCACACGTCCAAATGAAGCATTTCGACAGTATCATGTTTACGAATCAAGAATTTGAGGTTGTTACTCATTTGATTTTTCAGTTATTACTGAAGGTTTGAGTGGTATCATATATATGTAGGACTCAAATCTATGGTGGGTTCCAAATCTTTGGCAAATGTGACGTCATGCCATCCCAAATCTATAGCAGATTTTTTACAATCCTAATCTATGGTAAGTTTTGTAGTTTCCTAGTCTTTGACGGATTTTTGTTGTTTCCCCAAATCTATGGCAGATGTTGTGCAAATGGAAAACAATGCAGTACATATACGACTAATGATTTGTCCTAAAGAAGTTGATATGTACCACAATGGGATCATGTCTATAAACCTTTGTGAAATAAACATTCCATAATTGTCAAATCGTGAACAATTCGTAAATGATGAATTCATATACCTTAATACAGACTTCGAGATTGAAAGGGTGTGTCCCGTAAAAATAAACATGTTCTAATCTGTGCATGGTACCTTTTTAACCTATTCATTAATCCAACTACACTACCAAGAATTTACTCACGTTTTTTGGTACATTTCTACCCTCGTATATCAGTACTGCTCGGCAAGACAGAAAACTTGTAATATTATACTTTTTGTTTATTCAGTACTGTTTTTGACAGTACTGTTTCATTACTGATTTTGACAGGACTGTTTCAGTACTGATTTTGACAGTACTGTTTCAGGACTGATTTTAATAGTACTGTTTCAGGACTTATTTCGTCAGTACTGTTTCAGTACTGATTTTGACAGTACTGTTTCAGTTCTGTTTTTGTCAGTACTGTTCCAGTACTGTTTCAGTGCTGATTTTGTCAGTACTGATTCAGTTCTGATTTCGTCAGTACTGTGACAGTACTGATTTCGTCAGAAATGTTTCAGTACTGATTTTGTCAGTAGTGTTTCAGTGCTGATTTTGTACTGTAAGTATACCGATTTTTTTAATTCTATTATTGAGTTGATATTTTCATTCACCGTTTTAGTAATAAATTTACTTTTTAGTGCGCACCTTATGATATCCATATGAAAAATAGTTGTTTCTTTGGGTATATTTGCAGCAGTCGATTTGGTGTGGTTAACCTTTTAAATTTGAATGTGTATTGTTTTAAAAAATATTTGGAACTGAAAACTTATATATCTAGGTAGGTATAGTATGGTACATAATAATTGTGACAAATTTTTATCTTGCGTAGACATCTCTGATTCAGTGTTGGTCTATCAATAGAGAAATTTTTACAATGTGCATCTCAGTACAATTGGTATCCAAATATAGGTTTGATAATTCTGTGACAATATTACTGTTATCCTTTTTTATCTGGTTACGTTTTTGTACTTGTACGAAACTCAGGATTCAATGGTTCATGATTATATTTGTTTTCTTTCTAATGATGCCATATTGATAAATCATTTTGTTTATAGGTCTTCAATTTTCACATCGAACATTCCCATTTCTAATCCTGTCACCATTGCTGTTAATCATTCTGATGTGACCAGGTGGAATAAGGCTCAGATAAATTGAATGCAGAACGTTCATATATTTAATAAATATAAAATAGAATAGAAGGCAACGACCGATCTGAAATATACAGATAATGACAAATAAATACAACTTTACATATAAATGCATATGAATATATCATTTTGTAGCAAATAATATGGTATTGTTACGCAATGATACCTTTATTAATTAACCAGTCCAATATGAACTCTAGCCGGGCCAATATGAAGATTGAAAATAGTGTGAAAATCTGACATTCAGGACTTCAATAGTAGTGATTTGAATATGTATCAATGAAAATTGAGGATTTTAATCAAAACAATAAAATAGTAACAATTTTATTAAATAATCAACAGTAAATAAACACAACAAGTAAAAAACATGTTTTTATCTAGTTTTCAGATTAAAGCTCTTGGCTGCAGTTTATAGTATTCTTTCTTTCCCCTGAGTATATGTTAATATTGAAAACACCACCTGTTATAGTTGCACCTGCAAACATGGCCATTGGGTTGTCATGTTTGTTAGCAGTTTGATTATTTGTATTTGATACATTTGCATTTAAATTATTATGAACTAATGTATTTGAGTTTGAAAGTTCACAAGGTTCCTCTGAATCTGATGTCGTCTGTAAATCTGAGTTCGGCAACATGACCTTAGATATTGTGTGAGAAGCTTGTTGCTGTTGTTCAATAGACGGTACTGAATAATGAGTTAAGGTAATAATGCCTTTCCAGCCTCCTAATTGAGCAACTTCATTGGCAGGTCTACCATTTTGAAGTAGTGTGGTAGCAAAAGTTTTACGTCCCGAATGATTAACCTTTCTTCCTTGAAGATCTCCTTTTTCTGCCATATTTTTTACCATTTTACCTAATTTATCTTTGCCTATGGTTTGGCGAGTGTACCATATTTCCTCATGTTTATTATCTAAAGGCCTCAAATAAAATCTATGTTCATCAGTTAATGTGTCTTGAGGTCTATGCCGTTTGTATTCCTTGTAAACATGAATAGGGCAATTACTTCCTCCTTCCCCGAAAATCTTTGGCGTAATATCCCGGAAATCCCTGCTTTTTGCTCCACTACGGGTTTTGGTGCTTCTTTCTGAAAAAAGTATGCTTATGTCAATATTTAAAGAAGAATTATCCTTCCTGTCTGTACAAAACTTTCACTTTTATATAACAAAAAACATGTATTGCATAGTAAATAAGATTTGTTTTGATAAATATAAAACAATGGTTAATATCCTTAAAAGCACAAATTACCAACTTTTGTCAGGACTGTTGTACATGTACATCCATTATCCACAGAAGTATATATTCTGTGATTTCTAAAAGATTTAAAATATCAACTATTTAAATGATGGAAATCATAACATAATCTCACCATTAAATTCCAAATACTCCTTTCCATCAGATGTAGCTTTTAACTTGACATCTCCCCATGTCATGTTAACATGGTCTTGTCGACCTCGTAGACCAAAGTATGTTGCATTATTTAAAAACACAGCATTCAGTAATGCATCAGGGTTTTCTGGAAAAAGAAAAAAAAAAGAACTTAACTAAAATACATGTATCTTAATGTAAATATCCAACTTAAAATAGTATTTAAAGGACAAATACTGTATCAAAATGCAAAAGACCTCTGGAGACACTCTCATTGTTCAAGACCTTATGTGTATTTTAAACATTTTTTATTAGAACAACCATTTAATAATCAGGGATGGATAGAGGGCGACAAGGAAATAAAATAATTTGTTTGCCACAAGGTTAGAAAAATGTTTAATTAAAAGTTACTGACTGACACGCTGGAATACAACATTTTTTTTAAACTTACGTGTTCCAATAACGCCTTTCTCCCTCAAGATTTGGATTTCCTCAGTCGTCAAAGGTTCAGCTCTGTTTGGCTTACTGCCCTTGCCCAATGACTTTAATGCCTTTCGCTTCGCTTCTAATACCCGTCTTGTGTGGTTGAACTCAGGATCCTTTTTAATACTGAAACATTAAAGAAAAGATATGCATAATATCTGACATGTAATTTTTGCATGTACATGTTTTATACTTATAGCAAAGAGAAACCAAGGAATATTCATTGTACACAAGCTTAAGATCATCAAAACCACATTGACCCAGATGATATATATAGTTTTTACCAAAAAAAATGACACAAGGCTAAAATTAAAATATTGGCACTGAATATTCGAGTCATAATGCTTGACAGAATAATGCAAAGGCTATCATGCTATATCAAGACAAGGGAGTTACATGTCTCACAGATATCAAATAATCTACATGAAAATAATCGTACCTTATACTACTTTTTGAGTCCTTCAAATGTCTATCCAAGCTGTTGAACATAGAGGATAAAGAGTCAGGCTCATATTCGTCACCATTTTTCTTCAGGACTCCAAGAAAAAATCTTGATAACAGACTGTCCAAGTCTTTGGCAGGTATTTCCACTGAATCACGCATTTCTCCAACAGATATGAAAAAATCCAGCATCACTTTCAAGTCACTCTTTGTTTTAGTTTTTGTGTTCTTGTTAACACTTAAAGCTAGAAAAGAGTCAGTGTCTTCATCAGTGACAGAGCGAAACCTCTTGCTACTCGAGCTATTTTCTTTGTCTGATTCGTCAATCTCATGATTCTGTGCATTTTCAATGTCCTGCAGAATTTCATTTGGGAAGTTGAAATTCGCTGAATCAACTTCTTCCAGAATCAAATTTCCTTCCCCATTGACATCCGCGAGATTTCTCTTGATGTACTCTGCCTCCCTATTAGATAAATCGTCGTAGTGAAAATAGTCTTCAACTAACGCATCCATCGCATCATCTATATTTTTTATAGAGCTATTGCTCCATCGTTTTGTTGTCATTTTCTCCTGTCAGACGACACTCGCCGTAGTTCTCTAGAGTTATCGGGATTTCAACCGATTAGTCTAGAGCTAATCGAATATGCTAATATTGGGCTTGCTAAACCCGGGCCAATACGGAAAAATCCGTATTGGCCTTATAGGACAAAATTATCGATTTGGCAGTTTTACTCGTATTTAGTCAAATAAGCTCCAGTTAATTAATAATGTATATTATGTTTCATTACACAATTGCAAATAAATAATAATGCAAAACACAGTTAAATGACAACTCTGAATGTAAACAATTTGTTAATCAATGCTAATGAAAACTGTTCACTAAAGTAAGTTGACCATACTACTATATACAATACTATGTAACATTGAAAGTTAATTACAGGTAAATAAGAAAAATATAAAGTTTGAAATACAATTAGCAAAGTAAATGAAACTAAATAAAATATTTAAGTCAAAAACATTTAATCATAAACTAATTTGAAAAACCCTTAAATGTAAATATCTTATAATGCTGGCTACGGCTTTTGATGTTGTTTCTGGTGTTTCTTATTCTGTATTGATAATAAAGTTTAAAAGTACAATATATATAGTCAATAGGTGAACTGTTAAACTAGATAGAACTAGATAAAACAACTATTAAGTAAGGTAGTTTGTCCAATAGCCAGTGGTGAGTGAATATCAAAGAGCCCAGATAGAGTATTTTGGATTCATTGAACCATATAATACAAAATATGTTCAATATAGTAAGATCATTATAATATAGGGTAAAATAGATATAAACTAATTACAAAGTTGGGAATAATATCAAATAGATAATATGGATATAAATGAACTTGTCCACACTGAGGAAAGAAAATGAATCGACTTTATAAAGGCTATTATAAACTTTCTTATGTTTCCTCATTTCTGTGTTATGTAAAAATAACAAGAATGCACAATTATGGAAGGGAATGGTCATCAAAATGTACTTATTACTTTATATACTACCAGAAGTCCAGTAATGGACTGGACTCCTGATACTACATGTATATATAATCAATCACAGTTGAAATTTGTTGCTAAATAAAAAAAAATTAAAAAATATGATAATTCAATTCATCATCATCAGAGTATTGGTGTTTGCCAGTGGCAAGTATTTCATGCACGTGTAGCTTTAACAATCAATCTCATTATGTGCTCTTTATAATCAGATTCGTGAAACAACGACAAAAAGACATTTAAATATATACTCATTACTTTATAAATACAAAAGTACATTAATGTTTAATAAATTGAAGTGGAAATTCAATTTAATTGAAAATTTAGCGTACATATATTGCACTCAGAAACGTGTCCAATTCCCCCAACACGTGTCCATGTGACGTCAATGATCTGATAAACATGTCAAATTGCACGGGCGCCAAAATGGGTTCTGGTTATCAACGTCTAACTGTGTCTTTTAAAAGCAGAAACCACTTCTGCGGGAAGCCGGTCGTCCAATACCTTCATAGACATACATTTTTAAAAAGACATTTAGGCATCACCGGATAATATTAGAACAAAAGAATTTACTTACTATTAAACCATGATTTGAACTTTACAAAACTTATTAAATGCAATGTTTATGAGGTTTTTTTTCTAAATACGCATAACATATTGCCAATGGACATTAGGCAATCCATAGGTAATTATGTGTTGTAAACTTAGCCTGCAGTTATGCTTGTTATGAATAACCTATGTTGAACAAACTAATGCTTATATATGACATACAATGAAGCACCGGGGAAAAATACAGTATGCAATGTATTAGTTTTCTTAATTGTGAAGTACCTCTGTCTGAACTTTATTATAATAATAATCATATTGATAAAAAAAAATCATACACCTGGGACAGAGTTGTAACAGTACTACATAACAACAAACTATAAAATTCAGTTGAAAAGGGCTTATTTAACTCATCAGATGAATACAAATAGAAATCCATCTAACAAAAACATAATGGACGTTGCCGGATACTTGTATATCCAAACAAGAAAAAGTCACTAAATATTGATCTGAGAGTACTTGCAGTTACTGACAGCTAGTTCAAAGCCACTAACAACTAATAACAAAAATCATGCATCCAACTTCTAAGACTTAGTTCATAACTTTATTCATTTAGAACTGTAGATTATAAAATCTTAGTTTTTTTCCTTCTGTTTAAAATAGATTAAATTACAAAATTACAGATGCAATGTTCAACATATATTACGTTTAAAGACGGCAAATTTGTGTTATATATTCTTTAAAATAATATACAAACTAAAGAGACAGAAAGACATAAATTTTGCCTCAAAGGGCAAGCGAGAATAAACCAAGAAACAATTTTCCAATGTCCTTTTTTTCACGGAGTTAATGCAACTTCAAAACGGCTGGCTTTCATATCATTCCCATTGTTGTTATAAAGTAGAAAAAACAATGAATAATCGATAATAGTGTGGACCGTGGTGCTTGAATATAAAGAAAAGAGAATAACAGTCAAAATTTATAATAAATAATGAAAAATGATATAGAATAATACACAATACAGAAATGAAGAAACCACATCCAGACCCTTTTATAAGTTGCACATTTTAATTTGTTTTGCCTTCTAAATCTTCCTGTTTGGACCGGTCTTGGTTTTCTTACTGCAAATGAAACGGCATGTGAAATTTATATGAAGAGATCATGTACACACACTTTTTAGATATATATTTATGTTATTGGTCAATGATTGAATTTATGTCGGTTCAAAGCTCCATAGAGCTCTGTGGGGGCCCCTTCAGTCCAAAGCCACATTGGTCCGATTGCCCAATAGCTCGACACCCTATAGTCCGACCACACATTGGAACGACACACGAATAAACTGACACATTATTATTGAGCAATATTTTGTATAAAAAATCTTTATTTGAAGAGGATTTAATCCCAATAGTTAAAAATAATCTCACTGAGATTCCTAAAAAAAAATAGCATATTCATAAAGTACATGTATTAAAAATGTGCTTAATGTCCAGTTGCAAGTATTACATGCATGTTCAAAACAGTTGTTGAATAAGTACAATAGGTAAGTCCCGTAATAGATCTGGGGTGAAAGAAGGTCAAAGAAACTTGGACTGCCACTGGACAATGAAAGCATATATTCAATAGGGACAGGAATTTGCCCTGCTGCAGGTTCAGACAAAAGGCCACCGACGACCCCTCACGGCCCCTCAAAGAGTTATTGCAATAGTTCTTAACCTGCAGAGATCATGGCACTTTCTTTCTATATGAGGTTTCTGATCAAAAGTGACCAATCTCACAGTCACATTTGTTGAAAATTAAACATCTCGCACAGTTTTACTATCGATGTTTTTACTGTTTTTATTGTATCACATAAACATTATCCTTTATGATGACAGACTTGCATTCTGGTGACATTTCCTTAGTAGAATGTGTTCACATATGGAACAAATCTTGTCTTTATGTCCCATGTATGTGTCAATTGCTCCTGATCCACTTGACAGCATTTTGTAAATCATCGATACAATCTTTATCTCATGATGTACTTTTTCAAAGGACAATTTATAAAGTGTTACGTCCATAAATAGTATCAGAAAATGCATGTTGGGAAAAACAACTTTTTATAAATTCATGCAAAATATTTGATACAGTATCTATTGTTATAGGTATCTAAAAATGGATCCCACCAGAACACACAGACTAAGTATACGAGGAAAATAAAGTCTTATAGATCAACAACTAAAAACTGTAATGAACAGATGATATATGAGATAAAGATAGAACTGGTATGAAAGGTGACAGTAGAACATTGAAATAATTCGAAAGGTAGGTATAGCTTTACACTCAATTCTGATTGTTTTAAGTAAGTATTTGCAGTTTTCCCTATTATTTTATTTCAATAACATGAAATGTTGTAGTATGTCCAAGGGACAACAAACAACCAACGAGCTAATTTAAAAGAATAAAGAGCAGCAATACAATTCTACAACAATTGAAAGAGTCATTTAAGTTAACAAAGAAGTCTATAAGAAGAACAAATCCGTACACACAACTTCTCAGTTAACTGTTTCACAGATTGCATTGATATTGTGCTCGAATAATCAGATTATGTTAATACATATGTGTTTTGGTGCCAATCCAAAGATGAGAGTAACAGCAGGACATATTTTAACTTGAATCTGAAGGAAATATAAACAAAGATCTCCTTCTCTGAAACTGAATAACAAATTTAAGAGATAATATAATGAGAATTGCCACTGGTACTAAAAATGAAAAATTCCACAAAAAGAAAACTTTTTTTTTATTTTCAAACTGATGTGTAGTGTATAAAATAATGTAAAGTTGTAGGATTGCCAATGAGACAACTATCCACCAAATTTGAGACGATGTGGATGTAAACAATAATATACAATTGTGCAGACTTCAACAATGAGAAAACCCATACCGTATTGTCGGCTACAAAAGACCAAGACATAAACAATATATGAAACAATTCAATGTAGAAAAAATAACGACCTAAATTATAATAAAACAATATAAGAATGTTAAAGTGCAGCCCGTATTGAAAACATGTAAATTTGCCATGAACCCAGACTCGGGGCGCTAAAATTCATCTCCAAATCGTATAAGATCAGGCCCTGAAGTCAAAAAAAATTCTCAGTGCTCTGAGCACAACAAAATCGTGCTCGAATCATGAATTCCAGAATTTTGATTGGTTGATTTGTTCATTCTGGAGTATGAGTAAAAAACTGACTCAAAAGTTTTATGACTTCAAGGCCAGTTTTCAAGTAGGTAAATCAAACATTATTCCATTCTTTTTTTTCATTTTTCTCCATGTATAATATGAACCTTGTATAATCAACGTTATACCACCTTTATAAATGCATGTACACTGGTTCTCATTATGTCATGGTTGACCTATGTTTGATCTTATTATTGAACTTTAACAAACGTGATAAATATTATAATCCACTTTTTCCTTTCCAGAAACAAGTTGGCAAAGATATGTATCACATGCATAGCAAGAGCAGTGGAAAATAACATTGAAGGAGAATTATGAAACAGTGATTAAAACATCAAATTGAGAGAGAGAAAAACACTTTTTAACCGGATTTTTGTGACAAAAATGTCGGTTATTGATTTGGGGATGTACGGCGGGCGGGCGGGCGGCAATCAAATGTTGTCCGTGCATTAACTCATGAACCGTTCAACCAAAGCTTTTCAAATTTTAATATGTTGTTACTGACAACTAACTGAAGGTCAAGTTCAATAATGGCGATTTTGATTTTTACCGTTCAGGCGTTATGGTTCTTATAAGATTGAAAAATGAAGTTTCCAGTCGTGTCCGTGCATTTACGCATGAACTGTTCTACCAAAGCTTCCCAAATTTTAATATGTTGTTACTGATGACAAAATAGAGGTCAACTTTAATAATGACGATTTTGACTTTTACCGTTCAGGAGTTATGGTTCTTGAAAGATTGCAAAATGGAGTTTCCAGTAGTGTCCGTGCATTTACGCATGAACTGTTCTACCAAAGCTTCCCAAATTTTAATATGTTGTTACTGATGACAAAATAGAGGTCAAGTTCAATAAAGACGATTTTGACTTTTACCGTTCAGGAGTTATGGTTCTTGAAAGATTGTAAAATGGCGTTTCCTTTCACGTTGTTGCATTTACTCATGAACCATTTAATCTAAGCTTTTCAAATTTTAATATGTTGAGTTCCTAAGCTTGTTTTATGCAGTCAAAAAAATTAATTTTGATAAGCAAACCATGTATGTTCAAAAATTATAAAGGTTAATATATGTACCAAATGACCACCGTCAGACATAAATCAGTCTGTTTGAAATCAGTCTTTAGATTTTTATACTTTTACAAAATATTCCTCTGTATGTATGTCTGTAAGATTCAAATCCATCCCAGTTTTATGAGGAACTACAAATCAAGAGTGAACATGCTATACTTAGTAATGTAGTTTAAATCTGACCCTTTCAATTCCTCGTTAACAGGATGCCTAAATATTGTAACACCAAATTTCATATATTTTTTTAGTAATACATTGTACGCTCTCAGTTAAGGTTTATAGGAATAGGAAAGAGTACAAAAGTTATGCATACCTAAGTTACTATTCACAATACACACATTACAAGTGAATGAAATTGCAGAATGATTAATGTATACAAAAAAAAAGAAATCTGTCAATAAATTTCTTTAACCAGTAAAAATCTAACAATGGGCATATGATTGGAAATTTATTTATGAGAAATAAGACTGGAAAAGTGGCCGTATTCTGATTATTCCCTCAGCACACAGCATTAAAGAGAAATAACATAGACTTCAGTCTGAAGGTACCTGGTATAGAGGGACATGTCTTATAGTAGATTCTCTCCTTGTGGTGAACTAGCATGTTGAAAAAGTAGCTCAGTGCATTATTGGTCTAGTTCTGTACAAAATAGGTTAATTACATTGTATTTATATCTGAGTATCATGTCCTCTTCCTGCACTCAACTTGCCACTGGATCACATAACATCCATCCAACCATCCATCTTCTCAAAAGTAATATACCGAGTTTCAATGTTCAATTCTTGTTCAATATGTTCTGATTTGATTCAAGCAAGATACAAATACATGTAATATGGTATTGTCAAACAGAAATATTAATAAGATCTTACTGAAAACATAAACCTTATAAAATAACCACACAAGATGCAATTCTGAAAATAAATACGACATAAAGCCAGAATATTAAAAAAAAAAAAAGTAACTGTTGAAGAGCTGGAACTAAAGCAAAACCAAATCAGGACAAAAATAAATCAAAGAAATAAAAAAAAACATAACGCAAACAACAACATGTCACGATAAAGAAAATGAATGGAAATGTGGTAAGTTTCCAAAGAGAACAATTAACTCACCCTAAATATACAAAACAACCTAAGACCTTTTAAATAGGCATCACGGTATGCATTCAAATGTAAACACTGTAACTAATTTTAAGGTAAATAAACTAAATTTTACCTGAAATAAAAACAAATAAAAACCTTAAAAAAGATGCACATTTACGTAATTAAAGAGAGGACATCTTTTTTTATGAACACAGTGGTCTATTAATAATTGCACTGAAAAGAACAGGTACATGTTTATATGTTTAACAGTAATTAAAAATTCATTACAGATACAGTACTGCTTTAATTAGTGTTATAATGAAACAGTACTGACGAAATCAGCACTGAAACAGTGCTGTCAAAATCAGTACTGAAACAGTACTGACAAAATCAGAACTGAAACAGTACTGTCTAAATCAGTACTGAAACAGTACTGACGAAATCAGTGCTGAAACAGTACTGTCAAAATCAGTACTGAAACAGTATAGTCAAAATCAGTACTGAAACAGTTCTGACGAAATCATTGCTGACACAGTACTGTCAAAATCAGTACTGAAACAGTACTGTCAAAATCATTACTAAAACAGTACTGTCAAAATCAGTACTGAAACAGTACTGTCAAAATCAGTACTGAAACAGTACTGTCAAAAACAGTACTGAATAAACAAAAAGTATAACATTACAAGTTTTCTGTCTTGCCGAACAGTACTGATATATACGAGGGAAGAAATGTACCAAAAAAACGTGAGTAAATTCTTGGTAGTGTAGTAAGTCCCTTAACAAACAAAACGGAAGTTTTTTCTAAAAAAAATGATAAATAACAGTTTTAGTTTTCAAATAATATTTATTTCATTGTTGATACATCTGTTTTTTTTATTCGAAGACGATTTAAATCTTATTTGTATTCGGTAATTTTTTCTTTCACTTTGAAAACTTTGACAGCCGTAGACAGTTAACTATAACTTCTTTTCTAAAAAATATCATGTACTGAAAAAGAGTTGCCGTTGTTCATCGCGGGTTTCGGACTGAAAACACATTCGAATTTTGTCTCTCTTCCGGATTATAGGTCACATCTTCCTGTAAACCTTCCTCAAATTGTTTTCGAGGGACATATGTTCATCTGGAATGGTCTCAAATCTATGGATTTTGTCATCGTTAACGGCGGTGACGATGTAATATGGCGTTATTCAATTGTGACGTTATGTGTTAAATCTAACGTCACATTTGCCATAAATTAGGTATCTGTCATAGATTTGGAACCCACCATAGATTTGAGTCCTACATATGTAATAATGTTGTGCGCATTATTTTGGCCAAAAATCAGTGCACATACTTATGTACACCATAAAGAAAACAGATAAAATGTGGAACAAAATGAGGAAAGAAATTTATGAATCATTCGAAATATTGGGGATTTTATTATCCCAGGCATATATTACCTTAGCCGTATTTAGCACAACTTTTAGGAATTTTGGGTCCTCAATGCTCTTAACTTTATACTTGTTTGGTTTTCCAATTATATATTTCTGACTCACACTAGTGAGTCTTGTGTAGATGTAACGTGCGTCTGGCGTATCAAATTATAAGCCTGGTACTTTTGATAACTATTTTAGTAAGATCTTTGTTTAATTGGTTCAATTGTATGTCTACTTTTTAACGCGTACCAATTTTAAGAATAAAGGAACTTGTAACTCTCTCAATTGAATGATAGGGGTTTCGAAATGGAACTATTTCCAAGCGTGGCTGGGGTGGTCAAATATTATCACTTCGGTTTTTTTCTACGACTGGCAGTGATATCCTTTCAAACGTGAGGTGTCAGCTGGATGTTGGGGATATAGACATACACAGCCATGTCTGGACTGAATAGGGACGTTACATCCGATGCCTTATGACAAAATAGTGTCACAGTCTCTGCACGTTATATAACCATTGTAACAACTCGTTGGGGGTCCATCGGTTTCATTTTTTGCCATGGCATTGTCAGTTTATTTTCGAATACCCGTGTTTAAATATCCCTTGTTTATCTTTCGCTACTCTTTTAGTGGAAGGCCAAATTTCCTTACCTATATTTTGGTTGACCTTCCAGTCAGAAACTCCTCATGTTATTTATTGTTAACGGTTTTACGCCTGGAATATTGTACAGAAACCCGGAATATTTATTAAACCATTATTTTTTTTCAATATATGTATCACTTTGATTTTCACATGTCCATGGAGATTGATTCGATTTGACATTAGCTCTTTAGTCGTATTCCATTCTCCCTAACAACTTATTGGACATATGTCTTGAGTCACGTTCGGATTTCCTGCATTACGACTGATTTTGCGTATGCCCTTATGTATCTTCTAAAAAAAAGACACAAAATTACTGAACTCCGCGGAAATTCAAACGGAAAGTTCTTTGTCAAATTGTAAAATCAAAAGCTCAAACACATCAAACGAATGGATAACAACTGAAATATTCTTGTAATGGTATAGACATTTTTCCATGTAGAAAATGGTAGATTGAACCTAGCAGCGCAATGAAGGGGTGCAATATGACACCTCAATAGGTGATTGCCATTTTGAAGATTCTGCATGCTGACTTAAAACAATAACCTTTTGCTCTAGCTTTCAATTCCAAGAATGTAGAAAAATTCAAAGTGGTAAACAAGAAAATACTGAGTGATAATTATTGGTAACCAATAATAAACTGTAAACGTATTACACAACTTAAAATATTTAACAAACTGAAAGAACGCAAAACTGGGTACACTGATTAGTTCGCGATGAACCAGAAGCTTTTACTTCGCTATCGACATCCGGGTAAAATACATTACTATTAACCTTTTACTTTAAACATGTCGACATTTATGAAAGACGAATAACCTATTGCAACGGTATATGGTTTGGTTTAAAATAAATGTGATAAGATGTGTAAAAAAAACCAAACTTTAATAAAAATTCAAAACAGAAAGTCCCCTAATGCTATGAGATTTTGATTCTGAACCTTGTAATAAAATGAATGTGTTATCTTGAGTTTATCAAAAATGTAAATGAAAGGTTTTAATATGTTTACAGTATTCTGTATAATTTCTATGTGTGTGATTTATACAATCAGAAATTCGATTAAACTTTTAGCCTGAGAAACCTTTCAGCTGCTCAAGGATTAAATGTCTCATAATAGTTGACATACTTATCTATATCAATACAGTACTTTTCAAATCCATATATACAGAAATGTACTGTAATAGCATTTCAATTTTTTTCGCAATCAGTATGATATATTAAGGATTTTCTTATATCCCAGGAATAGATCATCTGTATTTGTCACAATTGTTTTGTAATTTTGGGTCCTTACTGCTCTTCAACTTTATATTTTATAACTCCAAAACGCTAAAAGTGTTGATCGGATATTTAATCCGTGTCCCAAACAATCACTTCATTCACATTAAACTTTTAAAATGATTGCAACTTAATTTTAACACGTTGCACTTTTAGTGTATAAGTAAGAGTATAGTTTGTCGTGATAAGGACACAAATATATTGAACGATTTATTAACCAAAACCTATAGAGTGGTTGACAAAAATAGTCAAGCGCTAAAAAATATCCCGCGTCTATATATTTGTTTGTTTTTATAATAATTAAGATTAGAACACAATGTTGACTGTTGCACCCTTATTTTTGTCATTTTTTTACTATAATGTCTGATTATTTTTTCACACATTGTTTACAATATAAAGGAATTTTATGCTGTTGTAATACATGTGAGGTTTAGCTAGCTATAAAACCAAGTTTAATCCATCATTTTCAACATAACAAAAATGCCTGTCCCAAGTCGTGAATATGAACTTCCCTCAGACCTCGGTATTTTTGTTACTCTACCTTTTTATGGGCGTATTTAAAAATTATCAAAACTGGTATCGTTGATGATTGTTTTAACACTGTACCAAAGAACGGAGGAGACAAAGAATTATTTCACTACTACAGGACGAAGATGTATGACCGATCTTAAATAAATTGATAACACTCTATAACTCAACATCATCTTTTAAATAAATAGGGTAACATTGGCGAAAGGTTTCTACCATAAACGGACGGAAGGAAAGACGAACAGAGTTGATCAGTTACTACATCTGAGTTTGCCTTTGGAAATTTAGGTAAACATGCCTTATTATATTGCCCATTGTTGAAGGTGACCTTTAGATATGTACAACATCGTCCTTTTGTTCTTGATTGATAGTTGAACCAATCATTTTTCTGTTTCTGAAAATCGATACAACAGCAGATTTGCTGTTTCTAGCTATCAAACCAGATGTAGTAACACAGTTTGTATGTGTACATTCATCAAATATATATATATATAAAAAAAAAGAAGCTGTGGTATGATTGCCAATGAGACAACTGTCCACAAGAGACCAAAATGACACAAACATTAACAACTATAGGTCACCGTACGGCCTTTTTATTTCAACTGAATACATATAAATGACTGGCATTTCATAATACATGGTATAACAAAATAATTCCCAGTAAAAATTCTAAACTGAAAGGACCTACTCAAATAGCAAAATCAAAAGCCCTAACACATCAAACGAATGGATAACAACTGTCATATTCCTGCTTTGGTAACGGTCAATATGTGTAAATTGAATTTGGTTTCAATTGGTGGTCATTTTTGCTCGATATAGAGCTCCAATATCAATCGCTTGCAATCAATTCCGTTACCTGTAGCTGCTTTTAAGTATCTAAAAATCTAGTATGATGTTGATGTGTACAGGTTAATAACAAAAACATCTATACTTAATATATCTTAACTGTTTGCAAGTAAATTGTCTGAACAGTTATGTATCAAATATTTCTTTAGCTAGATTTTATCAAATTACTCATATCTTTAAACAGCTAAATGAAATAAATGAAACGTTTGTTACAGCTACATTAAACTATGAAATCTAGTGTAATGTTCAGTTGAATAATATTGTTGGTTATATATCTATATATATAAGATAGTACATTGAAAGTATGCCACGTGTCCTTGAATTGATCTATCAGAACCAGAACTGTTGATGGTACCTCAGTCTTAGACAACATGGGAAATCTTACTTTGCATCTATTGTTATGCGTCTTTGTTGGTAAGACTACTAGTTGATTATAATTCTAGATTAACTTAATTCGCATATATTTCTTGTGCAGTAAATTTACATAAACACAATATAAGTTCAAAACTGTTATTGTTGTACAAGCTCGTCCTATTTTGTAAACTTTGAAACCTTTGATGTTGTTTGACAATTTTTACAGGTGATTATAAACATAACATCTGTTATTCTATGTTAAATCTTTGTAATGCTATTCTGAAGTCATTGCTACTAGGCTACTAAGAAATTATATAAGGATATTCTTTAAATCAAATTGTCATTGAAGAAGTCCCAGAGAAAAACAAGATTTCGAAGTGTGATAGATTATACACAATAGTGTTGTGACGTATAGAAAGCACGTGGTGTCATAACAAGGAATTGTAATCACATTGAAATACATTTTTTCGAAATTCAGTCGTGTGGATTTTGTTTAAAAATAAGATAGTATTGCAGTGAACAAGTTTGTTCTAATGATTTGAAAATTAGAGACCAATGGCTTCGTTTTTGCCCTCTAAATCAGTTAAATTTGTGTGATGTATGAATAAAATACAAAAAATGATAACAGAAATTAAATACTGAACACTGCATCAAATATCCATACTTGGGACTATCATGAAAATATACAACAAACAATGACTTAACAATATCAATTTAATCTTCAAAATGTAACGTTTCTCGTTTTTCATTTCAAAGCATAGTTTTTTAGTGTACTATGGCATGTTATTTCTACGACAAGCTGTATAATCAGCTGCGGAAAGATAGAGGGTAGAGATCAAAGAGACAAAACGCATCAAAACACAAAAGATAAAAAAAAGGCATCATGGCTCGCTTTATTTTGAAAGTGACTGTCTGATAGAGTGCATTCTTCGGACGTTTACGTTTCGTTTAGCTGTATTTTTATTGCATTTACATGTCCGAGAATATTTTTTATGAATCCATTAAGATACTGACACTTCCGGAATAAATGATAGTTGATGTATGCATAGAAAAGCTGCTTATATAATTTTTCAAAATGTATATTTAGCATTGATTGTTCATACCAGAAATGGGCAAATTACGGGTTCAAGAAATACATGTACAATAACACCATCATGTTATCTGGTCGTCATTTTTCTTATATGAACTTTATAATTATTCACAGTTATTTGTACTGCAAAATGTCCGAAAGACTGGGCGGAAGTTGGAAATGAGTGTTTGATGTTTAGTTATGATCGTAACACATGGAGCGGCGCACAGGTTTAATATTTAAATCAAAACACAAATATAAAAAAAAACAGATACCAAAAAAGAAGTCCGTGATGATTTACACCCCGAAAGACGAATAGCCTCCTTATTACATTTTAAAACTATATTTTCTCTCAAAAATATATTAAAGTCATGTTCACATTGTTCGCACCTTTCGTTGTTAGAGTTTTTACAAATATCTATATAGTTAGCTTAGTGAATTCAGTCACTGAACTATTATACATATTTGTTTAGGGGTCAGCTCAAGGATGCCTCCGGGTACGGGAGTTTCTCGCTGCATTGAAGACCCATCGGTCTCTTTGACACATTCCATTCTCAATTTTATTTTCGTCTAAATAAAGAGTTGTTTTGAGAATATTTATTGTTAAATGATGCTCTCTTTGTTCTGTGTGTTTTCTCCCTTTTTTTAATGGTATAAATTCTGTATCTAGAAAAATGATAAGATCAAATGCTTAATAGGGTTCTTGATCATCAATGGTACATCATTAATCAAGGTCCCTTTGTCATTGATTATTAAATATATCTATTCATTCGTAGACTATGATGAAAAGCTTTAAACAGTAATTAAATTTTGAATTTGATATAGTAGTCTTTTGTCTGCGTTGTTCACTCTTACAAGGTTATGAATTTGATGTGGGTATTTGTCATACTAAAGATAATAATATATGGAAGAGGTTTTCGTCATTATAAAGGAAACAATTTACATGTAGTCCGGGATTAAAACCTCGGATGGTTTTACTACATGTATCATAAATAGATCAGTGTCAACAATGATATTACTTATTTCATACAAAACAATGTTTTAAAAATCAATGTAAAATTTCAATGAAAACGTATTTGTTTTGTTTAATTCAAGTGAAATTCACGTTATAAAATCATGTGAATCTCCATTCACGTGAAATCAGAATGAAAATTCCCACATCATTTTCACGAATATAAGTTCATGTGAAATTTGCCTGTCTGATTTATGTAAAATTCATATGTTATATTAAAATTTTGTCTTTGGCAATTCATAATTTTACTATAACAACAATACTGGAAGTGATTAACGACCTTAACTGAGTAATTTGCCTCTATAAAGGGGGGACAATTTAGTTTCGAAACTATATAGTTGGGATCACATATTACTTCTTTTAAGAACTGACAGACATTTTTTAATAGAACTACATGTACATATATGTTAAAACAGTATTTTTTAAGAACGATTCCAATGTAGGACTGTCAAAATATTTTAATTGAGTAAAACTGTCAGAGTCTGTTCTGGAAAAGAACTGTCCGATAGGAAAATAAAAAGATGTAGTATTATTGCCAATGAAACAACTCTCTATCAGATATCATCTATAGGTCACCATTAGGCCTTCAAAAGTTACCTATAGTGTTCCTGTTTATTATTTGGTATGCAAATAGGACGAAAATTAATTGATTTGGATAAAACTGAGAACGGAAATGGGGAATATGTCAAAGAGACAAAGTCTCGACCAAAGAGAAAAAAAAACAGTCGAATTCCACCAATAGGTCTTCAACAGAAAATCCCGCACCCGTAGGCAGGATTAAGCTGGCCCTACCAAGCAATGTGTACTAGTTCAGTGAAAATGAAAGACATATTAAACTTTAAAACTTCGAAATGAACTAAAACTAAAAACAATACAAGATTAACAAAGGCCAGAATGTATTTTTCAGTTCCGTTGTTTGTTTCGTATATTATTTTGTCATATCAACCGATTTACTGAACCCGTTGGGTTTTTCGTTTGAATTGTTTTAAATTTTGTCACGTCATTATCCTTTTTTGGTTACAGAAACTATATAGTATGAAAATGACAATTTTAAATTCAAAACAATACTTTAATGAACAATTTACTTTTAGGCGTTTTGCAGATCACAACTATCATATCTTGCATCAGATGACACCGCTGCTAAGCATACTTTTATCAGACAAGCTCTTAGTGTGCTAGACGGTTCGTATACTTTTCAAACATTCAACGAATATAAAGTCGCACGTTAATGAAAATTAAGCGTGCAAAATTGCATTCACGTTGCCTTATAATGGATTTTAAATTGACAAAAGACGCAAATCTCATTTACTTCATTGTTTATGTTTTTTCATCTTATAGTGGATGTGTTTTCCTCGGTTTTAGTTTGGAAGCCGGATTTGATTTCTCTCAATCAATTTATGACTTACAAACAGCGGTATACTACTGTTGCCTTTCAAAAAACCTTTCGACATCTTACAGTAACATCGACAGCGTCAATTACATCATTCAAGAAATCTAAATACGAAAGCTGACCGATTACTTGTGACAACTTAACACGTCCAACCAACGGCAAGTTAAAAAGTTTGAAGGTCGTACTTTAACCTATAGTTCAATTGATTACTTCTTATTAATTGTTATTTGGATGGAGAGTTGTCTCATTGTCACTCATACCACATCTTATTTCTATTGAACACGTATCGGTGCATTTTTAAACATTGCTAAACTTGAACTTTGCATATAACTTCGTATTACATTTATTACATTTGAAAGTAATTTACTTTACTTAGGTTTACTTAGGCTCTTTACTGGTTTACTAAAGTTCTTCTACATCAGTCTCTATATCTAAATCTTCTCCACTTCCGGTGATTTTTTATTTGTAGTCTTCGTACACCATTGTTTGGTTCTTCCAGTGTTTTTCTAGTCTATTCTGAAATGTATTTTTGGTTGGTGATGTCACTTGATTTCTGGTAGTGTGTTCCATGTTCTCACCACTCGCAGAGCAAAGGCATTCCTCCTTAATTCTGTTCTTGCTCTCTGTTGAAATGTTTTCAGACTTTTGCCGCGTATCCCTGTTCGTGTAGTCATATCCTTCCATAATTTAACAAATTGTGCCGCCTCTTTATCATATTTTCCGTTCAGTAGTTTATATAATTCAATCATGTCACCTCGGACCCGTTTAAAATTTAGAGATGGTAGTTTTAATTTTTGCAGTCTTTCTGGGTATGTTTAATTTTTGAATCCTGGTAGTTGTTTAGTTGCCCGGCGCTGCACATTGTCAATCATGTCAAAATATTTTATTTTATATGGATGCCATACTGAGCTTGCAAACTCTAAATGTGTTCTTACGAGTGTCTTGTATAATGGTATAAAGTATCTGTATCTAAATATTGGAAAGTCCTTCTCAGTAGTGCAAACATGGAATTTGCATATGCAAAGAGGTATACGTCGGAATCAAAATTGGAAGGTCATTTATGAAAATTACAAAAAGCACATATCCTTGAGGTATACCTGAAGTTACTTTTGATCATGATGCTGCTTTATTGTTTATTGAAAAATGTTGTATCCTGTCACTTAGAAAAAACTATCGATCCAATTCAGATCTGAAAGTTCTGTGCCATATGCTCTGAGTTTGTTGATTAGTCTTTTGGGCGGAACAGTGTCGAATGCTTTCATATAGTCTATGTAAATAACATCGATAGATTTCCCATTATCAAGGGCTTCTAGCCATTTGTCCAATACATTTAAAATTTGAATAATGTAGATCTGTCTGATATAAATCCATAGTGAAGATCAAATCTTTCATTTTTGGTATATTATAATAATCACTGTGATATAAACATGAATGTCTCTTTTTCTTCACTAGGTGCGAAAATAAAGGATTTTTTTATCGGTGGAAACGACCGAGTCTTTGAAGGTCAGTGGCGTTGGTTGGAGACTGGCATGCCAATTACTAAATTTACAGCTTGGGCTCCAAACAGTCCATCAACAAATATGACACTGGCAATGAAGCAAAATTGTATGATGTTGACATGGGTGGACAATGACGTGTATTGGACTGACCACGACTGTTCTGACCGTAGAGGACATTTCATTTGTGAAAAGCCGTAAGCATTTTTTTACATAACGTTACGGAAATATTGCGTGTAGACAATACGAATGCCGTATCAACTGTAATAAACGATCAACAGATTCAAAAACATTCATTTACGCGAAAACACATCTTACTTTACAACACAAAAAAAGAAAGGAGTGGAGTGAAGATGTTGTTTGAAAAGTTATGTGGGGAAACCCTTGCTAATACCGTTTTGATTTAGTTAAGGAATTTCGGTTATTTATAAGCACATAACCTCGGACTTGCCTTCATTCCTCCCTATTGGATAATAGAATGATCGTTACACGTGACAAAAGCGCTTATCAAATAAATGTATCTTACGTATAAATTATCATTGTTCACGACAAAGTGACTGGCTACAGAAAACACCGAAAATTACACACATTTTTACATTTTATTTATGTGAGTTGGTATAAGCAATCAAGAAAAAAGGTTTTGCAAATGATAGATTTAATTGATTCTTCAATTGTATCTTTTCAGGGTGTCTTCCGTCACTAGCGCACCAGTAGTCGGTTGATTTTGTATAGGAAAGCATTTTAATAAAACTATAAACAATAATATAGAAACACTTTTCTAGAAGATTTATTTAATCTTAGTATTCCCTTTAAAATGAATTTAGGATGTTGACAGATGTATATTTACCTCTAAATTTATTTCAAACTATGGGGATTGTTCAATACTGAAATTCACCGCATAACATCGTTCCGCTTATACTTTGAATTCTAACATTATGATCTCTGGAAAATGGATCAAAACTTCAATTGTGAAGTATGTGCATTTTCCTTATAAAAAGGTCCATCTTATAAGTTCATCTCTTAGACAGTGTATCACCAAGACCTTGTTGATAAATATTCAGTATCAACTTCACAAATAATACACGATGGTCTTGAAGTGAAGATTATGTGTACTGATCATGTTCATCATTTTAACGACGTGTTATAGTATTCTTTTATTTGTCTTTATCAATATTAATTTTGCTGTTTAATCTGGTTTTGTGCTATCCAATTGAGTGGCTCTGCACTTGTACATCCAGTCATTATGTTGTTGTGCTTTGGTAGAATTTTATGTTCTTGTCTTTCATTTTTTCTAATGTTCTTTGTCTATATGCCTTATTGTGATGCTATGTTACATATGACATAGTTCTGTACTGATACATACTATCATTGTGTTACCTTTGGTATATTTTGTTTGGTATTCTTGTCTTTCATGTTTCTTTGTTAAGCCCCATGGTCAGTTACACTAGACTACGATCGGGCCACGCTCACCGCGATTATATATGAATTCAGAATTCAGATCGTGATGAGATCGCAGTAAGAGCGGCATACAAATGTACATTTCCGTTTCTTTCCCGTTGCTATGTCCTTATTACGCTTTTATAACAATCCCGTTACGATTATACCACGTTCTCACCACAATTACTCTTCGACCTCGCTACTATAATCACGATCTTTCTACGCTCATCGCGTCCTATCGGCGACCATACCACGATTTAACTTATTGCAATACGATCTTTCCAAGCTTCTGCTGGGATAATAACACGATCTTACCCCAACCATACTACGATCATACCACGATCTTAGAACGCTTTCAACAATAACGTCAACATCGTTTTCCAAATAAATACTGTTCCATTCCTTATATTACTCGCTGATAAGTTTCACGGAAACAACACAGTCATGCAACCAAAATCTACCAGAACTCGTGGGCATGGTGGTAGGGGTAGAGGTAGATCTGATAGTAAAAAATCATGATCTAGTAGTAGAAATATGTCAGACCTGAATCACAACCTTTTACTGGTCCGCCAAAATCAAATGACGATGCTTTAGTGAACGATATTAGGGATGACACAACTGTGTCAAGCATGGTTAAGGTATTAGAGAATACGAACAAGAAGTCAAAATAACATATCGACCAACAAAACCTGGAGAGCGTTTATACATGTTATGTGACAATTACAATGAGCATGCTAGTCATAGAATGAACGCAGTCAGATCATAGGAAGAGCGGGAAGAGCACGTGATGAGCGTGCTAAAATCGTACTCTGGTCTTGAACAGCGTGGTATAAATGTGAAGTCTATTTTCGATGAACCGGTAAACATTATTTTTAAGGGACCAGCTGAAGCCCGTTTCCAAGTGCAGGATTTTTTCGCTGTGTTGAAGACCCATTTGTGGCCTTGTGCTGATTTCTGCTCTGTTGTCGGGTTGTTGTCTCTTTGACACATTCCCCGTTTTCATTCTCAATGTTACCTATATCCAATCATGTGTATAATGTCATAGTTACAAGTATGTACAGTTCAACTTTTCATATGGTGTTTTTCATGCCCCACATACGATAGTAGAGGGGCATTATGTTTTCTGGTCTGTGGGTCAGTATAGTAGTTTTATCTTTAATGAGACTTAATCATGGGTATTAGGACAAATTTAAAGTTGTTTGAATATTTTGATTCCGCTGAAAATAATATAGCTGCGAGAAAAAATCTTTTTGTATATTCTTTGGATATGATCCACTTTTTAAAGTAAAACGAACATATCGATTTTAATTACGAATTCAATTCATCAATTTCATATCCGAAAATGAGGGCAAAGTTTTTTGTATTTACATGTACGTTTCGTCGCGTTAAATATGTGCGTAATAATAAATTAACGGATGTAGGGTTTTTGTATATATAACGTTTTTTGTTTCTACAAAACTAATTCAAGGTCTACTTTGACTTGACGTAAACATGTTGGTTATACGAGCTATTATAATTTTATGTAAGTATTTTATAGAAAATAACAAGTAGTTTATTATAAATATTATTTGTGTGTACTGTCCTATAATTTTACCGAAATTGCTCACAACCTCTATTATTAGTTATCAAAGGTAACAGGATTATAATTTAATACGCCAGACGAGCGCGTTTAGTCTATATAAGACTCATCAGTGACGATACTATCACAATATTTAAAAAGCAAAACAATTACAAAGTTGAAGAGCATTGCGGATCCCAAATTCCAAAAAGTGGTGCTAAATACGGCTAAGGTATTCTATGCCTGGGATAAGAAAATCCTTATTTTTTTTCCAAAAATTCAAAGTTTTGTTAACAGAAAATTTATGAAAATGACCACATTATTGCTATTCATGTCAACACATAAGTGTTGACTACTGGGCTGGTGATACCCTCGGGGACGAAACGTCCACTAGCAGTGTCATCGACCCAGTGGTGTAAATAGTTATCAAAGGTACCAGGATTATAATTTTGTACGCCTAACACGCGTTTCGTCTATATAACACTCATCAGTGACGCTACTATCAAAATAGTTAAAAAGCCAAACAATTACAAAGTTGAAGAGCATTGAGAATTCCCAAAAATTGTACAATATACGGCTAAGGTAATCTATGCCTGAGATAAGAAAATCTTTAGTTTTTCGAAAAATTAAATCGTTGTTATACATGCCTTAACACTGATCGACATACCTTGTAAATAAATCATTTACGCGGATACATCATCGACGGTGACAATGTTACAAATGCATGGGTTTAAATCCCATCAAGGGAAGTACCAAAATTTACTACAATAGATAAGCATAACTTGTTTATCTTTGCGTGTGTTTATTTTTACTTCATCTGTTGTTGTATCTTTGTTAACCTTAAAGTTCTTGTTATGTTTTCTATTTCTTTTTTTAAACAAGAACTACCTCATATCGGTTTGGTTTTATATTTTCTTTAAAATAGAACTTTGATGACGTTACACTTTATAAATTAGATGCGTCCGAACCGGTTTTCTAGATTTATCTCTATCTGAAACGAGTAAAAATATTCTAAAGCGTAAGGAGCTATCTAAAACTGAAAATAAAATTGAAAATAAATTAATTTTGGTATTATTGTTCTTGTTGAATTGCCTTTTACATTGCCAAAATGTATATACAAAAATACAATAAAAAGTATTGGTCATCGTGCCCAATATTTTGCATAAGTTATTCATGATAAACACGTTTTTTTATACTCAGGAATCTATGAATTTTGAAATAAAATATGAAAAAAAACAATTTTAACATTTAGTTTAAGAAAATAAATGGTGTCACGAAACTTGTTTTCTTGACTCAATTAAAAATGAAAATTTCTTTTAACCTTCCTTTCTTAAGATTAACTATTGGAGTAATCTTCTTTTGAATTGCTAACTTGAAGAGTTGATTTGAACAAATACAAATATTTTGTATCTTTATTGCTATCTTAGACTTGCATTACTGGTTGTTATTTTTATAACCTTTGTAAACCAATTTTTAGAGGCATTTTTCAGTACAACTTGGAAAATTGGCAAAAAATCTATTATTTCACATATTCTTGAAAACTATCTTAATGGCAACGAAAAACAAACTTCTAATTTTATCGAAACCTTTTCTATATTGCCCAAAATTTCTTCTGAACATGGTAACAGGAGAGACAAAATATTGCACCCCCTATTAAAAAAATTGTTTCAAAATATTCTTGTATGACATAATCAAGATTGCATCTTTTTATATGTTGTTCTATAAGTATTTTTTGCATTTTCGACATTTTTTATAAACACAGTAGTAGTAAATGAATATACCACTTTATATAGATTAGCTAAAACATGATAAACTGTTTCAAACATATACATCCTTTTATCAAAACTGTGTGCTTAATTCTTCTTTAATATAAAAATGCTGATTCTCTCAAGGTGTCCCTGTTATAATTGATGCCAGTATTTGGGGATACTGGGGATCATGTGGGAAGACATGTGGAATTGGAACACAAATTAGACAAAGAATAAACAGCGCTGGAAACGTCTTGGAATCGGAAAAACAATATTGTAACACACAGCCGTGTCCAGGTACGTGTAACAATGTCATTAAATTAAAACATTGGTTAATTAAATGTAAATCTATTGTTCTATAACAACCAATCTTAAATTATGCACTTATCAAGTGATTTTCCTAATTTTGACCAATAAGTAAGACATTTGTTTTATTGTCGATAACACATAACCGTTCTTTTTAAGTTATGAACAGCATTTGCTATACTGGTCTTGAAGATCACTTACTTTACACCAATAGACAAATGGGTCTTCTTAGAATTGACTGCCCCTCCCCTAAACAAAACGAACTAAACTAAATCACAACACACATGCATTTGTCATTTGCCATTCTTGTCTTGAAGGTCAGTAATATTCTTGAGGGTCACCAAGCTTTCAATAATAGACGAATGTCAGAACAATATGTTATGCTCAAAAACCTACCTAGTCTAGAAAGTTTGTTTTGCAGTTAAAGACTGACATTGAATATTGTAACTTTAATCACTGATAGGTCGGAGGAATCAATTGTTTATAGATTTAATTTCGTGTAGCAATACAAAAATAATCTTATATTATCCATCCTTAGCGCTTTTTCGCGGTTTAGTCATTATGAACACTTAAAGTCAAATATGTGAAATCCAAGTATGTATAAAAATTAATTTACACAGCCACAATGTTTGTTACATTGAGAATTGTTTGTAGTCCAGCTGTGATGTTTTTTAATTCTTTTTACAGTTGCAAAAACATGCCGCTCTAATTACGTTTGTCCTAATTATGGAGAATGCCGAAATAATACATGTCATTGTACTGGGGATGCTGCAGGAAAAGGTTTCAATACGTTCAGTTGTTTGCGTAAGTCTCAATTTTCTTAAAGTAAAGTTTTCTATAGAAAAAAGAATAAAATTAAGAAAGTAAAAGAAACAGGATATAAAATTTACGTACACGATATCTGGCTTTAAACATAGCTTAAATCGTCAAACATTTAAGACAGTTCAAATCTTCCTTTAACTTTTTTGTAAAATAATTGTCATCGTATAACAGTAAAATAAGAAAACACAAAGTAAATCCATTCATATATAGCTGTGTATCCTATAACTTTGACTGACAAAAGATTATCAGACCACATCTGATGTGTCCCACACACAGGCTGTTAATTAAGTTTCATTTTTAAAACTTTTATCATCTAAACTACGATTGATGTTTTATCAACATGCGAAGAAAAGTGAACCGTTTCTCAATAAATTTTTGCCGATGTAACTATGTTTTTTTTTTTTAATTTAGTGAACAATTTTACTATATGTATATCTCACACAATTATGCTTCCTAATCGAATAATTTGTATAAAATACACTAATGTATAGTCACTTTATCTTGTATATTTGGTCAAAATTGTGTGTTTATCATAATTGTTTATTATTTATGTGTGTGTGTGTGTCTTAACGATTCTGATTTATTGACGCATTCTGACCCTTTCATTTCTTGTATATTGATATTGTAAGTCTGTATATCATCTAACACTTTCCCTGAAAACATAAAAATATAAAGCTTATCAAATATTTAAATGTATATCACATTCATTTTTTTTATCAGCCCAACAAGGAAATTGCGCTATTCTGAAAAACCCTCCGACAGCTATTGGATATAAAGATCCTTCAGTAAAATATCCAGGAACCTATGATGATCTGTACAGCTGTACCACAAATGACAACCCGAAATACGAAGTTCATGTAGTTAGCCTCAAAGGAAACTACAATGAGTTTATATATAAGATATCTATTGTACCACGTGGTCCTGTAGTCAAACCAATTATTCTCGTATTGACATCAGAGTTATGGATAGGTTCTACACAATGGATGATAGAAACGCCTGTTGGAATTAACAAAGTGCTGTATGGAGTAAGATTTGTTTTCCTTCAAAATGTTTTGTTTTGATAGTGTCTCCGCGTATAAGACTTTATATATGTAATCATTATAGAAATTAGAATTGTATAAAGAACAAGTTGATCGTTTTGACTGAAACTTTATTATTCACATGGTTCATTTTTTATTCAAATCTTGTTCTTGAAAAAATACTGTTTATAAAAACGTCAATGTAGCTGGGGTGTCTTTTCTTCAGTCCTGGATTTTGAAATAACACATAATCGGTCTAGATCTTTAATGAAAGGTGCAAATTTCGAGAGTGGTATGTATAAAAAAAGAAGATGTGGTATGATTGCCAATGAGACAACTCTCCACAAGTGACCAAAATGACACAGAAATTAACAACTATAGGTCACCGTAAGGCCTTCAATAATGACCAAAGCCCATACCGCATAGTCAGCAATAAAAGGCCCCGCAATGACAATGTAAAACAATTCAAACGAGAAAACTAACGCCCTTACTTATATCCAAAAAAATAAACGAAAACAAATATGTAGCACATAAACAAACGACAACCACTGAATTACAGGCTCCTGACTTGGGACAGGCACATACATACATAATGTGGCGGAGTTAAACATTTTAGCGGGATCCCAACCCTTCCCCTAACCTGGGACAGTGGTATAACAGTACAACATAAGAACGGACTATAAATATCAGTTAAAAAAGGCTTAACTTATCAGATGGACAAAAATATTCATGTGTAAGACTTTTGATTGGTATATAGAAAATTATGTGTTTTATAAAAATTGGGACTGTTCTTTTCACAAGAAAAAAAAATCTTTTATTTTTTTTTTTTTTTTCAACTTTGCCACATAAAAGGAGATATTCCAGGTATAAGGGAAGATAACTTGGATAAGTAATTTAGATCAAGGAATGTTATGTGAATTAACCTATTTTAATATGTAGCAAGAAAACGAGTACGGTGACCCCATTTTTCGTTTTCTTATATGAAATCATATTATTAGAGTTATTATGTCATATTTTATCTTAATATTTTATGCTGTAGTTTTGTTTTTAACACACATGCATGTTTTCCTTGCATAATCTTTACAAAATCTGACAATAAAGCACAACCTTTCTTATCATATTTTAACAAGTTATTAAAACATCTGTGGATTCAAATTTAAACCCCTGATCTACCACAAATACTCGAGACTCAATGTTTTTTCTATACCGATGCATTTATAGCCTTTATGGTTCATGTCACGCTTTGCATAGTTTTTGGTTTTCATTGATTAATTGTCATTTAGCTCACCTTGCACCAGCGACGTATTGGACCAGTGAGAACTATTGTCTTCGCTTGATTTTACTTATCAATCTCGGTGATCGTGGTGGGAAAAAAGGGGGTTAAAGTTATTTCAATACAAACCAAAAGAGTTTTTTTTTTTTAATGTTTAGGTTTTTTATTATTTCCGTTACATTTGAATTTACCAACGTGGCCATTATAATTCTAATAAACAGAAGCATAAATTCAATGACCGAAAGGTAATCCGTATGTCTTTCACTGTAGACTTCAAAACATCTGCTTAAGCTCTCGATCATCACTGATGATACAAACACTGAGGAAATGCGCATTTAGTGCTTTACAGTTGATACCGGTAATGTCATGACTACCTCTGGGTCGATATCTTTGATGGGAGACTGTGAGTTTTCAAGGGTTTTACGAACTCAGGAGATAGTACTTCGACACTGGACACTGGCATTAACATACACATTTTGTTTGAATGAAATTCTGTGTAAAAAAAAATCAGAAATATATCTGCCTCGTGCAAAACTCTGATATATTTTCCAGATTTTGCTTTACTTTTTGGTTTTATTAACTCCAAATGTTTTTTAAGGAATTTGAATTTCTAAATTTTTGGCTTCTAGCATCACTAAAGAGACAATTATAGTCTTAATACGCATCTGATGCAGTAAAATCGGTACCTTAACTGTTATTATATAGTTACAAAGTGTTATAAATGTCCTTCTTTATTTCTTTAATTCTTTAATTCTAAACCACAAAGCAATTAACAGCATTTTTTTATTTGCTTATCATCAGTGCATCTGGTTGAAAAGGTGAATGCAATCAAATAACAACAATATTTAAATGTATGTGTATCTCCCTAGTTTCTTGTTCTGGTTTGGTATTGTTTGGTTATTTGGTTTAGGTTTTTGCATCAAATTCAGTGGCCTCAATCATCACTATAAAGACATCATTGTTGCATTACTCATCTTGTGCAGTAATATTTACCATTAATGTTATAAATAGACATGATTTAACTTTGTTAGGGGTTTGAGGTTTAATCCACCATTTTCCACATAAGAAAATGATTGTACCAAGCTAGGAATATGATAGTTGTTATCCATTCGTTCGATGTGTTTGAGCTTTCAATTTTGCCATTTGATGAGGGACTTTCCGTTTTGAATTTTCCTCAGAGTTCGATATATTTGTTACTTTACTTTTTTCCACTGGATTCGCAATTAGTATTTTTTGTAACTTATTGAATTTACAAATATTTGGAAAACAATGATAAAACGTATCATTTTGAAGTATTAATACTGTAAATGTAGCAATAATGCAATCTATTTTTCAACAGCGCAAGGATCCAAATTTACGAATATCATTTTTGTGATGGAAAATACTATTTGTTGTCTATCTTACAGCCTTTTGTTTTAGTGTTAATTTGTAGAATTTATATGTATATACTTATTTCTGTTTCATCTCTTAAATCAACCAATTCGACCAAATTGCCTCATTAAATATTTTACCAGTGATCGAGTGTTTGCCTTTGTCCAGATAATGTATATGTTATATTTCATTCTCATAATAAGCAAGGTCTGATGAAATAATGAATGTTTGAAATGCATACTTATTTTATAACAGGGAAGGGCCAATCCTTCAACTGTTGGAAAACAAAATTCGTCAAAATGTGAATTCCGAGCGTTTCAGAGAATAGATTGGATAAAGTACACTGGATATGGAAGGGACGAATATACCTCAGAACTACTTAGATCGGTAACCGAAGATTTCGGACCCATAACATCGTTCACAGGATATTATCAAACGAGCAATGAATTAGTATTTCGAATAATATTACATGTTGGAGGCAATCCACTTCAAGTCATTCCTTTTGGAGACACGGTAAGAGAACTTTTTATAAATTATATTACATGATGGAGGCAATCCACTTCAAGTCATTCCTTTTGGAGACACGGTAAGAGAACTTTTATAAATTAAGAAGAAGAAAAAACATAAACGGAAATAAAATAGTTCGACAATTGAAGATATGAGTTAAACTCTTTTCAACTGATTTTGATAGCTTGTTTATATGTTTTACTGTTACACCACTGTCCAAAGGAAGGAGAGGGTAGTGCGCGTGAAGACATGTTTAATCCTCTAAATTATGTACGTGTCTGTCCCAAGTCAGGAGCCTGCAATTTAGTTGTTGTCGTTTGTTGTTGAAATAGTATAGCATATTTGTATTTCATTCAATGTTGGTGCTATATGAATCAGACCGTTAACTTTCTCTTGTGAATTATTATACATTTGTCATTTCGGGGCCGCTTATAGCAAATATTGCGTTATATAAAGGCAAAAGTAGTTTAACGCTGTTCAATAGTCATAAATCGATTAAGCAAAAACAAATCCGTGTTACAAAACTATAAAAGAAAAACAACGGAACACCAGAAGCATTAAACTGCAACAAAAACAAACACCAACAAATATAGAAACGGACAATTTGTTAACCACTGCCATAATCCGTCCTTGGTACAGGACATTTTAAGAAAAAAATGGTGGGCCGACCTGGATTAATGGCTAGCCGAACCTCTCGCTTATTTGGCAACGTTTGAAATACACTACATGACAGGAATACAGTACAAACAAACGCAAGAACGCTAAGAAGAGACATATACATAAATAAATAATTTATAAGTACATTACAACATTGTTTAAAATATTGTCTTATTTATTTCATAGTACATGGTGTCCAGCAATTGTACTGAAGGAATGCTTGACTGTCCATTGATGAATCAGCAGTTTAGTAGTCCGTCAAGTAAGTGTTCATCATTATTGATTCGAGCGTCAATGATGAATCTTTTGTAGACGAAACGCGCGTCTGGCGTAAATATAAAATTTCAATCCTGGTATCTATGTTGAGTTTATTTACTTTACTTTTGATAGATGGGGTTATTTCTTCAATGTCCCTTTTTTGTAGACCCAAGGCTTAACCGAAAATATGGCCATCTTTTGGTCATCTTCCGACTGACAGTTTGAATTTGCTCTCATTGTCCGGTGGTATTTCAAATTTCCAGTCCTTCATCCAGGGAGACCCCTATTGGTTGAGCTTTTTGTTGCAAACTGGGTTAAATACTTTATCTCCAAAACATACATGAAACCATTGCCACTAGATGTTAAGCAAACAAGAATCAATTAATTAATCGCTTTTGGTCATACAGTTTCTAACGTTTATGCACCTTTCTTTTCCATAAGTTTATTGTTTTCACCTTGGTAGTAAATTGATAATTAAGATACATTTTGTTACATCTGGTGATCCGTTTGTTTGGCAATCGCCAATGACAGTAAGCAGGGTTTAAGAACATCAGTTGTTCGACCTGTTAGTCAAATGAGTTTTGTTAAAATTAATGTTTCTCTTTTTGGTTTTGTGCTGTATTTAGACCCCTCTACCAAGAAATTTGTTTTGCATGCACACGTCTGAAATATTATACCAACTTGGATCGGTTGTGGCATTATTATTTTTTTTAGGGGGGACTGCTATCCACGCAGTTGTAACATCTTAACTGTCATCACCTTTGGAATTTTAGAGTTGTGTCAGTTCACATCGTATATAACTATTTTATTTTGACATGTCTTTGCATTCTTTGCGCCGTGTTTGGAAATTTTAAAATTGTACCAGCGTCTCTGATGTTCAGTTTTTATTTGTATAAATTTCAAGATTGTGATAGTGTTATAATTAGAATATATTGACATGATTAATTTTACATCGTGGTTTTACTGAAGAAGGATATCTGTTATCCGAAATATCTAACATTTGTTCATTTTATTATTATTTTATAGTGATGTTGTAAAAATCCATGTACACAAAATGTAAATTTTAAATGCCTAAAAATTTATTCATTAAAACAAAACACAAAACATTTGTACATTTCTAAATATTCAAAAATGACTCAGGTTAAACAGGTATTTACAACAAAGGCTGAAGAAATATGCTTCTAACAAAAATAGTAATGTGCGATATGAACTGGTACATTTCTAAAATTTCAAAGGTGACGACAGTTAAGTTGTTACAACAAAGACTGCATGAAAATATATTCCAAATGAACAGCACTGACCGATCTTAGCTGGTTTAAAATTTCAAATTTGTCAACAGTCATTAACACAGAGACTGTGTATTTAAACATCCCAAATAAATAGCAGGTTGACAATGATAAAAAAAAAAAAAAAAAAAAAAAAGGAAGTAAAAATAATTTTGACAAAGGTTATGTAATTGAAGGTGGCTGAGTACTGAAGCATCCAAAATGAATAGAACCCTGCATTTTAAACAGTTGCCGTTCAATAATTTTAGAGTTGACAAAGGTAAAGGAAAAGCAACAGAGACTGTGTAGTAATATGTAGTATAACCTAAATGAAAAGCACTGCGCTAATTAGATCTATATCTCATCATAATCCCATTTGGTGCAAAAGTTTTTTTTATATCCTTATACAAAACCTTTCCCGAGTGAGTCTATTCTTCCTAGACCTGGTCTATTATGGTAATGATTAGTCGATTGAGATCTGCCTTAGTGTGGCCAGGGGAGCGCAAATGTCAAGTGAGAGGAAGGTTTGGCTTGCATTCATAATAAAGAGACTGTTTTAATTGCAATATTTAAGAGGATGTAAAACGTGTACATTGAAATTGATCATTGTATGAAGATCTTAGACATGCTCTGTTTATTGTGTCATAATGGTATGTTTTTAAAATTGACTAATGAAGAAAAATTTATATATATATTTAAAAATACCAATATGTGTTATATTGTTGCCAAAACCTGCATAATTGACTGATGAAGAAAAATTTATATATATGTTTAAAAATACCAATATGTGCCAAAACCTGCAATAACATTTTAACAAGGAGAAACAGCCTTTTATATACATTAACTATTTGTAGCATTTTATAAAATGAATTAGTATAGAAATATATTTTAAAGGTCACTCATAATTCTTTTAAGAATGGCACATACATTTATCTTACCTCCTATACATTTCTAGGAATGTGATTGGTTAAAAGCGTCCTCGTGGAGACCGTGTATATTTGATATTAGGTTAGTAGGGAGGTGGGACTTTTCGCATATACGGTTAGTAGTGATGTTACGTCCCTTTATATTCCATATAAGGTAGTAGGGAGGCGGGGCTTATTTCATACACGGTTAGTAGTGGTGTTACTTCCCTTTATAAAAACAAAACAGTACTGAGAAAAAAACTAAAAGTTTCAACAGACGAAGAAATTGATGATTGAAATTGAAATAAATTCATAAAACACATTTGAACCTAACAAGTTGTTATTTTTGGTATCTGTTTTTGTAAGATAAATGGAAGTAGTTTCTTAATGCTAACAGTATTGAAGACTTGCTCATTTTGATTAGGTCTAAATTTCACACGTTAAGATAGTCGTTAAGATAAATTTGTTACATAGTGTGCTAGTGACCTAATACGGTATATATGGGGTCAGTAAATTCCATATGGGGATTCGAGCTTCTCTCTCACCCCATATGGAATTTACTGACCCCATATATACCACATAAGGTCACTAGCTCACTATGTAACTAATAATATTTGTTTTAAATATGTTTACTGTTAATTATATTTCGGCCAGAAAGCACCTTTAAATTGTAGCCAACAAAAGACGCAAATAAATAATAAAATTTAACAATATTTATTATACAAAAATTTACAAGGAGTATAATTTCACAAATATTACTGTTAACTTAACTGTCAAAATATGAGTCCAATTTTTTATCTTTATCTGTATCCAGAAATCTTCTCGGAATCCAATCTGAATATTACATTCACTACTAAGGTCACAATCCAGTATGATGTTGTTTGTAGAATTAAAGTGTCAATCCAAATGCTGTGAATACTAATGTCTATCGATGTATAAGTCTAAGTCTGAGAGTTTAACTTTAGTGTCTGTATATATATATAGTTGTCACGGAAATCTCTAGAACATTCTATAAATGGAAAGTTCTAGAGAACTATAACAGAAGTTTTGGAATAATGTAAAAGTTTATATAACACATCTTTTATTAGGATCATTGGAATCATTATGCAAGTCAAATGGAAAGTTCTGTGATTGTTTCAGTGATTTCTAAACTGCAAATTTCTAAGATTATTCTGTAAACAACAATCAGGCCACACAACACAAATCAGGCCAACATAAATGAATACAATAATTACAATATCATAACAATTATATAATTGTATCTTGTTTTAATTATGTTGTACGTAGTGAGACTTTAATAAATATTGAATCTGAATCTGAAACTGAAACTCTAATTGACAAGGTAAACCAATTATCTTAAAACTTATTTTATATAGAATTTTATCAATGAATTCAACTTATTCCATGACTTTAAAATACACTGACACCCAACTTTTAAAGTTTTTGGAAGTTTTAGAAATTTTTAAGTGGATGCATGCTGATATTTTTGTTTGTTTTACAGATGTCCAGAAAGGTTCATGGACTCAATGGTCATTATGCACAAAATCGTGTAACATTGGAACACAGACTCGTTGCAGATATAACAATGTACTTCAGAAAACTGAGTATGAAGAGCAGTATTGCAACACTCAGTACTGTCCAGGTATTTGAAATGTATATTTGTGATCTTATTCGATGGTCTATTTCACAGTTACCCATAATACAGCAAGCGTTCTGGTAAAATGTAAACAATAATGTTCAAGAATATTGGATATTTCCAGGCGAGATAACCCAAGTTGTTTAAGAATTGTTTTATAAAAACTCTGATAGTTTTAAATTGTTCACCGATATATAATTTTATTATGACACATGATATCTCGAATGTGTATTTAAATTAAGTCTTCATAATTTTGGTAAATTGACAAAACCTCGGTTTTGAATGTATCTGTGCTATTCTATTGTTCTTTTTTATCGAAATATATCATGGCCACGGTATATCAAATTCATAAACAAAATACGTCATTTGATACATTTTTCTGTATCAAATTTCTTAAAATTGGATAGAACTTTCAATAACAATCACCACTTTTTATTTCTAAATAATGAAAGTGGGCAAACGCAGAAACTATTATAAAGTCAACCTTTCTATTATGTCGATCCATTTGTATACTGTACATACGATATCTAGCAAACGGAGGTTTGGAGTTTGCATTTTAAAACGCAGTTGACAACAGAACACATTGATTTAAAAAAAACAATTCTTGATAATGAGATTGTCTCATCATTTTTCAATCTTATCTGCTATGGAAAAATTAACTGCGACGAAAAATGAAATTTTTATGATTTTTTTTAAAGCATCAACCCATAGTCAAAGGTAGACTAACCACAATAGAAACATAAGGGAGGAAAGAAAAAAATATGAATGTTATTTTCAAATGGCCGTTGACAACAGTAAACGCTGACTTAAAAAAAAAAATTTGAAGAATCATATTTGGAAATCCTTTACTTGCTATGGAAAATTTTTATCACATTTAAGGTAAAAAAGATATATTAAGAATTATAACAGGGTATAAGTGTTTTCCGTTTACATGAATGATAACTATTTGTAAGATGTATCAATGACATAGCACGTGAAATGATTAATGTAAAAAAAATGTCCTTCATTCTTTTGTATGGCGGCAAAGATGTAAAAATGGACTATGTTGACATATTGAATCCGTACGCCTAATTGTTGAAGAAATTTAAAAAATCATACTGTTCCCCTTTTAGAATTAGTGTAACTTTTTATATTTTAAAAGTCATAGTTAGTAATGTTAACACTAACATTACCTTAAAAAATAAAAAATAAAGAGAAAGTTTGGGAGCTGTTGTTCTGGCTAACTTATAGTTTTCAGAAACGGCTAAATTATAATTTTCAGAAAAGAAAGTATTCCAATTATGCAAGAATTTCGGAAAATTTGTTTGAAAAGCAATTTTTGTTTTTGAAGACATTACAAATATACAAGCATAAACTTAAGGCCGACTTCATTTGGATATCTAGGGTAGATGGGATTGACATGGTCATATATAACACCTGTTATGATTTGATATAGCTTTCCCGCCATAAAAACCCGAGGAGCCCTGGGTTGTGACAGAGTTCCTTGAGATGGACTTGATATCCCGGATGTTATGACGTCAATCCAATTTGGATGTAAACATATGCAGAATAGGGGTCTTGTACTGCCGGTAATCTTGATGATCGTAGTGAGGTCGTAATAACGTCGCAGTGAGATCGTAGTGCAGTCTCTCCGAATAGATTCACGCGTTCGCTACGCTCTCGCTACGATAGTACAGCGATCTTACCATGACCTTAGTGCGCTCTCATTACGCTTCTGCTACGATCTGATTTCACCACGACCGCACCTAGATTGTTTTGAACATGTTCAAAGTTGGACACGCTCATCACGATATTGAAGACCTCACTACGACCGTGATACGACCTTACTGCGATCTACACGATCGTACAACGATCATCAAAATCTACATTTTTTTCACAGATCGTAGTGCGATCGTGGCCTCGTGGGACTGCGGTATAATCCGCATGCAACACGATCTTACCACGCTTCTACTGTGATTATAGCACGTTCTTACCATGATTATACTACGTTCATACCGCGAATAACGTCAACATCGTGTTCCGTATCAATACAGTTACGTTCCTCCTATTTCTGATTATTACGCAGATTTCTAGGAAACAATACAGTCATGCAACCACAAACTACTAGAACACGTGGGCGTGGTGGTAGGTGTTGATGTAGAGCCAGAGAGAGCTCTGATAGTAACGAATCCTGATTAAACAGAAATGTCGGACCGACCAATCCAACCTTAATTACAACATTTTGAGATGGACTTGATATCCCGGATGTTATGACGTCAATCCAATTTGGATGTAAACATATGCAGAATAGGGGTCTTGTACTGCCGGTAATCTAGAGACCTTATTTTCAAAATTGTGTACCGTTCAAATGCATTATTCAAATATGATTATAATAGAAATGAAGTACGTCCGATTTTCTTATTACAAATCGTTAGCTAGATCGTGTCTTCCGTATTCTTCTGCTTTTCAGATTGTAGGGAGTTCTTTTTTTGTGCAATTCTGACACCCCAAGGTGTGTTATACGACAAGAAAAACCTTAAAATATGCGTTATCTGAATTATATACCGTCACAAATTATTATTTTTGCAAACATTTGCAGGACATTGCATCCCATTTCAGATATCACATGAAAGTGCGATATTCTTTATCATGGGTTTATGTATAACCACGTCCAACGGCTAATTAATTTACATGTGAAATAAAACTCACTAATCTAGATATAAACATGTTCCTACCACATTTTTGCCTTATATCTTAAAAATTATGATAGATAGATAGAAACATTCATAGGCAAAAATGGTCAGCAAGACAAGATCTACAATCGATAAAATATGGTGCAAATAGTCCGGTGACATTTAATTGGAGTTATTGTCCTTTACTGACGATTTTTACCGATTAATTTATTTTTTTAATTTTTTTGCGTTGTGCCTCATATTATGAAAATTATAATAAATAGATAAAAACTAAAATAAGCAAAATTGATTAGCAAGATAACACCTCCTAACAAGTCAAGTTTTGTCGATAGAGTTTGCAGACTGACACTCTCAATAGAAGTGATTGTCCTATTTTTTTACTCTCTTTTGTGTTTTGTTTAAACATAAAAACTAAAGAAGATAGGGAGAAACTAAGCGGACTAAATGATCAGCAATATAGGATCAACAAAACAGAGATTTTTGTCATGAATTATATTTTCGTCTACAATGTTGGATATTGTCATAATCATTTGTTAAATACCGGTATGCATATAGACCAAGGTGAGCCACACAGGCTCTTCAGAGCCTCTAGTTAATTGGTGTTTCTATATAACAAATTTCGGAAACTTGCGGTTACATGGTTACTAAAGCTTGTAAACAGGTAAAAAGGGATAAATATTTGATTGGTTAACTTTAAGTGATGGTTATGATCTTATCTGCAATAAAATGTAAGTGAAATTTGTGTGTAATACTAGACAGGATAAAAAAGTTACTTATGCCAAGTAAATATTTGTTTGAAACAAAGGTAAATTCTGCACAATTTTTTAAAAAGTGCCAATTTAACAAATAATAATAGAGGAAAATCAATGGTGGTATTACTCCTTAAAAATACTAAGGCCCCAGTCCCACTAGACCACGATCGCACCACGCTCACCGCGATCTAAAATACATTCAAATCGTGGTGAGGTCGCAGTATGAGCGCCATGAAAATGTAAATTTTTGTTACTTTCACGATGCTACTACGTCCTCATTACGCTTCTACAACGATCCCGCTACGATTATACCACGTTCTCACCGCACTTATTCTGCGACCTCATTACGCTTATCAAGATCTTTCTACGCTCATCACGTTCTCACTACGACCGTCACGCGAGTTAAATCCCAATCCCATTAGACCACGATCGCACCACCCTCACTGCGATCTAAAATAAATTCAGATCGTGGTAAGGTCGCGGCATGCGCGCCATGAAAATGTAAATTTTCGTTGCTTTCACGATGTTACTGCGTCCTCATACTCATACTACGTTTCTATAACGATCCCGCTACGATTATACCACGTTCTCGCCACGCTTATTCTGCGACCTCACTACGCTTATCAAGATCTTTCTACGATCATCACGTTCCCACTACGACCATACCACGAGTTATCCGATTGCAACACTATCTTACCACGCTTCTATTGCGATTATAGCACGTTCTTAATACGATCTTACTACGTTCTCAGCAATAACTTCAACATCGTGTTCCATATCAATACAGTTCCATTCCTTCTATTTATGATTAATACGTAGATTTCTCAGAAACAAAACAGTCATGCCACCAAAATCTACTAGAACACGTTTACGTGGTGGTAGGAGTTTATGTAGAGGCAAAGGGAGCTCTGATAGTAACGAATCCTGATCCAGCAGAGATGTCGGACCGACCAATCCAACCTAAATTACAACCTATTGCTGGTCCATCAAGCTCAAATAACGATATTTTAGTGAACGATAGAAGAGATGACACAGATGTGTCAATAGATATAGGAAGATGTGGTATGAGTGTCAATGAAACAACTCTCAATCCAAGTAACAATTTATAAAAGTAAACCATTATAGATCAAGGTACGGCCTTCAACACGGAACATTGGCTCACACCGAACAGCAAGCTTTAAAGGGCCCCAAAATTACTAGTGTAAAACCATTCAAACGGGAAAACCAACGGTCTTATCTATATAATTAAAAACGAGAAGCATGATTCAGACATAAGAGAAAATGGACAAGAAATCCTTATTACATACAGACAAACAAAACCTTTTAATATAATTTACGTGAAAATGACAATGAGAATGAGGGTCGTACTATGAACGTAGTGAGGTCGTAAGAAGAGCGTGATGAGGACGGCAAAGGCGTGCTGTGGTCTTGAACAGCGTGGTGTAAACGTGGTATGGTCGTAGTGGAAGCGTAGTTGGGTCGCGGTGAGAACTTGATGATCGTAGTGAGGTCGTAATAACGTCGCAGTGAGATCGTAGTGCAGTCTCTCCGAATAGATTCACGCGTTCGCTACGCTCTCGCTACGATAGTACAGCGATCTTACCATGACCTTAGTGCGCTCTCATTACGCTTCTGCTACGATCTGATTTCACCACGACCGCACCTAGATTGTTTTGAACATGTTCAAAGTTGGACACGCTCATCACGATATTGAAGACCTCACTACGACCGTGATACGACCTTACTGCGATCTACACGATCGTACAACGATCATCAAAATCTACATTTTTTTCACAGATCGTAGTGCGATCGTGGCCTCGTGGGACTGCGGTATAATCCGCATGCAACACGATCTTACCACGCTTCTACTGTGATTATAGCACGTTCTTACCATGATTATACTACGTTCATACCGCGAATAACGTCAACATCGTGTTCCGTATCAATACAGTTACGTTCCTTCTATTTCTGATTATTACGCAGATTTCTAGGAAACAATACAGTCATGCAACCACAAACTACTAGAACACGTGGGCGTGGTGGTAGGTGTTGATGTAGAGCCAGAGAGAGCTCTGATAGTAACGAATCCTGATTAAACAGAAATGTCGGACCGACCAATCCAACCTTAATTACAACATTTTGCTGGTCCATCAAGCTTAAATGACGATATTGTAGTGAACGATAGCAGAGATGAAGTAGATTTTTCAATAGAGATAGGAAGATGTGGTATGAGTGCCAATAAGACAACTCTCCATCCAAAATAACAATTTATTAAAGTAAACCATTATAGGCCTATAGAGCATTCAACACGGAGCCTTGGCTCACACCGAACAGGTAGCTATAAAGGGCTCTAAAAATTGCTAGTGTAAAACCATTCAAACGGGAAACCCAACGGTCTAATCTATATAAAAACGAAAAGCATGATTGAGCTGTTTAGCCCATGTCCCACAAGACCACGATCGCACCACGCTCATCGCGATCAAAATTTAATTCAGATCGTGGTGAGGTCGCGGTATGAGCGGCATGAAAATGTAAATTTTCGTTGCTTTCGCGATGCTACTACGCCCTCATTACGCTTCTACAACGATTATACCACGTTCTCACCGCGCTTATTCTGCGACCTCACTACGCTTATCAAGTTTTTTCTACGCCCTACAAGTTCTCACTAAGACCATAACACGAGTTATCCGATTGCAACCAATCTTACAACGCTTTTACCGTGATTATAACACGTTTTTACCACGATTATACTACGTTCATTCCGCGATCTTTATACTGCGTTCTCAGCAATAACGCCAACATCGTGTTCCATATCAGTACAGTTCTATTCCTTCTATTTCTAATTTATACGTAGATTTTTCGGAAACAACACAGTCATGCCACCAAAAGCTAGTAGAGCACGTGATGGTAGGGTTGGTATAGAGGTAGAAGGTGCAAATTAGCGAATCCTGATCAAGCAGAGATGTCGGACTGACCAATCCAACCTAAATTACAACCTATCATTGCTGGTCCATAAAGCTCAAATGACAATATTTTAGTGAACGATAGCAGAGATGACACAGATTTATCAATAGATATAGGAACATGTGGTATGAGTGCCAATAAAACAACTCCTTATCCAAGTAACAATTTATAAAAGTAAACCATTATAGCCCAAGGTACGGCCTTCAACACGGAGCCTTGGCTCACACCGAACAGCCAGCTAGTGTAAAACCATTTAAACGGGAAAACCAATGGTCTAATCTATATAAAAACGAGAAGCACGGTCGAGCCGTTAAAGCAAATGGATAATTACATACAGACAAACAAAATCTAGGGAGCTTTTTATATATTTTATATGAAAATGACAATGTGAATGAAGGTCGTAGTATAAACGTAGTCAGGTCGTAAGAAGAGCGTGATGAGGACGGCAAGGGCGTGATAGAATCGTACTATGGTCTTGAACAGCGTGGTATAGTCGTAGTGGAAGCGTAGTTGGGTCGAGGTGAGAATGGGGTCGTAGTGAGGTCGTAACAACGTCGCTGCGAGATCGTAGCGCAGTCTCTCCGGATAGAATCACGCTTTCGCTACGCTCTCGCTCTCGCTCTCGCAGCGACCTTCGCAATCTTACTACGATCTTAGTGCGCTTTCACTACGCTTCTACTACGACCTAATTTCGCCAAGACCGCACCACGATTATTTTGAACATCACGATCTTGAAGACCTTACGACGACCGTGATACGACCTTACTACGATCTAAACGATCGTACTACGATCATCAAAATTTGAATTTTTTTCACAGGTCGTAGTGCGATCGTGGCCTAGTGGGACTGCGGTATTAGAGAAAATGGATAAGATGTTCTTATAAAATACAGACAAACAAAACCTGGAGATATTTAATATATTGTATGTGAAAATGACAATAAGTATGATGGCCGTAGTATGAACGTAGTCATGTCGTCAGAAGAGCGTGATGACGACGGAAAAGGCGTGCTAGAATAGTACAATGGTCGTGGAACAGCGTGGTATAGTCGTAGTGGAAGCGTAGACGGGTCGCGGTGAGAACGTGATGGTCGTAGTGAGGTCGTAATAACGTCGCTGTATGATCGTAGCGCAGTCTCTCTGAATAGAATCACGCTTTCGCTACGCTCTCGCTACGAATGTACAGTGACCTTTGCGATCTTACTACGACCTGTGTGCGCTCTCACTACGCTTTTACTACGACCTGATTTCGCCACGACCGCACTACGTTTGTTTTGAACATGTTCAAAGTTGTCCACGCTCATCACGATCTTGAAGACCTCACCACTACAGTGATACGACCTTACTGCGATCTACAAGATTGTACTACGATCATCAAAATTTGCATTTTTCTCACAGATCGTATTGCGATCGTGGACTAGTGGGACTGAGGTTAAGCTTGGGTCGCACATTCACGATTTTGACTGCCGTCCTTGACAGGACCATTCCCGATTAAAAATTTGTCAAAAGTCTGATCAAGATCCTGTGAATCATGGATGGAAATTCAAACTTTAATTAAAAATTGTAAAACAAATAATTTAATCACGACAACAATCAGATATTGGTCAGGAAGCGTCGATATTCAACCGTTTCCAAGCGAATTTATCCCGTAAATCCCGTTCTCAATGCGCTTCTTATCCAATTAGTACCTTTCGTCTGGTAAAATTCGACCGAGTCTGTCACGACTGCGATTCTACCGAATGTAATCCGACAGAGATCAGACAGTGAACCGACGCTGACGGAAGTTATCCGTTCGGCATACTCGGTATGATCAGGTACTGTCGGAAAGTAATCCTATCACGATCCGCTCTATAGCATTGCAAACGGCTTTGTCTGGTCTCAGTCGTATTGTATTCTGTAATTGTCGGAACTCAGACGCGGGTATCATTGACAAATTTCGTATTAATAACAAGATTGTTCCGGAACGGTTTCGGCAAAAACGGTTCGCAAACGACAAGATCTGGATGGAAAATTTCTCCAGATCATTTCCGTTCCACAGGACCCCGTCTAGAATACACAGAACATTGTAAGGATTTTGACCCGATACATCAGAATCTGTCACGACATAGGCACGATTGTAATCCGACTAGACAAAATCGGCTGAGTTTCCCCGAATGTTACGGGACGCACCTAACTGTCGGGGTGCTTCGCCGAACTATTCGGATCCTTCCCGACCCGTAAGAATCTTACACGACTGCGTTCAGACAATGATAGGACATTCCAGATAATTGAGGATAGTAATCCGACTTTTTCACTTTTTATGTCGTATCGCTATCTGATCTCAAACGATAGCAATAATCGGCAATGTGTGAACCCAGCATTAGATAGCATAAAACATTGTCAAGTAGGGATTTCTGCCGTGACTTCTCGGGCCCCACGATTGTTTTATATGACCTGAATTTTTATCCTGTTTATATCACTACTATATTATTGATTCTTAATAGCTGTCCAGTTGCAAGTATTAAAATCAAATTCAGACCTAAAACAAGTTACAGCATCATAAATTGTCTTAAATGGATACTATACAGAACATGTAGTCAGTGCATGTTCAATGTTAAACAAAATGAGCATGACAAGAAGAGAAACAAGAAGAGAAAACATATGACAAAATATCTGCAAACTTATCTGCATAAGTAAAACCGCCTAGGTGGTCTCGTAGTCGCTTCCAGTTAGGGGGTATTTTGTTGGTGGTATTAAAAGGATGAGAAATTACACATACCGAATACATTAAGTATTTTCATTTTTAACACTTTTAATATGATATAAGTACATATTCATTTCAAAGATTTGTTCTACTTTGCATTTCTTTTATGCTTTTAAACAAATAAGTTGAATTTGTATTTTTCTTATATATATATATATATATATATATATATATATATATAACTCGTCTAAACATCAACCCAACAATGTTAGATCTGTAAATTTGCTTTCGCAAATTTTTGGTTCTTCCCTCACCGGGATTCGAACCCATGCTGCTGTGATATCGTGACACCAAATCGCCTGCACTGCAGCCGTCCCGCTAGACCACACGACCACCTGGGCTCTCAAAAAAAGAGCTTTCGCTGGCCGTGTGTTACCTTTCTTCGTCAGTTTTAATCTAGCGGCGTACTACAGTACATGATATATAAGGCATGAAGATGTTATTGTTACAGATCAGCTAAATTATCTATAGTAAAGGATCCTACAAATTAATGTAATATACAGTCACAGAAAATAATTATATTTATAAGTACGTCTGAGTCAGTGACAACTCTACAACAGATGTATCCATCGGATCGCCATCAATGATGGTGATACATGGCTGTGTACATAATGTATATACAACTCGTCTAAACATCAACCCAACAATGTTAGATCTGTAAATTTGCTTTCGCAAATTTTTGGTTCTTCCCTCGCCGGGATTCGAACCCATGCTGCTGTGATATCGTGACACCAAATCGCCTGCACTGCAGCCGTCCCGCTAGACCACACGACCACCTGGGCTCTCAAAAAAAGAGCTTTCGCTGGCCGTGTGTTACCTTTCTTCGTCAGTTTTAATCTAGCGGCGTACTACAGTACATGATATATAAGGCATGAAGATGTTATTGTTACAGATCAGCTAAATTATCTATAGTAAAGGATCCTACAAATTAATGTAATATACAGTCACAGAAAATAATTATATTTATAAGTACGTCTGAGTCAGTGACAACTCTACAACAGATGTATCCATCGGATCGCCATCAATGATGGTGATACATGGCTGTGTACATAATGTATATACAACTCGTCTAAACATCAACCCAACCATGTTAGATCTGTAAATTTGCTTTCGCAAATTTTTGGTTCTTCCCTCGCCGGGATTCAAACCCATGCTGCTGTGATATCGTGACACCAAATCGCCTGCACTGCAGCCGTCCCGCTAGACCACACGACCACCTGGGCTCTCAAAAGAAGAGCTTTGATATACTATCAAAAATTAATAGATTTTTTTGATTGCCTGTTTTTCTAAAGAAAAAGATAATTTTGTATTTTTTTCACCTTCCTCAACCCATTTTATTCTTGACCTAATTTGGGCCCCTTTTGCCTTTAACAAATATATATCATCAAGTTCTTTTTCTAAATGTTTTATTTCATTAGAAAGATTATTATTTGTGTCCGTAGGTAATGTATCTAGTCTTTCATTTAAAGTTTAATTTTGTTTTCCAAAATATAGATTTTTTATTTTTTCTTTCTTTGGCTTTAGATTTACAGTATTTAATTGTAGTGTTTCTGGTATCAATTTTGAACAAGTCCGACTGAGTAAGAAGATTTTCATTATTAAATTTATTCTCGTCCATATCAATTAATTTATTTATTATTTCTTGATATTGAAAGTCAGTTAATATACTATTATTCATTTTAAATAACCCTTTCCACGATTACTTGAATAAATATCTAATTTTATAGAAACAGCTTGGTGGTCTGTACTTGAAATTTGAGCTGGTCTTATGTCTACTGGACGAAAAAACGTCTGTCCATACCAGTAACAGTCGTTCTAAGACTGATAAGGTCTGTTAAAGTTGTAACAGTTCTTTAATTTCACTGCTTCAGTTATTTTGTAACTGTCCCAACTTTAAAAGTGTTTGTCTACAACATAATTCGACTGCAACAACGCAAGAAATAACTGCCACAGACATTAAAGGACTGATACAACTATTTCAAAGTTGCAACAGTTGATTTACAACTGTCCCAACTCGAAAAACGCTGCAACAGTCATAAATAAACTGATTAAACTCCTAAAGGGTTGTCACAGTCGTAATAAAACTGATACAACTATTTGAAAGTTGTAACAGTTATTTTATTACTGTCCCAACACGGAAAACGTTGAAACAGTCATAAATAAACTGTTTAAACGCAGAAAAAGTTGTAACAGTTAAAATATAATAGCTTCAACCATTGTATAGGCAAAGCTTATTTATAAGCGTAGCAACTTCCAAACATTGATCTTTGTGTATACTTAAAAGTCACGGATACAAAATGTCGGACAGTCAGGCCCGGGATAAAGGTTAAATTATTTGTAAAACAATTTTACTGTGTGAAATATAAGGTTGTGACAAAGAGAAACAACTTTCGTTCCCATTTAATACATTAATTTTAGATAGATATTGATTTAAAAAAAAATAGTATTTTGAAATATTTGCCGCTGAACACATTTTTGTATTCCTCGGTTATTTATATAATGTGCTGAATTTATATATTTTTTTAACACTTCCTCGCCCTTATCTCTTCGAACAAATAAAATCGGAACCAGCACTAGATACCTGCAATTTCATTAGTTAAAATATAACTGCTAACAGAAAAATCGAAAAACGTTACCTAATATATTTGTAAACCAAATGTATCTTTATAACTGAATTAACAGTTGACAATTTTTAATAATATTTATTTTTTTATCAAATTAGTAGGTGTGAAATCATTCATGCATACACAATTGTTTTCAATACTCGTAGTTTTACGAATCAAATTACTTCATATAACGCTCAATATACATGATATACTCTAAACCTAGCGAGGAACTCCTATTACACACACTTGTCAAACTTATCCCCATGTAAAACTGCTTTATATTTTTTGAGGGCTTATTTCAGACACTTATTCTGAGCTTTTATTCGGGGCTACATTTTTTTCTTTTAAAAATTATAAATATTGCCGTATTAACCATTTTGATTTCTATACATGTAAAAAATATAATCAAAGCTATCACGGACATTAACACATCTTTTGCAGCTATGGAAAACAAATCTTAAATCTATCCAAATTTAATTTATTCTATTTTATCGTATTTTATTTTAGAATAGTTCAATATTAACTTGACTTTGTACTGTATATTGTACGGAATGGTCTATGAGTTCAATTGTAATTGATACACATGATGCATATACAACATTCACGATTGAGGTAAACAAATATTATCACTCGCGAGAAAAATTCATATTTTCACCGGATTTTTCGCAAACAATTTACCATACATATTTTGTACATTTGTAAATACTATAGTAGATGGACGTACTGTACATACAAGACCCGACAAAATAACAAGCGCAAGTGAAAGTTCAAATGTTCAAAACAAGAAAACTCGCATTGTTTCAGACAGGAAAATCAAATCTTCTTTTATTTTTTTTCACATCACGGTTTAGAACTTGATGTATTTGGTCAATTCTGAAGACTGACATCGGATTCTCTTACGTGGTTTCAGTTGATCAGATGTCGTACTAATTACGTTTATCCAAAATATTTTCCCATTTCAATTGTTCAAATTCAAATTATTTAATCTTGTAAATGCTTGTACAATAATGACATACTATTCCATTAGTAAAAAAATCTAACAATGTTACTAGATGTAGACAATATTCTGGGTCCCTTAATATTTTTTTTGTTTGGTGTGAGCAGAGGCTCCGTGTTGAAGGCCTTACATTGACCTATAATGGTGTACTATTATAAATTGTTATTTGAATGGAGATTTGTTTCGTTGGCACACACACCCCATCTCCCTATATCTATGACAGTACAGTAATGGAAATTTTAAAAATGGTCACATTTATAAATTACGAAAATGGGTCCCATATTCTGAATTCATATATATGTTCCAGTCCGTATGAGTATTTGGACCGTACGCGTACGGTCTGGACCGTATGCGTACTTTTTCAAAATATGCTTACGGTTTGGAGGCCCCCTCTTTTGTGGAAAAAATTTGGTTGATTATATAGGGATTCATTGAAGCATGACTGAAGTGGGCCCCCTCTTAGGTCAGTCAGCAAACCTTAGAAAAAGTTCTGAATCCACCACTGTAAATGTAAAAAATACGACGTTTTTATTAGAAGCAAGTGTCACCTTTGGCCAGAGTAACAAAATAGAATTCACGAATATACAATTAAAAAACATTTAATTTCAATTGTTCGCTTATTCACTTTATCCATCTATTTTGTAATAATTACAATTGTATAAATAAGTGTTTGTTTAAATTTAACCCATATTCTCCCAAAACATGTATGATCAGCTGGACCGTACGCGTATACGTATACGGTCCGGTCCAAATACTCATATACGGTCTGGAACATATACACCTTAGAAAAAAAACCAGATTCAGTGACTCGTTTCATCCCGGATGGCAACTATTAAAGAACCTACCAAGTGTATTCATTGTAAATTGTTTTTTTTTCCTGAACATGCATGTAATATTTGCTACTGGACAATAGCAAATTAAAACCCCAAAAATATGCTTCCAAACATAAATATTATAATTAAATTACAACAAACAGCTCACTAATAGCGCATTATACATGTATGACTTTGTAATGCTTATTGTGTTTATGGAAAACAATGGGAAAATGTTGCTTAACATCTTGGGTCATATATTTAGATCGCATTTATTCAAAAGCAGATAGAATGGATTTGTAGAAAAAAACATGAATAAGGGCAGAAAATCACCTATTAGAGTACAAGTCTTTGGTTAAACACAATATATTTGTCAACATTGATGTATCAATGTTGCGTTTGTATACATGGTATAAAAATCAAACTTGGGTTTCTCATCTAAACTTGTTTACATTGCGTTACATCATCCAATCTGGCTAGGCCTGTTATAGGTTTTTCATTATCACACTTATGCGGAACTGATTTTGCTCATTGTTGAAGGATGTACAGTTACTAACAATTACATCACTTGGCTTACGATTGATGGTCGTCTTATTGAAATTCATACCACATCTTCTTATTCTGGTTATCATACAGTATTCATGTTATACAATGCCTAGTATTATCAAATGAATTATATCTATTGTTAATAGTTGTCAGACTTTTGTTATCAAAAAGCAGCTACATGTGTATAATCGATATGGTAGACATGATTAATGGTGTCAAATGTAAACAAGAGTGACTGCAAATGCTGAAATGTCATGTCTGCTTTTCCTACATGTATGAAGGTTTTAGTACATGTACAAGTATCATGAGTATCACTCAAACTTTCCATTTTTTAAAACCTTTGAAAAAGAAGTCAAAGTAAAATTAACCATGCCAGACAGATGATGTACACCATACAAACTGACATTCCATACACAAAATTTAGTGATTTATACTGTCTGTGAAATAGACTTAACATTCTTAACATCCAAACCATGAAAATTGAACATTGCCCAATGAAACATGAAATGAGGTCATGGTCAGATGTAAAGCCTGCCAATCAAACTTGTACACCTTATGAATATATATCCAATAATATGCAAAAAATAGTGATCCTATACATGTCATGCATACATGTAGTTTATACTGTAGCATCTGAGAAAAATTTGGAAATAGATTAAACAACAAAAACTAAGCATTGTTCAATGAACCATGACATTTTCATTGACGTCAAAGTCCCATGTAAGTCTTGCAATAAATTAGACATTTATTCACCTCACTCATTTCATACACCAAATATATATAATTGACCTACTTTTCCTACTGCTTGTAGTATTTAACATGTGTGAGAAACAAACTTGACAAATTACATGTAACTGAAGTAACCTTAATCACTGATCCATGAAATGAAGTCAGGATCAGGCCAACCTTGCCCGACAGACAATGAGACATATAGACCTTTCAAGATACCTATATACATCATGTATATATATGGGCATACCATAAAAATTAATCCATGTTATACATGTAAGACTTAGAGTGTATTTCACTGTGACTGTTCAAACAGTAATATTTTTTTGGGAACAGTTACATGTTCATGTAGCATGATGTAGTGTACCATGAAAACTAGGTAAAGTGCAAGGGACAAGTCACTAACAGAAATGTCATAACATAAGGAAGTATCCAGGCCTTTCAGCTTCTAAAATGTATCTGGTGAAGCTTAAATACAAAACGGTACGTTGTAGCCAGATTGTAATACCAATTTCTTGCATGGATGTACTTCAACTTTTGTTGCAGGTGGAATAATAAAATTATACTTTAAAGTACATGCATGGTTTATTTGTTTCAAATACTTGGCCACTAATCATGCTAATTAAGATATTTATTTAATTCTAATTCAGACTTTAATAATTTAAGTACAGCAAGCAGTCATTTGACACTAAACAATTGACACAGACTGCACGAGACCCTCATAGTTGGTTGAGATCTTTTTACACACCCTGGACACGCTGGTGGTAATTAACAATTGCAATGCCAACATAAACTTCAGATGTGATATACATGTACTGTTTTGTAAATTTCACTGAAGCTAGAAATTCACATTATCCATATTCATGATATTGTTATTATATTAAATCCACTAATTAAAAGTATTCATGAATTCAGATATGATGCACTATTATTGGTAGTATTAACTGAAACTGTGAATTTTCATTATTCCAAATTGCTATTTCAAATGAATAATTATCCTGGGTATTCATGGAACTCAGAAACAATGTACATGTATGATTGCAATATTAATATGCACTACAACTATGGAATTTTGTTATTCCAAATTCACAATTGATCATAATTGATGATAATCCAAGGTGTTTAGTCCTCCAGTAATGTGGTCCTCCTTTAATACAATATGTAAGTTTCCTATTTGTACAAGGCACAATTTTCTTCTTGTTCAATTTAATCAGAACATCACATCATCATCATTGAATAATGCTGCAAGCCCTATTCTTTATTTCGAAAACAATAGATAACTAGTATAAAATAATGAATTAATCCATTGTTTCACAATTTGCAGCTATGAGAGCATCTCAGTGACATCTATATTTCCTATGCATCAAAGTGCACATGTACTAGCAGGCGTCATATTCTAAGTGGGAATCATGGTCAAACCAATACATATTCAGTATAATTCTACAAAATAAAATATACATTTAGACTCAAGAACAGTAAATGTTTAACTAATAATAAATACATGAAATATATAATACTACATGTACATGTATATACATTGTGCAATAATAAGAAAGTTAATTACAATAACTGTATTTACCTCGATAAAACTAGCAATTCTCATTTGATAACCGAAAAATTCAAGCACTAATACAATTCTATTTTCAAGTCCCTATTAACAAGAAAAATAAATCTTTTAAGGGGGTCTAAATGTTATATAGTGTTGTCTTTTTTCCTGCATTAATGATTTTTTAAGTGTGATTGTGTACTTTCATTGAAGGGTTACTGTCTTACTGAGGCTCACACCATACTTTATTTCATCAATTCTTTAAAGTCAGACATCATGGACATAGTTATTTCCCTCTAAAACACAACAGGTTATTTCTTTTGTTCATTTTAATTATGTTTATCATTTAATATGAAATATATTGATACTACAAACATGACAAAAGAAAAGTTTAAGGAATGAAAAAAATAAAATAAATAAATAAATGCACTGTTACTTTATACATGTAGATGATATTGACTTTGCCTTTATCCAGTGCATATAATGAATAAACCTTTGTAATGTAAATATATTGTTCCAAGAAATAACCATCCCAGGCCAGGCAATGTTTTAAATCCTTGAGTTTAATAATTTTTACATTTTTTGTGTTACCCTGAATACTTTTTACTTATTCATTTGTTATTACAGCTTGCATTAAATAATGCTTTGCAGTTCAGACAACACTTTTTTTTTAATAAATCAATATCTAGATTACTTTTAAAATTTGCATATTTAAATCCAAAATAATAGTATATCCTATCTTAAATCATAATTTGTTTTGAAAAAGTTATTAAAATTTTGAAGAGGACAATTTTGATAATCATGATAATTTGTGAACATTTTATAAAATCATATCATTATACCAATGACAGATTAAATGTTATCCCCCAGGGCAATAAACTATTGTGTCTTAATTTGTATATTAGTTACATCATTTCTGATTATTACCTATGGATATCCAATGTTAACATCCTGATTATTACCTATTTTAAGGTCACATTTGCATGGTCATATTCAGTAAATACAAATATTTTAATTGTTTATTTTGAATTTGAATAAAAAAAAATTATAAATAGACTAAATTAGTAGATACAACATGTACCATTAACACATTAAATGTTATGACAACTTACTGGATAATACTATATCTATAAAAAATATTTTGAGCTTCATAAAATACTTTGCACAAAATCTGCAGTGGTATGTGAATGCACATGGTCAAAGGAGATGTGGGATATATCAATGATGCATCAACCCAAAAGTTAGGCAACAATAAAGTAACCAAAATACAATTGAATGTGTGTCAAAAAATATGACTCATGATTAGAAGGTCCTTAATCATTGTGGAATAAATAAAAAGACCAATGAATGTTACTACTTGTAAGTGAGATAACATGTATGGCACAAATGAATTTTGAAAAACCATGCTAACAGGGCACAATTTATATAAAAATTTCACATGAAATAATTATATATAGTTTAGGTTCAAAGTATTAACAAATTATAGTGATTTAATATAAATTCTATGTTAAATCTAAAAAGAATAAAATTATGATGCTAGCTTTGCTCTTTTAATATGTGTTTTTTAAACAATGTAGTACATCAATGTACATGATAAAACAATTACTAATTGAATTAACACAATTTGTTTCATCAAGTGTGTGTAAATGGCAACTGTTTACGACTCTGTGTCTTGTTTCAGGAACATTAATTTAATAATATTGTTTTATTTTGATGATTAATGCTATTTTAAAATACCTATTCACTTAATGCCTGCTATTATCAAATTGATAATGTTTTGTTGTCCATGATTTGAGAATTATTTTAAATCTAAATGAAAGTGGACACTTGCTAAATAAGTCACTATTTAATCTTAAAGTTAATAATTTCATAACATTTTATGATCAAATCATATATTTTTGTACTATCATGACTATGCATGATTTTTTTTATGGAAATTGTGACGTCACAATGCATTCTTAATAGAACAAAAACTATCAGGTGATAAAACAAAACCAAGGAAATTATCAGGTGATAAAACAAAACCAAGGAAATCCTAGTAATCTAGCATAAGCATGATAAGAAACACATTAATATGGATACGTACATGTAAAGATCGGTTGGTTGTTGGTTATATAAAACGTCCAGTGACAAGTGTTGCATGCAAATTTAGGACCCGAGTTAGTAATTCATTAACATACAATATGTACACTACATGATATATAGGTCAGTGGCAGATCCAGAACTTTTCATAAGGGACAGGGACGCTGGCTGCCCTTAGGGGCACGGATCCAGTCATGCATGAGTGATTCCCTATATAATCTACCAAATTTTTCCCACAAAAAAGGAGAGGATAGCTAGAGTAACCTTTTTTGTATTCCACTCAGGGTGATGTATGCAAAATAGTTAAGGGAATAAATGACATACACATTATAATAGGGGGAGGGGATCAGTGTCCTTTTTAACTTTCATTGATTTCATTTATTATGATGCACAACTTTTACATTGCAGCTCAAAGCCTATATTTTCCCAGGAATATGCAACTATGCACGAGTGTGGTAATACAGAACTCGATTCATATCTATATAGCCTATCGGGGTATCTCAATATAGATTCCGTAGGATCAGTGGCGGATCCAGCAATTTAAAAAAAAAGGGGGGGGGTCAAACCCAGGACAAAAAAGGGGGTCCCACTATATGTCCCCATTAAAATGCATTGAGCGGCCCGGCAAAAAACAGGGGGGGGGGGGGGTTCGAACCCTCGGAACCCTCCCCTTGGATCCGCTAATGAGAACAAATATTGTAAGGTCTGTAAGCCGACAAATGTGCACATTTCCCCTTCAAAATTATCAATCCATGATTATTCGATAGACATGCTTTAAAATATTGATAATTTCTACTCACCGATTGTAATTTCCAGCTCAGATTATTGAACATGTGGTCTAACATCTGTAGTTTTACCTGTGTAAAAATAAAGTTTGCCGACCTGAGGTCTGGGTTTTTTTGCCGACAAAAAATTAAAGAGGGTAAATCGTTTACGGTGAAGAATTGTTTTCCGTTTTTTTATGAAACTTGACAGATTTTACTAATTATTTTTTTTTAAGTTCATCATAACAAATGGACAAATATGGCCGTATTTTTACCTCAAAAACTACTCTGTGTACAGACTTACCTGTGCTGTTTGAAAAGTTTTAATGCCTAGCATCCACTAGATATATAAAAGTTAAATGCATTTTGTGTTTAAGAAAGATAAAATCTTTCTTGGTTTTTGCTGGGCATTTTTTTTCCTTTCTTCAGAGGGTACAAAAATAAACAAACACCTGCATTACTTTGATACTGTCCACTCACTGACTGAGATACACTCTTTAACTCACCTACAGTTGTGAAGATACCTGGTGTCTATGGTCAATTAAGGACAATGAAAACAATACAGACCGGTTTTTTACCTGAGGGAGCATCTCATAGTTGTTCCACAACTTAGTCAATTTTCAGACCTTTTGCATGAAGGAAAAAAAATGCCCATCAAAATCCAAAAGAGATTTTATCTTTCTGAAACACAAAATGGATTTAACTTTTTCATATCTAGTGGATGCTAGGCATTAAAACTTTCCCAACTTTACAGGTAAGTCTGTACTCAGAGTAATTTTTGGCATGTAAATACAGCCATATTTGTCCGTTTGTTATGATGAACCTTAAATCATCGGAAATGTCCCTCTTGGTGTAATTCGAATTAAAACTGTTTTATTATGATGTACAATATTAGTAACTTAGTCATAATCTTTAAATTTATTTCAGGTACACCCTTGTACATTTTTCTATTGCGCAGAATTTATCAAAACTTTTTCAAGTATAAATTTGAATGAATCCATTATCATCTTCTCATTCTTCTGCAATAATATTAAAACTCTATTTAAAACGAAAGCTTCTGGTTTTAAAACCAGTTATGAACGAAGATGTTATATAACAGATATTATAAAATAAAAAAGGATATCAAAAGGATCATTTAAAGTCAAACGCACGACTGTCAAAAATGAACGGACAATGCCACGGCAATAAATGGAAAACGACAAAAGACAAACAACGATCGCAAAATAAATGAATAAACAGCAAAACATGTTTACAATCGCACAAAAGACGAGAATAGTATAAGTTATGGACTATTTCACAACAAAATAAAATCTTGAGAGCCGGGTGAGACGTAATTTTTTTTTACACTGATGGGCTACCGTTACGCTAAAATATTTGTATTAAAACATTTACCGACTGTATGAACCTATGAAGTGTTTGTTTTAAACATTTAACGACTGTGTCAACCTTTTATAAGTTGTAATAAACATTTAATGACTGTGCCAACCTTTAGAAAGTTGTAACAAACATTTATCGACTGTCACAACTCTTAAAACGTTGTGACAAACATTTTTTGACTGCATCAACGTCTGAAAAGTTGACACAAACAGATTTTAACTGTCCCAACTATTAAAAGGTTGGGACGGACATTATGCAACTGCCACAACTATTAGAAAGACTGTAATCAATAGATTTTGACTATGACAACGCCGAAAACCACTGAAACAGTTCTGAAATGACTGATGGTAGCATTATTTGACTTTCACAACCCATAGAAACGTTGGGACAGACATAAATGAACTGTTGCAACGAAATATGTTAGATTTGACAGTCATTACTTGTCTTTAACAGACAAAGACAGTCGTACAACGACTGTTACTGGTATGGACAGTTGTTTTTTCGTCCAGTAGTGGTAGTGGAAGCGTAGTTGGGTCGCGGTGAGAACTTGATGATCGTAGTGAGGTCGTAATAACGTCGCAGTGAGATCGTAGTGCAGTCTCTCCGAATAGATTCACGCGTTCGCTACGCTCTCGCTACGATAGTACAGCGATCTTACCATGACCTTAGTGCGCTCTCATTACGCTTCTGCTACGATCTGATTTCACCACGACCGCACCTAGATTGTTTTGAACATGTTCAAAGTTGGACACGCTCATCACGATATTGAAGACCTCACTACGACCGTGATACGACCTTACTGCGATCTACACGATCGTACAACGATCATCAAAATCTACATTTTTTTCACAGATCGTAGTGCGATCGTGGCCTCGTGGGACTGCGGTATAATCCGCATGCAACACGATCTTACCACGCTTCTACTGTGATTATAGCACGTTCTTACCATGATTATACTACGTTCATACCGCGAATAACGTCAACATCGTGTTCCGTATCAATACAGTTACGTTCCTTCTATTTCTGATTATTACGCAGATTTCTAGGAAACAATACAGTCATGCAACCACAAACTACTAGAACACGTGGGCGTGGTGGTAGGTGTTGATGTAGAGCCAGAGAGAGCTCTGATAGTAACGAATCCTGATTAAACAGAAATGTCGGACCGACCAATCCAACCTTAATTACAACATTTTGCTGGTCCATCAAGCTTAAATGACGATATTGTAGTGAACGATAGCAGAGATGAAGTAGATTTTTCAATAGAGATAGGAAGATGTGGTATGAGTGCCAATAAGACAACTCTCCATCCAAAATAACAATTTATTAAAGTAAACCATTATAGGCCTATAGAGCATTCAACACGGAGCCTTGGCTCACACCGAACAGGTAGCTATAAAGGGCTCTAAAAATTGCTAGTGTAAAACCATTCAAACGGGAAACCCAACGGTCTAATCTATATAAAAACGAAAAGCATGATTGAGCTGTTTAGCCCATGTCCCACAAGACCACGATCGCACCACGCTCATCGCGATCAAAATTTAATTCAGATCGTGGTGAGGTCGCGGTATGAGCGGCATGAAAATGTAAATTTTCGTTGCTTTCGCGATGCTACTACGCCCTCATTACGCTTCTACAACGATTATACCACGTTCTCACCGCGCTTATTCTGCGACCTCACTACGCTTATCAAGTTTTTTCTACGCCCTACAAGTTCTCACTAAGACCATAACACGAGTTATCCGATTGCAACCAATCTTACAACGCTTTTACCGTGATTATAACACGTTTTTACCACGATTATACTACGTTCATTCCGCGATCTTTATACTGCGTTCTCAGCAATAACGCCAACATCGTGTTCCATATCAGTACAGTTCTATTCCTTCTATTTCTAATTTATACGTAGATTTTTCGGAAACAACACAGTCATGCCACCAAAAGCTAGTAGAGCACGTGATGGTAGGGTTGGTATAGAGGTAGAAGGTGCAAATTAGCGAATCCTGATCAAGCAGAGATGTCGGACTGACCAATCCAACCTAAATTACAACCTATCATTGCTGGTCCATAAAGCTCAAATGACAATATTTTAGTGAACGATAGCAGAGATGACACAGATTTATCAATAGATATAGGAACATGTGGTATGAGTGCCAATAAAACAACTCCTTATCCAAGTAACAATTTATAAAAGTAAACCATTATAGCCCAAGGTACGGCCTTCAACACGGAGCCTTGGCTCACACCGAACAGCCAGCTAGTGTAAAACCATTTAAACGGGAAAACCAATGGTCTAATCTATATAAAAACGAGAAGCACGGTCGAGCCGTTAAAGCAAATGGATAATTACATACAGACAAACAAAATCTAGGGAGCTTTTTATATATTTTATATGAAAATGACAATGTGAATGAAGGTCGTAGTATAAACGTAGTCAGGTCGTAAGAAGAGCGTGATGAGGACGGCAAGGGCGTGATAGAATCGTACTATGGTCTTGAACAGCGTGGTATAGTCGTAGTGGAAGCGTAGTTGGGTCGAGGTGAGAATGGGGTCGTAGTGAGGTCGTAACAACGTCGCTGCGAGATCGTAGCGCAGTCTCTCCGGATAGAATCACGCTTTCGCTACGCTCTCGCTCTCGCTCTCGCAGCGACCTTCGCAATCTTACTACGATCTTAGTGCGCTTTCACTACGCTTCTACTACGACCTAATTTCGCCAAGACCGCACCACGATTATTTTGAACATCACGATCTTGAAGACCTTACGACGACCGTGATACGACCTTACTACGATCTAAACGATCGTACTACGATCATCAAAATTTGAATTTTTTTCACAGGTCGTAGTGCGATCGTGGCCTAGTGGGACTGCGGTATTAGAGAAAATGGATAAGATGTTCTTATAAAATACAGACAAACAAAACCTGGAGATATTTAATATATTGTATGTGAAAATGACAATAAGTATGATGGCCGTAGTATGAACGTAGTCATGTCGTCAGAAGAGCGTGATGACGACGGAAAAGGCGTGCTAGAATAGTACAATGGTCGTGGAACAGCGTGGTATAGTCGTAGTGGAAGCGTAGACGGGTCGCGGTGAGAACGTGATGGTCGTAGTGAGGTCGTAATAACGTCGCTGTATGATCGTAGCGCAGTCTCTCTGAATAGAATCACGCTTTCGCTACGCTCTCGCTACGAATGTACAGTGACCTTTGCGATCTTACTACGACCTGTGTGCGCTCTCACTACGCTTTTACTACGACCTGATTTCGCCACGACCGCACTACGTTTGTTTTGAACATGTTCAAAGTTGTCCACGCTCATCACGATCTTGAAGACCTCACCACTACAGTGATACGACCTTACTGCGATCTACAAGATTGTACTACGATCATCAAAATTTGCATTTTTCTCACAGATCGTATTGCGATCGTGGACTAGTGGGACTGAGGTTAAGCTTGGGTCGCACATTCACGATTTTGACTGCCGTCCTTGACAGGACCATTCCCGATTAAAAATTTGTCAAAAGTCTGATCAAGATCCTGTGAATCATGGATGGAAATTCAAACTTTAATTAAAAATTGTAAAACAAATAATTTAATCACGACAACAATCAGATATTGGTCAGGAAGCGTCGATATTCAACCGTTTCCAAGCGAATTTATCCCGTAAATCCCGTTCTCAATGCGCTTCTTATCCAATTAGTACCTTTCGTCTGGTAAAATTCGACCGAGTCTGTCACGACTGCGATTCTACCGAATGTAATCCGACAGAGATCAGACAGTGAACCGACGCTGACGGAAGTTATCCGTTCGGCATACTCGGTATGATCAGGTACTGTCGGAAAGTAATCCTATCACGATCCGCTCTATAGCATTGCAAACGGCTTTGTCTGGTCTCAGTCGTATTGTATTCTGTAATTGTCGGAACTCAGACGCGGGTATCATTGACAAATTTCGTATTAATAACAAGATTGTTCCGGAACGGTTTCGGCAAAAACGGTTCGCAAACGACAAGATCTGGATGGAAAATTTCTCCAGATCATTTCCGTTCCACAGGACCCCGTCTAGAATACACAGAACATTGTAAGGATTTTGACCCGATACATCAGAATCTGTCACGACATAGGCACGATTGTAATCCGACTAGACAAAATCGGCTGAGTTTCCCCGAATGTTACGGGACGCACCTAACTGTCGGGGTGCTTCGCCGAACTATTCGGATCCTTCCCGACCCGTAAGAATCTTACACGACTGCGTTCAGACAATGATAGGACATTCCAGATAATTGAGGATAGTAATCCGACTTTTTCACTTTTTATGTCGTATCGCTATCTGATCTCAAACGATAGCAATAATCGGCAATGTGTGAACCCAGCATTAGATAGCATAAAACATTGTCAAGTAGGGATTTCTGCCGTGACTTCTCGGGCCCCACGATTGTTTTATATGACCTGAATTTTTATCCTGTTTATATCACTACTATATTATTGATTCTTAATAGCTGTCCAGTTGCAAGTATTAAAATCAAATTCAGACCTAAAACAAGTTACAGCATCATAAATTGTCTTAAATGGATACTATACAGAACATGTAGTCAGTGCATGTTCAATGTTAAACAAAATGAGCATGACAAGAAGAGAAACAAGAAGAGAAAACATATGACAAAATATCTGCAAACTTATCTGCATAAGTAAAACCGCCTAGGTGGTCTCGTAGTCGCTTCCAGTTAGGGGGTATTTTGTTGGTGGTATTAAAAGGATGAGAAATTACACATACCGAATACATTAAGTATTTTCATTTTTAACACTTTTAATATGATATAAGTACATATTCATTTCAAAGATTTGTTCTACTTTGCATTTCTTTTATGCTTTTAAACAAATAAGTTGAATTTGTATTTTTCTTATATATATATATATATATATATATATATATATATATAACTCGTCTAAACATCAACCCAACAATGTTAGATCTGTAAATTTGCTTTCGCAAATTTTTGGTTCTTCCCTCACCGGGATTCGAACCCATGCTGCTGTGATATCGTGACACCAAATCGCCTGCACTGCAGCCGTCCCGCTAGACCACACGACCACCTGGGCTCTCAAAAAAAGAGCTTTCGCTGGCCGTGTGTTACCTTTCTTCGTCAGTTTTAATCTAGCGGCGTACTACAGTACATGATATATAAGGCATGAAGATGTTATTGTTACAGATCAGCTAAATTATCTATAGTAAAGGATCCTACAAATTAATGTAATATACAGTCACAGAAAATAATTATATTTATAAGTACGTCTGAGTCAGTGACAACTCTACAACAGATGTATCCATCGGATCGCCATCAATGATGGTGATACATGGCTGTGTACATAATGTATATACAACTCGTCTAAACATCAACCCAACAATGTTAGATCTGTAAATTTGCTTTCGCAAATTTTTGGTTCTTCCCTCGCCGGGATTCGAACCCATGCTGCTGTGATATCGTGACACCAAATCGCCTGCACTGCAGCCGTCCCGCTAGACCACACGACCACCTGGGCTCTCAAAAAAAGAGCTTTCGCTGGCCGTGTGTTACCTTTCTTCGTCAGTTTTAATCTAGCGGCGTACTACAGTACATGATATATAAGGCATGAAGATGTTATTGTTACAGATCAGCTAAATTATCTATAGTAAAGGATCCTACAAATTAATGTAATATACAGTCACAGAAAATAATTATATTTATAAGTACGTCTGAGTCAGTGACAACTCTACAACAGATGTATCCATCGGATCGCCATCAATGATGGTGATACATGGCTGTGTACATAATGTATATACAACTCGTCTAAACATCAACCCAACCATGTTAGATCTGTAAATTTGCTTTCGCAAATTTTTGGTTCTTCCCTCGCCGGGATTCAAACCCATGCTGCTGTGATATCGTGACACCAAATCGCCTGCACTGCAGCCGTCCCGCTAGACCACACGACCACCTGGGCTCTCAAAAGAAGAGCTTTGATATACTATCAAAAATTAATAGATTTTTTTGATTGCCTGTTTTTCTAAAGAAAAAGATAATTTTGTATTTTTTTCACCTTCCTCAACCCATTTTATTCTTGACCTAATTTGGGCCCCTTTTGCCTTTAACAAATATATATCATCAAGTTCTTTTTCTAAATGTTTTATTTCATTAGAAAGATTATTATTTGTGTCCGTAGGTAATGTATCTAGTCTTTCATTTAAAGTTTAATTTTGTTTTCCAAAATATAGATTTTTTATTTTTTCTTTCTTTGGCTTTAGATTTACAGTATTTAATTGTAGTGTTTCTGGTATCAATTTTGAACAAGTCCGACTGAGTAAGAAGATTTTCATTATTAAATTTATTCTCGTCCATATCAATTAATTTATTTATTATTTCTTGATATTGAAAGTCAGTTAATATACTATTATTCATTTTAAATAACCCTTTCCACGATTACTTGAATAAATATCTAATTTTATAGAAACAGCTTGGTGGTCTGTACTTGAAATTTGAGCTGGTCTTATGTCAGCTGATACCGTCAGCATGCGTACTTCTGAACTTATTATAAAAAAAGTAATTTCTACTGGCCTCATTTAATGATTTTTTTCTTTTCCAAATGTTATAGAATTTTTTTTCTTTTCAATCTTTTTTATATTTATATCTTTGAAAATATGTATCTTCAAACTGTTTTAAACATCACTTACATTTCTAAAATTACAATTCCTAGAAATATTAACCTTTGAAATTGAATTTTGATCAGGCATTCTTTCTTTACATTGTTGAATGACAAAAGGTTTACCAGTGTTCTGTAGGCGGATTGAATATTGTAGGCATTCATAGAATAAAGCTATCGAAGGAACAAGAATTGTTAAGATTTTAAAACAATTCAAAATAGCCATTTGTAAACAGGCATGGGTTTATAATTATTTGTAATTGTAATGCCCTGTAATGCATTAAAATTTCCCCCATTAATGCATGTAATTGTGTGATGCTTAATTTTTTGCATTACATGACATTGTAATAGTCCATTTGCCAATTACCGATTTGATTCTGTTATAACACACTTTTTAAGCAAATTACTTCCCTTTGTCAATCGTCGACTGGTTCCATACCGGACAAAATTGGCATTTTCCTATGCAAAAGCATGATGAATTGAAAGTGAAGTATCGTCGGTTTAACTAATTTTTCATTAAAAATAATTTCTAATGTCAAAAGTATTTAACTGAACAACAAATTAATGTAATTATAAGATTTAAAAACCTTAAAGATTATTCACATTGTGCACAGGTAAATTTGCTCTTTCTGTTGGCTCTCCATTGTAAATAAAAATTAATGTCCGTCATAAGGGAGACAACTAAAAAAAGGATCTCTAATTACAGGGTCAATTGCGGGAATTGGCAAGTAACCTATTGTAATGTTATGCATTAACATTACATTGCGTAAATTATCATTTCTTCTCGTCTGATAGTGCTATCTATTGCTAATTTCAGGGATAGTAAGTACTTACTCTAATATTCTTTCCTGTAAGAAAATAGGAAAATTTAAAACAAATTAATGTCTAGTTGAATGACTAACAAAAAAAGTAGATTTGAACTGTTGTAAAACTAATAATTTTCATCGCCTAACCTTTATACTAAAACATTATCATTGTTATTTTATTTGCAGTAATTTTCGTATACCATTATGATCATTGCAAAATCTATATATAGATATTTAAAGATGAAAGAAACAAGTTGAATGATTGATAATGGACACCTGTCAAAAGCCCCTAATTAGTTTATATAGCAATCATTTGCTATCTTTTGACAAGTGAATTTATGATGTTAAAGTAATTAATTAACATTGAGATTAAGATAATAATATAATAAAGAAACGTAATGGTAGATTAATTCCTGACAACATTTCTGTTATTTCTTTTTTGAGAAAACACAGACTTACTTCAAAAAATAAAACGCCTTACTCAGAAGAACAATCAACCTTGGCAAATTATGTAAAACAATTTGGTATTCAGAAAATTAAATGACCCAAAGCAAAACACAGTTACTGATTCACATTAGAGTATATTGCTAGAAATGATTTATTCCCATTCTCAACAGTTGAAAGTTAAAACTTTACCAAAATTTCAAATTTCAAGCCGGAAACATTTCTCATCTGAATTGACACAGACTAAGGCCAAGGCTGTGCGTCAAATATTGAACGATAACCTTCAGGATAATGGGGTAACGAAAGGACTTTTTAAATACCTCTTTAATAGTTACTCAGATTTCAGTATACCATGTTGTATACATGTTTCTTTTGATAATAAAATTCATATAAAATGTAATGTGTAAAATAGTGAATTACTTTAATTTGGTACAGTAATTGTAATGTAATGCATTACTTTAAAAAAAAAAAAGACATGTAATTGTTATTGTAATACAATGCTGGTTTTGTCCAATGAATTGTAATGTTATGCATTATATTGCCAGGTAACTCGCTCCATGCCTGGTTGTAAATGCAATATCTGAAAATAAAAAAAGGTTCAACAAATTACCTTTGACACTGAAGGATAATGATTGTCGTTATATGCAAAAAGTTCCGACTTCAATGTTCAGAATTTTACCCCAAATAGTACAAGAATATAGCTCTAAACAATTGTTTTTTTTATCATGATGCCAAACTGTTTCATTAATTTTAAATTGTACAGGTGAAGATCTGAGCTGCAATACGACAACTGATTGTCCCATCGGGTTATTAAGATTGATTAGTAAAATGGAATGCGAAAATAATGTTTGCCGATGTGCTCTTGGAGATGGACATAACAAGTATAACTGTTTCGGTTAGTCCAAATAAGAAAATTTCCAATATGATTTTCCTATCCTACGTGTTATGGGCTCTGAATTTTGGTAATTAAAGTTCGTTTCGTACTCGAGTAGCACGTTTGAGCTGACATGAAATATCAAAGTCATTGTTTATAAAATGTCTTTGAATTAATACACTCTAGTGTATAAGAGATGCGCAAGATACCGGAGGGACATTCAAATTCATAAACTTGTCGAAAAAAACTGACAACGCCATGTCTAAAAAATGATAAACAAACCGTACTTTGATCTAAGCTTGTTTACATTTTACACATTGAGACTTTGATGGAGAGTTGTCTCATCGGCACAAATACCACATCTTTTTATTATGATAGGTAATATGGAGACGACGATCACGTCTAAAGTGCCAATTATTAAGCTTCATGTATATGAAAATAAGGAGATGCGGTATGATTGCCAATACATTCTCTACAAATGTTCAAATGAAATAAAAGTTAACAACTATAGGTTAATGCATGGCCTTCAACAATGAGCAAATCCCATACCACATAGTAAGCTATAAATGGCCCCATAATGACCAATGTAAAATCTTTCAAAAATTCGAAATATATTCATATGTTTAACAATGTTTGATGAGCTTCTAAATCCAATTATACAGAAATGTACATGTATACCTAATAAAGAATTCTTATAATTACATTTACAATGAAACATTGTATCAATACAATCTGATGTATAAGAGAGGCGCAAGATACCGGAGGTACTTTCAAACTCATAAGTCGAAAATAAACTGACAACTATAAAAATAATTATTACTATAAACTGTCAACTATGTAGTTATTATTACTTTAAACAATAGAACACAAAAACAACATAGAAAACTAACACAAACCCCACCACAAAAACTTGGACGATCTCAGGTGCTCCGGAAGGGTAAGCAGATACTATTCCACATGTGACACCCGTGGTGTTGATATTTAATAGTCTTAATAAGTATAAATTTCTAACAAATAGGTGAAGTTGGAAACTGTGTGATACGCGAGAAATCTCAAATAGCACTTGGATATGCTCCTTCAGAATCATATTTATTTTTTAAAAGCTGCACAACTAACGACAACTCCAGATATGAATTACATGTAATCAGCACTTATAGCGGTGACCCCCGTGTCTTTGAAATTACAATTAGACCACGTGGTCCTGTCATTAAACCTATTGTTCTTGTTCTAATGTCGGAATCAATTATTTGGAAAATAAACACACCCGTTGGATTGTACAAAGTGTTTTACGAGGTAAGTTTACGAAGACTATACGTCAGTTATGTTCTGTTTTACAAGGAAGACTGTTCTCATGGTTAATTGATGAATTATGTTATAGATAAATGGAAAGTAAAATATACAGTCATAGCACAAAAGTAAGTTCCCAGTTAAAAATGTCCTATCACTTCAACAAAAATCAATATTTTGCAAAACATTATTACAAAGTAAATCTATGAGTGATTTTTATAAAAATTGATACTTTAAGTGCAGAAATGTCTGAAGTTTTATTGTTTATTTGGCCATAATTTTGCTGAGGTTCTGTTTTATTATCTAATGGGTTAAACACAAATGCAAATTTTTACGATTTTGTTTTGTGTTCACCTCGTTATATATTTAAATAAGAATGAATAATATCATGGCCAAATAAACAATAAAACTTCAGATATCTAGGCATCTAATGGTATCTAATTTATAAAAATCAGTCATAGAGTTACTTGGTAATAAAAAAAAATTGAATATCGATTTTAGATGAAATGATAGGACATTTTTGGAGTGGGAACTCGGACACTTTTGTCTAACGACTGTAGATTAAAGGGGGGAATGAATTGACAGATAGAGGTACACAGTACTTTTGTATATGTGTTATCTTAAAGATTAATTGTTATGTGTATACATGTTCCTTTCAATAGTCACGCCTTTTTTTATTAAAGATAATGTGTGCATTGCGCTGGTCGGTTCATGTATTTTTAATCGGTAACAATTCATTATTTATTTCTAATTTCCAGTGTATATTGATGTTATTATTTAAACACTTTGTGAACAAAAACATTAATGCTCAGCAGTCTCTAATGAAAAATTTAAATGGTAAGTGAGTACATTGTGATGCCTTAAACGTTAGCCATACTTCACCAAATCTATACTAATTAAGACCCTTTAACATACTGTATACAAATCATCAGTACACGAACAATTTGCAATCATAAGATATGACTGATAACACAGTTTAACATTACAAAAAATAGACAAATAGAATCAATAATGAAATTGAAATTATCACAAAATACCACACAATGTAATAAAAGTAAAGCAGAGATTTCCAATTGCACCAAACGATATACTAGTTCCTGCTAATGTAATTGTACTCGTCGATCAGCGTATGCACATTTAAAGTATCTGTCATTGTTTTGTTTCATAAGCTAGATTGTGGATACCATGATATTGGATTTCCCGAAAAGATATTTAGAAAAGACGAAAAGACAATTAATGTGATAATTTAAACATTGCCAATACAGTGTTTGTTTTGTATATAGCTAAATAAATAAATTTGGTGTATTAACTGTCTTCTGATTGGTTAAAATTATTAGTTTTATTTTCAATGATGTAAATTTTGATGGCGACACGCCCACTCTGACGTTGTGTATTCATACGCCAACATGTGTGTACGTTGTTATTGTTTATATAAATAATATAAAACGTTCTTTGAGCCTTATTTTTGATAGAAATTTATTTATAATGCATGGCAATAATTTATTTTGATTTTATTGAACCATAAAATGGTTCAATAAATTCAAAATAGATAATAGCCATTCATTAATAGGGTTACCAATCATGCCGAGTATGACGTAAAATACAGTGATGAATAGATAAGATATTGCTAATAATTCAGTTTGCAAAACACGTGTTTCGTCTACACTAGCATTGGACGCTCGAAACAAAACGATTAGGAGGCCAATTCAACAACCAATATCTTTGAAACCAAACAAAATCTGGAAAGTTATGTAAATTACGGCTATGAATGATGAAAACAAAAATAGTGTGTGGAATAATTTTATATTTTATATACAGAAAATCAACATATCAATGCATATATACGTAACAGTTACTTGTTTTTCTACAATATTTTATAGGGAAGAGACCATAGCAACCGAACAGTTGTTAAGGTTGTAAAGAATTCATCATCAAAATGTAGTTTTGAAGCAACAAAGCGATCCGATATAGCATACAATATATGGAGTGATGTGAAGGTATTGACCAAATTATCGTATGAGTTTGGTCCTATAACATCATATACTAGGATGTTTGCAAAATCAGACGCTCCATGGATTACACTTAGTGTTGGGGGATCCCCACTTCAGGTTTTAACCAGAGATTACAAGGTAAGATCAAACTAATAGGAAATGAAAACACGTGCTAGTACCAGATAATAAATTGGAATATATATGTAAGACTTGGAGATGCGACGGGGACGTTGAAGTGCGATGGTCTGCCCCCAAAGTGCGATGGTCCTTTTCCTGATGTGGGATGGTGTATAAGACGCGTGAAGGCTAGTTTAAAATTTACTTATGTCAAATTATTACGAGAGCTTATATAAGTTAGTATGCAAATACCAAACTTTAAATATTGTCTCGTTTCAGTAAAAAAAAAACATCGGTGACCTATCTTATTCCTTGTTCTGATTCAGAGCAGTATTTTAGATTTTTGCTAATTTTGTCTGAATGAAGTAGTGGTAGCAACTCAAATATCTACCATATATTTATTTTTTTAGTTATTTTCATTGGTACTGGTTTTAAAGGAACATAGAATTTGTATGTAGCATCAGTTTCTGAACGACTGTATGAACGACTGTATGAATGACTGCTTCTCTTAAGCTACAAGTATTTACAAACAAATGATGTACCCTACATCGTGACAGTAAGGACTGAAAATGCAACGACTTTTTAGCATTATTGTTTTGAAGTTAATGGGTTATACTCTCGATATTTTACAATTGAAAAAATCGAAAAGCTACTTCTCATAAACAAATTGACTTCTATATCAATAAGAGTACACGAAAAAAATATGAGTTATGTTACTCATCGCACTTCATCATATACATCATAGAAATTCAGCGTATACACCATCGCACTTCGGCGTAGCTATCAACAAGGTAGCATCACCATGTCACCATCGCATTTCGGCGTGATCAAAAACGCCCTTATCGTCAAAATATGGCACCTCAGCGTGACCATCGCTGTTCAGAGTCCTGCATATATATTTCTTTATACTCAATTTGTTGAGAAAAAATTGTTACTACATTTGAAAAATTGAACTTATATTAGTTTGTATAACAAGTTATTATATTTAGATTAATTGAACTGTCTAAACGCGTTCCTTTCTTCTACTCTATAGCTATTGACAAAAATTATTTGTAACAGGGTAAAAACTTAAAGTAATTTCGATTCATGAACAACAATAACTATATTTTTTCTTGATTAAGTTAGCTTCTATATACTTATTACAAATACCACTATTTATTATAAATAATGTTTGAAGATGTTCAGCAAATTGATGTGTAAACTTTTGACGAGCAATTGCGTACTGATGCCTAATAACATTATATGGTCTATGTGAGACGTTTATAGTCTTACATTATAATAATATGAGAATGTCATGGGCCTTATATTTTTTAAAGCAAAAGTTAGTTAATTATTATATTTAGATGGGCTAGATTATACATGTGTTGACACGGGAGTGTATGCTCGCAATACAGTAAGCATAATGTTATTTGTGAACAGTTAACTCGTAGTGTCCCAGAATTAAAACTGCCCTATGATGCTCTCGTGGCTTCTTTATTTAAAGCATTTTTCTATTGAAAGAGAAACATAAATTGTATAAAATAACTTTAAATCAAAAGTATTGACGCCGCTCCTTGACTCTCGAAGTTCATGTTTTGTCTTATCCAAAAGGACTAAATTGAAAAAAAAATCACAAAAATACTGAACTCCGAGGAAAAATCAAAAAGGAAAGCCATTAATCAAATGGCAAAATCAAAACCTCAAACACATCAAACGAATGGATAACAACTGTTTTGTTCCTTACCTGCGTCAACCAGGAAATTTTAGAATCAAACAAGCGTGGTTTGTTTTTTGATTTGTATAACGTTAAAGATTGTTTAAGTTGAATCAGAATATGATTCATTTAATATCGTCATTATCATACAGATGAATTTTATCTCTTATTCGAAATATTTATAGACACTAATATTTGTTGTTCTTTTTTCCTCTTCATATTGGAGTTGTTTGGTACACCTATTATATATATATATATAAATGTAATCGTAAAGGTCATCTTAAATCCAATTAAAATATATTTTAGAATTATTATTATCATTCGAGATACCTATATACATCAGAGTACTATTTTCATTACAGTGATGTGGGAAAATATAAACTAGTAACATTGCATGCACATATGTGTTTAAAATTGTTATCTTCATTACAGTACGATGCGTCACAGCTTAGCTGCGAATCGCCAACTCCACCTCCACCATAGTCCTAGTAACCAATCACAACTCCATTTACAAGGTGAGATCTTCTTACCAGAGAGCGTTTTATTTTTTGCCTTGTTATTAATTGGTTTATTGCATCTTATATACACCACAGCTTATTACTCTCCTAATTAGTCAAACAATCATTGTTGCTTCGTTAGATGAGATGCATGTGCAATGCCTTAAATATAGTATTTTAGTCATAAGAAAAGTAAATTTCGTGATTTCGGAAACAATATTTTAAATCCTTATATCAAAACACACTAGGGAAATCTGGTTTATAATTTGCTATGACAGATAAGACTCACCAGTAGTGCTGTATCAAAAGTTTGAAAGCCAAATCAAATTCGAAGATTAAATATAAAAAAGAAGATGTGGTATGATTGCCTATTAGACAACTGTCCTCAAGAGACCAAAAGGACACAGACATTAACAACTATAGGTCAACGTACGGTTTCTAAAGCATGCAAAACAAATGTCAGAAAAGTTATGCTAAATTCGACATACAATTACTTGAGCTAAAATAAAAATAACTTGACTTAATTTTCAAAATCAACTCACATCCTAGTTTTGACGATAATGTTGTTCATACGGTCCGTATATTTACACACGATGCATGTAAACTAATTGATCCATTGAATAAATTTATTGTCAAAAGTTATCAATTTTTCAAAATCACGCTTTAAAATCTTTAAATATTGTTTTAATCAGTTATAATATTGATTGTGTTTTTGAAAAATTAAAACATAATTAAATATATATTGCTACTATAAAAAAAAACAGTTATGCTAACTGGTGGTCCTACACAATGTCGATACTGTTTACTGATACTTTGGCTTTTCACAATGTCATGCTTTGACGTCTTTACACTAAATCCGTTGAATGTGTACTAATTGATTATTAAGTCTTGGAGAACATGATTTATTTATAAGTGGTAATTGGCTTTGATTTTACATTCAGTAGATGCAAGTACTCTTGTGTCGGTGCTCTGTGTCTGTGATATAGATTTTATGTTATTTGTGTACCCAACCCCCTTCTTTTTAATTGTCTGTCCCGACTTTACAGATTGTTTTTTTTTTTCAATGCTGACTGCCGTACGGTGGCTTATAATTGTTTACCAACACGTCATGGCAATCATGCCACATCTTCTCGTTTAATATCAAACAATTTACTCAAAATTTAAATTATACTCACATTTTAAATTTAACTGTGACAGTGTATTTTTCATTAACAAAAGAAATAAATAGATAATTTGTTAGAAAAAAGAATGGAAACGGTAATGTGTCAGTGACAACAACCCGACTAAAGAGCAGAAAAGACGCCATTCTAAATATTCTAACTTTCAAGGAACTTTTATGTTTTCTATCCGAATTTGAAATCAATTTAAAGAAAATAATTCGTTATAAGAATTGGTAACAGAAGACACTACTAGTAAGCAAAATAACAATGATAAACACACATTAACATAAGACTACTAGCAGTTACTAACATGCTAGCTTTAGACTTCAAATAAATTGATTGAATCCAATGAAAATCAACAACAATCCCCCATTATGGGTTTAGTATCATGTTCTCATGAATTAAATGAGACGAACATAACCCGTATCATGCCAACAAACCCATAATTAGCCAATATACAACAAGCAAAATAATTTACATTTTTATCAAGGATTGTTAGTAGGGGGGTCTAAGAGTTCTTAATATGAAATAAAAATCCGCAAAATATTTGAGGGTAACAACAGAGCTGGGTTACAGTGACCCCCCTTTTTTGTCCTCAAATGCCAAATAAGGGGTTTAAAGATTTCAAAGATTGTAATTGTTCGATCATGACTTCTGTCAAATTCTGTAATTTTGTATTGAGCACCAATGATAGAATAAAAAAAACAACGTTGTTTTAACCTACAATATCATTAATATGATATAATTCAGAATATAGAATCTATTATGTTCATAGGTAAGTGATACCAATCAAGTTAGGAGACTGTAAGTGTAAAATATCTTAGTTCTGAAGAAAGGCTGCGTCAACCAAACAGATAAACTGTCTTTGCAAATAAAAACATCATACATACCAAGCTTAAAATTTGACGCCAGACGCTTGTTTCTTCCCCAGAGACTCATCAGTGCCGCTCGAATCATTAAAGTGAAGGAAAAAAAACCAAATAAAGTACGAAGTTGAAACGTATTGAGTAACAAAAGTTCCGATAGTTTTCTTTTAACGGTTTGAGATTTTCAGTTACAGTATTTTCTACAAACACTTGTCGGCACAGCATTTCTCTTTTCTTTCTCCCGCAGCAAATATATTTCTTGCATGCATAACCACGCTCTTCAATGGTGAATGCATTTTACTTTGGAGACTTGTTTATAAAATTATTTAATACAGATATTTCTTTACATTATATTTCATGTCAATTCTTTACATAAAAGCATTTTCTTTCAGGAATTTTGATTAGGATTGCACTTATATTATCTACCTGAAATTAAAGCTTTTACATTATACTATATGCTAAGATTAAATGTTATATTTTTTGTGATTCGTCCACGAAATTTCTTTACAAAGACAAAGAACTGAATTTAATTACTACTATGAAACTATCATAATTATCATTTCAAAAAATCAAACAATTATGTTTTAACCTTATTTTACCAATAAACTGTCCATGATGATAATTAAGATTATAACACAATGTTGACTGCTGTATTTTTGACATTTTTACCTAATATGTCCGTTTGTTTTGTTCACATATCATTGTCAATATAATGGAAATTTATGCGACGGTCATACAAGTGAGAGGTTTAGCTAGCTATTAAACCAGGGTTAATTCACCATTTTAGACATAAGAAAATGCCTGTACGATGTCCGGAAATGACAGTTGAAATCCGTTCATTTGATGTGTTTGGACTTTTGATTTTGTCATTTGATTACAGACTTTCCGTTTTGAATTTTCCTCGAAGTTCGGTATTTTTCATGTTTTTGTTAATTTACTTTTCCCCCTGTATAATATCAGTCTCGTAAAACGATTTCTTTATTTATTTACCAGGTTCGATTGAATCCAGTTCACCTTTAGTTTACTTGCAATGGAGGAGAAACGTATGCGAAGTATACGATGTATCTGCATTTTCTTGTACTTTTGTATAATTTTATTTTCAAAATATCTATTAGAAATTAGGCGTTTTTTTGACATTACCTTTTCTTCCCAAAAATTAATTGTTAACTATGAAACACCTTAGAAGATTGTGTATTGTCTTAATGCATTGTGTGCATCAGTATTCACAGGAAGGGTGTCTTCTCTACACATTGAGATATTTAAATCTTTTTATTTTGTAATGCTTCATATGTTTAGCTTTTGTTAGTTACATTTTGTGTTCATTTAATATAATCACTGATTTTTTTTATAATTTGATATGTAGTTTGTTCTTAGTGTCTACCAAGTAATCCTTTCGGAATGTATAGATAAATATGCATAGAACATTAACATATATTTTTTATTAGATCAGGAAAGTAACAAATTTAAGCATTTACTGTTAATTGTGTGCATTTTTTACAGCATTTTGTACTTTATGTAAGTTAAGCTTTTCGGTATTTACTTCTGGTGTATACTTGTCTATTAGCTTAAATAAAGAAGAAATCCAAATCTTGTTATTCGGTTTCTTTTTCGAAAGTCATTTGACGTAGCATAAATTCCACCACTATTAATACGAAAGAGAGGCTAAACAAAGGGACATACACAAAAAAAGAAAAAGACCAAAAAGACCGAAAATAAACACACAGTTTATTATACAGGTAACAACAACAAAAAAACAATGACTGAGCAACACGAACGCTATCAAACACTGGGGGTGATCGCATGAGCTCTGGAAGGATAAACAGATCCTATACCACATTTGCCACTTGTCATGTTGTTCATGTAAGTACAAACCCGATGATAAGCTTTAATCGGTAGATCATATTAGTGGAAACGGAGGACGGGACTGTGTTTACGACGATTGGAGCATATCCGTCAGCATCTGCGAAACAGATGTTCTATAACGGTCAACCTAATCCAGAAGGTGTCCGTAAAATTTTCGAATTGACATTTGTTTACTTAATTATCCCTCTCCCTAAATCTAAAAACGACCATATTGAATTTAAAAAATACTTGTATAACGTATTGCAATTAGAAAACACTTGCAAGTATGTTCAATGATAGGTTTGCAGTCTATTTTTCAAACGACACAACTGCATATGGAATTTGGAATGGCAGTCTCGCTCACGATACTACGAACTCATTATTACTCTTGGGGTACCAATATTAGTGGATTTCGTGGAAAAAAGCGAACAATGAATTCAAATGTTCAACGAAGAACATATTTTCTATAGGCTTGTATGTAGAGAAACCATTAAATCAAATATCCACTAAAATTATATCCACGAAAATAAATGAATCCACATCAACGTTGTTATTAATCTCTTCTTCTTATTTAAATGGTCAGACATTAAGTTTAAATATTATAGTGAGGTAGTGAATTTAGCATATTATATCCTTGTCCGGTTTTCCTAGAAATGTCCATAACGAAGCCGTTAAGGAGGCTCGAGGGTATAAAAATTGCAGAAAAAAAAATAAACCTTTTTTTTTCATTACAAATTTTATTTATAACTTTATTAGTTGCTTCACAATCATATGGTACAAAAATCATTAAGAAATTAATTCGTTTCGGCCCCAAATGACTTTTAAAAATGTTTTTTTTATATTACCTCTATGTCTCCTATTAGTTCAACAAAAAAAGTACCGTTACAAAATGTTAGCTTTTTTTGAAGGCAGATTGCGAGCGTAAATAAACGGTGACCTTATCTTTTTATTTTATTTCATTTGTAGAAAAATACAGCGATTCCTATATTAAGAGAAAAAAATGATTGACCCGCGATCCCTCTTAAGCTTTGATTGTATGTTAGTTAATTTCATTATACAAAATATGGAAAAAGGGAAGAACTAATCTTTCCTATTCTTGTTTTCACATCACAGATTTTAACAAAAGCATGATCATCTTTAAGTTATGTCAAAAATAAGGGTACATCAGTCAACATTGTGTTATAATCTTAGTCGCTTTTAAAATAAACAAATATGTCACAAGGAAACACAAAAGGCATATATTACGTATGAATTATTCATTTGCAAGTACATAATAAGTTTCGACCTTGTTAAATCCGTATTCATCTGACAATTAATTTAACCAATTTAATAGAGATTGGTGACGCTTGTTTTCGTCTTGTTCAGCCATTATTAGGTAAAAATATGAACATTGAAAGTGATACAAAGGTTGACCATTTCGTTGATTGGTTCGCTCCACAAATAATAAATCTTTAAACTATAATTAACTTATTTCTTTTAACCTATAATATGAAATCAAACAGAACTCAAACAATCCAAATGCACGAGGACGCTGTCTTATTATATAATTATGTTTTGTTTATATCGGGTTAATGTGACCGTCAGCTCTCTCCGAAGGTCATCTCGATATATAATTAGATGGCGGCTAGACTAACTTACTAACGAAATTTTGAATAAAAGTATCGATTTTAATTTAACATTAAAACTTATTCAGCACTAGATATTCCTGTTTAAGCAAGCTTGATTATGGGTGCTAGGATACATTTGAAATTGTTTAAGGTTTATGTACCCTTCTTTAGCCATTTTTGTACGAACTTTTCAAACTTCAATTGTATCAAAACTACAGATATTATGAATAAAAGAGATAGGCCATTTTGTACATATTCCAAGGGGAAACTTGATGCAAAGCATATTTTTTACTGTTCCATTGCATTTAATAGAAAATAGGACTTTGTGGCAAATAAATCAAGATTTTTATAGAAAATCCACAGCCTTTATCCTTGTACTCTCATATTTGGCAATTTGATGACTGATAGATATAGGATTATTGCATGCAGTGCTAGCATTGATTTCCTTAAAACAAGTTTATAAATGTAGTTATTGGTTAAGACAAGTATAAATATGGCCAAAATCAAGTACACCTTTTAGGGTGCGCTCGACTTTAGTGACTCAGCACGAGGTGTTTTGGAATTTACAGGTTACTTAGAACTTTTTGTAAAAAATAAACACTAGCACATCATAGAAAATCAAGTGAGTAATTTATGTTTCAAATTTTATAACAAAAATCTCTGTATTAAAGGCTGTGGATTTTCTATAAAAATCTTGATTTATTTGCCACAAAGTCCTCTTTTTCTATCAAATGCAATGAAACAGTAAAAACTAATGCTTTGCATCAAATTTCCCCTTGGAACATGTACTAAATGACATATCTCTATTGTTTATTATATCTTTAGTTTTGATACAATTGATGTTTGAAAAATTCGTACAAAAATGGCTACAGAAGGGTACATAAACCTTAAATATTTTAATGCAAGTTTGCGCTGAGAAATAATTACTTGCGAGAAAAACATGTTTTATTTGGATATCATCCACTTTAAAAGTTAAAACGGACATATCGATTTTAATTACGCATTCAATTCATCAATAACATAGCGGTAAATTATAGCAAAGTGCGGTTTACATATAAGTTACCTCGCATATAACATGTGCGTTGTAATGAATAAGAGGATGTATGGTTTTGTATATGAAACATTGTTGTTTCAACAAAACTGTCATTCAAAGTCTACTTTGACTTCACGCCAAACATGTGGGTTTTACGAGTTGTTATAGTTTTATGTAAGTAGATTTTAGAGAAAATAGTAAGTAATTAATGTTTTTTATAATAATCGTAATTTTTTTACGCTTTACTGAAATTTGTTGACAACCTCTATTAAAAGTTGTTGCTGTACAAATATTGACAAAACTTACTATTGATTGATATTTATTTGTAATTGAAGAATGCAAAGGGATACATTAATGATGACATGAATATAGCGTCCATACGAATAGAACATGAGAGTTATCCAACTAAAAGCTTGATGTACATATATGAACAATAAAAACGCGTTTACATCGGAAGAGTCAGTTTTTTCCAGCTCAGTTCTTGCAGATTGTTCTTTTGTTGTACTGCAACACCATTGTCTTATATGTGGAGAGGAGTGAGTGCACATAAAAATGCTTATTCCACATCATGTCCGGTATCCCGTGCCATTAAAGGAACCTATTATCAGAGGTTTTGTAGACTGCTGGCTTTCATGTTTTCATTAATTTTAGCATTACTCAGGCCATTTGTTTTCTCTTGTTGCATTTTGTCATGCTGTGGTCAATTTGTTTTCATCCTACTATATGGCACGGGATTTTCTCATTGTTGAAACCATACGATATCTTATAGAAAGTTAGATCTTCGTCCCATGGATATGTGAAGTTTTTTTCAATTTTATTACATCTTATGTAAGAATGCTGGATTTTGATTGGTTTGTAGTCAGTGTATTTTGTGCATATTCTAATATTTTTTCTCAATTCAAACGAATTTGCATTATTTTAACAACTGCCGGTGAATTCGCCACATATTTCCCTCTATGCAGTGGTATTTGCCATCTTGGATATTACTTTTTTACACTCGCGAGCCTCTTCTGCCACTATTATTCGGATATGACGTTACATAAAGACAGAGCTAACGCGTATAAGTACATGTATAAATTCCGCGGTATTGTAATAGTCTCTGCTTATCCACCAAATTATGTATAAACATGTTTATGGATTACAGCTTACTAGTAAAAAAATATATCGTTTACCTGTAGAGAGTTTAAATCAAAATTTGGTCGGTGTAATTTAACAGATATATCATGTTATGGATGGGTATTTTGGGAATATTCATATTTCCCTTGCCTAGTGGGTATTTTTCCCAAATCCATAACATGATATATCTGTTCAAAACAACTTAAAAAATCTTATATTTTCAAGCAGTAAATCGGATATCCATGCGTTATGCAGTGCCAAGATTACAAATCACATACGCTGTGTCATAGAAATTGACCAAGTGGTCTAGGGTGCATGATTCAGTATGGGCACGACAACATGCTAGAAAAGAAGTAAATTAGCAAAAATGCCGAAATTCTGAGGAAAATTAAAAACAGAAAGTCCGTTATCAAATGACAAAAATCAAAATGCATGGGTTCAAATTTTACAAGGGAAGAAACCAAATTTGCTATCACAGATGAGCATAACTTACAATGCTTTGTTTTATGTGTGTGCACTGTATATATTTGGTTCTGCTGTAATTGTATTTTTGTCTATATTTAATTTGTTCTTATTCAGTTTTTCTAAATAAAAATTAAAAACAAAATCAATACTTCTTTAAAAAAAAAAAGTAACAAATAATAAATTAATCGCGCCCGAATCTTTCATTTTCGTCCGTCAGAAATTCAAATTCATAAATATTTCCGAATTAATCAATTCTATCTTATGTCAACTAAGACCTGGACTTGGAGCCTTATTTTCATTATAAATCATAAATTTAAAGATAAAAGGTTAAATTTGGAAAATAATCTGCTAAAATTTATGTCAGTACAGAAATTTTGTCTACTGAGCTGATGATTTATATTCCACAAAAAAAAGATTTATAAAGCAAATTAGAGACAGTGCGATAACAAGAAAACAGTTTAAATATGATATAAAATTAACTTGATTCAAACCTATACACATTGATGTCTTTATTTTGTGATTAATTGGTCATTTTTTAACTTAAAATGTTTATTTTTTCTTATGAATGATGCTAGCATATGGGGATCATGGGGCTCATGTACGAAGACATGTGGAATAGGAACACAAATTAGACAAAGACTAAATAGTACTGGTGACGTCTTAGAATCGGAAACACAATATTGTAATACACAGCCATGTACAGGTATGTTCAAAAACTGGCATTAATGGAAAATCATTGGTCACGAATTTCAATTTTAAATGTCGTTTTACGTCTCTACTATCCTACAATTACAAGCGAATGTATTTCAAACATACATTTGATTTTCGATAATACATTTCCATGTTTACTTAGTACTGAGAAATGTGATACACACTAACAAGCGACACTCACTAACTTATCTTTTATATCGTCATTGTTATACAAATTATTTTTTTCGAAATACTAAAGATTTTCTTCTCCAGAATAAACTATCTTGGCTGAATTGCCGAAACCTTTTGTGAATTTTGAGCCCTCAATACTCTTCACATCGTACGGTATTTGGCATTTTCAGTTTTTTTATATTCGGGCGTCACTGATGAGTCTTTTGTAGACGAAACGCGCGTTTAACTTACAAAATTTCAATCCTTGAATTGATGATGACTTTGTTTACAGGTTGAATGTTTGTTACATTTTCTGTAGTCCTATTATGATATATGTTCATTCTTTTTACAGTTGAAGAAACCTGCCGCGCTTCTTGGGATTGTAATGGTTATTACAGAAATGTTAACATGGTTAAATGCCGAAATAATACATGCCTTTGTACTGCGGGAGAGGGTTTTAATGTTGCTAGCTGTTTTCGTAAGTCTATATATCTTGAAGTAGATTTACAATCTATAGAAATGCTATCTGCTTTTGTTAGTTTATATATCTTTATGTAAATTTTACACAGTCTATTACCAATGTTATTTCAACTGATCGGGCGGAGCTTATATTTTAATTTGCATAAGAACAGTCTATTTGAAGATGTATGTGATAAGGATAATTGCCGTTATAATTATTATTGAATTATAATCACCTATTAGTGTCACCAAACGCATATACAAAAGAACTGAGTGTATGATATGGGACGAATAACTGGACACTTCCTTGATGAGTTTATCTCAAAACTCCAGTCTATAAATGGACTTGTCTTTAATAAGCGATCTTCTTAAACCCTGTCAAGTGAAATAAATCTAGTAACAAAGGCAAAAGAATTTAAGTAGCAACAACTAACACATGATATAATATTTCACATTAAAAATGAAAATACAAAATTCAGAGCAACACGTAGCCCACCAAAATACGAAATAGTTCTAATACATTTAATTAGCATAAACCATGACTTAGTTGGGTATCTATTTACAGTTAACAATAATGACCGTGGGACTTCAGGGGAGACCTGGCCTTCCTTCTAAACTGGCTAAAACGGATTTCGTTCGTTGATTGGTCGCTATCATGTAGCTGTTTATCATAATTAATATAATAAAAAAAAACATGATAAGAGATCTTATCCTGATTTAGAGTAATTTCTCGCGATTGGATTGGCTGATATTGTCCTAATAAATTTCAGTACAATTTTTATTACGTCAATTGGAATTATCTTCCTTATTTATTACGTCATTTGCAATTATCTCCCTTATACCATTGACCTAATAAAAGATAATAATTTTGGGTTGCTTAATAGTCCTATATTTTTTTTTTCAAAGTTTTAGATTAAAATCTAAAATATATTTGGTTGATATTGTCCTAATATTGAATTTGAATATAATAATATGTAATATAACAAAATCAGGATAAATCGTTACACAGAGTTCAATTGTCCTAATACGGAATTTATTGACTCGATAAATTCTCGTATTAGGACAATTGCACACTGTGTAACTAATATTATCAATTAAGGTACATAACCACCCAAATGAATTAGAACCCTAGGCCTATTAAGAACTCATTTATAACTGACCAAAGTAAATAATAGTAAGTTCATGCATATAACTTTATTTTTATACACCCATCTGTGTTTAGCTTCAGCAGAGATATAATTACAACAATTATAGATATTTGCAATGTATACCAAACAAGGGAAAGATGTTACAAAAATAACTAACCAAGAGGACAAACACTAGTCTTGATATTTTTTAAACACGAACAAAGCTTCCTCGTATAACGATGTTTTACAACATATGAGGTTAATAAGTCTTTAAGTTTTTGATTTTCCTGCAACAATGAGCTAATCCTTTACGGCAAAGTCAGTAGCAGTCTAGTTCTTTGCTTAAATCTGCAAGCTGTGAGACAGATTGGCAATAAATGTGATATACTGATTATATGAATAAAGAAAAATAATTAAGTGGTATATTGCAACATCATACCTCCTATACATTTCTAGGAATATGACTGGTTAAACGCGTCCGCGCGGAAACAGTGTATATTCCATATATGGTTAGTAGGGAGGCTTGGTTTATTTCAATGCCCTGCTAGTAGTTGAGTTATGGCTTTGGCACTATTTGATTATTTAAAGTTATTGGAAGTTCTGTTTAATCTTGTTATAGCAAGGTTGTTGATATTAAATTGTTATTGTTGACATTTTTTTGTACAGACCAATGAAAGTAGGTTGTTAAAATTGAACACTTAAACACTTTAATATAAAAATAGATAGATGTGGTATGACTGCAAACAAGACAACTCTAGTATAAAGATAGCCGGTAAGAAAAATTCGTTACATAGTGTGCTGGTGACCTAATACGATATATACATGGTCGTTCTCATCCCATATGGAATTTACTGAACCCGTATATATCGTATTAGTCACTAACATACTATGTAACTAATATTATTTAGATTGTTTTAATAAATAAAACAAATAGGATTTGTTTTTCTATTCAACAAGCCATACAAGGGGAAATGACTCTTTTAGTAAAATTTCATAAAGGAATGTTGAAGTAAATTTTCATTTATACTTGTAGCAAGAAGTTAGGTGACTCTATTTGTTTCTTTCTTTTTCTTCCATCTTATTATAAAACCAATTATCTCATATTTTTCTTTCGTCTATTCATTTTTATTCAAGGTTTTTTTAATGAATAATCTTAATAAAAGAAGTTAATTGTGTATGACTTGTATCTTGAAAATATTACACTGATCCTTACTCTTAAGTATGTGTAGGAAACTTCAATCTATGTAAATATGATCCATCTTGATTTATTGACGCATACTGATCCCCTTATTACCAAAGAGGAAATACTGGATAAGCATAGGTCTGTTCTATGTTCCTTCGGGATTTCAACCAAAGATGAAGAACTGGATCTTCCATTACTGTATTAGATACCTAGCCTATATAAGTGTCTTTAGAAAGAACAGTATATTGTTGTGTCTTCTAAATGCTCAACAAAACATTTTTCTAAATTATTAACATATAATTTATCAGCAATCAAAGCCAGGCTTCAAAGTTATTGTGAAACTGCCTATTCTAGAGGTGGCGTGATTCAGCTGTGGATACTAACAAATTCCAAAGATCTTTAAGAGTACATACAATCTAAGACACTTTCATCTTGCAATAATATTAAAACATTTGACTGTTCTACACTTTACACAAGTATTCCCCATTTCAAACTAAAAGACAAACTGAAAGAGTATGTTTCAGAAAAGAATGTCCAACGTTAATACAAGCATTCACTCTGATTCAAACAAAAAAAAGAAAATGACATTATGAAGATGCTTGATTTATTGATTGACAACATATTTGTAACGTTTAGATGACTTGTTGTTCAACAGATTGTCGGCATTCCAATGGGAACAAATTGTGCCCCTCTTCTTATCGACTTTCAATGGTAGAAGGGTTGCTGCTCACAAAGAAGCTATCAAACCAAGATTTAAAAATGGTGAAGTTGAAATCATCCTTTCGTAAATTTTACGGACGCCATCACGAGTTGGTTGACCGTTATGATATAATCGTTTCACTGATGTTATCTGATGTTTTCCATATTTCGTAACTACAATCCTCTTCCATTTTCACGAATGTGACCTACCAAACTGAACTATTTACCGGGTTTGTATTACCATGAGCAACACGACGGGTGCCAAATGTGGAGCAGGATCTGCTTACCCTGCCGGAGTACCTGATACCACCCCCAGTTTTCGGTTGGGTTCATGTTGCTTAGTCTTTGGTTTCTAGGTTGTGTCTTGTGTACTATTATTTGTCTGTTTGTCTTTTTCTATTTTAGCCATGGCGTTGTCAGTGCATTTTCGAGACTATGAGTTTGACTGTTCCTCGGGCATCTTTCTCTGTTATTTGTTTTATATTGATATTGTTAGTGTGTATGTTTGTTTATGTGAAAATCTAAAACTAGTGTTCCGTTTTTTATAATATAATGTTTTTAAATATTTATGAATTTCAATATATTTTCAGCCCAAAAAGGAACCTGTGCTATTCTGAAAAACCCTCCAACGTCCATTAGATATAAAGATCCTTCTGTTAAATATCCAAGGAACAATAGATATGACCTTTACAGCTGTACAACAAATGACAACCCGAAATATGAAGTTCATGTAGTTAGCCTCCCGGGAAGTTTTTACAAAAAGGATACAAATGAAATATCCATTGTACCACGAGGTCCTGTAGTCAAGCCAATTATCCTCGTATTGACAACCAATTCACCTTATACTACACAAAGCTGGAAGATCGAAACGCCTGTTGGAATTAACAAAGTGTTGTTTGGAGTAAGATATTTTTATATAATTTTTATTAAGGTCTGCTTTCTACCATGAATTTATTTTTGTTTTCATTGAGTTATAATTCTTCACTTTTTACAGCCATAATGAAAAGTAAAATTTATGAAGAACAGGTGGAACTTTATGACTTAAGGAGGCTCGAGGGTATAAAAATTTCAGAAAAAAATTAAACATTTGTTTTTCATTACAAATTTTATTTATTACCTTTTGTAGTTGTTATTTTATCATATGGTACAAAAATCATTCAAAACAATCAATTCGTGTTGGCCCAAGATGACTTTTAAAATGTATACATCATTGAAAAAGTTCCAAATTATCTCCCTTTGGTGGAAAAATGCCATTTTTTGGCTTTAACATTGAAATATCTTTTTTAACTCATCGGTGACCTAAATTTTTTAATATAATTTCCATATAAGCTGTACTTAAACTAAATTATTGTATAATTTGAGCGAGTTCTGTAATAAATTTCCTTTTTTTATTTCGATATTATATAACTTTATTTCTCCTATTACTTCAACAGAAAAAAACACCTTTACAAAAATGTATGCTTCTTTCGAAGGCAGATTGTGAGCGAAAATGAACGTTGACCCCACTTTTCTATTTAATTTTTCTATTAACTATAAGATAAAGTTCATTTATAGAAAAATATAGAGAAATCCTATATAAATGATTTAGACCCGCGAACTCCCTTAAACGGAATTAAACACATGGCTAGTTATATAAGGTAGATTAACTGCATTCAGTCACGAATTGTAAAATAGATGAAAAGCAATTGATCTAGTCCTTTTGTAACCGACAAATTTTGAGGCAGATTAACATATAGTGTGTAAGATTGTTTATTTGAATAGAATTTAAGTTATTCATTGCATAATCTATACGGTTAAAACACATACCAAATGGTTGTGCTAGGTCGAACTAACTTTTGAACTGAGTCATATAAAGGAAGATAACTAAAGAAAACATATCTTCTTATATTTTATTTCAAAATTTCATTTCATAGTTTTCTTTTGATTCAGGAAAAAAGTTCATAAATGATCTAGCTAATGTTGTAAGCTACAAGTCTTGCATAATTGCCTGTCAAATACCACAATGATCATTAGTGTTTATAATATTTTTGGAAAAAAAAACCATGGTAAAAACTACATTTTGGCAAAGTATGAGAAAAGTCTATCAGATGGAATACATGCCGATGACCCACTTCAATACGTTCTAGTTCTTGTAAATGTTCTATTTAGAATGTGTTGATTATTCTAATTTGTCTACATCGAGCTATATTGAATCTGGTGCTAAATATTGATATTACTGTTATGTTTCCGCCACAATTGTCTTTCGGTGTATAGTGGTTTTGCAAGATGTTAAACAACGTACATAACATGATTGATTGCATATGGTATCGTTCAGTCATTGCGCTTTTGAAACTGACCGATCAATCGGTTAAGATTACGTCACAATTATTTCACCACTTTGCTTGTTATATTCTCAGGATCTTACGAACAAGTTTGATTGAAGTGGTCTGAAGACTCCTTATATGAGCTATTTCCCCTTCTGTATACAAAAGAAGTTAAATGTAATAGTAACTTGTAAATCATTAGTGTTAGATGCCTATGGTCTTTTGAATTCACGTCCTTTGTACATCAAAAAGAAAATAGGGACAAGGTCAGATTCTATTTTTTTTTTTTTTTTTTGCTTAATACTGATGAGGAATCGACTAAATATATTTTACTAAACAGGGTTTTATCCCCTCTAATTCTCAAAATAAGCTGTAGCAGAATATAAATTATTTCTCTTACAAAGAGGAGACTGAGGATCATTTGAATAGATATCGTTCGGTTCATTGACCTTGAAATTAAGTTTAAGGTAAATGGAAAGTGCTGTTTCTGTTATTTTCTTCATTGATATTTGGCTGTGGCAGATTTCAAAATTGTTTGATTTAAAAGTAATTATTTCAATTGTGAAATGAAAAAAAATTCACCACTGAAGTTTTATAGAACTTCATTTTTTTTGTTAACTTTTTTCCTTTTTCTGTATAATTTATTTTAAAATAACATACTTTTTTAAGAAAAAAATGTTTTCCTCTATGAATTAAAACAGTATACCCAACAGTAGATCTGCACCTATTAAAGTTAATTTCCATTTAGTGTTTCTATAACCAATATGACCATTATACGAACAGGTAAAATTGGATGTATGTTATAATGTAACATAATTTAAAAGATTTTTTTAAATTTTAAATAGAAAATTAAACGAAATTTAAAAGCATATGAATTTGTCATTTATGTTTGTCATTAAATATTTAAAGCAAAACCCAGCTTTTAAAAAATCTATGTAGAAATTAAAACTTGTGCACAAAAATATGTTAACTTATTGTATGCATTTCAACATTACATACCACCAATACTTATCAACAGAGCTATTGGTCATGGATTGGTATGATATAGTTGAGTTGGTTTGCTTAACACAATTCCTTTTCGACTGGGTTCACTGCCAGGATTTTGTATGATAAAATGAATTTACATGTTAATTGTAAATAATGAGAAAAGGTAGCATGTTGAAGTTAAAAAAAAAAACTGTCAACAAAGCAATACAGGCATTTCAACCTACTCAACCAAATTTTTAGAATATTTCCGCAGGGATCAAGTGTCTTCCCTGTATCATTTTAAAAGAAAATGGACTGGATAATTAACACACGCTTAGCTTCTTTAGCGCATGGTCTGATAAAATAACGGTATTACCTCTCCTCCATGACTAAATATAACTAAAACACAAATATAAATTTGCCGACAGCCCGTCGAACGTGATAGACGCCGTATTTAATTTGTATCTCAAATAATTTCCAGCAGTACACATTTTAACAAATATTAAAACATATATACAATATTTCAAATATCAATGTATCCACAGTGTATTCGCTTAAATTTCTGAATGTTACCCTTCATAGATAGTCAAGGCCGTCCAGGAAAAACCAACAATCGTTCACATGATATATGAATATGAATGGAAACCTGTATCCGTGCCAATGCTCGAGCCTATCTCCGGATAAAAGTGGCGGACCACACCTTTAATTAGCAAATACATATACAAATACAAAATCAGAAAAAACAACTTTAATTGCAATCAGCAATTAAAGATAAAGGAGCTTACTATGTTGAACGACGGCTAGAAAGTGAAGCGCTTGAAAAAAAACAATATATCGAAAGACAAAATTCAACTTCTGATTGGTCAATTTTGTCATGCCTTATGAATATTTATGAAAACGTAACGACAATACAATATTTTCCCGCTTTACTATACGAACCGCGGGAAAATACAAGTATTACCTCTACTCCATGACTAAATATAACTAAAACACAAATATAAATTTGCCGACAGCCCGTCGAACGTGATAGAAATATACAAAGAAAGGGTACACGATCCCAAATATGAAACTATAAACCTAAAACTTGAGAAATTTTTAAACGTTTTTCTATGGAGTCTACGATATAACCATCTTTACTCGAGTCAGATTTCCATCTGCCGTGTTTTTTCAAACACCTGTCGCTAACGTCTGCGTTAGCAGCCACTGTGGCACCACCTGATCTGAACGAGTGCAGACCTATGTTACAACCAGGACGAATAATTCTAATTCTCTTAAGAAGACACTCCCTAGCCGCCGTGTAACTGAGTTTCTTATCCTTATTTATCAATTTACACAACTCTCCTGACCTGTAGATAGGACGAAATAAAAATTTATTCTCATGACTACTAAAACCAGCCAAACGTGTGTATTTAACTAACATATTATAGGGACATGCGATTGTAGAACCTTTTGCTATTATAACCTCATTGCTTTGCCTGTATTGGTCAGTTTTGCTCTTAGTTATATGTAAAATCAGAAAAGAATCTTGTATATCAATGTCAAGGAAACGCAAAGAACTAAGATCATCGTATCTAAGGAAACCTGCAAAACAAAGTAGCATCATAGTCAAATCTCTTAACACAAGTAGATCAGAACAATCTTTAAAATTATCACAAAGTTCTATCAAAACGTCTGTAGTTACTGGATCTTTCTTGCTAGTCTTCTTTGGCGCAACTCTTTTAGACGCTTCCAGTATTGAAGTAACAAAAGTGTTCGTGGTAGGATCTTTTAAACTGTTGATTTCGTGTGCCCATTTTATACCATATATTGCATTATACACCGGATGATAAGTGGAACCGTTGTTAACTAAGTCTGTAAGGTAAAGTGCGACGTGCACTGGTTGAGCTGGTAGAGCAACTTGTCCATGGAGAGATATGAAACGTTCCCATCTTTTAAAAGCATTAAAATAAGATTTGACTGTGTTGTCACTTCTGCTGTTTATTAAAAGTTCGCACATTTTTGGATAAAGCCCATAAAGATAACTGTCACCATCGATGCCGCTATTTCTAATGGCCTCCTTTACTGTACGATCTAATTTTGTCCCTGTTAAAAAAAGAATAATCATAAATATTTTGATCTAAAATTGTAGTCTTAAACCAATCAATCTAAATTTCAGAAATTGTTGTCCAAATATTCCGCTTTGACCGCGGCCTTCCTTGGTCAAGTTTTCTCCCTGAAAGAAAATGTGTGCAACTATGAAAACTTTCATGTTCCCTTTCTCATCTATTAACATAGGCCAGTACGGTGCAGAGGTCCACTCTGGTATAACTAAAGTAGCATTGCATTTTTCTTGTTTTAATTTGTTTAACACTTTAGGAATCAAATTTGGTGGTGGTACAAGCCAATTATTTTTACCTTTCCAATCAACTGTGAAAGCGTCAATACCTGATGTTCCTGGACACCAATATTTTGAATTGAAATGCTTACACTTGGTGTTGTAGTCATGTGCAAACCTATCGGCGTTGTGCGGACCCCACAAGTGATCTAGATATGTAAATATTTCGTCCTGTACCTCCCAATCATCACAATCTGACCGTCTACTTAACATGTCAGCGTGTGTGTTTTGTTCACGTGGAATCCAAACAGAACTTAATTTAATTGATTGATTCTTACAAATTTCATGTATTTGCATCACATTTTCATGTAGTGATGCTTTTCGACTTCCGACTCTGAGTATGTGCGTTACGTTTTTGTTATCTGTGTATACCCTAATGATTTTATCCTTTATTAAATTTGTAAAATTGTGTAATACTCTCTTTACTGCTACTAGCTCTCGCCAAGTTGAGCTTTTGTTTTGTTCATTTACTGACCAACTTCCAAACATTTCCAACGGTTCGTCCTTTGAACCTGCGGTCAAATGACCGCCAAAACCCTTGCCAGATGCATCACAGAACAAGTGATAATCTTGATCTTCATTAAATGTCAACTGACACAATTGAGATCCTGTCTCGTTTAAACTACATATATTTTGTAGCCAAAATGTGCACTCTTTAAGTGCTTCTGTACTAACTAGTACTTTAGCATTCCAACTTGCTCTATACAATATAGATTCATATAAATATCTAGTTCTTAATCGTGCCTGATCACCTAATACTGCCTGCATAGATATGATTTGGCCTACAATACTGGCCACAAATTTTACTCTGAATAGCCTAATACCACTTCTAAACTGGTAAATGAAAATAACCAAAGTGCCTTTCAATTTAGTTATGCGTTTCTCTGTGAGTCTTAAAACCCCTTCCGACATGTCCCATAAAAAACCTAACCATTCCAACGTTTGAACTGGCAACCAGTTGCATTTCTCATGTGCCAAAACAAATCCAAACCTTTCTAAATCGGATTTGATTGTTTCACTTGATTCTAAAGCACTATCAAAACTGTTACCTCCACCTAGGCCATCGTCCAAATACATAACGATTTTTATGCCTCTACCTCTCCAATGTTTAACGATCTCTCTCATTACTTTGCTAAATATATACCCACTAGAGGATAACCCGAATGGCAAAACATTATACTCATAGTATTCATTTGCCCATTTGAAACCTAAAAAAGTTGTATCTGCTTGACATATTTTTATGTGGTGATATGCACTTTTTAAATCGTAGGAAAATACATAGTTTCCCTTCTCAAACAACTGTCTGGCAGTTGTTGCGTCTTCATACTTGTGTTTGAATTTTACAATATGTGGGTTTAAATGCCTCGCATCTAAAACCAATCTTAATTTTGAGCCTTTATTATTTGCTACAGTTAATGGATTGACAACGTGAGGTTTACTTTTTACTCGACGTATGCAACCTTTTTCTAAAAGTTTCTCTATCTCATCGGCGACAAAATAAGAGTTGTCGCGTGCAGTTTTGTTGTTTTCTAATTCTGTTTCTCGAGGTACTGTGCTAAATGGTATTTTATACCCGTTTTCTATTATATCAACAACGAAAATTGTAGCACCTATCTCTTTCCACGAGTCTACCTTTTCTTTTAAATACCCTACACCTGTACCGTTACCTTGACATACATTAGTGTGTGTACTTTTCATTGATTTAAAATCAGCTGATATTTGTTTACATAACAGAGGTGCGCTCGATTCTATGCGACTAAAATTGTAAGTACTATTTATACTTATCTTATTCTTTTGTTCTGTTGTGGCTTTTGGACACTGCCTTATCCAATGCCCACTCTCGTGACAATAAAAGCATCTCCCAGGTCTTCCAAATCCACTGCTGACATTAACAGGTATCGACTGACTTCCCGTAGAATTTGATGTCGTTGGTTTGTTGTATGGAGTTGTCCTTTGGTCTGTACGTTTTTTCAGTTTTTCTTTTTTCATCTTGGTATCTGCCCGTGACTGTGCTTTGTACATTTTTCTTTCGTCCTCGGAATTCTCAGCCAAAGGATTAGCAATATACTCAGCTACTACCCGCCACCCTGCGTCTGACGAATCAGCTAATTTTATTAGCTTTTGTCTGTTCTTGATTATGTCCATACCTTCAGTTATCTTCCGTTTCGCGTTGTTAACATTTGTCTGACTGATGTTGTCTGCTTCCATCTCGGTTGTGGCCTCCCTCATCTTCACGAATACTTTGTGGTTGTGTTTGTACTGCTCTTCATTACCTCTTTTGCGGAACTTATATGTGTCGGACATATTTTCATCTATCTTGGCTATCTGTGTGTCTGACAAGGATTTCTGGTTTTCCTGAATTCTTCTTTGGAAACCGTCTAAACGAGACTCTAGTAAAGTTGTCATATTGTCCAATAACTTTTCTTGGGTGTTTTGTACAGCATTATGCACTTCGGCACGTATAGTTTGTTGAATATCGGCGTCCATGCAGCTTACTATGTTGAACGACGGCTAGAAAGTGAAGCGCTTGAAAAAAACCAATATATCGAAAGACAAAATTCAACTTCTGATTGGTCAATTTTGTCATGCCTTATGAATATTTATGAAAACGTAACGACAATACAATATTTTCCCGCTTTACTATACGAACCGCGGGAAAATACAAATATTTTCAAATGCATACTTATTACAGGGATCTTCAACAGTTGAAAGTAAATCGTCATCAAAATGTGATTTTCGAGTATTTCATAAAGTAAATTTAAAAAATGGAGATGGAAGGGACCACAAAACATCAGAACTGCTTAGATCTGTTTACGATGATTACGGGATATAACATCGGTTACTGCATACCAGTTTAATAGAGGTGCATCAGACCTTTTTAAAATAATACTTAGCGTTGGAGGTAACCCACTTCAAGTCTTACCTCATGGATACACAGTAAGTGATTCTTTTATATAGATAAAACCCCTGGTTTTCCTGTTTGAATTGTTTTACACTCGTCATATTTCGGCACTTTATACCATAAATACTTCGATGTGAGCTAAGGCTCCGTGTTAAATTCATACTTTGACCTATAATTGCCGTAGTTTTTAGACCACATTGTGACTTGGATGGAGAGTTGTCTCATAGACACTCATACCACATCTTTTTATTTTTATTTTACAAATTCAAAGTACAAAAAAACGAATATATTAGATACTACGAATAATTCTGTGGTTCGAACGTTTGAGATATACATTACCTAGGAAATTCTTTTAAATTTGTCCGTCATTAATTACTCACACCTTAAGGGAATATTTCTATTCAAAAAAGATAAACTGTCAACTCATATTTTTTCAACCAATCAATTTGTCGCTTCTATAAAATCTTTATAAGCGTACATTTATCATCTACAAACCAACTTCTCAAACAGGCAAATAAAATCATGATGTTGATATACGATCTTCAACAATAGACTGTTAAAAAGTGTGGCATGTTCTTAACATCCAACTTGTCAACTTGTCCTGAAATTGAATAAACATTGACGCAAACTTAAAAAAGCTTAATGTCGTGCAGCGAGTATTTGTTTTAATCTTAAATAGGAACATGTATTGTATTACAGATCGATCATAAATTAAATACACGATAAATAAGTCAAGGTAACAAACTAAACTCTAAGAGAATCGAATTAATTCCAAAAAAAAACGAGACCAGTTGCCTTATCATGTTGAGCGTCTCTTTCTATTCATAAAGGACATAATGTAAATAAACTCATCATAGATAGCAGGATTGAAATTTTGTATTTGCGCCAGACGCGCGTGTTGTCTACAAAAGACTCATCAGTGACGCACGAAGCAATAATAGTTAAAAAGGCCTAATGAATACGAAGTTGAAGTTGAGGACCAAAACATTCTGAACCCATGCTGCTGGGTTAAACTAGCTTTAAAAGTTTATATGAGAATTAATTTACGTTTTTTTGATTGATTTAAGCTTTCCAATTCATATTTTATCGTATGTTTTTTCTATGTTGTGATGTTGTGATAATATTGTTTCAGAAAAAGGCAGAAGGTTTTGTACCATTAAAACGGTTAATCCCTCTGCAAATGTTGGCACCTGTCCTAAGTCAGGAATCTGATTTACAGTAGTTGTCGTTTGTTTATGTTATTTAGACGTGTTTCTCGTTTCTCGTTTTTTTATATATATAGACCGTTGGTTTTCCCGTTTGAATGGTTGTACATGAGTAATTTTGAGGCCCTTTATAGCTTGTTGTTCTGTGTGAGCCAAGCCTCCGTGTTGAATGCCGTACATTGACCTATAATGGTTTACTTTTATAAATTGTAATTTGGATGGAGAGTTGTCTCATTGGCACTCATACCACATCTTCCTATATCTATATCTAAAAATACTTGAATCAGATTGGTAATTATAACTTTGTCCTTGGTTAAGACTTAGATAGACTATGACACCGAAACTACTTTCGTAACCTATATACACACTCAGTTAAATTTGACAGTGATCTACTCATGCACGCCCCACAGTCATGGGGTCCTGCATTTCTAAGCAAATTCAAATTGAAAACAAACTACAGATGTGTTACTAATGGTCAACTGAATAACACAACAAATAATGCATTAGAGCTAAAAGAAAAACGCAAAGCCTCTCAAGCTGGAGAGATATATTATTCATATATCCCTGAGCGTCTGGCGTACATATTTTTCGTTATGTTTTGATGATGAGTTTATCCATGAAAAATAATTGTTCACTTCGACAATAAAATGAATGGTTTTTAAAACATCGTTTCACCCTCTTGCTGCCAGCATAATCATTTCCATTTGTTTAATTATCAAACTTCTTATCATTGTTGTATCTTTTCAAATAAAATACCGAAAATTAAATCCTCTTTAATAGGTCCACAGTGTAACTTCATTGGGGCATTACATTATATATCAAATTATGTCATTGTTGATCATGTTTTGCGTCACAGACCTCCAGCTAGTCATATTTTCTTGCCCATCAAGAGGGTTAAAGAAAAAAAACAATTCAAGACTAAATCGAGATATCTAATTCATTATTTCATAATTTAAATTAATAACTTGTTTATTCCATAGTACAAGTTATCAAGCAATTGTACTGAAGGAATGCTGGACTGTCCATTGATGAACCCCCAACCTACAGCTATTTCGTCAGGTAAGTGTCTAACGGTTCACTGGGATATAGAACTATGTCAATTCTTTAGGTCTTTTGTTCGATCGACAGTAAACTTCTTTGCAAAAGTGGAGCGTCTTTAATATTTGGCTGTGTTGGTGTATAATTCGTAGTCTCGTCTTGTCAGAATGGGGACGTTAATTCTGATGCATCAAGCTATGATTATAAAGCCAAGTTCATTGCACTTGGAGAACCCAACAAGTCTCTGAGTATTGATATCGTATGTGGCTTCCTTTCTCCTTGCCAAATTGTTAAGCCTCGGTCACACCTTACCATATAGCTCGAACGGACGCCTAACGGATAACTTTTTTCAATCCGTTCATGTCCGTTAGACGTCCGTTCTTATCCGTTAGACGTCCGTCCATGTCCGTTAAGCGTACGTTTTATCTGTCGACGTCCGTTCTGTCCGGTGGAAAATTTTGAGCATGTTCAAAACTTTGAACGGACGTCCAACGGATAAAATGTCCGTTGAACGTCCGTTATGCGTCCGTTTTGTACGGTACTCGTCCGTTTCATTTCCGTTTTGTATCCGTTACGTGTCCGTTATACATCCGTTGGAGGTCTGGAAGATAAATTCACCAACGGACCTCTACCGGGCGTTTAACGGATAAAACGGATCTGAAACGGATAAATGCCAATTGAAAATTTAGAAATGCCAATTATTGGTATGTCAGATTTCTTAAGGTTCATTAAATCTTATTATTCATAATCGATCTTAGAGTATGGGCACGCCTTCACATTGAATCAATCAGTTCTTTTTCAGGCCAGACACTGCCCTTTGGCGGAATTTTTGAAGAACAAACCAAAACCAGTTACACAGAAACATTTTGAATATTTATTCGATTATATGTATTATTATTGTCGCCTTTGATTTTTCCGTATACCTTGTTTATCCGTTTTATCCGGTACGCTTCCGTTAGGTGTCCGTTTTATGCGGTACTCGTCCGTTGGATGTACGTTAGACATCCGTTCTGTCCGGTACGTGTCCGTTTCTCGTACGTTGCATATCCGGTGTGTTTCCGTTATGCATCCTTTAAGGAAGTACACCACTAATTCATGGTCCCATTGCTTTCTATGTTAAATTCCTCCGTTTCAAGTAGGCACACCTCTTTTGTTTTAAGTTCAAATAAAGTGGCAATCATTGCATTTCAAAGCAACACTTTATGGTGTCTTGTACTGAAAAAATCAACATACCTTTAATTGCATATAAGAAAGAACTGGTTCCCGGAACTTTGGATGTACCAAAACAGGTACTTCAGATCTGACAAACAGACAAAATGTACCCTCTTTTTAAAATTTGGTGCATTTTTTTTAACATTCAAAATCAAAAGTCCAAAAGTGTTTTACAATGATCACCAGTCCTTCAGCTTTCATTCGATACCAAAAATACCTAAATATTCTTCATATTTTGAAAGTTACACTCATGCGTAGGAACTATTTTGTGTTAAATATGTACTACTTTCTGGTATGTGCTTTCTGGCCGGGCCTGAATTAGTGGTGTTACACCTTAAACGTCCGTTTTATTCGGTCAGTACATCAACGGACTCCCAACGGATAACAATTTTGTCAACGGAAAACTTTTATTTTCATCCGTTAGGCGTCCGTTCGTGCTATCCGGTAAGGTGTGAACGAGGCTTTATACATTCTATTTTTTTTAACTTCAAATTAGCGCCTTTATCACTGGCTACTCGCTGTTGCAGGCGCTGTTTACTGTATCAATTTTTCGTTTATTCTCATGAACATGCATGTCATATTTGACACCCTTAGCTTTCATATGTTTAGGTTGGAGCGTTGCTGATGAACGTCAACCCAGGAAAATGCGTGGACGCACCTAATTTATTAGGTGTAATTTCGTGTATTTGACCGATGCCAGAATTATGAAATCTCGCGGTAATCATCAGCTCAGAAGTCATTTCTTCAGCATTGACAAGATTTATAAAAAAAAATATAGTAGCAGCAAAATTATAATAAATTCCACATTTTTCGTACATATTATTTATTTGTTACTTATGTCTTTGACTCTGGAATAATTAATAAGTTCACACAGCTTTAATGTTGAGAAATGTTATTAGTTAAAGGGCTGATATTATTGTCAAAATGAAATTAATTTTTGTTAAGAGCGCTTTTTGTAACTCATTCGGGTTTTAAATTTATCATTAATTAATTAATTAATTAATGAAACAATTAAATTTTTTCATCTTCAGAAGAACCTTTAATGTGTTTATTTATTTGTGGGACAGGTGTCCAAACAGATTCTTGGACTCAATGGTCATCATGCACAAAAACCTGTGATATTGGAATACAAAGTCGTTGCAGATATAACAATACAAATCAAAATATTGAGTATGAAGAGCAGTATTGCAACACTCAGTACTGTCCAGGTATTTGAAATCATTTTTTGTTCTTAGTTAGTAGACTACGGATTTCAGAAAAAACAACAACTTAACTTAAACCCGCAGCATGTGTATATATTGAAACCCACAACCTAATTGATTGTGGGTGTATTCAATTTTCAATAACATTTAAAGAAATTAAATTCTATCAGCCTAATTCATAGTTAGTAATGTGTAACAACACCTTATGAAGGAAAGCATTTTACATTTGTGATCTTTTGTTTCGTTGTAAACATTCTTACATTTATGTCAGACATTATACCATGACCATGCTGACTGCAACAATAAATTTATTTGCAAGGCAGATAAAACGAAAATGTAGGCTTGCAGCGAATAAAGCAATCAATTGCAGAGAAGATGTTTTATTTTGAACAGATTAAAACAGTCACTTATACAAGAATTGTAAAGGTTGAACATGAATATCTAAATATGTAAATGATAAGGACTTCTTTGTATATGCAAACAGTTTAGACATGGATGTTCGCTGTGCCACAAATAGTATTAGAATGTAGCTCTTAGTAGTTCAATCATGATGCCCAACTGTTTTATCAATTTAAATAGTTATCAAAGGCACCAGGATTATAATTTGATACGCCAGACGCGCGTTTCGTCTACATAAGAGTCATCAGTGACGCTCAGATAAAAAAAAAAGTTACATTTTACAGGTGTAGATCTAAGCTGCAATACAACTTACGATTGTCATAGACAAACAAGATGGAGTTTATACTTTGAATGCAAAAACAATGTCTGTCGATGCTCGCTTGGAGATGAATATAACAAGTATAATTGTTTCGGTAAGTTCTAATTGGAAAATTTGCAATACTATTTCTAATAATTCAATCACTGTTTGGGGTTCTGACTTAAGAAAAACATTTCGTCCCAGAGCATATCATCAGTCCAGTTATTAGAACTTTCTTGTTGACATGACATATCAAATATATATAATATCGTGATAAAATGTCGAATAATTCCAAACACTTACGTAGGGGTTTTCAAATAAAGCAAAATAACAAAAGCCTTTTGTATTTCATTTTTAGCCATGGCGTTGTCAGTTTGTTTTAGATTTATGAGTTTGACTGTCCCTTTGGTAGCTTTCGTCCCTCTTTTATCGAAATCTGCGGTTTTCGATGAACACGAATGTATTTGACTTAACACATAAACTGTTTGAAGGCAAGCGTCACTGATAAATAGCAAGTGAAGACAATCGAATCTTGCGTCCCAACTTATAAACATGCTATATTCGACCATTTGGTTAGTTTACTGGTAGAATGTCTAATTTGGTATAACTCCTTAGAGGGGGAAAAGAGGTAGGATTGTAGGTTTAACAGTTGGAAAATAATTATCGTCATCTGTGAAAGAGATTTTATATAACAGTCAAGCAACTGGTGATGGCGTCCGCATACATTTCGAAGGGATGATTTCAACACCTTTCTTGTGAGACGCAACCTTCTATCAAGGAAATCAAGATAAGAAATGACAGTTTTGAATAACGTACCTACTTAAAATTACATACTCCTTATGCAGGATATGCTGAAAAGTTGCTACACATAACAAAAATTGGTATAATAACATGTATAATAAAATACTTTACTTTTCGAAACAACAATAATGCAACAATTGTGTGTATAAAAAGGATGAAACCATTATGTAAAAATTACTAAAAAAACAGTTACTAGTAAACAAACTTTAAGATATATAAGAAACGATAAACACTTGATTTATTGTATTTGAACCCAACTTTAAATGAAACTTTAAATTAACGCAAAAATTCATTTATTTGATATTTGTCTATTTCTAAATAGGTAAAGTTGGAAACTGTGTAATACGGGAGGAACCTCAAACAGCACTCGGATACAAAGATCCTTCAGATGCATATTCAAATCACAATCAACTTGAAAGCTGCACAACGAATGACAACTCCATTTATGAATTACATGTTATCAGCATTTTTGGAATCGACGAGGTCTATGAGGTTTCCGTTAAACCACGTGGTCCTGTCAGTAAACCCATAATACTCGTTCTGATATCGTACTCGGGCTCTTCAGTCCATTGGCGATTAGACAACCCTGTCGGATTGTACAAAGTGTTGATTGGGGTAGGTGAAAGAGGACTTTAAGTCAGTTAGAATATGTTTACAAGAAAAAACGTATACGGGTAACCTGCTCGTGAAGTGGTATCTGCATTTAAGAATACGCAAAATTGGTTACATTATTGTTTTCTTTATAAATTAAACTATGGCTATAAATACATTGATAGTGAAATTCCTAGAAAGAAAAATGAAAATACAAAGGGACTCTCAAAATCATAATTCGTAAATTGCCACTTACATGATACCAAAGACAAAATCAATACATTGAACACTTTATACATTTAATGCATCAAACTTACTTTTTTTAATTTACCTTTTAGGTACGGGTAAAGCCAAATGTTTGAAAACTAATGATGTTTTAAAACCATAACATTTCAATTGATAAAGAAACAAAAATGACTTAAAAAATAACTTAATTTATGTAAGGTCAATTTGCCTGTAGCAGTTGAAACATTTTTTTCTGAATATTTTTTGACTTATAGACGGACCAGTTTACAAAAGTTTGTTATAAATTATGTCCATTCCTGAAGAATTGTCTACTGAGCTGAGGATATCTGAGGTGGCTATTAGTCCAGAAGCAGTTGTATTAATCCAGTGCTGTTAAAAATGAAAAACTGGACTTTATTACTGTCAACAGCAGAGACACTTAAGTGCAACAAAAAACAAACGACAATGCAACACACACACACACACACACACACACACATAATCGAACTATAAGATAACAACTGCCATTTTACTGAGTTGGTACAGGACATTTTAAGAACGAAATGGTGGGTTGAACCTGGTTTTATGGCTAGCCAAACTTCGCACTTTTATGGCAATGTTAAAATTGGTACCGTTATTGTTAATAAATTAAACTCTGAACAGTGACACATTTGGTTAATTACATGTTTATATTACAGAATGTAATTATTTATGAAAAATATGGTTAAAGCGCCGCATTTAAGACTGATCGTAGAACAATGAGGAACTGAAAAATCATAGGTACCAGGATAAAACTTATGTATAAAAAAGAAGATGTGGTATGATTGCCAATGAGACAACTCTTCACAAGAGACTAAAACGACACAGAAGTTAACAACTATAGGTACCTTCAACAATGAGTACAGCCCATACCGCATAGTCAGCTATAAATGGACCCAAAATGACAACTTTCCTGTGTCATCTTCAAAAACCCACTAGTGAAGCTCGGATAAAAAAAGAACCCAACTTCATACAAACAAATTAATATAGCATCTACGTATTAACAAATATTTTTTTTCTATTTTGTTTTATAGGGATTTCGCTCTATCAATAAAACAGTTGAAAAGAATTCATCATCAAAATGTAGTTTTGAAGCAACACAACGATTCGATATAGGATACTTTTTTTTTAATGATTACGTGCCTGATTTGATCAAATTATCGAATGAGTTTGGACCTATAACGTCATATACCAGATATCTTGAAATATGGTCGAAAACTACACCACGGATAATACTTGAAGTTGGAGGATCCCCACTTCAGGTTTTAACCAGAGATTATACGGTAAGATAAAATGCTCGATCATAAATTCAAAATATGATTTTCGTTCTTACTTAATTGAATAAATATTGGTCACTATATTCCTTAATTTTGAGTTATCTATTTGTTATATTTATAATTTAGTATATTCGGATAGTCCTTACCTGTTTAACTCTTCAACACTGTTAACATCCGTAATCTTTATCGAGATAATACCTACAAATTTCGATCTATCAATATCTTTTGATTATCTTGGCTTACAAATTAAAATCAGAAAAAAAAGTAAAGTCACTAAAATACGGAACTCCGGGAAAATTCAAAAGGCAAATTCCCTTATCAAATTGCAAAATCAAAAGCTGAAACACTTCAAATAAATGGATAACAATTGTCATACTCCTGACTTGGTACAGGCGTTTCCAAATATAGAAAATGGTGGCTTGAACATGGTTTTATAGCTAGCTTAACCTGAAAATTGAAAGATTAATTAAAAAATATCGTAACTATTCCGTTATATGTTTTATATATACAAAAGGTACGATGTCGATGTAAATGCAAAAAAGGGAATAAAATATATTTTGAATAAATGAGAGATGAAAGAAACGAGATCAAAGTTTATTTTTTGCCTTTTATTTCAACAATGAAAGAAACATCATATTTGGGTAATTTTTATGTCAAAATACCTCAAAGTTTGTTGTTAAGACCAAAATTCAAAGCACCAAAATAAATACTCCATCTCAGCATATTGAGTTTTGCTTTTGAAATTATGAAATCGAAAGCGTAAAAATATAACCTTTTTGCATATAATAAAAATTCGAGCATTTTTGTCGATTTAATATCGAAAGAGAAAAACGTAAAACGTTTGGGTTTTTTTAAGTTGAGAAAAGTCCGGATAATTACATTGTGCTTTTAACAAAACGAGTAAAAAATGACAAGTAATGAATAAAACGTAGGAATATTAAACGCAGAAACGTGAAAATAATCAACCAACAATTGTTTTATGATTAATAGTAATATTGCATTTTTTTGGTAAATCCTTCACTAGTTAACATTTTGAAGAAAAAAAAAATATTTTAGCGACTCTTTAACAAGTTTGAGACTGACAATACATGGCGAAAACTGGATAAGAAATAAACGAAATTGACAAAACTAATGTGATTCGTCGTTCAATGAAATTCAACATAATTTGAGGTCCTTTTCCCCAATTATTTTTTACTTTATTGAGATCGTTCAATCACACTTAATAATTGCCATAAGGACATTTAATATATTTGACGATGATCTGTTTTATGACGGTTCTTCAACAAATGACCTTGTTCTATAATCTACATTTACGAAACAAGGATTATCGTTCCTGTTCCATTCTGTTTATGAATGCCTATAATTTTTATAACGTGTATATTTCGTATAATTTTTTTTCTACTTTTTACTTTTATGGTACAGACATTGAGAGTTTTTAGTATTTTCTGCTTAACATCTTTTAATATTCAAAATTTGACTATCACATGTAACACTGAAATTAAAAAATACATGGCATTGCTCAAACACAAAAAAACAAGCCAGGAAAAACTATGAAATAAAGTGGAATATTATTATCAGTGCGTATCTATAAAAATGGAAGAAATCGTACAAGTCAGTTCAGATTAAAATAAAACTACATGTTAGAATTATTTGTATAGTTTGAGTTGCCTATAGACGTCAGAGCACTGTAGCCATTAAGCGATGTGGTAAAATTTATAACATTTAAGAATTAAATGCTCTTTTTTGTAAATTTATTGGGGTGTAAAAGCATTGACCGAAGTACATTTTGTATGAAGCGCGGAAGCGCTTCATACTAAAAATGTGCGCACGGTCAACGCTTTTACAACCCTATAAAGTTACAAAAAAAAGCATTCAATACTTATAATTACATTTTTACCTATAGGATCATGAAAACACGTCTTTTATCAAGTATTTATTTCATTTACCTGTGCACTTTATTGTGGGACCTCGTGTCATCATGAATGAAAAGTTTTATTGTGTGATACAACTGCTTAAGGAATAACACGTGACGTACAGTTAGCCAATCAGAATAACGTATTATAGTGAAACATACATTTAATGTAATTATTACAATATCGTGTGTGTTCAAAATTTTCATTTTCATTCCAGTACGATGCGTCACAGCTTAGCTGCGAATCGCCAACACCACCACTACCACCACCACCACTGTAACAAGTTACTCTTACAAGACCAAGGTGAGATCTTCTAATTTGAAAAAAAAATGTACATGGTTTTGGCTGTATTATATCCTATACACTACACAGCTTATTACTGTCATAATTTGTCAAATTCAATGCCTTAGATATTTGCAGTTTGCTTTCAAGTTATGTAATTTCAAAGCTACCAGGCCACTATTTGCAATCTAATGCGTAAGTGTAATTTCGTTTCTATGTAGTGATCCGCCATATTGAATTTCTGAAATTCATAAATGTTCGATTCACGCAATAGAATATGGAATGAAAAAGCACCTGCCTCAAAAACTTCATTTTAATATGATTTTATCTGAATTTGAAGCGTACAAGTTAGAGAATGATATTCAGCATGAGAGTTTTCAATCGCATGAAGTCATGTTCTGCCATGACATTAAAGCGCCAACATCATTCATCATATTTCGCGGAATATTATTTTTTAATTTAAATTCAAACATGTTACAGGCTTAATTAATGCATTATTTCATGCATTAAAAAAATACAGTTGTGTATTATTTTTTTTAAATCTCACTTTGCTTAGAATCTCTAGATTCCATGCATGTATAGTGCGCATAAATAGAGCACGGTGAATGTTATGAAAGTAGTTAAGGCAACATGGGTTATCGAAGTGTCAACTATAGCAACAACTGTTTACAGATATTGAAATCCCATTCAAGTATGTATAGATATGCAAATCATATAAGCATTATAATGTCTACTTTCAAAACTTTGATATTTATCTGGTGTAGTTTATTTTTATATTTACCTCTCTCAAACGCTTATATCGGGCTAGTTCACTTCAAAAATATTCCCACATCGAATATTCCCATCCTTAAATTTCAGACCTTTGAATATTGTTGTTATTGGTAAAACTATCGATTTTGTTATCCGTAAATTAGAACTATGCTAAATAGTATTTTATACACATACATACTTTCACGGTACTACAATCTGTTGATATGTATATTTTGGCATTGCTCAAGGTCGTGTTTTTTATGACTGTTAATGACGTCTTTACAGTAAATCCATTGGATGTTTAATGTGTATTAATTGATACATGATTTCTTTTATTAGTTGTTATTGGCTTTTAACTAGCTGCCAGTAACTGTGACTACTCCCAGATCTTTTATGTGTCTATTTGTTGTAAAGAATGTATAAATACCCGGTCATGTCTGGTCTGGATTTTTCTGCTTGGTAATGATCTGATAAGGTAAGCAGATTTGAGCTGATTTTTATAGTTTGTTCTAATGCTGTTCTGTAACACCACTATCCGAGGAAAGGGGTGTTGTGTGCTCTCACTAACATGTTTAACCCCGCCACGTGTTATAAATGCCTGCTGCAAGTCAGAAGCCCGTAGTTCAGTGGTTGTCGTTGGTTCCTATCTGCCACTTTTGTTTTTCATAAATTGATCTGTTAAAATTATGCCGTCAGTGTTCTCATTAGAATTGTTTCATAATGTTTTAAATGTCGGGCCCTCTTTTATTAGACTATCCGTTATGGGCTTTTCTCATTGGTGAAGGTCATGTGGTTCACTTTGTTTGCTTACATCCACCTCATTTGAACTTGAATGGATAGTTGTCTTATCGGCAAATATACCACATCTCTTTATATTTCATTTACTGTTTTACTTTCCAAACTTTGTTTTTTATCTTAACTAGTAAAGGCTATTCCAGAGACAGTTGTCGGCACCTCCTTTCTCTTATTTCCCTTCTGGTGCAGATGTATTTCTTACATGCATAAACACGCAGTGTTTACCATTGGTTTAAACACGATTTTGTTCAAATAAATATACAATATTAGGTCAATGTCAGAAAAATATAACTTTTTGTGTATGATGCCCAGAAACTGGGGAATGGCAAGGTTCTCCCGAGCTCTTCCCAGTTTTGCGCAGAATACAAAAAAGTTTATATTTTGATGACATGACCTAAAATTGTTTTATACTGTAACTTTAAAATTAAAACATTGATAGATTTTTAAATCGTAGCACAAATGTCAACTTATTTCATCCCTTAATGGATCCCTGATTGTAGAGAAAGTGTTCCATGATGAAATTAACATTATACAAAATATAGCTGTGTTACTTTATTAAGAAATAAACACACAACTAGTTGCAATATAAATAAATTGAATTGGATTTGGCAATAGACCAAGCCTATGTAAGCCCTCTCAATAAATGAATTAAAGGGTTTTTTAAGAATTATCAAGAACTTGCTAATAAAGACTATTCAATATACTAATTTCGTTGCCTTATATATTCGGTGTCAGTTCTTTATATATAAGCATTTTCTTTGAGTATTGTAATAATCTATTTTACAACTATATTTTCTACATGAACTTAAAGTTTAAACATTTAACTGTATGCTAAAATCAAATATCTTAATGATTGTTGATTCGCCCTTTATACCTTCTTATATAAAAAAAAAAGAGAATTTTTAAGGACTGTTATGAAACTATCATAGCATTACAAAATAACCAAACAGTAAATTTGTAACCATATTCTATAAGCTGTCCATAAATAATCTGTCCCGTAAAACAATTTATTCTTTTATTTACCAGGTTTGACTGAAATGCAACTTGGACACTCTACCAGTACAAGTTCACCTTTACTTATAGTGGAGAGGAAGCTTATGCGAAGTATAAAATGTAACCGCATTTTGCAATTTATATCCTGTACTATTTTTATATTTTAAAACAACTTTGTAATGTTAGGAGTCTTTTCAACATTACATTTTTGTCATCAAAAATGAATTGTTTACAATCAATGACCTTCCTAGATTGGTCAGTGTCTGAATGCAGATGTGTGTGTGTCTCCTCTGCAATTTTGTTTACTTAATCTTTTTGATACCAAGTAGTTAATTATTATGTTTCTATATACATATATATTCTCAATGTATAACGTATGCGTAGACTGGTATAGATTTCAAATTTAAATAGAAAGTTCTTTTTTAATTTTAAACATTGACTATTAGTTTTTTGGCTAATACGTCCATTTTTTTTTTTATTGAATTTGGTAATTTGTGTAAGAAATAACTTTCAGTATTTTTTGTTGGTGTAAATATGTCTTTTAAATTGAATAAAGTATTAATCTAACATGGGGTTGCTTATTCTGTCGCTCCAAACAAAAAAGTCATCTGACCGTGGCACAACACAAATTCCCTTACTATTTTTACGAGCTCACTTAATTGTACCTATCCCCAAAACTTTAACTGAACCGAGTAGTCTATTTACCATATTGCATAGAAGGTATAAGCACTCATGATAATGTTGTTATATATTTTATCATATATTTAGTAATAAATACAGTAGTTTTTAACATTTGATATATAGCCTGCTGTTTAATCCATATCGCGCACCCTTTAGCATACCCTTTAACACACCCTTTATCGCACCCCTACTATTTTTTTCTTCATTTTTACTAAAAGTCCGTTGTAATGTATGCTACATTGAAGACCCATTGGTTGCCTTCGGCTGTTGTTTGCTCTATGGTCGGGTGGTTGTCGCTTTGACATATTCACCATTTCCTTTCTCAATTTTAAGCTTATCAAGAAATATTTTTTTCAAAAAGGGTCCTAAATGAACGGTCATTCGGGCGTGATGCAATTTATTGAATGACGTCATTGTTTTGCATGCGACGTCACAAACGTCGAGTTTTCATATTTTCTGGCACACGAAATGCAACTATAAAAAAGAACTCAATGAAATACCATACAAAACACACAAAAAAATACAATAAACAAACTATTTTTAAAACAACAGCACACAAATTGTAAGGTAACCCAGGTGCTTCGGATGAGTAATTGATCAGTCCTTTTAAAGCTTTTAAAACATGACAAAAGTAGAACTGAATGTAAACCAGGTTCTGGGGATCAGAAAGCAGTTCATATATAATCTCCTGTTGAAATATATGATAAAGCGTATAAAACATGGCAAAATCTGTATCACATGCCGTATCACCCTCGACCAATATCATCCCTCGGGCCTAAAGGCCCTCGGGCTGATATTGGTATCTAGGGATGATACCGCATATGATACAGATTTTGCCATGTATTATTCTCTATTTATTTCACATTGATATGGGCAGTTATCTGGTTTTGAATATTTATGCAGTCAATTTTTTCAGTGCAATTTAACAATGGATTTTCTTCTTCGGCTTTCCAATAAATAAAATGATGAAACCCTTATTCTTGGGTCGTATGTTAGTTTTAAATTTCTCTCTAAAACAATAATGAAAATGGGAAGAGAATTCCTTTTCTATCATAACTTTCCCTTATATTGGTTGTGTAATGTTCCTTTTGATGTTTTTATGTAGTGTAGAGTTTTCAATTTGTTTGATATGTTCATGTTGATAGATATGTTTCAGATTTTGATCATGTTTATAGTTGACAAATTTCCTGGCTTAATTCAATTACTCACGTATATCATTTTGAAAAGGGTAGTCTTTTCCTGACGTAGTCGTAAATATTAACATTTCCTAAATAAACTCATAGATCCCAGGATTAATTTTTTTGTATTTCCGCCAGACGCGCGTTTCGTCTACAAAAGACTCATCAGTGACGCTCGAATACAAAAAAGTTAAAAAGGCCAAATAAAGTACGAAGTTGAAGAGCATTAAGGACCAAAATTTCTAAAGGTTTTGCCAAATACAGCTAAGGTAATCTATTTCTGAGGTAGAAAAGCCTTCGTATTTTAAAAATTCAAAAGTTTTATAAACAGTATATATATAAATATGACCATATCAATGATAATTCATGTCAGCAGAAGTGCTGACTACTGGTCTGGTGATACCCTCAGGGAATTAAAACTCCAGCAGCAGTGACATCGACCTAGTGGTTGTAAATAAACTCATAATTGATACCAGGATTAAATTTTGTATTTCAGTACGCCAGACGCGAGTTTCGTCTACAAAAGACTCATCAGTGACGCTCGAATCCAAAAAAGTTAAAAAGGCCTAATAAAGTACGAAGTTAAAGAGCATTAAGGACCAAAATTTCTAAAAGTTTTGCCAAATACAGCTATTGCAATCTTATCATGAGGTAGAAAAGCCTTAGTATTTCAAAAATTCAAAAGTTTTGTACAGTAAATTTATAAATATGACCATATCATTGATAATTCATGTCAGCCCAGAAGTGCTGACTACTGGTCTGGTGATACCCTCAGGGAATTAAAACTCCACCAGCAGTGCCATCGACTTAGTGGTTGTAAATAAACTCATCATAAATATCAGGATTAAATTTTTTATTTACGCCAGACGCGCGTTTCGTCTACAAAAGACTCATCAATGACGCTCGAATTCAAAATAGTTAAAAAAAAAAAAAAAAAAAGGCCAAATAAAGTACGGAGTTGTAGAGCATTAAGGACGAAATTCATCAAAGCTAAGGTGAACTATATCTGAGGTAGAAAAGCCTTAGTATTTAAAAAATTCAAAAGTTTTGTAAACAGTAAATTTATAAACATGACCATGTCAATGATAATTCATGTCAGCACAGAAGTGTACTATTGGACTGAAAATGACATACTACTTTTTCGTATTCTGTCACACAAAGATATAAATGATTCCTATGATAAAAACAACGTAAAGCTGAATAGTTCAAAGATTAGTGATGTATAACGAATACGAACTTTAGGTCAATTGATTAAATTACATTTGGTTCATTTTTAAATGGCTCATTTAAATTTCGAACCATAATTGCGTATCGCTTTCCTACAATTCCATATGTCGTACTACAGAATAAGTCTCATTTAATCAAATATCATTGAAGATGTGTAGGAGCTGCATTTTCAAGATACGTTACAAATAAATCCAAAAATTGATCTGGAACATAACCGAATATCGATTGCATCTTATGATAAGTCACACCAAATAAAAACAAGATTAAGACACTACACTTGAATCTTCAAAATGGTACAATTCTTAATATAAGTTTATGCGAGATTTAGAAATAAAGCAAAATGAAAAAGGAAAGCCAATGACAGCTACCTGGTTCAAATTAAAGAAAGTGAGATTAGCCATGCAACGTAGACACTGCTTCATGTCATACAGGTGTAATATAAAACGGACCTAAACTGAGTTGTACATTTGACGTTACTTCGTGATATTTGATATGGCTTTGCAACTGTTTTGATTAGAGGAACACTACTGAGTGTTATTTACAAGTGTCTGGCGTACCAAACTATAATATCTTTGGTGAGGTTTAAAAATCACTGTGTCGTTTGCACTGTTGAAAGACTTTTCGTACCAGAGGGTTTCATCAACCCAGTAGTCAAAACTTGGCTGATATGAAATATAATTGACATGTTCATTTTCGATTCATGTGCGATTTAAAGAATGTTTAAATATACAAAACACGGCGGTCTTTCTATCCCAGGTAAAGATTGTGTACGTCGTATTTTGAACAACATTTTGCAATTTTCAGTTATTAACGCTTTTCAACTTCGTTATATAATTTGGCTGTGCAACTGTTTTGATTTGAGCGCGTAAGTAGACAATGAAACGCGTATTTGTCGTATTAAGTTGTAAGATTTATCAGTTCCCTTACCCTGAAAGATAAACCCTTAGCACCTTCTGCGCATGTCATGTAGTGTATATTGGGTTAAGAGGCCAATGAAAAGGTGATGGCGATTTAGAGATGAAAAGAGAATTTAATTTGTGGAGTATTGTTTTCTGCTCAATTTAAAGGATGTATTAATATTCTCTAATGCTACTGCTAATGTCTGAATACAATTTATTTATTTTTTAAATTAACAAACTTTGCAGTTTTTGCAATATTCCTGATATGCAAATCAATCGAATGGTATGAAAAGGGGATTTCAAATCTATTATGTGTGATGTTTGTCTAAATATGGTCTTTAAGACGTTGTTATGCGACCTCAAATGGTATTATAATTCTTAGCTTTTGTTCTATTTTTTGTCACAAATTTTGCGAAATCTTAAGTTCACTGTGTTGTGTAAAAAGAAACCGGGGATGCTGGTGTCCATGGTAACGAGTCCTGCAATTGCGTAAAAGGAAGTGTCCTTCAAATGTGTAAAGGAATTGTGTCTTCAATAGAAGGTGTAACGCTTTTTGTGTTTTCTTAAATCCTGTAAAGGGTAGAGGGAGTGACCTTCAAATGTGTCAAATGTTGTATATACTTTAAAGTTAAGGTACCAATAGTTGAGATCCTTCAGAAGGTATATAAGGAATGAAACGATTTGTTGAAATGACGATATATTATTCTAAAAGTAAATCGAGGTGATATTGTCATAATCATAAATTAACTGTTTACAAAACTTTGAATTGTTTGAAATAATAAGGATGCCCTACCCGTGGGAATAGATTAACTTAGACGTATTTGGCAAAACCTTTTGGAATTTCGGGTCATCAATGCTCTTCAGTAACTGCTAGTAGTCCGTTGTTAATTCATGTTTCATGTATTATTGTAATTTCTTCTGCTAAATATTCTGACATCCGATTCTTTTAGACTGAGTTTTACTGTACGTAAAGGCTGTGTGTTTGTTTTTTTAATTTAGTTAATTTATATGTTTTGGAGTTTAGTATGAACTTCATTATCACTGAACTAGTAAACATGTTTGTTTTGGGGCCAGTGGGATTTTCTCGCTGCGTTGAAGACCCATTAGTGGCCTTCGCTTGGTGTTTTGCTTTTTGTTCGGGTTGTTGTATGTTTGACACATTCCCAATTTCCATTCTAAATTTCATATTCAACTTCTTTTTTTTACTTTTAATTAGAGCGACACTTTAAAGACAAAACGCACGTCTGCATGGCATATCATTTTTTAATCCTGGTATCTATTCATTATAAACAAATGCTTTGTTGTAAGATCGAATTTTTGTAGTAATAAATACACGACATTTCGAAAAAATGTCTTACTTCATCGAAATACATTATAACGACACAATATTTATCTAGGTGGTATTGACCAGCTTTCTATTAAGCAGACGGTAATTAACCAATTATTATTCCTCTAATTCTGTCACAAATCAAACATGTTGTAGTTATGCATATGTTAGAATAATCTACCGTTTGGCAAACTATAACATCATGTGTTCCAGTCTCCCAGTCTTAATCAATCATTAATTGTCATTACTGTTATAGCTGTCTGTCGCTCTACACTATAAAGAAAAATGGTAAATATGCGGATGTTAACAGTCTGTGCCGTCTTGATTACTTTTTCTTTCTTGATCGTGAATGTCAGGCTTAATTCCATAGAAAAAAGGTAAGACATTTATTAATATTCTATACAAATGAGGGATGGGAAATTACAAATAAAGGACAATGGTCTTGATAACCTAAGAATTTTAAACCAAAAAGTTAACTTTTTTAAGAGTATTTTACAATGTTTTACATGATTTATGCTGGTGAAAATTTCAACATGATAATAATAATTCTCCGCTAGTGTAAAGTTTACAGAATCGTTTAATTCAAATTTAAAAAATTCTGCTTGGGTAGCTTAATAGTCGAATGGTACCCAACTATTTTCAATAAAAGATTGTGTCTGTACCAAGCGAATCTGCACTTTAGTTGCTCATTGTTTCATATATTTGTTTTTCGTAAATTATTTTGTTATAAATTAAGCCGTTAATTTTTTGGTAAAATGAAAAATATGTGTGCCTCTAAAAACAATAATGTTTTTAAAATAACTTGTATGTAAGCACAGTCAGATCAAAGAGCACGATTGGTGTTTTATTTTTTTTATTTTCTTAAATTCAAATTAAGACTTTCTGACAGTCTGAAATTATTGCTCTCTGACCATTCTGACATTTTTCATGTTTGTCAACGTGTTAGTTGACCTTTAATCATGGTAATTTTAAATATGAAATTCTAATAATTTCGTCATTACATTTTATTCACATGCTTTTAAAGCAGTTGTCCATTAAACTGATAATGAAAGTTTAAACGAGTATTAAATTTAGCTAAGTAATTGTCTTTTTTTCAATTCATTCTACATGTGATGTATGCAATTATAATAGTTTGATCCACCGATGTACATTTTCCTTATAAATTTGCCGTAATAAAACTGTTTTGCTCTTAATCAATATAACTTGAATGTGGTTTTGAGAGATTTCGTTCGATTTTTTTCCTTCTACTCCTAGCTACTGATATCTATATACATTGTACACTAACTTTATAATAAATTATATCGTTCTACTACAGAGTAAGCATTCTATTGTGCGTTTTGTAGAAACATTGTTAATGTAAACTCCAAATTAGATTCAATATATGTAAAGTATATCAGTCTTGTCCATCCGCATTTTTATTATCATCGAAAGATATGTGTATTGAATTGTGTCAATTTCCAGTAAAGCATGACATTTGTTATTTTGCTTTAACATTTTTTTATGTTCAGAAGCGTATACAGAAGTATCTACATAGAATTACCTCAAATTTTAAAAGTGGACGTTTTTGCGCATTCTGCACTTTTTATCGGTAAAATTCATAGCTGTCAATTTATCGCTTAAAATGGTTTTTAATATTTTGTAATTTGAATCATGTACATTTTGAATGAAAAGTTCAATATTTGAATTGATACGTATTCTTCATGAACATTCTGTATGTCAGGTTCATTGGTTATAATTTGTGTGTAAATGATTAAGAAAGTGTACCAGAGATGGAATTAACCACCCGACGTTTTTGGTTCAATCCATTTCACCAGGTTTACAATCTCTTTTGAACCTTTTTCAATGCAAATCAATTTAAAGCATTTAAACTATCATTGCCACAGTGACAACTATAAGAAAAACAAGACCATATATGCGTTTGTATTCGTCACGTTTTTACAAAGGCACATGTCCCTAAAAAAAATATACTTATATACTTACATGACGTTTTTTTAAAGACAAGTGCCTATGCGATTTTATCATGAAATAAGACATTTTATCGGTGAGACGCATTCACTTTTCGTTTTACTTTGCCATATAAAATGTGATGTGTTTCTTGACTTTCTTTCTCTGATTTAAAAATAATTACTTTATTCAACATTTTAGGACACCAGTTAAAAAGCAGTCACAAGAAGTATTTAAAGGCATTAGTCGTGTCTGTGATAAAGACGAAAACAATGTATTGAGTCGTTCGGAACAGGCATGTGTGCGCAGGTTTATGAGTATGGTCATGGGCTGAGAAGAAAGTAACCGTTACAATAAAGTGTAATTATAAATCTTAATGTACATAATTTTCGTTTCTGAAGGTATGTAGTAGTCTTTTTCAAGCTCACCTGGCCCATAGGCTCTATTTAAATTAGATATGTTTTGTTCAGAAAAAAGGTTGATACAGGTAGCTAATTAGCTATGCATGTAGATGAATTGAGATGGTTCTACGATATGCTTTGAAAATATCCATTACTGCTTCTTACTATCAATTATTTTTCCATATTTTTGCAGAATAAGCATGTAAAGTTGGTTTTTTTATTCCGAATTAAAGTTTATTTCATTGATTTTGTATTTAAATTGTGTCATAGATTCGTTCAGCTAGTGTATGTTCACGTGTGTTTATATTTTTTTTTGATCGAGTTGAGCCATTTCAATATTGATATTTTATTGTGTGTCTTTCAATGTTGAGATGCAACACTATTGTTTCAGATAAGGGTGAAGGTTGGTACCTATTAAAACGTGTAAACCCGTTGCATTCGTTTGTACATGTTATAAGTCAGGAACCTAATGTTCAGTAGTTGTCGTTTGTTTATGTTGTTCATACGTGTTTCTCGTTCTTCATTTTTATATAAATTAGACCGTTGGTTTTCTCGTTTGAATTGTTATAAATTACACTAGTCATGTTTGGGGCCCTTGAAAGCTTGTTGAACGGTGTGTGCCAAGGCTCCGTGTTGAAGGCCGTACTTTGACCTATAATGGTTTACTTTTACACATTGTGACTTGGAGGGAGAGTTGTCTCATTGGTACTCACACCACATCTTCTTACATATATGTAAACATAACAACACAGATCAATACCAGGCTTACCCTTACAACATGATGAAATAACAAAGCACAAATTTACTGGCAAATGTCGTTGAAACATCAATATTTTAAAAGTTGTTTCTTAAACTTTGGCGCTAAAAATCCAACAATTAAAACCAGAATTTGATATTATAACATCAGTAGATATACTTTTGTATTTTCTTTTTCAGATTTACATTAAGGAAAGACTACTCAAGGACAGTTACAGTATTTAACGACATTTTGGAACTCTGTTTCAAATCTGCAATTACTAAAGTCATATTCAATTTGCATTCTGAGATAAGATATACGAAACATTTAAGTACTTGTATTTTGTATTTCATTCAACTTGTGGATATTCCGGACATTGGTTGTATCTCATTCTGATAAGTTATGTTATTTCAAAAGCAGTATCTTTTTTGGAAAATATTTGAATTAATAAAATGTGTTGCATGCATCTTGGTTTCTAGTGGAAATTTTGGATATTTCATGTCAATGTGTCGTACTTTGGCATCTAATTATTAGTAAACTATTAATGTTAACAGATTCGTCAAAACTGAAATTTTGTCAGATAGCATGCACATTTTGATCTTACTTTCCAAATAAAAGCCTAAACATTCGATTTCACTTCGTTTAATCTTAAATACCAATAAGACACTTGCTAGATTAAACATATTTATTTATAGTGGATTGGGAAACAAGTTATTGCAACTTATGTTAATCCCTTTCCACTTTGCAGGTGCGAGTGCTGCCTTGTAGCGGCATTGCTCAGCTCTTTTTCGACATCTACAAGGATGTCTTTTACGTGCAAGATATATGGCTCTCTCTTAACACTGGTTAGCCATCGTCCCCTTCCGACGGACTATCACCGTTTCTCAAGACCATACTCGCAAATGGTGTCAAGGGAGAGCCGAAAATTCAGTCCATAAAATTTTCTCACCGCTACGTGGATCGTACCAGGATCCTTTGTGTTAGTAGTCAGATGCGCTAACCACTAAACCACGGCTCTAAATTTTGATGTTGCCATTGATTGTTTATATTCTGTTTTCTAATTTCCATAGTTAAAACAGAAAAAATAAAATTTAATGTTATTGCTTTGTTTGCAAATTGGTTACCACCCAGATCGACGAGAGGGTTATTGATTGACAGTTTGTTGATAAACGTCAAGTGGCAAATATTTTATGCATGTTTAAGACGAGAACAAATTAACAATTGCATGTACTACAACAAGTACTAGGTTCTGACCGTTCTGCAATTATTAAAGGGGGTCGACCGTAATGAAGGTCGAGACATTTGGAATACCACTGTAAAAGGGCTTTATTATATAGGGAATGAAATTGTAACAATGATTATTAACGTGATGAACGTGTGGCACTCTCTACTCACGAATTTATACATCCCGCACGTCGAAAGAGACTGTCACTCATGACTTTGGCTGGGGTTTTACTATCAATCGGAAGAAGACCAACAGATTATATATTATATGTATCTACTCCAGTCAACCCTCTGGCCTTCTATCGTTTGGTTATATGTTGAATAGTGGCAGACATTTTGCTTTACAACAGGTTCCTACGGACGCATTTAAGGGTCAATCAAACCTGATTGATTTAGACTGCTCTCGATAAAGGGTCTGGTGTGACGTGTTTGGCTTATATGTAACTTGGATGAGGACTTGTCTCATTGGCACTCACACCACATCTTCTTATATCAATCTGTCCGTTTACACAGAATCTGAATATCCTTTTGAACTTATGCATGCGTATAATTGCTTAACTAAGTAATTTTTTTTTATATCCATTAATAAACCACAATGAAGATCGACAAAAATATGTATGAACACAGGTTTAATTCACAATTTTCTTTGTAAAATGGTGTACCAAGTCAGGAGTATAGCATGGTGTACCAAGTGAGGAGTATATCAGTTGTTTTCGCTTGTGTCCGTTGGTTGGTAGCGTTTGGTTTTGTTACGGATTCTTTAGTTAGTTTTTTTTTTCGCTTACCCCTTTTCAATATACCAAGGAGTTCGGTATTTTTGTTGTACTTTTTATGTGTCATGCAGTTCGCTTTTAAAGCAACAAGGTGAGAGAAATTTCATATGAAGACAAATAGAATCAAGTGCTACTTTCAACTTGAAACAAAAATAATAAGAAGAAAACTAGTAGATTTTTTTTCAAGGAACTATTTAGTAGACAAAAGAGCATATATGATATCGAAACCATTTTGAAACAAGTAATATGTGCTGGAACATGGATCCTATTTAGAAACGGATGAAGAATTATCTGATCAAGAATCATTTTTCAACTGAAACGTATTTGGTCGACAAAAAATATCAAATACATCTGCGCAATAAGTACAACTGTTTGATTTCTACAGGTTGCAATTCTGTAAATATATAGACAATGCAATTTCCCATAGGAACTCCCTTTGCAGCTAAACTGTGACACTTTTACTATGAAGTTTCCTGAAAAAATATATCCCAGAACGGAAAGTTAATATGCACTATTATTTTATTCAAAGGTCAAAATATAGTGCTATGCGGCATATTTTCAACATTTATATGCCCTGAACTTCTAAAGAGTTTTAACTCATATTAAAATTCTAAACTACCCTTACCTCCACTCCTTAGAATTAAATTTTAGGCGCTATCATGTTTTTCTATAATGGTAATATTCCCAGGTGATGTCTCTGTGAGATTAAACAAATTAACATTATATATCCATGGATATTATATATCGCCCCAAAAGAGGAGTGATTTGAGAGACAGTTGTATTTACAAAGTACAACTTACGAAATGTTCGTATATATATATAAATTTAGATCCGATGGATACATTTGTTGTAGGGTTGTCACTGACTCAGACGTACTTATGAATATAATTATTTTCTGTGACTGTATCTTACATTAATTTGTAGGATCCTTTACTATAGATAACTTAGCTGATCTGTAACAATAACATCTTCATGCCTTATATATCATGTACTGTAGTACGCCGCTAGATTAAAACTGACGTGGAAAGGTAACACATGGCCAGCGAAAGCTCTTTTTTTGAGAGCCCAGGTGGTCGTGTGGTCTAGCGGGACGGCTGCAGTGCAGGCGATTTGGTGTCACGATATTACAGTAGCATGGGTTCGAATCCCGGCGAGGGAAGAACCAAAAATTTGCGAAAGCAAATTTACAGATCTAACATTGTTGGGTTGATGTTTAGACGAGTATATACAACTATATATATATATGCAAATAATAAAAAAAACTTCTAAATTTTTTTATTATAATCAATTTAATTAAGAAGGACAGCTCTAACTCGACACAATTTACAACATTTATTGGTGATTAATGATTGTAAGTGGTTATATCAGGGTTTTTTTTATATATTACTATTTGTGAGTATTATTGAACCTTTAAACTTTAGAAAGGGAGATAATTGTAAACATATAGATTGAAGTTACAAACAGGTAACATAATAAACATAGATACGATTGCGTATCAATAGAAACGTTAAGGTGTGTGATCAGAAAGATGGCTGAAAGTTCGGTATGTACAACCGACGATATACTAGTCTGTTCAATCTGCCTCGAAACATTCGATACACCAAAGTATTTGCCATGTTTACATACATTTTGTGAAGGTTGTCTTTCAACTTATATAGCTTCCGGGTTCGAAATAGGACAAAAATCAAATATGTCTTGTCCCATCTGCAGACAAACCGTCGTTGTGCCAGAAGAAAATGTTTCTCCTCAAGATTGGGCTGCACAGCTTCCTTTGAACTTTCTTATTTCTGGACTGATGGAAACACAAAAGGTTCAAAGATCTAATAAACTGTGTATGATGTGCGAAAGGTTAGGAGCAGAAACAATGTCAAAAGCAAGTTATTTTTGTGTAGAATGTTCTGACACATTGTGTGATACATGTACAAAATATCACAACTCTGTCAAATTTCAAACAAAACATGAAGTGAAAACAATTGGAGCTTTTTCATCTGAGGATCTCACTGCAAACGCCTTTAAAAACAGCTGCGCTGATCACAAAAACAAATCCTTGGAACTATACTGTGAAGATCATGAAGAACCATGTTGTTCTATGTGCGTTTCAATACAACATAGAAAATGTGATAAGGTCCTTTCAATAGTAGATGCTGCCAAAGGATTTCGCTCTTCTCAAAACGCAGTATTAGTAAAGAATGATTTAGAAAACATTCTTAAAGATTCAGAAGCAATAATTATTTATAATAAAGACCATTTAAAAGAAATAGAAGCACAGCACAAAGATGAACAGCAAAAACTAGAACAGATTTGTAAGGATTTGATATCTACGGTGAATACTTTGGAAAGACAAAGAAAGGATGAGCTTTCAAAAACTTATAGCGAAAATAAGGACAAAATAGAGCAAGTTATTTGTATTTTTGAAGGTTGCAAACACTCAGTTGAAAATGAAAAAGCCATTTTAGAAGTATGTTTTGATAAAGCATCCGAAACGCAGGCGATGATTGAAGTCAATAAAATTAGAAAGCAGATAAAGCAACATAAAGTTCTTTTAGAAGAAAATATGAATTACCGTAGAAAATATGCCATGCACGTACAAGTTACAGATTTGCCAAACGTTCTTCTTTCAAATCTTCAAAATGCCCTTCAAGTGAAATGCAATGTATCCGAATGTGAACTGAAAATAAATAGTGCATCGGTTTATTCTTTCAATCGATTTAAAAGCCTTGGTACAAACGATTCTTATTGGCATATGGGGGACTATAAACTAACGTTCCAGGCATCAAGCAACATTTCATTTTTTGGAATTCTTTCGTACGGTCCTAAGACTGAATTAGAATATGAAGTTAAAATTTGTCTGAATTACAACAACGCTACTTTAGCTAAAATATGTAAAATCTTAAAGAAGGAAGATGCTAAAGAGGAAATCATTAAAGTGAAATTTGACAAACCTATTAATCTAAAAGCTTTTACGTATTATGAAGTTGTCATTAATCGGACCCCACCAGGTATTTTCCATTACGGCGAAGAAGAACATTTGACAGCAGAGTCGCATGGTGTAACATTCACATTTCAACATGGCTATTATAAAGGTAGAGGGCAAATACCAGGATTTTTGTTTTTGGCTTAAATCCGAAAACAATTAATGTTATTGGCTAGTATAGGAAGAGTTTAGACGTTTTATATTAAAACTTTGACTGTGCTACTTGTTCATTCTTCTTAGCCATCACTTAATATATTCTTTATTCCAAAAGCAATACTGCTTATAGGTATCAAGTACAATAAATATTACATTAAATATAATAAGCAACAAATATTACAATAAGGTAATTCATTAATATGCAATTAATACAATTAAAAACAAATGTAGGAGCATGATATTAATTAGCATTATTTAACAATCTTAGTTAAAGTATGATATACACATTCAACGATTACGAATTTTTTCGGCAATACATAAATACTTTCCAAAATTATTAAGTTCTTTTATATTACGAACAGATAACAATTGTATAAGTTTAAATACTGATGGATTTCTCTAATAATAAGGTTTGATATACTTCATACGAATATCTTTGTATCCAATACATTCCAAAATAAAATGATATTCATCTTCAACAGAATCACAGTTGCACACATTACATATTCTATCGTTTCTGTTTATATTTAAAAACCTTCCAGTTTCAATGTTCAAATTATGTGCATGTATACGATACTTGCTTATTAATGATTTATATCTAAAATTAACAGGTCTACTCAGATAAAACTGCAAACCATGACTGTCATATATGTATTTGTAAAACAGACATTTAGAAGACTCCTCAAAAAATGACATTGCTTCAGATATAAACCTATCAGTAACACGCTGTTTGAAATCAGCTATAAAAACATCTACATTTAAAACATTTTGTGTCAACCAGACATAATTACATAATAAATCTCGTATTTTACATGACCAATTCAATTTATTTTTACTTTTTACATTGCTAGCCTCCAGCATTTCTGAATAACAATTTTTCAGAATACAATTGTCAGTGTTTAACAATTTACACCAATATTTCTTCATTTTACAGTATCTTTGTACATACATAGAGACTCTACCTAGTTCAAAATACACCATGTAATTTGTAGTACTCTTCTTAACTTTCAAAATCCTCTTTAAAAAATATAAGTGAAGAGTTTCAATGTCAATTGCTTTATGATATCCCCAAACTTCGCTACCATAATTCACTATGCTTGACACATATGTATCAAACAAAGACAGTAGTGTTTCTGTATTAAAAAAGTTTTCTTGAATTTTACTGAATAAACTAAAAACAGCTTTTTTACCTTGATTTGACTGCATTTTCTGAGTATTCGTAAAAATACCATTATAATTTAACAGCATACCTAGATATATGAATTCATCACATAACTCAATATTCTCTCCATTAATGAACCATTTTTCATCTGGTTTAATAGCACCTCTGTTTCTAAATACAACAATCTTAGTTTTTAACATATTTATATGTAAATTATACCCTTCAGAACATATTTGTACAACATCTATCATTTTTTGAAGATCGTTTATATTTTCGCTGAAAATAACAGTATCGTCAGCATACATTAATAAGTAAAGATTGAGCATTCTCATGTCATATGATTGACAACCCTGTTTTATTAATTCTATTTCAATATCATTGACATACATAGCATATAAAAAAGGTGACAAGGATTCCCCTTGCATTAGATCAATATCACAGTTTAAGAACTCAGAAAAATTTCCCTCATGTTTAACACATGATTTCAAGTTAGAATACATTGATTTTATTAAATGTAACAATTTTCCGGTTATACCACATTTAGCTAATTTCATCCATAGTTTAAAATGCTTAACACTGTCAAAAGCTTTTTTATAATCAATAAAACAACAATATAACCTTTTTCCGTTTCTCAAAGATTTTGATATGATGGAATGAAGAGCAAATATGGCATCATGAGTTCCGTGGCCAGGTCTGAATCCGAACTGTGCGTCTGTGATGATACTGTGTTCCTCGCTCTATTTCAAAAGTCTCGTATTGATAGTAGCTGTAAAAAGTTTTCCTATATGAGACACTAATGATATACCTCGGTAATTTCCAGGGTCATTAACCGGACCTTTTTTAAATAACGGCACTATAATACTTTTCACCCAAAGTTCTGGGAAGAATCCAGTACATAAAATTACATTAAAGAGTTTACACAATAAAGGTAATAAAACTGGCTTGCTTTCAGATATATATTCGTTCACAATATTGTCCACTCCTGGAGATTTATTCTTGTTTAATTTTCTAACATTGTCTTCAAGTTCCTTTTCTGTGAAGTTTCTGTCTAATTCTTCGAAAATAGACACGTCATCTCCTTCTATCTGTTCCTCAGCACTTGCATCATGGTCATCTTTAGACATCAGATTTTTAAAGCGATCAAAAAACTGTTCTATTGAAATGTTACTTGAAAAAGTCTTTTTTCGGTTTTTAAATTTTCGGTAAAAACGTTTCGGATTCGATTTTCTCATGGCGTTAAACATGTTTCCTTGTTTGTTTTTATAATTTCGTTTAAGTTTGTTCTCCGTAACTTTATATTTTTGTTTATCTAAGTTCAGTTTAAGTCTATTTTCCTCGGAATGATTTCGGTTAAACTGCATAAGTGCATGTTTATAGTTCTTATATAGTAATTTGCAATCGTCTGTTATCCATGGTTTGTCTTGTTTAAATTTCGAATTTGTATTCGGTTTACGACCAGTGCAATTATCACAACGTATTGTTCGTTCTACTTCTTTATGTGTATATTTCTCAAAAATATTTGTCAAAATAGCATTCATTTCATTCATAATGCCCGCGTCACACTGTCCCGATTTTTATATACGATTGACAACCGAATGCGAAAATTGTAAGTTCGTACGAAGTTGGTCCCGATCTCGTTTAAATACTTAAAAGTGACCGAAGCAAGTACGATGAATAACGAAGTCTATACGATGGTGCTGAAAATATATACGATAGCAAAAGATGGACACACGAAGGTTAACCGAAGACCGGTATTTAAGCTTCATATCTCAGCCGAAGCCTATACGATTGATCACGAAGGCTACACGATGGATTACGAAGGCTACACGGTGGATTACGATGATGGCGGGATGACCATACGATGTCTAAACGACGTCGTGTACAGCTTACGATGCAAGGTCACAGTGGCAGTTGTAATACAAGGCAATATCACCCGTGTGGACACTCTAAAACCAATATGCTTCAAAAGATTTTAACCACGTTTGGTATATTGTTCCTCCTTGTAATGATCTGAAATTTTTTACGTTCAAGGCCAAAGGTCAAGGTCATGCAGATGGACTTGTTTTTTTCTCCTTGAAATAGCTAATACACAGGCAATTGGTTGCTCTTTTTAACCTGCTGGTTCTTAACATTTTACACACATTTTACAGTTCAAACTAGGCAATGTGTGCTGGTTTTTAACCTGCTGGTTCTTAAGACAATATTAAAGGTATTTCCAGTTACTGAATGTTTTGGTTGATTTCTAAAAAAAAAGTTTATGTATCAAATATGCATATTCAATTTACCATTTTCTGCATGTGTCATATACAAATATAGTGTCCATATTTGTCCCCAATATGTTACATACGAGGGGATGCCACGCTCGGCATTGCCTAGTTTGAACTGTAAAATGTGTGCACTAGTCTGAATAATCACCCATAATTATGCCCATGTTTACTGATCTATCTTAAAGGTAAGGTAATGGGTTCGTTGATCCCTTTTATTCAAAAAGAGCTCTTTCCAGAAGAATATCATAATAATATAGACAAAAGGAAGGATGTGGGGAAAGCAACAAATGCGGCAAAATATGACATATAGAAAACGAAATGGTTATGGATACATTCGTGTGACAACAACTCGGACAATACATAAAAAATCAGAATAATGAAGAAAAAGTTGGTTTCCCTATATACGTGTACCTGCAGTGTTGGTGTACAATGCGCGTTTATGATTTCATTATGTTACTTGATATAAAAAATTGACAAAAAATAATATTTTACTTGTAAAAGTAAATCCTGAGCCTGTAATAGCTACTCTTTGTGTTCCATTTGAATTAATAGAAACAACGCGCTGTCGCCTTTCTTGTTCTCATAGAATCATATGATATGAGCTCCATGTTTTGTGAACGGGATTCTTAATTGTCATATTAGACTGACCAGTGCATATCGCGCATGGCACTTTAAATGTATTTTAGCGCAAAAATTAACTTTACATTTAGCTGGATTTATTGCCGTCGTACTTCCATCTTGTCGCCTTCGTACTTTTATTCGATGGCAACACGACGGGATTACGAAGTCTTCACGAAGTCGTGTTGCCATCGTAAGACCTTCGGGTAGCTTCGTGATTCATTCGTGTAGACATCGTAATGTCAAAACTGCCCGATGGAAACGATGGAAACACGAATGCAATACGATGTTCAAAGATGCATTCCCGGTGACATTACGATGGTGAGGATGGTGATACGAACTCAATACGAACCCTCAACATCGGACGCACCTTCGGGGATTTTTTAACATGTTAAAAAATTTAGAACCCTTCCCGAAGTTGTCCCCGAAGGCTAGAAAATGTGACCGATGGTTAAAGATGGTTAAAGATGGCACTACGAATAGCCCGATCTGAATACGATCAGTCCCGATTTTGAAAATTTCCATAATCGTGTTGCCATCGGCGTAAAAATCGGGACAGTGTGACGCGGGCATAATAATAGCATCGGCGTCTTCTGTAATAATTTTGTGCAGTTCTTCGAATTTCTGTGCATTATGTATTAGATCTTCTCTGACTTCATCCCTAAACTCTTCATTCCATCGTATCGTATTATATTTTATCTTTTTACATGTACATACAGTTTTCTGTCATAAACCTTTTACTTTAATATCTACAAATAATGGAGCATGACAAGAAAAAGTTGTAAAATTTCCTACAATAAAACTATTAACAATTGAAAATGAGTTACAAGATAACAACATGTAATCTATAACACTACAACCATTTTTATTTTGAAATGTAAACTGTTCACTTGAGTCCCCGAAACGTCCATTGCATATCCTAAGACCAGCAGATTTACACAAATCTAATATGCGTTTACCAAAAGAGTTCGGTGTTTTTAAATCTTCAGTCAATCTATCAAGTAACGGTACATCCGCATTATAGTCAATTAAATTGTCAACTTTATCCAGTAATTCTTTGTTTAACCCGTCTTGTAAAATATAGTCTGGTTCGTTACCCACTCGACCGTTTAAATCACCAATAACGGCAATGTTCCCTAATTTTGAATAAATTTCAATTTGTTGTTGTAAAACATCGAAAACGTCAATATCATACTTTCTATAATAAACATTTTTATCGGGTGGTATGTATATAGCACAAATAAAGAAATTTTCATTATCGAACATTATATTTTTATCAATTTTTATCCATATCATACAATCAATACAACAATCGATAATTTCTAAATAAGACTTTAACCATTTCTTATAGAACACTTTTCTCTAGATAAATACTTCTTTTCATATCCAATTACATCGAATTCCTTAGGGCATTTGACCCAACACTCATTAAAACATATAACATCGTATTCACACAACATATTTACAAATTCATCGTCTGCTAATTTACGTAGTAAGCCCTTTGAAATATTCCACGAGCATATTTTTAAATTTTTCGAAACTGATTTTTCACTAATACCATCCTCCTCGGATTCCTATTTCTCCCATGATTTACCTTCGACATACAATTTATCGTCAACTAAGTAAGCTGATAGTTTTTCTTGTCTTTTCTGAAACATCACAGGTAGCAGTTTTTTTCTTTTCTCCAAATTTCAGGTGGATATTGCTGACTTATTCCGAAACCGGAACCCTTCAAACGTTTTGACATTTTTCGTACCATTTCACGATCTGAAAAGCTCTTAAATTTTACGACTATTGGTCGCGGTCTAACTGCCTCTTTTTTAAACTTTCCTAAACGGAACGCACTTTCAATCTTTATTGCTGTTTTTGCATGTTCAATTTTAAGTGTATTCTCACAAAAATCCAGTATGGTATCAATGCAGTTTTCATTGTCTTTGTTGGTTTGCTGTTCTAAATGTCTATTTTCTGTTATACCCGTTACACCCCCCGTTGCACCCGTTACACCCCCCGTTGCTTCGTCCACTTTGTTTCCGTCGGTTTCCATGTCAGTATTCATACTCTTTTCATCTATAGCAAAAAATAACAGATTTTGTCTCAAACTTTGTATTTCTACACCAGCTAGTCTATCTTTCACATCATTATTTACTGATTTGGTTGTTTCAATGTTTTTTGTAAGCTTGTCAAGTCTACTTTTTAATACTTTGTGCTCATCGTGCACATTTGACAAAAACTGAGCCCTTTGTTCTAGTGCACCAATCCTTTCTTTACAAGATGCGACTTCTATATCAACAGTTTTAAATTTCGTATCAAAGATGCTTATTCGTTCTTCTATCGAGTCTAAATTTGTCAATTTTGTTTCTACACCTATAAGTCTCTTGTTTATTTCGTGCAACAGAGATTCGAATCCAGGCGAGACTGGTGGGAGAGGCGGTGGGGGTAGGAAGGTAGGTGACTGCGGGTATTGTTGGAACTGTTGAAACGGCTGGTATGGAATAGGTGTATTGGAATGTTGTGGTGTACTTGTGTATTGACACCCTGGGTTAATCGATTGATTCATGATGAGCTGATTATCAATGTTAAGTTGTTAATTGTTATTGTCGTTTAAAAATGACAAGGCTTCACTAATTGTGTTAGATAACAGTACCTTTGGTTCTTTCTTGTGTCGACATTTTTCTTTGTTAACTGTCAGAAATGTGTAGGTGGTAATTTTATATTTGTTAATAAAAGGAGCTGCTGCAAAAACATAAATGAGATCCAATGACAAAAACAATCTTCTTCTGAACTGAAACTTTGTTATAAACAATGTCATAATACCTGTTCCTGAATAAATATTCTGTAGACGTCGCGTACGGTGTTGGTGATAATACGGTTTTTGCTTTCCAGTTCGCCTTTATTGCATTTGTTAGAACTTTCGGAATTGATAACTATATAAATGTATATATCAAAATGTGCGTAACTAAAGTTAGAAATGGAATATGCCTTAAAATCAATACTTTTATTCATTTTGTTACTCGAATAATCCCTAATAACACTGATTTTGAGCGTGTAGATAAGTAACACAGCGACATATGATCAGCGTTGCTTTGAAGTTATTCTTGTCATTTTTTAAACTTATCAAAAAAAAAAATTGTACTCCTAGCAAGAGTTGTCCTTGGTGGTAATGGTGTATATTTTATTGATGACGTCATCGTTAACTGGACGCGTCTGACCAGGACGAAAAGTTCACTTTGTTTTGTGGTCAAGCCGAAAATAGTAAAAAATATGGATAGGGGTGAAGTTCAAAGTGATTTTTAAAGGTAATTCAAATAGATTATTCCGAAAATGATTTATCTTTTTATTTCTTATATAATGAGGAAAACAAATAAAAAGTTTTGTTTCAACATTTCAAAAGATCGAGGCAGAATTAATGATTTTTTGAAATTTGTATTTCTGTCACAAAACCCAAATCTCGCATATGTTTTGAAGCTCTTCAAAATTCGAACGAATGCTGCAGATCCAAACTTCAATTTACATATCCATCCTTCCTGTGTCAAAATTATACAATAACTATACAACTTTCTATGTCTTCAATTAGTAATTATTAATTAACTACACTGTTATTGGACTTAATATGATGAAAACTGCCTATGCAATATAAGGTGCAAACTCGGCCAATACAGAATAACTCGGCCAATATAGATTTTTTTCGTTTGTTTATGTTGTTCATACGTGTTTCTCGTTTTTCATTTTTATATAGATTAGACCGTTGGTTTTCCCGTTTGAATTGTTATAAATTACACAAGTCATGTTTGGGGCCCTTGAAAGCTTGTTAAGCGGTGTGTGCCAAGGCTCCGTGTTGAAGGCCGTACCTTGACCTATAATGGTTTACTTTTATACATTGTGACTTGGATGGAGAGTTGTCTCATTGGCACTCATACCACATCTTCTTACATATATGTAAACATAACACAGATCAATACCAGGCTTACCCTTACAACATGATGAAATAACAAAGCACAAATTTACTGGCAAATGTCGATGAAACATCAATATTATAAAAATTGTTTTCTTAAACTTTGGCGCTGAATTCCAACAATTAAAACCAGAATTTAATATTATAACATCAGTAGATATACTTTTGTATTTTCTTTTTCAGATTTACATTAAGGAAAGACTACTCAAGGACAGTTACAGTATTTAACGACATTTTGGAACTCAGTTTCAAATCTGCAATCACTAAAGTCATATTCAATTTGCATTCTGAGATAAGATATACGAAACATCTTGTATTTTGTATTTCATTCAACTTGTGGATATTCCGGACAATGGTTGTATCTCATTCTGATAAGTTATGTTATTTCAAAAGCAGTATCGTTTTTGGAAAATATTTGAATTAATAAAATGTGTTGCATGCATCTTGGTTTCTAGTGGAAATTTTGGATATTTCATGTCAATATGTCGTACTTTGGCATCTAATTATTAGTAAACTATTAATGTTAACAGATTCGTCAAAACTGAAATTTTGTCAGATAGCATGCACATTTTGATCTTACTTTCCAAATAAAAGCCTAGACATTCGATTTCACTTCGTTTAATCTTAAATACCAATAAGACACTTGCTAGATTAAACATATTTATTTATAGTGGATTGGGAAACAAGTTATTACAACTTATGTTAATCCCTTTCCACTTTGCAGGTGCTAGTGCTGCTTTGTAGCGGCATTGCTCAGCTCTTTTTCGAAATCTACAAGGATGTCTTTTACGTGCAAGATATATGGCTCTCTCTTAACACGGGTTAGCCATCGTCCCCTTCCGACGGACTATCACCGTTTCTCAAGACCATACTCGCAAATGGTGTCAAGGGAGAGCCGAAAATTCAGTCCCTAAAATTTTCTCACCGCTACGGGGATCGTACCAGAATCCTTTGTGTTAGTAGTCAGATGCGCTAACCACTAAACCACGGCTCTAAATTTTGATGTTGCCATTGATTGTTTATATTCTGTTTTCCAATTTCCATAGTTAAAACAGAAAAAATAAAATTTAATGTTATTGCTTTGTTTGCAAATTGGTTACCACCCAGATCGACGAGAGAGTTATTGATTGACAGTTTGTTGATAAACGTCAAGTGGCAAATATTTTATGCATGTTTAAGACGAGAACAAATTAACAATTGCATGTACTACAACAAGTACTAGGTTCTGACCGTTCTGCAATTATTAAAGGGGGTCGACCGTAATGAAGGTCGAGACATTTGGAATACCACTGTAAAAGGGCTTTATTATATAGGGAATGAAATTGTAACAATGATTATTAACGTAATGAACGTGTGGCACTCTCTACTCACGAATTTATACATCCCGCACGTCGAAAGAGACTGTCACTCATGACTTTGGCTGGGGTTTTACTATCAATCGGAAGAAGACCAACATATTATATATTATATGTATCTACTCCAGTCAACCCTCTGGCCTTCTATCGTTTGGTTATATGTTGAATAGTGGCAGACATTTTGCTTTACAACAGGTTCCTACGGACGCATTTAAGGGTCAATCAAACCTGATCGATTTAGACTGCTCTCGATAAAGGGTCTGGTGTGACGTGTTTGGCTTATATGTAACTTGGATGAGGAGTTGTCTCATTGGCACTCACACCACATCTTCTTATATCAATCTGTACGTTTACACAGAATCTGAATATCCTTTTGAACTTATGCATGCGTATAATTGCTTAACTAAGTAATTTTTTTTTTATATTTATTAATAAACCATAATGAAGATCGACAAAAATATGTATGAACACAGGTTTAATTCACAATTTTCTTTGGTAAATGGTGTACCAAGTCAGGAGTATAGCAGTTGTTTTTCGCTTGTTTCGTTGGTTGATAGCGTTTAGTTTTGTTACGGATGCTTTAGTTAGTTTTTTTCGTTTACCCCTTTTAAATATACCAAGGAGTTCGGTATTTTTGTTGTACTTTTTATGTGTCATGCAGTTCGCTTTTTAGGCAACAAGGTGATAGAAATTTCATATTAAGACAGATAGGATCACTTCTTTCAACTTGGAACAAAAATGATAAGAAGAAAACCAGTAGAATTTTTTTCAAGGAACTATTCAGTAGACGAAAGAGCATATATGTCACAACAGAGTTTGTCACAACAAACTGGTAGAAGATAAAAAAAAAAACAAAAACAAAACAAAAAAAAAACAAACTTATTACTCAGTGGTAACTACATGTAATATGTACTTGTAAATCAACTTTATTTTTTCAAAGCTATTATCGCAAGTATTATTTGCTTATGATAATTATGAATAATATTTTTTATTTTATTTTTTCATGTACTTGTATGTGGCACAAGAATGTTTTGATCCTCTATTATACATGTATACATATACTCGTATTTAAGTCAAGAGTCAATATTTGTGTTTGTTTAGCTTTTATTGGCCAAAGAGGCCTTCATTTATACATGTACAATAATTATAAACTTTGCATACATGTATATTATAAACATGCATATATTGATACTTTTGTACAATTTACAATAGACCAAATGTTTTGTATTTTTGTATACACATTTTGTAAACATGGTGAAACAGTACAGTATGTAACAAATGCAATCATACAAAATGTCTCAATAATTTAAAAAGCTTTCAGAAATTAATTTTCTGTTCTCTGTATGAATGCTAATACTATAAAATCATTGGAGTCATTGAGTTATCTCTCCTTGATCATATTAATGTCATCTAATAAGTAAAATAACTTTTTTTATACTATTTACTGTAAAATTTGTTACATTACTGTACAACAAATTTATATCTATGGGTATCTCAGTTTTTTCGTCTTTTTTATATCTGATTATTTTTTCCTTCTGTGTAATGGTTATTAAAAACAGTTTACATGTAAGCTGTTGGAATATTAATGGTTTTAAACTAAAAGGATACAACAAGTACAGTGATTCAGTCTGAGATTTTATAAGTGAATTCAACAAAAAAGATATTTTTTGTTTACTTGAAACCCATTGCTCTCTTGAAGATGCATTGGAAATATCAGATTTTAAAGCTGTGCATCTTATTCGGCCCATGTCTGCACGCACAAGAAACCGCTCTGGTGGTATTTCTGTATATGTAAGGTCTACACTGAGACCTGGAATAAAATTCTTAAAACACAAAACAAATGACTACATTTGGCTTAAACTTTGTAAGAAATTTTTTGGCTTACCTGAAGATTTATATCTATGTTTTTTATATAACCCCCCTGCCAATTCGACATATTCTCAATCTTTAACCTATGATATTCTGGAATATGTGGAAAATGATATAGTAAGTTATTCCAAACTGGGAAATATTTTAATTGCTGGTGATGTAAATGCTAGAACAGGGTCCAAACAATTAGACTTTATTCAAAACGATATTTTAGATACTCATATCTCATCTTTATTTGAAGAATATAACCCTGATTTTGATATACCAGTCCGTCATAGCCAAGATAGCATTTTATCCAAAAGGGGCAAGACACTTAACGACTTGTGTGTGCAGACAGGGATCCGTATCCTAAATGGTAGAACCCCTGGTGATTATATAGGTCAGCTTACTTGCCACACCCCTATGGGTAGTAGTGTGGTAGACTATTTTTGATCCTCCGAAAGTCTTTTAAGTAATATACTATTTTTTAAGGGTCATGATTTTAAAGCCGACCTCTCTGATCACTGCCAGGTATCCACAATGTTAAAAGTTAACTGTATATTTAATGCAGTGCAAAAAGATGTTTACTCTATACCAAACCAATATATATGGGAAGAAAACTGCAGAGAAATTCCAAAATGCTCTAGCTTCTCCATTGGTTCAAGAAAAAATAAAAACATTTAATAATACAAATTATACTGGTGACTCAAATATTATGATACAAGATCTGAATAATATCCTTTATGAGGCAGCTAATATTTCTATTAAGAAAAAGATTATAAAAAAGGTAAATAGTACTGCCAAAGTGAAGAAAAGTCAACAGTCAAAATGGTTTGACCTACCCCTCATAAATATGAAAAAACAGTTATGCGATAAAGAAAAGCTTTTTAAAAAATATAACAAAGATCCTTATATTAGATCCTCCTTCTTTGCTTTACTGAAAAAATACAGAAAAGCAAGAAAAACTAAATATAGAGAATTCCGTGCTGATCTTATAGATCAACTTGATAATTTGCGTGAGGAAAACCCAAAAAGTTATTGGACTTTATTAGAATCCCTTAAAAATTCAGACAAAAAAACAGAAAAATCATCAAATATAACAAGCACGGAGTGGGCTGAATATTTTAAAGATCTTAACAAAAAACCAGTAACTCCTTCTCCTAATATAATAGAATTTTTACGTAATTTAGAAAATGCTAAAGTTTTTACTGAATTAGACATCCTTATCACAGATAAAGAAATTTCTGATGAAATTCATACTTTAAAGAATAAAAAATCATGTGGCCCAGACAGTATTTCAAATGAAATGATTAAAAACAGTCAAAGTTTTCTAGTTAAAAGTTAATCATGTTTTTAATAAAATACTTTCAACTGGAAACTATCCTCAGATATGGGCTAATGGTTTTATGACTGCCTTATTTAAAAATGGTTCAAAGGATGATCCATCAAATTATCGTGGACTAACTGTGACTAGTTGTCTCAGTAAAGTATTTACAAAAATTCTTACTAAAAGATTAGAAAAATTCTGTATTAAAAGAAATATCATTTGTCCTGAGCAAATTGGTTTCTGCAAATGCAAGCGTACTTCAGATCATATGTTTGTCATGAAATGTCTTATTGATAAATATACTCAAACAGGTTTAAAACATTTGTATACCTGCTTTATTGATTTCAAAAAAGCCTTTGATAAAGTTTGGCATGAAGTCTTATTTTATAAATTAAGAAAACTTGGTGTTAGTGATCTATTTTATAATGTTGTTAAAGATATATATAGTAAAACTTTATTGTCAGTGAAAATTGACCCTAATCATGTAACTGACAGTTTTTCATCTTTTATAGGAGTGAGACAGGGAGATAATTTAAGTCCCATCTTATACAAAATTTTTGTTAATGATATTCCAGAAATATTTGATGAGGATTGCTTTCCAGTTAAACTAAATAATACAAAACTTAATTGTCTGATGTATGCAGATGATCTAATTTTGCTTTCTGAAACTCCTAGGGGTCTACAAGAATGTCTTGATAAACTACAGATCTATTGCAATAATTGGGGACTGGAAGTTAACATTACTAAATCTAAAGTCATGATTTTTAGCAATTCTGGTAGACTTCTTTCTACTCAATTTCATTTAAATAATACCCCCCTAACGAACACAAAAAATTATACCTACTTGGGTGTCAAATTTAGTATTAATGTCAAATTTACAGATGCCCAACATGAAATGTATAATAAAGGGTTAAAGGCCTTATTTAAACTAAAAAAATGTTTCTCAGGTCATAAACCAAAAATAAAAACTCTCATTCATGTTTTTGACCATATACAGTTAAATCTGTCTTAATGTATGGCAGTGAAATATGGGGTGACATTAACTTTCACAAACTAAACACTCAAGGGGATAACTATTTCAAAAAACTATGTGGAGACCTGGCAGTAGAGAAGGCTCATTTAAGCTTTTGTAAATTTATACTTGGAGTAAGTAAAAAAGCAACAAATATTGCAGTTATGGGTGAACTGGGCAGATATCCTCTATTTTTGGAGGTTTTGTTAAATATGTTTAAATATTATATACGTTTAAAAAAATCTGATGACTTATTATTAAAAGAGGCTTTCAACCTCTCAAAATCTCTACATGATGAGCAGAAAAAGAGCTGGTATACCAGTATTCAAACTTTATTTAAATACTTTAGCATCAATGAAAATTATGCACTTAATTTAAAGACGAAGTTAAAAAACTATTTATGCAAAAAGATGCAATCAAAATATGATTTAATATGGCAAACTGAGCTTAATAATGATTTCAGAGGCAATAAACTATATGGTAACAAGCTCAGAACTTATAGACTTTTTAAAAGCAGATTTTGCTTATAGAAATTACCTTTTGCAGGAAAATTTTAGATATAGACATTATTTAACAAAATTCCGTATCAGTGCTCACCATTTAGAGATTGAGAGGGGAAGGTACAAAAATCTGACAGTGTCAGAACGTATCTGTAAATTGTGCGGTACTGAGGTTGAGGATGAAATTCATTTTCTTCTTCAGTGCCACAAACTTTCAAATATTCGTTTCAACTTTTTAAATGAAATAAAACAACGGTTTAAAAATTTTAGTGGTTTAGATATTAAATCACAATTTATTTGGCTAATGTCCTCTGAAGATACTTTCATACTCCAGAAACTCGGAGAATTATTGGAAAATTTATCCTCATATAGGAAAGTTTCCTTAAATGATATATAGATATAGAAATGCCCAGTGACCCCCCTTATGTTGTTAAACACTGTACTTGTTGTATTCTTGCACTTGTCTTAATAAATATTTTTTGGTTTGATTATTTTTTTTTTTTTTTTTTTTTTATAACATTGTGTCTTAATCATATTGAATCACTTGTAATCATTTGTATGTAATTAATGTTGATTGTTCTGCTCCTTGTGGGCGCTTTGATTAGCAATAAAATATATTTGAATTTGAATTTGAATTTTATATGATATAACGAAACCATTTTGAAACAAGTAATATGTGCTGGAACATGGATCCTATTTAGAAACGGATGAAGAATTATCTGATCAAGAATTATTTTTCAACTGAAACGAATTTGGTCGACAAAAATATCAAAATACATCTGACCAATCAGTACAACTGTTTGATTTCTACAGGTTGCAATTCTGTAAATATAATGACAATGCAATTTTCCATAGGAACTCCCTTTGCAGCTAAAAATGAGACACTTTTACTATGAAGTTTCATGAAAAATTATATCCCAGAACGGAAAGTTAATATGCACTATTATTTTATTCAAAGGTCAAAATATAGGGCTATGCGGCATATTTTCAACATTTATATGCCATGAATTTCTAAGAGTTTTAACTAATATTAAAATTCTAAACTACCCTTACCTCTACTTTTGGACCTCCTTAGAATTAAATTTTAGGCGCTATCATGTTTTTCTATAATGGTAATATTCCCAAGTGATGTCTCTGTGAGATGAAACAAATTAACCATATATATCTATGGATATTATATATCGCCCCAAAAGAGGAGTGATTTGAGAGACAGTTGTATTTACAAAGTGCAACTTACGAAATGTTCGTATATATATATATATGCAAATAAGAAAAGAAAAAACGACTTCTAAAAATGTTCACTATAATCAATTTAATTAAGAAGGACAGCTCTAACTCGACACAATTTACAACATTTATTGGTGATTAATGATTGCAAGTGCCAATTTGTTATATCAGGTTTTTTTTATATTACTATTACTAGCAGGCTTATATCTTGTGAAAAGGTCACATGCAGGATGCATCCAGTATTTTATAAATACTTGTTTAATTCAATTCAATTTAACCATTATACGTGTTTGTTTGGGTTTATTCCACTATATCATACAAATGGAACATAAAATAAAGAATACTTCATTTTCGGTATAGTATATTTTCTGAGCAGTTATTCCGTATAGTCCTAACGATAAAGTACATCTTCCGAGTAGTGATTCGATATGAATATATATACAATACATTTTCTTTTTTAAGACATCTTAATTGATATCTATTTCGTATGATTTCCCTTCTCCATTTTCAAAATATCAGAACTATTCGATATTAGCTAGTACGAATGATTGAACGCTTTCTTCTTCAATTAGCTACATCCAATCATATGAATGTCTTTGAAATGATATCGTGATTCATTAAATCGTTGTTAAGATGTCTTTTGTGACAAGCAAGAAGTGTAAGACGAGAATAATATATTCCCGAGGTGAGTATCAGGTGGTATAATCTGTTTTACGAAAGGAAACAATGTGTATTCGAGTGGATAACATTGGTAGTATTCCCCGGTGATATATTCTTTTTTTTTCTAGCCTGTCCATTCGACCACTTCTGCCTTATTGAATTATGCAGTAACTTAAAATTTTTAAAATAAACCATTTTACTTAGATAACGCAGGAAGAAAATTGGCTATCAAAAACAATAAGTCGAAGCAAACTTTATCATACAATACCAACACCACATGTTTACCGGTTCAACCAGGAGATGGATGCTCTATGTGCAGATGCTCCTGGAATGTTTTGAATATAAATTGAAAGTTCGCAATGTAATATTGAAGTAATTTGCTCGTTGTGTTTACCTCTAAACCAACCCTCAATTTTATTTTCGAGTTAACATTTCATACACACCTAATTGTATCTGTATTTGTGAATATAATATGTTCTGTCTGTAGCTGTATTTTATATATGCATGTGAAAGGTTTAAATAAGACATCGACCGGTGTCTTTTGGGAAGAATTGCACTACACGATAATGCGATTAGCGTGCAGTTGATAGTTTGCTGTCTGTTTGGTGTCCGGCGACAATTAGTACATGTGTTTTAGGAAGCAGCTGTGAAAATAACCTGTTATAACTATATAGTATTTAAATCCGAATATAGCCATCTGTACTGTTAATTATTTATGCATTTTAAATAAAACTTTCACAACTACTTTTGACCGCCAAAGCCGGTTTCGTGCCTTTCGTTTTCGCATTTTTGTGTCGTTGGGTTGCTTTCTATTTGAGACGATCGAACCATTCTTTGTCTTCCTTTTCAATGCGAGTTGGTCTACATCTCCTACGATAAATACATAAAGATAATTTGAATCAATAGATGCGTTTTCTGTGAGAAAAAGAATAAATATCAACAAATCTGGATACTGTTCACTTACCAACTTCTTGTGATTTAAAAACAAATCATGAAACATTTCAATGAACAGATGTTATAGAAATAAACATTTCGACGACATTTACTAGAAAATTCCAACTTATTTTTTTTTTTGTTATCTTTCCTTAAACATAACAGAACAAACACATGTTTCGTATTCATTTATTTTTATTTTAGTAACTGCTAATATAAAAAAAAACTAAGCATCCTTTTTTCTCATTGTGTGTCCGCTATAGTTACGTCTTCTTGGATAATATATTCTGCAATTATCTTCGTTCTCTTTTTTTTAAACTCTTACGTTCCCAATGGAAATGTGCATTTGCATATAGTCGAGTCTCTGACTTATCCGTCTATTCTTCTAAGTAACTCTGTTATTCCTTTGCTCCCAAGGTGAGTGTTAGTCGGTGTTCTTTCAAAATCAACCTAATTGATAATAAAAACCAAAAGTGACAGATTCATCTCAAACAAGAAAACAATCTTTTATAAACTCATACAATTGTTTACCAACCCAATTGCCATTTTATCCCTAAAGATTCCAAATATACAGCATATATTTATTTTCTTAAGAATTTATTATTAAAGGAAACATTTGTTTTGACATTGATCCATTTTTGAAGTTTAACTTCTTAATCCCCTCAGTTGACGGAACAATTATATGGAAGTAGGTTCGGTTCAATTGACATTTGTCATTTTTGCTTTTGTTTATTTTAGTATGTTACATTTATTCAAATTTGAGAAAATTACAAAACTGACTGTCTTCCTTCGTGGTATAGTATTAAACATTGGAACGACTCACCGTGCATTATTAGCTTTCCTTATCACCTTTTTTTTAAGATTTAAAAAATTTTCAACTTGGCTCATCAATTTCATTTTCGTTGTTGGCCCTTCGCTCATTCCCCTCATCGTCTCTACTTTCATCGCTGTCAGATTCATCAGTTTCATAATCAGATAAATACATTGGATAGTCAAATCGTGCGATTCCAGTGCCTTCCTCTTCTTCGTCGTCATCTGCAAACGCATGTTCAACTAATATCTCTTGCCGAAGTCTGTTTATCTTAAAGGCTTTCATTGTTGCAAATTCGTAATACATGTTTCGGACACCTTCTGCAACGGCCATTCTCATCCTTAAAGAATATCTTAGCGCCAAATGACCAATAGTGTCTGCCCTTTCGTATCTTTTGGTCAAGTTTTCAATGTAAATATTTTGGACTGATAGTTGATAACAAGATAACCTATAATAGTTCTCCTGATCGTACAGCTGGTATCTTAGAATTTCTAATTTAGACATTGTTATCGTATTAGTATGAACGACTTGTGAAAGTATAAACAAATTCAACTATATTCACTACTGCAGAAAATGCAATTTATATATCATTAATCGTGAGTAAAACTTTCAGTGAAAGTAAGACTATTTGTATAAATACTCGTGTAAGACTTGTGTAAGAAAATATTACTTTTCGAACTAGTTAATTGTTAAAATTACTTCTATAAATCTATTCCATTAATTATGATGTATTTCTTAATTGATTTAATTATTATAATTGTTTATTCCCTTCAGATTAAATAATAAGTACCAGCCTGTCTAATTAATATTGATTAAAGCATTGTAATACTAATTAGTTCAAGTTAGTGATAGTAATTTTTATTGAATATGAATATTTATTTTATTTCAGAAGCAAACATAATGCTATAGCATTAAAAAAATTTGAACAAATAATAATGACAGACACAATAATGACAGTAGACATGCAGAGAACATCACAATAAGGTCATAACAAGCACAGAACTACAACTGCTATGATGCCTTGCAATAATAATTTGTAATCTTAACTTACATGCTGCATTAAGAAATTACACATATTTTAATTCTTTGAGCTAGCCTAACATGTAAAAGAAATACAACGTAGCTTTTAATTCTTGTGATTCATATTTAGTATATTTACTCATTGTACCTATGTGTTGTAAAGCCGATTTAGTAAATAAATAGTTTACCATGAACCAGTATATTTATGGTAAAAACTATAGTTACCCTCAATGCTCTAAATGCATGGCATACTAAAACAAAATGGTACTCAGTTTCAATACAATTATTATGACAGCATATAAGATCATATAAAGTTGTGAAAAATTTTCTCATTTAAGGAAGGAGTTAATCTACAACTGTTTTATAAAAAAAACATTACTAATTCCACAAATATTGATTCTCAGTTTATGTGGTTGTTAAGTAATGAAGACACTGATGTATGTAAAAGTATAGCTGAGTACATAAACATGTGTTTTTTACTTAGAATATAAGTGTAAAATTTTTGTTTGCTGCTTATATTACACTAGAGTTACTCCCCTTGGAACACATATACCTTGATACTTGTGTAGTATTAGTTTTAGATGTTATTCTTTGTAAGTAAGTAAGTAAGTAATTTTTATTGGTTTTAAAATCCAAAATTACAGGATTGATACCAAGACAATACAAATTTGTTATACACAAACATACAAACATCTATATATCATACCAAATTCACAAACATTATATGAGGAGGTGGTACCACAAAGTTATTTAGTGCTTAATAAAGCATTTCTAGAAATGTACATGTCGCTTATAAATTTAACAATAATTCTAATTATATCAGTCTCAGCACACGTATACAAAAATTTAAATCTTTCTTCATTAGTCATACTTCTCCAGGTCACAGTGGCACCCATAACAACTATTTTTTGTCAATAACTTGGTTTATATCAGGTTAATTAGTGTAAATGTGTATTCATTCAAATGTACTTTAATCATTCTAATCATTTTCTGTGCTTTATTTTGTAATTCATTTGATTGTATAGCTCAAATTTTGGGCACCATGATTGGTTAATAAAATTATTTATCTATTTGAAAAAGAGGGAACTATTTCACTAATTTTGGAAAACAGTTGGTCTCTAATTATATTTAGTTTTGTACATTTTAAAGTGAAATGAAATTCATCTTCTACTTCTATGAGGCACAAAGGACAAATTCTTTCTTCTTTCTTCTTTTTTGTATCTATGCTATTAATGGTTATGTTCATAATTGAGCTTTCTTTAATAAAATATTTCGTATTTCGTATAAATATACAAAGTTCTATTACAATATTGTCAAAACGAGCCGTATGATCTTATATAATCAGTTTTAATGTTCCAATACGTAGTTTAGTGAGTAAATTGCTATTCAAAATTTTAGTTATCTCCTTAACAAAAATTATTTTTCAATTTTCTATATTTAACACAGTTTTCACAATCGTTCGAAATGCGACATTTTATATATCTAAATGTTGCGTTAATTTTCTCTAGGTCAATTCATACACAGGGAGGCTATAAATATCATATACAATATTAGGTTTATCATATATAATATATGCAACAAAAATTTTATAATTCTATGTTTCCTTAAAAATGAACATATTTTCAAGTAGATTACCAAGTTCACCACAAAATAAGGTGATAAGTAAATTTTTAGCAAGCTTTAACATAAAACGACAGAAACGATTATGAACGACTTCTAGGTCTTTGACTCGATGAAATCCCCAAATTTGAGACGCATATTTAAGTATAGAGGCCACCATAATGTTAAACAAACAAAAATGCTTGACTTCGGTCAATATAAACCCGCATAGAGAGTGTTGAATAAGGCAGAAAGTGCCTTTGTTCCTTGCTGATAAATCCTATTCTGTGAGTGCAAAAACTTTCAATTGAAATATAGCAATACGCCTAAATATGCATATGAATTTACAATTCAGTCTTGTTCATGGTTGTCAGAGAAAAAATGGTTAATTACAGGTTGCCAACCATTTCTGAAAACGACTATTTTTTGTCTTGTTAGAAATATTAGTTATTTTCCCCCATTTACATTAAAACAGTATTATTGTCCATTGGAATACTTTGAATAACGTCATTCACGAAAAAATTAAACAACAGATCAATGTGATAACGGTCACCTTGTTTCACTACCAAGAAATTGTCAAACCACCTCTGAAAATGCCCTCAGCCCCTCTAAACGAACATTCGGGCTTATAATATTCTTTAAAGTTGTACCTTCGAATTCTCCGGATAACTAAGTAATCGTTCAGTTAATATCGATGTAGACAATTTTGATAAAACACGTACTATAAGATGATCATCGGTCCGGAGATAATTATTCAGGTCTGTTAAGTCACAATTTTTTAACCGCTAAGCCTATTAATTTACAAAACCGTCCGACCACTTACCAGGATACAAGCCATACCAAAACATTAGGTTGAAGAGAGTTTAAAAAACAACAACTTGTATTATGTGAGGGGATGACCTTTATCGGGACTCCGGGATCGTGTGTTTTTAAGCTCAGAATTTCGGAATTGATCCTTTCGGGATCCGGGAATTCTTTTTTCGAATTTCGGGATTTCATGTTTTTAAGCCCGGGATTTCGGGATCAGGACCCCTCCGACCCCCTCCTTATATGTCTCTGGTACATATATCCATGTGAGACAAAAAAAATCCACAAGAGCTCTGCTCGAGGGATTTGAGCTCTTGTACTTTGGTATTATATTAGTTGAGGGTTGATACGTTGATACTTTTATTACAGGGCCGTAACTACATTGAGGCAAATGCCTCATGTAGGAAATTTCAAAACCAAACGCTTGTCTCCATATCAAATTGTGTTCACCGTGAGTGCCTTGCAAGAACGCGTCAAGTTCTGTTCTCCTTCAGACGTAGCCCTTGATTTTTCGGGATCAATGTTTCTTATCATTATTTGTCTTTTGTTCATTAATTGCCCTTCTGTATTCTGTTAGTTTTGCATTTATTTTGTAATTTAGTGATTTTCATGAGTTTAAAAAAAAACAGCTGCCACAGACTTAACTATGTGAATTACATTTTTGCTTTATCATGCATATTGGTATTTTGATGTTGTCCCTAGAAACTTCTTTGAGACCAACATATTGTCAAAAAATTACTAAAACAGAACTTGAATTTTCAGATTAAGAAAGGATCTGGGGAACACCCAGTCTGAGAAAGCATGATTCTTGGGCCTTCAGTAGTTCCAAAACCCCGCTTCAAATTTTTTTTTGCCTCACTCCGCTCGGCGAGACAGGTTTGCCAATACTTTTAAAAGACCTTAGTTTCAACCATACTTTAAATACTGTGTATGTATGCAGTTGGAAATAAAGAACCCAACGGTTCGTTTCTGCAGAGGAGGATGCCGGATTAATTCTGATAAATGGTACATGTATAATGACTTGACTTGAATAAAACAAATGTTTAAAAATTGTATGTTTTCAAATATCATAAATATAGTTGTGAAAATAAATAATCAGTTCCTTGCTTTAATCATGTTAATGTAAATGAAAAATCTTGCACAATAGTGCAGAAAATAGATAATCTGTCCAGTCTTAGTTTACAAACTAAAGAACCGATCCAAAACAAATCCTCCTGCCCACCCCCAACCCCCTCCCCAGGAATATCAAATGGTACGTCGCTTTATAAAACCCCAGCGAAATGCAGTGTTACAAGAGACTCGTATGTAACACCTAATACTGATCGATGGTTATTATGGTCCGAGGTTAAGTGTCGTAAATCGGAATCCAACCCGGCTTGATTTAGTTTTTATGATAAATAACAACCGGAAGTGCATTTCGAGGAAAGAAACTGGAAAAATGACAAATCAAATGAGACAGACACCTCTTACTTGTAGTGGCCATACAAGACCAGTCGTCTTCTTGGATTTTAGCGACATCACTCCATTTGGTTACTTTCTTATCAGTGCATGTAAAGGTATATATCATTAAGATTTATTGTAAAACATTGTGAAATATGTTATACGTATAATACGTTCGTACCAACAGGCACTTGTTTCTATCCATGGGAATACCCACTATCAACGTACATTTACGTACCACATGCACTTGTTTCTATCCATGGAAAGACCCACTATAAACGTACATTTAGTGGTTCTTCCAATGGATAGAAACAAGTGCCCGTACATGGCGTAGTCGTACATAACAGGATGTCAAGAAAGTCACTAAAAAGTTCCCTGGGGTTTTGTGGTCTAGTGGTAAAGACCTATTGCTAAAATTCTGAATTTCCTGGGTTCAATTCTGACTCTAAAGGGCTAGTAGGGGTGCCTAAAATATTAGAAGGATGATGATTTGTATTGGTATTGGGTCTGTTCACTGACTCTACACGTGTTTTCCCCCAGGTCCCATCCCTTATTGATTTGTGTCCGCCTTTACTGGTCAGCACACAGGTTCCTGTATAATTTTGACATCATAAATATCATCCGCGAGCAACAATAGGAACCTTTTTGGTGAGTGAGCACTGCGCAAGCGCAACACATTGTGTTAAGTGGCTGATATTTTGCAACATCTAAACGAAGAAAACCTGATTATCTGTTTATCGTTCTATTAATACTGGTCTTTTCCCACTTCTTCGTGTTCCTAAGACATTATTATGCTTGACAAAAGCAAGCTTGATAACATCTCCTCTTGCATTGTGAGGTCGCTGATAACTTCTCTCACATTGTGATGTCGCTGATAATGCCTAGTCTCGTTTTGAAGCCTTGATACAAGAATTACGAAGCGACAGAGCACGGTGATATAGGCGTTGGGAACATGGATCTGGAAATTTTTTCACCTAATTTCGGTCATTTTCATATAACTTAAAAGTTGGTGCCCCTTTTCAAAAAAAAAGATTGTCAAAATCTCATTACTGTATGAGTATGCTCATACTCATAGCATCAACAAACTTGTTTCACTGTCGCATCGCATTTACTTCATGATTTATTCTACCATTTTTCTAAAATCGATCAAGAGCAATTAAGGGAAGGCAACAGTTTAAAAATAAAATGATTTTAATGACTCAACACGATAATTTTCTCAGTAATCGCTTACATTTCTTTCTATTTTGAAGGTGAAAGTCGATCAAACCTGATGTAATTCGACAATACTAAAATGAACAATTCCGGACTAATTTCTGGGATTAGTTTTGTTTATCAAATTTACAGGAAATCATCAGATTTTTAATATTTTACCTTTAACAGTAAGAATATTAATGAAAAATTTGAAAATAGTTGCACTTGCTTTATTTAGCATGAAATCATTCTAAATTTACGATTCAGTGTCTAATCTGTTGAAGAGAATTTCAAGCATGCATATTACAAAGTAAACAAAGCATGTGTTTTAGTAGTGAAAAAACACTTTTTTCTACGTAAATTAATCAAGTTTTAATTTAATTTTAAATCATAATTGACAATTGTCTTAGCTGAAAAGTAATTAAATAATGAAGACAGTTGGTATGGAACTTTAATTTCTTTATAATATTAGTTGGGGGCTTGTGATTAATAGCCAGGTGTGAATTAAAAACACAGGTAAAGAGATTAGCAATCATTAGCCAATAGCTCTCTTAGGCATTAATATACATTGAAGTTATTAGAAGGGCCCCCAGGATTATAACACTTTACTGGAGTGGCAGAATATAATGTAATTACATAAAATCGATGACAAAACAAAAATATGTTCAATATGGTGATTTTGAAACTCGATCTCAATGAAATGACCGAAATTATTTCTGTTGAAAATAAAATTTGACCTAAATCCCAATTACACGTTTAGGACAAAATACATTCAGTTTCAGGACCTTTGGTAGGGAAGGACAATAATATTTAATATCTTTACAAGTTTGAAAGTAAACATGGTAAATACATGAATATTAATTGCAACTTGATAATATCTTAAGAAATTTTGTATCGTAATTCCCAATTCATTCCGTAGAACTTTTACAATCATGAAAAGTTATCATATTGATACATCTGGTCTTCCTGTTTCAATTCAGAATCGGAAGATAAGTGTTGCAAAGTCATTAAAAATCATTTGCCCTCCAAATCTTTTCTTCAGCGTTTTACAAAACAAGAGCGAAATTTCTGGTAGTTTATGATGCAAATCGTCGATACCATTTCTGACTTTAACAGTGGACATCTATATTGAAAAAATAAAATAAGCAGTATATCAGCCTGTTACTATTCCTTACATGAAAATAAAGGAATGAAATGTTTTCTATAACACCACGCCATAGACACGGGATTTTGACATGGTGAAAGTTCCTCCATCGTTCAATTTTCATCCATGGAGATCCCTGCTAACATACCTTTTATGTCTACACAGAGAACAATAGCTATTGAATTTATTCATTGGGACAATAGAACTGACAAAAGTTTAAAAAGATCGAACAATAGGATATGAATCTATGGAAAAGTTTCATTTGAATTTGTTGGCAATAACTGAAATAAAGAAATCCCTTATCTTCTAGGCCTTCTTTGCAACTTCATAATGATGTAATTATTTAGTAATACATGTAGTTTATTTTCTGTTCTACATTTTGTAGATGGGAAACCAATGTTACGCCAAGGGGACACTGGTGACTGGATTGGTACTTTCGAGGGCCACAAAGGTGCTGTTTGGGGAGCCACTTTAAACAAAGAGGCCACAAAGGCAGCAACAGGAGCTGCTGACTTTTCTGCGTAAGTTTTCAGCTATTTAGTCAGTTTGAACCAATTTAAAACATATAAGTCCATTTCATTATTTGTTTACACTATATTCTTATAAAGGACCTTCCCATCATGGTGTTTACCAAATATTGTTACATTTAAAACTAAAAAGTAAGAAGATGTGATGTTATTGCCGATCAGAAAAGTTATTGTAAATGGCATCTTCAATTTACATATACTTACATAGGATCAGCAGTAGTATTGCTGCTTTACTATAGAATACAGGAGGAGATAAATGAATTTCTATCTGACATGTCTGATGGTGGAATCACAATTTTGTGTAAAAAATATTCATTGAAAAAAAAAATTCTACTTAAGAAAAATATTTGAAACCTGGTATAAAATGTATAAGCCTTTATTTTAAAAAGAATAGCTCTGTGTAACCTATTTTCACAAAGAAAACTGTGTTTACTTTTTAAAATTGCTGAAAGAGGCATACTCATGTTATTAGTATTTGAAGCTTAATAAATTTATTTTCTATATTCCAGTAAACTTTGGGATGCATTGAGCGGAGAAGAATTACATTCTTTTACACACAAACATATTGTAAAAAGTGTTAATTTTGCAACAGACAGTACACAGTTATTAACTGGCAGTAATGAGAAACTTCTTCGAATATTTGACCTGAACAACCAAACTGAAGGTTAGTCAGGTCGTCGATAAAATACAATTTATTAACAGTGAAGTATGTGTATGAAAAAAATGATACTTTAACAATCAAATGCACATCGTTATTATTTCATAGGTCTGGAAGGTGATTTAGTATGGAGGGGAATATATCTTAATTCTTTCCTTCATATTTGACATTTTTCTTATCAAGGCAAAGTTATAGTCCCCAGTAAAATTCTGTTTATTAAAAAAAAGGATGTGGTATGATTGCCAATGAGACAACTATTCACTAGAGTTCAATTTCAAATAAGTGGATATAAGCAGTTATAGGTCACCTTACAACCTTCAACAATGAGGAAAACCCATATTGTATAGTCAGCTTAGTCACTGTTGGCAAAATACAGGACAAAAAAATAATAGATATATATTGATTGTTCACAATCTCCATTCATTTTATGAAAATTTAAACTGTCAAAGATGTTAGTAGATGTCATTTTATTTCTGCAAGAATGAAATTTGTAACAGAGAGAGAGGAATGTGTAACTTTAATATAATTTCTACAAATTGTAGATTAAATGGGGAAGGGGGTTAATGCATTACATAATGAATTATCAAAACACTGTATTCATGAGGAATTTTTTTTTGAAAAAGTCTAGACAAAGAGGGTTCTATTGTTTGGCAAAAAAATGGAAGAGAAGGATTTTTTTCTGACTTTCTACTTAATTTCTCTGACTTGAATATTTCTCATTCTTATTACATGTACTGGTACATAAAAAAATGAACAACATTTTGAGCATCATGCTATAGTTGTCCTTTGCAATTTGAAAACTAAATACAATGTATTTACATATTTATCAAATGTTTATTTTTTAGATGCCAAGGCAACATTTACAGGACATACATCAAATATAAAGAATGCATTGTTTACATATTTTGACAAAAGAGTAGTCAGTGCATCAGATGACAAAACAGTCAGGTAATAATATATGAAGAGAAAGTATGATGTAGATCATGTGTCTTTCTATGTTGTGATATTACACTATTGTTTCAGATATTGGGGGAAGGTTTGGTTCCATTAAAATGTTTAAACCTGCTACGACTGTTTGCACCTGTCCAAAGTCTGATGTTCAGTAGGTTTCATTTGTTGATGTGGTTTATAAGAGTTTCTCGTCTTTTATATAGAAAAGACCTTTGGTTTTCACGTTTAAATGGTTTTACACTGGTAATTTGTTGGCACCCTTTAAAAGCTTTCTGTTCAGAGTGAGCCAAGACTCTGTGTTGAAGATCATACTTTGACCTAAATGGTTTACTTTTCTTAAATTGTGACTTGGATGGAGAGTTGTCTCATTGGCACTCGTACCACATCTTTTATATCCATCTAAGTCGTATAAAAGTAAATAACACAACAGTGTTGGTATAAATGTTTAGGATATAAGTAAAAGGTTGTATAAGGATGAAATAAAGAAACTATGAATACAAATTAAAAACCAATTGTTCAGAGAACAATTGAAGGTCTTTCCACCAGTTAATATCTATTTTGATATTGAAATATGAAAAATCAGTTTAAAATGTTAGTTCATATGGCTTTATGATGTATTAATATCAATTTAAAGCAAAGGTCAAAATCTAGAACGTCCTATTAACCTATGACCTTGACCTCAATTTCAAGGTCACAAACCAAGGATCTTAAATCAAAAGACCCTAGGTCTTTAATATGTTTGGTTAAAGAGTAATATCACTTTACGGGTAAACCTAAATATAAGATGGGCAAAAACTCCCATTTATTGTCTGCGCACCCTTTCACCCAAAATATACAAGTAAGAACATGTCACAACTAACAATTTAGGAAAACTTATTTGTGGATATGGCATATGGTATTTGAAAATCAGTGAAAATAAGCAAAATTCAAAAATTTAGAACATGACCTTGACCTCATATTCATTTTTTTGGACCAAAGACCTCAAATCTGAAGACCCTAGGTCTCTATAACTTATGGTTTACCAGTTAGAAATGCATAATACTTATATCATTTACATAAGGGGAAATAACTCTCATATGGAGTCTCTGGAAAGCTTTGGTCCAAATGAATTGCCTAATCCTGAAGATGTAACGAGCAATTTGGTAAAATAAATTTATTGTAATCTTTTACGGTTGCGAAGGAGTAGTGGCCACAAGAAAAACAGTGTTTGGGGAGATAACTCTGACAACGTAAAGTATTTTGTTATGCGGTTGAAAAATTTTAAACTGGTCAGAAATTTAAACCAATTGCTGTAAAAAACCACAGCCAAGTCATGAAAGTGCAAGGTGATAAAATAAAACATACTTACAATCCTATAAAACTTTAACTCCACTTTAATGATGTTGTGACAAAATTAGTTTATCAGTTTGTATAGTTATATTATATTCATTTCCATGCTGAAGGGGAACTGTTTATTTTGAATTGCTATTAAACTGTCCAAACTAAGCTTTCATATAGTTTTTCTTTCTAAAAGTATTCTATATTTATAAGAATCAGACATTATGTGAATTAAAACATTTCATATTCAGGAAAATATGTGTCAAATTGCAATATATGTTTGTAGGAAGTTTCCATGGGGGAGATAATAACTTTTCTTTCAAAAAGTCTTTATTCAAAAGAATAATATTTTAGGTTATCTCCCCTGAAAACTTATCAATAGCATATTGTTATTTCACACATATTTTACTGAATATATGATGTTTTATTTAAAATGATATCTGATTCTTATAAATATTATAGAATACTTTTAGAAAGAAAAACTATATGAAAGCTTAGTTTGGACAATTTTATAGCAATTCAAAATAAACAGTTCCTCTTCAGCATGGAAATGACCATAATATAACTATACAAACTGATAAACTAATTTTGTCACAACATCATTAAAGTGGAGTTAAAGTCTTATAGGATTGTAAGTATATTTCATTTTATCACCTTGCACTTTCACATTTTGACTGAACAATTTGTTCAATATTCTGACCAGTTGAGCAATTTGGTTTAATAAAACAATTGCAATTTGGTCAAAATTTTGAATGAGTTGCAATTGGTGGAGAGCAACATTAACAGTCAAGTCACTGTAACATTAATATGGTTTGCCTCTCTAACAAGCATGCAGTATCAAGATATAATTTAATTTTGGATGTGACGCCCCTTCTGATTGGCTGACGTTATTTTGTTATCAGCCCATAGACATAATTTAGTCATGTGATGCTGTTGTCGTCAACGTTTTTTCGTGGTTTTCTACGGTTTAAAATGGAATTTAGAATTAAATAATAAGAAATGACTGTAATATTTTTTCTGTCTATTGGAAATAATATAAAAATGTGGTGCACACGGTTAAACGTGTTAAATAACCCGCTACACACGTTATTTAGTGTGCACCAAATTTTGTATGTTATTTCTTCGTAGACAGAAAAAATATTACAGTCATTCTTAAGTAAAAGTAAAGAATGGTTGGAGTATGTATTTTGTGTTTGTTGATAGCATAACATGTTTAAGTACTGCAAACTGCATTTCTGCTAGCACATAAACAAATCTGTTTTTTTCAATGGTTTAGAAATTTAAATAAATAACTAGATGTCTGTATCCTCAATATTTTGAACGCACCAATATGAACATTTTCATAAAGTATTTATGTTGTTTTTCATTGTTATTATTTAGGGTATGGGATGTGACAAGTGGTGAAGAGATTCACAAGTTTGAGTTTCCCACGGCACCAAACAGTATAGATATTTCTAAAGATGGAACTATTTTAGTAGTGTCACATGGTAACTTCACAAGTTTCTGGAATGCTGAAAGGTAAATACTTTTAACAACATCTAGCCTTATGCTTTAATGATTTCGTAAGCTTTTAAAAAAAACAATTTCATTAAAATTCCAATTCAATTTAAATACTTTGAATGACATTTTAGAAGTGTTCCTTTGTAAGCATACATGTAAACAGTACCAATTTCAGTTATTTCACTGCTCCAGATGCACATTATGACAACTAATATATCTCCAATGATGCTTGAGACCAAATATTTGAATTCCAAAACCTAAGGCAAAGTTTTTGAAGGTCTAATAAAACAAAAATTTATATCTGATAATCTTGCTTGTCAACTATCATACTGTTTTAAATAGAAAATAGCAAAGGTGATTTAAATTTATTTACCCATCATTAACACATTCTCCTTTTAGAAATTTCTCTAGTGAGTATTAACATTTATATGCAACAGGTATTTATTTTTAAGTCTTTATAAATTTTTGCATAGAACTTTTGTCATATTGAAACATATTTTTGATTTTTATAGATTTGATAAAATAAAAGAATATGAAGCTCCAACACAGATAAATTCTACAGCATTACATCCAGATAAGAAGGTGTTTGTCTCAGGGGGAGAAGATTTAAGGATGTACAAGTTTGATTATGAAACTGGAGAGGAATTAGGTATGATTAGATGTGTGCAATCTCTACTATAGAAACTGGAGAGGAATTAGGTATGATTAGATGTGTGCAATCTCTACTATAGAAACTGGAGAGGAATTAGGTATGATTAGATGTGTGCAATCTCTACTATAGAAACTGGAGAGGAATTAGGTATGATCAGATGTGTGCAATCTCTACTATAGAAACTGGAGAGGAATTAGGTATGATTAGATGTGTGCAATCTCTACTATAGAAACTGGAGAGGAATTAGGTATGATTAGATGTGTGCAATCTCTACTATAGAAACTGGAGAGGAATTAGGTATGATTAGATGTGTGCAATCTCTACTATAGAAACTGGAGAGGAATTAGGTATGATTAGATGTGTGCAATCTCTACTATAGAAACTGGAGAGGAATTAGGTAGGATTAGATGTGTGCAATCTCTACTATAGAAACTGGAGAGGAATTAGGTAGGATTAGATGTGTGCAATCTCTACTATAGAAACTGGAGAGGAATTAGGTAGGATTAGATGTGTGCAATCTCTACTATAGAAACTGGAGAGGAATTAGGTATGATTAGATGTGTGCAATCTCTACTATAGAAACTGGAGAGGAATTAGGTATGATTAGATGTGTGCAATCTCTACTATAGAAACTGGAGAGGAATTAGGTATGATTAGATGTGTGCAATCTCTACTATAGAAACTGGAGAGGAATTAGGTATGATTAGATGTGTGCAATCTCTACTATAGAAACTGGAGAGGAATTAGGTATGATTAGATGTGTGCAATCTCTACTATAGAAACTGGAGAGGAATTAGGTATGATTAGATGTGTGCAATCTCTACTATAGAAACTGGAGAGGAATTAGGTATGATTAGATGTGTGCAATCTCTACTATAGAAACTGGAGAGGAATTAGGTATGATTAGATGTTTGCAATCTCTACTATAGAAACTGGAGAGGAATTAGGTATGATTAGATGTGTGCAATCTCTACTATAGAAACTGGAGAGGAATTAGGTATGATTAGATGTGTGCAATCTCTACTATAGAAACTGGAGAGGAATTAGGTATGATTAGATGTTTGCAATCTCTACTATAGAAACTGGAGAGGAATTAGGTATGATTAGATGTGTGCAATCTCTACTATAGAAACTGGAGAGGAATTAGGTATGATTAGATGTGTGCAATCTCTACTATAGAAACTGGAGAGGAATTAGGTATGATTAGATGTGTGCAATCTCTAAACTGGAGAGGAATTAGGTATGATTAGATGTGTGCAATCTCTACTATAGAAACTGGAGAGGAATTAGGTATGATTAGATGTGTGCAATCTCTACTATAGAAACTGGAGAGGAATTAGGTATGATTAGATGTGTGCAATCTCTAAACTGGAGAGGAATTGGGTATGATTAGATGTGTGCAATCTCTAAACTGGAGAGGAATTAGGTATGATTAGATGTGTGCAATCTCTAAACTGGAGAGGAATTAGGTATGATTAGATGTGTGCAATCTCTAAACTGGAGAGGAATTAGGTATGATTAGATGTGTGCAATCTCTAAACTGGAGAGGAATTAGGTAGGATTAGATGTGTGCAATCTCTACTATAGAAACTGGAGAGGAATTAGGTAGGATTAGATGTGTGCAATCTCTAAACTGGAGAGGAATTAGGTATGATTAGATGTGTGCAATCTCTAAACTGGAGAGGAATTAGGTATGATTAGATGTGTGCAATCTCTAAACTGGAGAGGAATTAGGTATGATTAGATGTGTGCAATCTCTACTATAGATTTGGCAGGTTACATTTTAAGACTTAACATCTGATGCTCGAAAGCTAATTTATATAAAGTAATAGTTGCATCATCAAATTTGCAAGAAAACAATGACAGTGTTAATGATGTTTGTTTGCTAGGGTGATAATTTTGTTTCATCTACTTTTCAATTGTTGAATCTGCAAATTGTAATGTTTGAAATAGTGTATTGTTGTAATTGTATTGGTAAAACATCTCTACAACAAATTAGAGAGAAATACAATTGGAATATGTTAATTCATAAAAACACATCATAAGGACAAAGTTTATAATCTCTTTTTTTAAAGCAAACAATACCTTTTCATTGTATACTTAAATAGAACAAATATGAAAGTAATTATTGTGATTCAAAATAATTAAAAAAAAATCGTGCCATAATTTCTTAATTTAAAGTTTTTATACGACCGCAAAAATTGATATATTGGTATCACGTTGGCGGCGTCGTCTGCGTCGACGTCGTCCGAATACTTTTAGTTTTCGCACTCTAACTTTAGTAAAAGTGAATAGAAATCTATGAAATTTTAATACAAGGTTTATGACCACAAAAGGAAGGTTGGAATTGATTTTGGGAGTTTTGATCCCAACATTTTAGGAATTAGGGGCCAAAAAGGGCCCAAATAAGCATTTTCTTGGTTTTCGCACTATAACTTTAGTTTAAGTAAATAGAAATCTATGAATTTTTGACACAAGGTTTATGACCATAAAAGGAAGGTTGGGATTGATTTTGGGAGGTTTGGTTCCAACAGTTTAGGATTTAGGGGCCAAAAAAGGGCCCAAATAAGCATTATTCTTGGTTTTCGCACAATAACTTTAGTATAAGTTAATAGAAATCAATGAAATTTAAACACTAAGTTTATGACCACAAAAGAAAGGTTGGGATTGATTTTTGGAGTTGAGGTTCCAACAGTTTAGGAATTAGGGGCCAAAAAGGGGCCCAAATAAGCATTATTTTTGGTTTTCGCACCATAACTTTAGTATAAGTAAATAGAAATCTGTGAAATTTAAACACAAGGTTTATGACCATAAAAGGAAGGTTGGGTTTGATTTTGGGAGTTTTGGTCCCAACAGTTTAGGAAAAAATTGAATAATTGGGGTTATTTGATATGCCGAATCTAACTGTGTACATGTATGTAGATTCTTAATTTTTGGTCCCGTTTTCAAATTGGTCTACATTAAGGTCCAAAGGGTCCAAAATTAAACTAAGTTTGATTTTAACTTAAATTGAATTCTTGGGCATTTTTGATATGCTGAATCTAAACATGTACTTAGATTTTTGATTATGGGCCCAGTTTTCAAGTTGGTTCAAATCAGGATCCAAAATTATTACATTAAGTATTGTGCAATAGCAAGAAATTTTCAATTGCACAGTATTCAGCAATAGCAAGAAATCTTCAATTGCACAGTATTGTGCAATAGTAAGAAATTTTCAATGGCACAGTATTGTGCAATAGCCAGAAATCTTCAATTGCACAGAGTTGTGCAATAGCAAATATTTTCAATTGCACAGTATTTCCCAATAGCAAGAAATATCTAATTGCACAATATTGTGCAATAGCAAGAAATTTTCAATTGGAGTTATCTTTCTTTGTCCAGAATAGTAGTTGAATCAACTTAAAGCATTGTTTTATACAATATACAATGTATATTCACTTTTACTACAAACTGATAAATTAAAACAATCTTTACCATTCAGTGATAACAAGCACTTTATTTTACAATTTCATATTTTATGATGTATTTAAATGAGTAGTTATTGTTGCAAACTCCATTAGAAATTTGAATTGAGATCAGTTTTGGAAAAAGGGAAAGTGGGATGTGAAAAAAAAGGGGGGGTTAATTTTTCAGATTTCATAAATAAAAAGAAAATTTCTTCAAACATTTTTTTGAGAGGATTAATATTCAACAGATTAGTGAATTGCTCAAAGGCAAAAAAAATATTTTAAGTTCATTAGACCACATTCATTCTGTGTCAGAAACCTATGCTGTGTTAACTATTTAATCACAATCCAAATTTAGAGCTGAATCCAGCTTGAATGTTGTGTCCATACTTGCCCCAACCGTTCAGGGTTCAACCTCTGCGGTCGTATAAAGCTGCACCCTGCGGAGCATCTGGTTAAAATCAGCTGTTAGATCTTTGGCTACCTAGATTTTCAACAAATCAGTAATATTCAAGATTACAGATGGTATTTACATTTTCACTATTTGTTATCATCAATACTATTTTTTATATTTTCAGAATCTTTTAAAGGTCATTTTGGACCAGTTCATTGTGTAAAGTTTTCACCAGATGGAGATTTATATGCCAGTGGTAGTGAAGATGGTACATTACGTCTTTGGCAAACAACAGTTGGAAAAACTTATGGACTTTGGAAATGTGTAATGCCTGATGAAACAGTGCCAAACTCTGATTCAACACCAGTCAAAGCAGAAACTTGATCAAAATTTGTTTTTAGGATACCTGTACTTAATTTATTATCACAATGTCTCAGTGATGATTTTTTTCACGTTAAATTTGGCCAGTCCAACAAATAGTTCAAAATTAAAACTTGTGAATTCAGCAAAAGCAGTATACTTGTCAGGCAATTTTAATTATATTGGAAGAACAGTTACTCTTTTTGTTTCAGAAAAGCAAGTCTTTGTTTTACACATTCGCTATACCGGTTTTACTATGCAACTATGATATTTACAAGTGTACCTTGTTTAATGAATATCATTTTAAAGGTGGATTCTCTTTAGAAAACTTACCATATATCAGTTGTTTTAGTTTATGCCTTTTCAACATTTAACTAGAATAAATGTTAAGTTTTGCTTAGACTTTTTCCACTGTTTGAAAATGTCTGCATCTGATCAAGAAATGTCATCTTGATCTGAGACAAGTTACCATGTAATTTAACATTAGAGATGAGCTCTAGGTATGACAATGTTATGATATACTAAGGTGCAAACAATTTATTTTGACAAATTGAAAGGCAACAAACAAAACTTGGAGTTAACATTCTGTGAGATATTTTGGTAATTTTGTGCTGCAATAAATACAGTGAAAATGAAAACACCATATACACATTAATATATGGTGTCTATTGAAAGTCACATTTTTAATATGCTGTTGTCACTTAGATATAATGAATTGACCTTATTGTCACAGACACATCACAAGGAGCTTAAACTGTGGCTCTAAATTACAAAATGTGAATCAGTTAAAAGTCAATAAAATCATATTGCAGTTGTGTTATATTTTATGATTTGTATAGGGGGAGTAAGTGTCTGTGAAGGTTTTATGATTTTAAGGTGGTATGGGTGTCTTTCGCCATCTTGGATTGCAAAAAACAGAGAATCTGAGGTCCAGATTTTCAATCAAATTTTGCTGCAGGAATGCAGATAACTAATGTGAATTTCCATTTAAAGAACAAGTTTATATCATTATAACTTATGAGTTATTAATATTTTTACAAGAGTTGATTATTTTTGCTTGATTTTTAATGTTTTCAAATTTGCACTATAAGCGGAGGTAACTCTGAAATAGTGCGTTTTCTGTAGGAATCTACATGGAATTTTGCTATTTTGTATTTTTGCCGGAAAATACACAGTGACCCTATCTTTTCTTTTGATATTCTCAAAGCATTTTCTAAAAGCTATCTTTTCGTATTTTATTTTACAATTCTATCACATTTAGTTTAGCTTCTAATCACATAATGATGTTTTTTCCTGTATAATCCATACAAAATGTGTCATTTTGTCACAACCTATAGCTTGAGAAAATGCATGGTGACCTATCATTTTTATTATAATTTTGAACATATATCAATAGATACTACGTTTTGGCAATGTATGCACAAATTCTATCATTTTTAGTTTAGACTCCCATACCACCTTAATGATTGAAATACATGCAGAGAAAAAAATTTCGTCACATACACTGTATTTTGGGAAATATCTAATATCATGCTCCATTCTTGGTGGAATTGTTTTGCATAATTCATTTTGGGACCTTTTATAGCTTACCATACAGTATGGGTTTTGCTCATTGTTGAAGGCCATCAGTGACCGATAGCAATTACATTTTGCTCCTTATGGAAAAGTGTCACATTGGTTATCATACCACATCTTCTTATTTTAATATCCTTGCTCTGCAGTGTAAACTAGTAGGTGGGGTTTCATTTAAATAAATCAATAATTAAAGTTATTGGTACTATAAGTAACTCATTAACAATGATTCTGTTTAAAAGACAGAATGTATTATTAATCAAATAAAATGTTTATGAAATGATCAAGATTAACTGAAACCAATGAAAAAAATATTCAGATGTGGCAGCCTTTTTCAATATCTGATAGGCAAAAAAATGACAAAGTCTAAAAGATATGAAGTATTTGGTGACTTTAAGCAACCAATAATCTATCACTCATTATTTAAGGAATGTTGTTGCATTATCTGTTCCTTTAGCATGACTAGTCGATCAGTTTCTCAGATGGAGTTACCTGTTACTGTAGGTCAGTGTGATATCTAAAAATGTAAAAGCATATTACATGACTCTATCATTCAAACATTTAAGATGACATGTACAATGAAATGTACAAGATGCATTATATACTATAATATAAGTGTTTTGTTTGCTGTACTGACAATGCTTGAGTCTTTACAATAAACGTATGATGGTGGAGGATCCAGAAATTTTAAAAATATATACACATTATCAATGGTCCAAGTAAAGGAGTTCAATGTCAGATAAACACTACCACAGGGACGTGTGCAACTTATAGCCATTCCATACATCAACCGTAAGGTTGACCTATTGCTTATAGTATGATAAACCAACCTGACCATAAAAACCTAAAAATTGTCATTTTATACATCTTCTTCTCCTTTTTCCAAATACTGTTCATTCAACCTGATGAATATTCTGGTAAGTTGAAATATATTTCAGTATTGCTTATAGTATGATACTATCTGAAAAACCGTATTGACCAAACAAACAGTTTAACTTAAAAATTAAAATTGATCGATGATTCATGAAAGTGAGATCAAAGAGTTGCATATCTATATATAGAGTTCTTTGGCCAAATATGGTAACCGTATACTGTCCAAGGTCAAATGATATGCCAGAATATTTCACGGTTTATATATCAACCTACAAATCCTTGGTACCTTGTGAGTCATCTTTTGTATATATATATATACTCAACGGACCAAACTTCGAAAAATTAGTATTGACCAATGTTATGACCCATGAAAATGAGATCACTGCCAATACCTTGATCTCATAATCAAAGGGCATTGGTCAATGTTTAAAAGTACTGTACACATTACAACCATTCCCGACCACCAGGGTTGACTGGGGTATACATATATGCGTTCATCCATTGGTCTTTTCCCGACTGACATTAAAACCCTTGCCAAAGAGGAGTGTGTGTATATATGGTGTATAAATTCGTAGAATGGGACTTTTAAGTCGACCCCCGTGACGCTATCTGTACGCTCAGAATCTTTGCACCAACCCCGAGGGTCATAATTTCTGTATCTGTTTTGATCTTTTCGTGGCATTTAAAATGTTTTCCGCCTATCATCCCAGTCGACCGAATGTAGCATTGTATAATTTGATAATTTATTCTCGTTTTGAGCATGGAAGAACTATTTGTCACTGGACGTTAAGCAAACCGTGAATAATCATTTAACGATCATCCAATACAAAAAATGAAGTTGACCAATGCATTACTTATAGTAAACGAGAAACGGACCAAACCATGAAAATGAAGTCATAAACAAATAAAATTAACCAGACAGAGCAAAATTCACTATGTATATATAGCTCTCTCTCATGATTTACATTTTCAATGACCGCTGACTTACAATTGATTATGAATGGTTAACAAATTAAGTGTCGAACAGGAAAACACAAATATAATAAAATTAAAGGAAAAAAACCCAGAATTTTGAGAGAAAGGGGGGATTGAAATAAAAGCTGTTCTATAACCAAGTACTTGTGGAGATGTTCCGGACCATATGAGTATTTGGACCATACGCGTATATACTCATATGGTCCGACCGCGTATGGTCGGGGTAATTAACACTCTGTTACAGTTTACTTTTAATACTTCTAAACTCTTCATATGGTATGACCGTTCATTAAAAAGACGCTATCATATAGGTAATTTTATTATTAACATAATAAAAGATTAGCTAAATAAAAATTAGAAGTTTCGACATAGTTAATTTTACTTACTTGTCAAAACTATAATAAACACATTTTATTATGGAACGCCATGACTGCCTTATGTTAATGATCAGCATTATATGCAGTGCTCACACCATTATATTAAGTGCTCACAACATTATATTAAGTGCTCACACCATAATATATTAAGTGCTCACACCATTATATGCAGTGCTCACACCATTATATTAAGTGCTCACAACATTATATTAAGTGCTCACACCATTATATGCAGTGCTCACACCATTATATTAAGTGCTCACAACATTATATTAAGTGCTCACAACATTATATGCAGTGCTCACAACATTATATTAAGTGCTCACAACATTATATGCAGTGCTCACACCATTATATTAAGTGCTCACAACATTATATTAAGGGCTCACAACATTATATTAAGTGCTCACACCATTATATGCAGTGCTTACATCATTATATTAAGTGCTCACAACATTATATTATGTGCTCACAACATTATATTAAGTGCTCACAACATTATATTAAGTGCTCACACCATTATATGCAGTGCTCACACCATTATATCAAGTGCTCACAACATTATATTAAGTGCTCACAACATTATATGCAGTGCTCACACCATTATATTAAGTGCTCACAACATTATATTAAGGGCTCACAACATTATATGAAGTGCTCACAACATTATACGTTTTTGTTGTATGATGAGATTGATGTATGATGAGATCATTCGGTAAACATCGTTTTTTGCGGAAATTACCGAATCCATAATTTGTAAATTACGGTAATTCCCAGCAAACAAATTTAAACAGTTATTAATGTTTGGTGCAAAATAACTAGTTTGTGAATTTAAATTCTTTTAAGAATATAATTCGGACTACGCCGCATTTTTGCGCCTGTCCCAAGTTAGGAGCCTCTGGTCTTTGTTTTTCTTATATAATTATAATTTTAGTTTCTTGTGTACAATTTGGAAATTAGTATGGCGTTCATTATCACTGAACTAATATATATTCGTTTATGGGCCAGCTGAAGGACACCTCCGGGTTCGGGAATTTCTCTTTACATTGAAGAACTGTTGGTGACCTTCTGCCGTTGTTTTTTTCTATGGAGTCGGGTTGTGGTCTCTTTGATACATTCCCCATTTCCATTCTCGATTTTATGCTATACATAAAAGTCAAATTAGTTTCGACAATTTTCCATTTCCCCCCCGTGAGTGATCCCTATCCATGAGAAAAAAGCCCCACAGAAACAATCAAGATCCGCCGTCAAAAGTAACTTTCCAGATAACGAAAAAAATATTCAGATATGAAATTTTCAACCTTTGAGATTGATCCTAACATGGGATATGGAAAAAAATTGGTAGCAAAAATAACAGAAATCCTCAGACTATAGACAAGCTTGTATGTGAGAAGAATTAGAACGCCAATCACAACAACGAGAAGAATTCACAGTAAAACAATACTAGAAGTTCTCCATTAATATAATTATATTACAATTATATATTGACATAATAATGAGTATCTTTTTTTTGTGCTTCCGTTACAAAACAAATTGTGTGGACTTTAAATAAAATCAAAGAAGTGCTCAGCAACAAATAGCATTCCTCTTTTTTGTGTTGTTGCTATCATCTGGACCTAAACACAAATTTGAATCTTTTTTCGAGGTCCATTGTTATCAAAGAAGTGCGATCTAAAAGATATTATTCTTCTATGACTTGTAGTTGATTATATTTTGTATCTTAATGTACCTTAACCAGAATTAATTTAGGTCAAGTAGTTATCAAAGGTACCAGGATTATAATTTAGTACGCCAATTGCTTGTTTCGTCTACATAAGACTCACCATTGACGCTCATATCAAAATATTTATACATCCAAACAAGTACAAAGTTGAAGAAAATTGAAAATGACTCCTTTTTCATGGACAATCGTTACTATCCAATAATAGTAAATCATTCTATTTTACTCACAGTTTGTTTCAATCTTTACCTAAATGCAAAACTTAGATGCATGTTTTTTTATTAGTTGTTAGTGGCTTTGAACTAGCTGTCAGTAATTGCGAGTACTCTCAGATCAGTACTTATAGTGTCTTTTTGTTGTTGGGATATAGAAGTACCCGCCCACGTCTACTCTATTTTCTGGTAGATGGATTTATATTTGTACCCATCTGATGAGTTAAGCCTTTTACAACTGATTTTCATAGTTCGTTCTTATGTTGTTCTGTTACGCCACTGTCCCAGGTTAGACGGAGGGTTGGTATCCCGCTAACATGTTAAAACCCGCCGCACATTCTGTATATGTGGCTGTCCCAAGTCAGGAGGTGCCTTTAATTCAGTGGTTGTCGTTTGTTAATGTGTTATATAGATATAGGAAGATGTGGTGTGAGTGCCAATGAGACAACTCTCCATACAAATAACAATTTAAAAAGTAAACCATTATAGGTTAAAGTACGGCCTTCAACACGGAGCCTTAGCTCACACCGAACAACAAGCTATAAAGGGCCATGTTAGTTTTTCGATCGTTTGTTTGTACATAAATTAGGAATGTTTTACGTTTATCATTTCGGGGCCTTCTATAGCTGCATGACTATGCAGTATGGGCTTTGCTCATTGTTGAAGGCCGTACTGTGGCCGTTTAGTTGTTAATTTCTGTGATGTCATTTTGTCTCTTGTGGAAAGTTGTTTCATTATCAAGCATACCACTTTTTTTTATATATATTAACCGTGCAAAATGACGAACAAACGTAGTAAACGTTTTTCATCCCCACAAACTCAGTTTTCATAAGAGATGATAACTTTAAATGAAAATAATGTTAAACTGGGTCTTGAAAGGGTAAAATTTATGGATTTTTTTGAAAAAAAGTGTGTTTCCAGTTTTTGGAGAAAAAAATAATTTGTTTTTGATTCTGAGAAAAAAAAATTGGTTGATTCACCCCTAGCTGCCAATATATGTAATGCTAAAATTGAATTAAAAAAAATATTTTCGACTTGTCGCGAAAAAAATAAAAATCAATAGCCCCCCTCCCCCCCCAAAAAAAAAAAATTAAATGGTTGCTGCCTAAAGTTATGTTAAACACCTACAATTAAATGCTTTAAACTGCATTTTCCATATCTGTTAGATACTTATTAATGTGAAATAACAAATTCTGAAAATGGATGCCAAAAATGACTCAATCATGACATATATATAAGCTAGCGTAATATAACGCTTATGTGTTATAGAAAGCTGACTGTTTTATTTAAAATGTAATTAAGCTTTTTTTAAACTGAGTACGGACTATAAAGTGGCACCTTGCTAAAGTTCTTCAGTAGGAAATGAGCTCGAGGAATATGTCATACAAATTTCCCTTCGATATTTCATTAAATAAGCTTTTTATTATTTCACTTACATTTTGCCATTCGTATTTCTTACGACGAACAGAACTACTTTAATCATTCACTTCTTAGTTTCATCTTTTCCTTACTTATTTCAATCAGTTTTAAATATTGTATACTGCCTTATGATCACATGACTTTAATAACTGTTTAAATTTGTTTGCTGGGCATTACCGTAATTTACAAATTATGGATTCGGTAATTTCCGCTAAAAAACGATGTTTACCGAATGATCTCATCATACATCAATCTCATCATACAACAATCTCATCATACAACAAAAAACGTATAATGTTGTGAGCACTTCATATAATGTTGTGATCACTTCATATAATGTTGTGATCACTTCATATAATGTTGTGATCACTTCATATAATGTTGTGACCACTGCATATAATGTTTTGACCACTTCATATAATGCTTTGACCACTGCATATAATGTTGTGAGCACTTAATATAATGTTGTGAGCACATAATATAATGTTGTGAGCACTTAATATAATGTTGTGAGCACTTAATATAATGATGTGAGCACTGCATATAATGGTGTGAGCACTTAATATAATGTTGTGAGCCCTTAATATAATGTTGTGAGCACTTAATATAATGGTGTGAGCACTGCATATAATGTTGTGAGCACTTAATATAATGTTGTGAGCACTTAATATAATGGTGTGAGCACTGCATATAATGGTGTGAGCACTTAATATAATGTTGTGAGCACTTAATATAATGGTGTGAGCACTGCATATAATGGTGTGAGCACTTAATATAATGTTGTGAGCACTTAATATAATGTTGTGAGCACTTAATATAATGGTGTGAGCGCTGCATATAATGCTGATCATTAACATAAGGCAGTCATGGCGTTCCATATTTTATACCGATGGTCATTACCGATTTGTTGTCTCAGTTACGAGTGAATGGCAATATGTCGACTTTAAAAAATAAATTCCAAAAATTTCTTAATGAACTGTTACACAAGAAGTCGATAGAAAGTAACATAGTTTATTTAAGTTGTATTGTGAATATGGTGTATGATATATTCATTTTAGAATCCGAGATTCGGACCTTGCAACGCAAACTTAACCTTGTCCAATGATCCGTGAAATTAGGTCGATGTCAGTTGAACCTTGTCGAACTGACATGAAGCATAGGATCTTGTCTCTAAAAAAAAAATGCATATATTTGTATATCTTTAATAATATTGCTCATAATAAGTGAGGAATTTACTATTTATGTTTTGTTTACGCAGTATGTGAACCATGCAAATGAAGTCAAGGACAATGATGTGACCGACGGAAACTACGTATCAGAAGGCATAACTCATTTAACCGGCGTTTTACGTTTCCGCAAATTGGCATTACTTCATGAGTTCATACACGTAAGTCAGTTCTGGCAGAATATTTGTAGCCAACACCACGTACAAAGCTTAAGTCCATAGTAGCACATTCACCGTTTACAAGTTTTGTATTTTGTTCAGGAAGAAAGTCCATCTTCTCCTTTTCATATTTCCTAACGGGTGCTTTTACAGTTAGAGTTCTCATCTTTATGTAAGGTGTTGTCTTCAGTTTCAATAAAACATCGACAACGACAAATGTGGTAGGATGGCTAGCGTGAAACTGCTCGTTCAGATAGGCACGAAAAGACTCGACACCATTCGTTGTTCTCTTTTCCTCGGGGTCAGGAGGTGATGCCTAAATGGTTGGTGGAAACACAGGCACTTGTCTCAGAAAAAAAATCCTATATACGGTATATAGGAATTTTTTTTCTGAGACAAGTGCCTGTGGGTGGAAATCTCAATTGCCATCTATATAAAATTCCAGCATATAATCGGCAGACCTCATGCATTTATCGTCAGATGGAGCATCGGCAACTAATTCAACAAAGCATTCTTCAATCATGTTAGTTGGCAACTAAGCCAAACCAAAGATCTCTCAATGAAGTTTAACTCACCCTTACTCGAGTCAACTAGTTATATCTAGTAAATTTTAGCTATACTGAGATCAGAACATTTTCTTTATTAAAAAAAAAATTAAAAAATATCATATATGTACATTCAAATCTTTATAATTTACCAGGTAAATTTGCGGAAAAGTAATAAATACAAATTGCGGAAACGTATACTTTAAATTTGCGGAAACGTAGTATTAGGACTTTGAAAAATTAGCGGAAATGCAATACGCCCCATTTAACATGTTTACTAGGTATGTATACTTGTATGTTCCGTATCTCCCTCCTTTAGTAGGAGCACCACCATGGGTTATGGTGTAAAAAGGAAGACATTTAACACACTGTATCGATACAGATTTAATGTGAGCATTTGCCTATCCAGTTTCCCAGCCTGGCCGTGACTGGTCTTACTACCAGAAAGTTAACCTTCCCCAAAACAATAAGTACAATGTAATAAAGCATACGAACACACCCACTCACCTGACTCACTCATCCTCAAAAATATAAAAAATGCATATTATAAAAAAACATTATATACAAAATAAAGGATAAGGTCACCCCGGATGCCGCACAAATGCCTAGACAACGAACGGGAAACCGGAGAGGACATACTTGGAATCCAAACCGATACCGCTAAATGCCCAGCTGTATTCCTGGTAGAGGAAAGCCGAAAATCCTATGATAAAGGATCTCGGAAAGAAACTACCGATCCATTAGGGGAACAGCTAAAACCCTCAGACATCAAATAGATTGGTCTGATAGTTTCCCACATGGAAACTACTAATGGATCCCATCTGACTACATGTCTCAAACAAACCTGAAAATATCTGCAGAAATCTTTCTCAACAAAAAAAATATAATCCAAATCATAAAATATACGATGTAAGGATAATAATATTTATCCATGAAATCAATTTGACAAAACAATTTCAATGATGTTGAAGGATTGTCTCTGCAAAAATTTTCACGTCCGCTCTCATCGGCATGCTCGAACATTAGGTTATAGATTAGGTATGAACCATCCAGGTATATCTTACCTTCTGGAATATAAAACTTCCGGTATCATCAGTGCTAACGACGCCGCCAGATTATCATACTTAGGATTCTGCTTAAAAATGGTTTTAACTTGTACAAAATTTAAAATAAATCTTAATGAATTAAAATATACATTTAAATTCACCAATGCATAACATGCATAAAGAACAACAATAAATATGCCAGAACGTGTCTTTTTCTGTAGAGGACAATGATCAAAAAGTTTCAGAAATATAATATGTTTCATGACTTATATGGCAAAATGTGTTTTCATATAATTGTATATTTTATATCCATTATGGCTTAAATAAGTGTGAAACTATTTACTAAAAGCTTGTATTCCTCAAGGGCAATTGCATTAGATACTAGTAACTAAATTCTTCCAAAAAATTTAAGAACGATGCCTAATAATTTTGGGAAATACTTCTCCCTCTCGTTTTTATAGCATGCAAAGACTAAAACAATGTCTTATATGCTTACCCTGTAAAAGCAAGAGAGAGGAACTAGTTTTCATCCGACCACGCTTCATTATCAATATCTTTGGATCTACTCTTCAATATTTTTGGCCTTCAGCATAACTCAATTTTTGACGTGTCACGGTACTTGTCTATCCCAAATTCATGTATTTGGTTTTGATGTTATATTTGTTATTCTAGTGGGATTTTGTCTGATGCTTGGTCCGTTTCTGTGTGTGTTAGTTACATTGTAGTGTTGTGTCGTTGTTCTCCTCTTATATTTATGCGTTTCCCTCAGTTTTAGTTTGTTACCCCGATTTTGTTTTTTGTCCATGGATTTATGAGTTTGAACAGCGGTATACTACTGTTGCCTTTTTTGGTTTATTAACTATAAGATCATTGCATGAGGCGAATGTCATTTTGATGTTTTAAATTTATATTCTCTACTTTAAAAGCATGTATTTGTGGCCTTTGGATGTTGTCTGCTCCATGGAAGGGTTGTTGTCTTTTAGACACATACCCCGTTTCAATTTCCAATTTTATTTGTAGACACATCTATTCTGGCTATCCTCTTATGTCTTTTAGTGTCAACTAGAATGAAAGTAATTTACTATTGCTACAAAGTGGACACTCACAATTATAATTCATCAAATAAGATATGTCCATAGATAGTCATAAGAGGATCATAAGACATGTCCTAAGATATATCTTATGACAGGTCTTAGGAATGCTTCGTAATACCGACCCCTGCACATTAACTGTATAAAAAAAGGACAAAACACACTAACATGAAGGAATAATAAAAAAGTTATGAAAATATTGTTGAGGTCAATATCATCTGTTGCGATAATAGAAAAATATCCTAATTTTTCGATTTTGTACAAGTTAAAACCATTTTTAAGCAATATTTTGTACAGGTTATAACATGTATGAGGTACTTTTGTACATGTTATAACTTGTATTTTTGCATTATACAAGTTATAACATGTACAATATTTTTGTACATGTTATAACCTGTACAAAATCGCAACTTGTACACGACTAATATAAGTAAGTAAGTAACGGTAAGCAAGAAACTATTTTTTATTGAAATAAAGTACAAACATTCTACTATTATCAAATACAACAATCACAAAATAAACAGTATATGAGCTTTATTTTCAAATTGTCTGTGTCATAAGGATAGAGCATTGATGACGCACCAGATCTACAACAAATCCCGAACGCCAATGCAATGACATAACTTTGATAATGGCATTGCGTAACCTGCATCAAATAAATGTTAATAATGAGCTAATGACTACCATAGCCATGGAGAATGTTACAAACCATCCACCAAGGAATCCAATTCCTCTAGAAGGTTGTGGTAACGGCATGAGATAGGCCACAGAGTGAAATAGTCTAAATCCAGCAAACAATCGGAAATGTAAAGATGCATAGAAAGGGTCTGGTCCTGTCAAACAGTAAAAACTGCCAATCAAAACAAAAGGAATAATGTTCTCCAGATCGTTTAGATGACATCTGTAATGGAATAAATTTAATTACTCAAGTATATATGATATTTTCAAAAACACCAACGATGTTACTTTAAATACTTCGAGTTTGTCACTAAATTTTTAGTATGAAAGCAGGAACATACTGTTCCCAGATTAAAGTAATGACTTTATGTCCATTAGTATCCATTAAACACTAATAATCAATCCATTAAACATATACCATGTTTTACAGTTGTAATAAATTCAAATTTCCCGCCTTAATTTAAATTCGTCCTTGCTGTCCAACCTTACATTCTTGCAAAAACTATTGCATCAATTTTTAACATTTTCTGGTCCAGCATATGCATCAAATAGTTGCCGCTGGGCGGTAAAAAACCAACAATCAAAATTCAATATACACTAAGAATCTAGATAAATATAAGTACCTGCGTACTCTTTCAATGTCAGGGTCATTCGTTGCTATTTTGGCGTCGGATTTAATGGCTAGTTTTAAATCCTCTGGATTTAGAAATATCTGGAAAAAATTAGCATCTATTAATGTAACAATCTTGAATGTGAAGACCTGGAATCACGTACACAATTATTATTGCAAATCGCCGGAATGATTTATTTTGGATCATAATGATGAGAATTGTCGCATCAGAGGTTTGCATGCAGTTACCTGATTTTTTCTTCTTAATTTGATTGTCAGAAAACTCATTATCATCATCTTCACAAGGACGATACTGGCATAGAGTACAAACTGCCCGACCACAGGATTTTCTAAACTGAATACCAACGCCATTTTCTGTTGTTGATGTTTCTTTCTAATATACCGATATGAATTTAGATGGGAGGTCACGTGAATATATATAATATAATGGTTAATGTTAAAAATAAATATATTATAACAAAATAAACTACTGTTCAAAACACCAACCACAACGAAAATAGAAATGCAATACAATGAAGTGTATAATTATCTTAGCGGTCGATCTTTATCTGTACTATGATCAGATGATAGTAGTCTTTTTATTTCATGATATTTTTATAGTTTTTGTTATCAAGAACTGAGGCTATGTAGAAGTTTCGGTAAAAAAACGGTTATTTTACAACACTCTTAGTAGTCTTGGTAAACTGGCAATAAGTGACAATATACATTATCATTTATATATATTACACAAATATTTTCATTGATTAAACACATGCTTAATGGTAATGGTAGGACGAGTGTATTGACATATGGTACATATGCGTCTTTTTATTTCATCTGCATATAAGATAAGATAAGATAAGATATTTTTATTTCCAATTATGGGCCCCAAAGGGCATAAACATTACAACATCAATAATTTTTTCATAATACAATACAAACAATGAGATAAAAAAAAAAAAAGTTAAACGAGAACTATTTAAGTTCTTAAAGAATACGTAGATAAAGAATCTATAGTATGTTTTTTTTTTTTTTAATACTAATGCATTTTATTACAAGTGTGGTTGATATAGATAACAAACAAGCAGCCCAAAAAGAAAAAAAAAGAAAAATAGATATCCACATATGTATAGTAAACAAAAAGTTGGATCAATTAAATATATAATAATTAGCCAAAAAGAAAGTAGAAATTAAACATGTCCATGACTCATCCTGTGTCAGCAGCAAATAGGAAAGCATTATGGTTTCCTAAAGGCAGCTGACACCAGGGGACGATACCTTATGGGCCATAGGCATGTAAAATGTGTGTAAATGTCTCTTTCCTACCTGTATCAAAAGCAAACAAGGAAGCATCATAGGTAACTTGAATGCAGTTGATACCAGGGGACGATGCCTCAAGGATATAAGAGAACATTTGAATAAATAATATATCTTAACAATTATTTTTTTTTTTTAATCGGCTAGTATGTTTGTGATATTCAGATGAATATAATTTTCTATGTCCAATCAAATGTATATACACACATAGATTTCCTTTAACTAATCTTCACTAAGGAAGATGTTTGTATATAAAATTACATATTATTTTAAGTAACTCAACATTTTCTACACTAAATAACCAGATAATTTTGCTTTGACTGTTCATATGATTAAAATAAGAATTATATTGTGCAATACTAGCTAACATACAATTTCTATCATCCTCAAATTTGTTACAATCAAATAGAAAATGAGCCTCATCTTCGACAGTATTGGAAGAACATTTATTACATATTCTGTTAATTCGGGGAATACCCTGATATCTACCTAATTCTATTTGTAATCTATGAGAAGATACACGTAATTTAGTAAAACTTCTTCTAAGTTCAAAATTCTTGATCAATGTTAGATATTTTTCAAAACCAAAATTTGTTTTATATAAAAGGTAGGTTTTCAGTTTACTGTCTGAAAATTTATCTATTTGTTTTTTCCAACAGCTAATAAACAATATTGATAGCTTGGTTTGTATATATTTCTTAAATTTGTATAAGGATTCACAAAATGGAGCATTTATGGCATTTGTATAGTCAATACCAAGTATTTTAAAAACAACATTTATTGAACCATACCATGATGTTATATTCATGTGATGTAGTGTCTTTGATTGTGTATATGCCTCTTTTAATAGAGGAAAATTATTACCTAAATTCTCTAATCTATACCAGTACAATAACATTCCTTTTATAATATTAAAATATATTGGAAATCTTCCAAGTTCAGATAACACTGCAGCATTTGTTGTTTTCTTGTGTACCCCAAGTATAAATTTACAAAATTTTATATGAAGTTTCTCACAGGGTAAACCTGAATATAATTTTTCAAAAGATATATCTTCCTTCTTACATTTAGAGGAAAGAGAATTAAACATCCCCCATATTTCGCTACCATATAATAAAATAGGTTTTACAGTGTGGTCAAAAACATGAATACTTGTTTTTACATCAGGATTAAGTGATAAAAGATCTTTCCTTAATTTGAAATGAGCTTTCAGGGATTTTTTGTATAGTTCATTTTGAGCATAACTGAATGAACCAGATGAGCTTAAATATAAACCTAGGTATTTGTATTTTGAAACACATTCCAGATTTATATTCTGAAATGTGAATATCTGTTTTACATGTCTGCCTGCCTTGTTGAAAATCAGCACCTTTGTCTTATTAGTATTCACATTGAGACACCAATCTTTGCAAAATTTATCAAGCATTCCCAGCTTTTCTCGTAGTCATATATTTTCATTCGTGATTGTCCGACCGACTTACTTTTTTTTATTGAATTACTATTCTTTAGAAAAGATGGTCTGGAAGGGGCTCCTTCTCTTCTGTATTTTTTTTCGTCATTTTTATGCCACACCTACGATAGTAGCGGCCATTATGTTTTCTGGTCTGTGCGTCCGTTCGTTCGTCCGTCTGTTGGTCGTCTGTCCCGCATCAGGTTAAAGTTTTTGGTCGTGGTAGTTTTTGATGAAGTTGAAGTCCAACCAAACTGAAACTTAGTATACATGTTCCTTATGATATGATCTTTCTAATTTTAATGCCAAATTAGAGTTCTGACCCCAATTTCACGGGCCACTAAACATAGAAAATGATAGTGCGAGTGGGGCATCCGTGTACTGGGGACACAAGTATTCTCTATTATTTTGCCTATTACTTTACATTCTTTATACTCTAGTTTATTTTTACTAGTGTCAAGCTATCCAGCAATTCCCAACCTGCAATTCTCTTTATGAAAAGTTATCCTGCAGTTCGGCGTCATCTAGATATTGCGTTTGAAAAACTACTTGAGCGACAATCTTAATTTTCTTTAAAATCACAGTTTTAGACTTTTTTGATGGAAGGTTTTTATATCCCATTAACAAAATTCTTACTTTAGTTTGCAGATTTCCAACTCGTATTTATGGTTTTGTAATTAGCATTTACAATAAAACAAAAAATTTTAAAAATATGATGACGATTCAAACAAAGTATTTTCTGTTTTAAAAGTACATGATGTGATTTGTACTTAACGATCGACTAAAAATATGGACTTTTGATGTAAAATGATTTTTTTCATGGTAAACCGACAATAGAACCTCTATTTGAAACTGGGTCACCAACTTTTAGTCCTACCTATTGCCTCGGCAGTTCTGTATGGTTCGTGATTATAGACTTTGCTCTAATAAATAACTATTGCATAGTACTACAGCGGGAAGGTAAAGAATTTTTGTGGTAGGCATTCCTAAAAGCCGAAAATTTCGTCAGTAACACGAAAAAAAGTCAAATTTGATAAAATACAGGAGAAAAAGATGAAGAAGATGCTTTATTTCAATCAAATGGGCTCACAAGGAGCATAATGCATAATATAATAGCATTATAATATGAGTTTAAATTTACAAACATACTAGAACACACCCGCGAAATCGCGGGCATTCAGAGCGTAGTTTATAGTATGTAAAGTGTTGTTGAAAGAACTATGTAAAATATTGAATGACTGGAGAATTTCAGCAAAAGTATCATAAGTCAAAGGTTATTGGGGACAGGGAAATGTGGTTTTTTTTTTTATCCCTCCTCCTTTATTTCTAAAATTCCCAATTTTGGTTTTCTATCAATTTCAATATGAACATAATACATTTAGTAGGGAATTTCAGCAAAAGTATCATAAGTCATAGGTTATTGGGGACAGGAAAATGTTTTTTTTATATCCCTCCTTCTTTATTTCCAAAATTCCCAATTTTTGGTTTTCTATCAATTTCAATATGAACATAATACATTGAGTATGTTATGAACATTTAAGTAAGGAGCCTGTAATTCAGTGGTTGTCGTTTGTTTATGTGTTACATATTTGTATTTCGTTCATTTTTGTGTACATCAATAAGGCCGCTAGTTTTCTGGTTTGGATTGTGTTACCTTGTCAGTTCAGGGCCTTTTAAAGCTGATTATGCGGTATGGGCTTTGCTCATTGTTGAAGGTCGTACGGTGAACTATAGTTGTTAATTTCTGTATCATTTTGGTCTCTTGTGGAGAGTTGTCTCAACATGGCTATCATACCACATCTTCTTGTAAAAGATTTAATAACTGGAGAATTTCAGAAAAGGTATCAAAAGTTCACATGAATAATTTTAGCGCTTATATAAACATGTATATTATGAACATTCATTACTATATAAATATAGTGTATTTACTTTCAATTTTAAGTTTACTAATCGATCCATGGTGGTCATTGATATAGTATACAGACCCTCTCTATTTAATAAATTATGTGACCGCCGTAGATAGTAAACTTGTAAAATGATAGCAGATAGAATTTTAAAAATACAGTATACAGAGAAACGCAAACCGGAAGTCTAATGAGACTTAAAATTTCGTCCAATGACGGGACAATATCCGGATGCCTTTTTTCTCGTTTTTCTCCCAAAATAACTCAATCTGAATAATCATATGAATGGATGACAAATGCGACTATGCACTGTACCTATAAGACACAGAGGCGTGTTGATTAATTTATTGTGGAAAGAAGAGAAGCGACACCAAAAATGAGGTCTTCTCGTTTAATAGTATAGAAGTTACAAACACAAATAAATATTAAACAACAGTTTTCCATATATTCGTATATATATAGGAGTATATATAAAACATTCGTCTCTGGCACACATCTAGAAAGTAAAAAAGAAATTCTGTGAGTGGGCTTAACATATATCTAGTTTAACTGCAGGAGACACCTATACGGGTGCTATATGGCATGGTGGGTGCATATTAAATTCATTTTTTTATATAAATAAGGCCGTCAGTTTTCTCGTTTGAATTGTTTTACATTGTCATATCGGGGCCTTTCATAGCTGACTATGCGGTATGGGCTTTGCTCATTGTTGAAGGCCGTACGGTGAACTATAGTTGTTATAATGTCTGTGTCATTTTGGTCTTTTGTGGACAGTTGTCTCATTGGCAATCATAACACAAGTTCTTTTTTATATCGGGACATTAATGATATGGTAAGATATTTTAAGAAGTTGCACATAACTGGTATGTCATATTGGTGCCTAGTGCAGAGGAGTCAGTACTATTTAAAGTGACACAACTGCAAGATGCACTAAGGGACAATGCTAATAGACATGCCAAAGTGCACATATTACGAAAAAGATGAAATATTACTTGTTTATTCCAAATTATCACAGACAGAAAGGTTATAGAACTTTTAAGATGTGTCCTGTATCCCACCATGCAAACCTCGTGCCTAGTGCAGAAAGCCTGATTCAAATATTTATCTGTCATGTTATATTTTGTCTTCATCAACTAACTCACAGACAGATATCAAGATATCAAGATTTTCTACATAAAGAAGCCCCACAAGTTTGGGCATGATGAGTTAATAGTGTAATTTAAACAATTTCTGTTATCTTGAGATGATGTACACGAAAATAAAAAAAATGTTTTTCATCATCAACGTAAAATTCATCTGACGTGCACCTGAGACTTATTCTGTCTTGTTGGAGAGTACCCTGATAGCGACCTTGTTCAATTCTTAGTCTGTGAGATTGAAATTTCTCCTCTGCTCAGGTGATTGTAATAAGGTAAGATATCTTTAAAGACCAAAATGAGTCTTAAAAGTGCTATAGCTACAAAGCTTCCCATCAGCACATTTGGTTTCTCCACTGTATTTCAAAGTGCTGATGCAAAAACATTTTTATTAAAATTTTGAATCTAAAGTTGCTTGCAAAGGCTAGACTGTCAACCCCATTTGTTTTTGCAAATAGTTTAAAGATCCATACCAAGAGGGAATTTTTTGATTCAAATAATAGCTTTGATTCTAACTTGTAAAGGAAATCTCCTAAGTTCTGAAAGAGTGGCAAGGTTTGTTGCTCTTTTCCCCACACCTAATAATAGTTTACAAAATTTTATATGTAATCTTTCTGAACGAAGATTAGGATAGGCTTGTTCAATTGTAGAAGTCTGAGAATTTAATTTTTTTGAAGGGATTAAAAAAGCCCCAAATTTCCGAACTATACAAAAGAATGGGTTTAATTGTATGATCAAATACGTGGAGGCTGTTTTTGTCGAGCCTTCGACTTTAGTTGAAAAAGCGCGACTAAGACATCCTACGTTCTTTCGTCGGCGGCGGCGTTCACAAATATTTACTCTGTGGTTAAAGTTTTTGAAATTTTAATAAATTTTATAAACTATACTTGATTTCAACCAAAATTGGACAGAAGCTTGTTTATGATCAAAAGCTAATATCCAGAAGTAAACTTTGTAAAAATAAAATTTCATTTTTTCTGTATTTTACTTATAAATGGACTTAGTTTTTCTGCTGGGAAACATTGAATTCACTCTGTGGTTAAGGCTTTGAAAGTTTTAATAACTCTCTTAAAAGCTAATTTGGGTTTGTGACCAAACTTGGACAGAAGCTTGTTTATGATCATATGATAGTATCCAGAAGTAATTTTTTTTAAAATAATATTCCATTTTTTCTGTATTTTACTTATCAATGGACTTAGTTTTTCTGCCGGGAAACATTACATTCACTCTGTGGTTAATGTTTTTAAAATTTTAATAACTTTCTTCAACTATTTTGGGTTTATACCAAACTGGGACAGAAGCTTGTTTATGATCATATGATAGTATCCAGAAGTTAATTTTGTAAAAAAATAAATCCATTTTTTCTGTATTTTTTTTTAAATGGACTTAGTTTTTCTGCTGGGAAACATTACATTCACTCTGTGGTTCAAGTTTTTAAACTTTTAGTAAGTTTATTATACTATTTTGGATTTGTACCAAACTTACAGAAGCTTGTTTTTGATCTAAAGCTAGTATCCAGAGGAATATTTTTATTGATTTTTTCCTTCATTTTTTGTTGAGCATGTGATTAACAGCAAAAGTAGGCGAGAAACTGGGTTCCGCGGAACCCTTACAATTTTTTTTAATATTTGGATTCAGTGACAAGAAGTCATTCCGTAGCTTGTTGTATGCTTTCAATGCCTTATTGTACAATTCTTTCTGGGCAAAGGAAAAAGATCCTGATGCACTAAATGTTATACCTTAATATTTAAAATACACATTGGGGACACCCACTTTCCAACCCAATACCCCGGCAGTTCTGTATAGCTAGGGATTATAGACGCTGCTCTAATAAATAACTATTGGATATTAATACAGCGGGAGGGTTAAGAATTTCTGGCCTATGCATTCTTAAAGGCCGAAACTTTCGTCCTAAACATGGAAATAAAGCAGATTTCGAAAAAATACACATTGAGGACACCAACTTTTCGACCCATTATCTCGGCAGTTCTGTATGGCTAGGTATTAAACACCCTGATCTAACAAACAACTTTTTGATAGTACTTTAGCGGGAGGGCAAATAATTCATGGGGTAAGCATTCTTAAAGGCCGAAACGTGGAAATAAAGCCAAATCCTATCAAACACGCATTGTATTTTTCGACTTTTTCGACCCATTTTACCCTTTAGTGATTTCACGAGATTCAGTTGATGTTGGCAGAGACATATAATGTACTATATGTCTCTGATGTTCGTCATGTTTTTCAGATTTTTGGAAGTTGAACTGCCAGATTAAATAGTTAATAGCTTATGTCCTCTGGAGCTGTTAATTTCCCAATGAAAAAGTTATTCACTATAATTTTGCATTAAAAAAAATACTTTAATATACGGGCAATGAATACACTGGTTATTATGAAGGTTTATTTACTTACTTAAATTAAAAGGGTATTCCTAGAGGTGTTAACACTTTTGGTGGTATCTTTCTATTGACATTGTCAATTTACACAAGGTCATGCTTTTCTCGCACTACTTTTGACATATTTATATTAATCTGTTGAAAGTGTTATGATAAATTCTGAAAACTCCTAGACTCAAGGTGATTTTCTTTTTACTGTTATTGACTTTTGTGCTTTTTGATGAGACAAGCCCTTTCTATCTGATTTTCATAGTATGTTGCTGTACTGCACTATTACACTACTGTTCCAGTTCTAGTCTGTAATTCATTTTTTCTCTTAATTTGTTAACATCATAAAACAGGCCATGTTTTTTCAATTGTTTGATATATGGGTGTAGCTAGCTGATGAGGAGTGTGGAAACCTATAGGTGCTCACAATCTTATCATTTTATCTTTGGTGGATAAATATGGAAAATACACTTTAATTGCTGTTACTGCTTTTAAACACCACAATTGTTCATGTGTTAATACAAAATGAAATGTATCAGAAGGGCACTTTCAGTAGATAACATTGATCTTTATATCTTATTATACCATTATGATTTAATCGATCTTACAAGTGTTAATAAACTTTTTATACTTTGTGTCTAATACTGTTTTATGTAATTTCACATGTTTCATTCTGAAAAATAAAATAATTACAAAAAAACATTGATCTTTCTATGGAAAACCGAAATGAGGGAAATATCAGTTCTAGAGAGAACTATCACAAGGTGATCATCGTAACCGTTACTTATCATTCTATGTTTTCCAAATATGTAACATGTTATAATGCTAGCAGAGTAATATTTATAAAGAATCATAAAGTTCATACTGCATGTTTAAACCACAGATAGATCTGGTTGAGCAAAAGATATCAGATTGTTAGTAAGACAAAAGTTATCATTCCAACATTAGATTACTATATATAGCTAGTACCAAAATAATATTATTTGACAAATTCTCAAATATTCTAGATAATCAAAGTGCTTGTAAGCACTGAAAGGTACAGATTTCTTTCTTTTTCTTTTTGAAGTAAAATTAAGTATTGCATTGTATGTAAAGAATTCGTTGTAGTTGATTTAACTACAATTCTGGACAAAGGAAGATAACTCCATTTTCAAAGATGACTTTAACAATGACATCATTGATATTTTCAGAACAGATACTAGCAAAAGTTATGTAATTTTCCTGACAAATATAACATCATTTTGTGACTTGAATATCTCAGTATATCTTTCATTGATTTTCTGGATAGTATGTATAGAATGTTATGATCAATGCACTATATTATGTGTATCTCAAAAGTATTGAAAATCTTTGGAAGATTTAGATATCAAGTAAGTACCATAGGGTTAGTATTACATTTCATGCAATCTTTACCCAAAAATAAACAAGATGCAGTATGATTGCCATTCTAACCAATCAGTCCTTTTGCCATATACAGTTTGTTTACACTGGGTGGTTTTGTACTGCGATTGCTTTTCTACTGTTTGCAAACCCATAGTAAGCTAAGCAAGACAAACCGACAAATAGATTTCATATTTTAATACATAAGTCAGATTTCTAATCACTTCTGAAGAAATATTCCGAATTCTAACAAATAATAAATTTTAAATTAATGTCGTTCTATAAAGTTCTATTCTGAAGATTCTGTAGAATTGGCAGGTTCAAAGGTGTAATGTACCATCTGTACATTAGCATCTGTGTTATAACCATGGCGATACTGTTTAGGCATCTGAAAGTGAAATGTCAAAATGCATTTACTTTAAAATAGAACAATGACTTGACTGGGATGTTATAAATGTATTTTCGTTATGTTTTACAAAAATAACAATTTTCTCCTTAATTATCTTCTTTTAATTGCTTTACGTTGTACAGCAGAAATGGAATATGTATTCATTAACAAAGATATAATTCCACCTGAACTCAAAATAACAGAAATGTTTTGAGCCTCATATTTCTGCCTGTCTCTTAGCTTTGTACAACTGAATTTCACATTGCCAGAAAATGTACTTTGATTACATATTAAATATAGAAATATAATATATATAAGACTGCAAGACATGGTTGCAACAATCTCAGAATAAATGTGAGTCAACATCACCATAATAACATAATATGTGACTTGTTAACAAATATAAATATTGAGCCTTGTTTTATAATATTTGAAAATAATTAATATTCCACTTTGAAGTTTGAACATAACAAGATTGCACGAGTTGATGTGGTAAGAAAGCTCCAACTCATAATTCAAAACTTTAGGAAGCAGGACCAAGGCTTCTGACAAATCAGTACAGTTCTCACACAAAACAACTCATCACTTTCAAGCTACTGATCAAATATGAAATAATTCTGTTCAGTAGTACCAAAGAAAAGTTTAACAATTCAAATGCAAAAATCTAGTCTGATTTATTCTTAAACAATTATGACAAACAGCTGCATCGAACACCCTTGAAATACAAGTATGAAGAACAGACAAAGATTTCACATGTTTTAGAGCACTGTACATATGGGTAAGATTTTCAATGAAAGGTGGGTTAACAATCCTTAAAATCAATATCAGCCTATGTTTAGTTCCAATAAATTGTATGTTAAAGTTTCGTTAGTAATACAAAAAGTACTAGTACATAAAGTTTCGTTAGTAATACAAAAAGTACTAGTACATAAAGTTTCGTTAGTAATACAAAAAGTACTAGTACATAAAGTTTCGTTAGTAATACAAAAAGTACTAGTACATAAAGTTTTTATGAATAATATTGTGTCTACACATGGTACAGTTATGCCATGGTAATTATCTTCTATTAAAATCATTAGTTTATCTACAAAATTATATACTTACCAAAGGTTTGAAGCGATAAATTGGAACTGTACAAATAATTGTAAAAACACCCAAAACAGTAGCAAGAATAAGGAACTGCTTCCATCTGTAAAATAAATAAAACAATACTGACAAGCACATGTAAAAATACAATCATACATTTACAGTCATGTAGATTAGTACAAAAATTTTCCTCAAAATTTAAAAGGATACTACCATGATTTCTAGAAAATTGATGAATTATTTCATCAAGTGCATTGTTGCATTGTGTGTACAGTGTAACATAAACATGATAAAATAGCCAACAATCTTAGACTTGCAATGGAAATTTTAAAGGATACTACCATGATTTCTAGAAAATTAATTATTTTATCAAGTACATTTTTGTGTTATTAAACAGCCTACAGTGGTGGATCAAGAGGGGTGTAGAGGGAATGCACACCTCCACCCCTTTCCCCCTTTGCCTGCATTTTTTTTTTTTGTAAAATGATTAACCATACTAGACTTCGTAAACTTTGCCATTTCCAATGTATTTAATTTTTATGCAGCAATACTTTACTTACAAAGATATTTTTCGTTTGTATTTACTGTAATAATATAATTGATTATGTCAAAGTCATCTGATTCACTACGGTGGAGATGACCAGTGCGTTGAAAAAATGTCACTCAGTCATTTCAAATTACAATAGTGCATTGCTTAGCCTGAGGATGACAGGCATGACACCTTCAAAACGACAAAGAATTGAGCAAGAATGTAATGACTTGTATTTCATCAAATAGAAAGTTATACTCTAATACACTCTCAGAAAAAAAATAAGTTCCACCGCAATATTATTTACCTACAAAAGCATGTTTAAGGTGGCTCGGGACTATTCGACTGCGCATAAATTCACGCATGAATTACAAAAGTATTTGTCGTAATTTTTTTTAATATTTTGATTGATTAGAAATATTAAATCATTGTAGTTACTAGAACACACCCGTATATCGCGGGTCCATGACTGAATTAAAGTATATAACTATGCGCAAGCCTTATTTTATTATTAGTATTGTCATCTGATAAAGTCATGCTGATTATAAGATACACAGTTTTCTCTGCTTTCAAATCTTTCTGTTTTGAACCCGTCGAACTGGAACTTATCAATTATTGATAATATTAATTATTTGGAAAACAAAAGGTCCTGGAATGGAGTATTTTTTAATCAACAGCATTGTATATTAGTTATAAATATTGAATTCTTTGCCTCGCTGTTTTACGTCATGCCCGCTAACAAATTGAAAACTGTACCTATACGCCTTACTTTAGTCCAGATTTTTAGTATTTGTATTGTTATCTTAGAAAGTCTAACTGATTAAAATACTACAATAGGTAACAATTTGACAATTAAGTAGTGTCAACCCTGTGATTATGACCCGTGTAATACTATATAGCATATTAATTCTGAATACACCGTTTGGTAGTGCGCCTGTCAGATGCGGAATGTACAGATAAGGTAATCGGTAACAGGTGAATATACTATTGGTATCGGTATCGGACTCGACCCGGAACTTCTTAATTATTGGCAATATTAATTACGTGGAAAACAAAAGGGCCTGGAGTGGTGTAATTTTTAATCTACACCTTTGTACTATATTAGTTATATATAAAGTTGAATTTTTTGATTCGTCGTTTTAACGTGATGACGGCTGACAAATTGGACCTTGTAATTTTAGTATTATAGATGTGACTAATAGAATATTTTCGTTATTATCGGTATTTTTTAAAGGGTCAAAATGACATTTCACCCATTTTTACCATTTTCCCGCCAAAATTTGGGTTGTAAGGCAAAATATTTATTTTTCCTTATCGGTGACCTATGTTTTTTATTGGCTCTTTCTTTGAAGCTGTATTCCAGCTTTTCATATTACAGATTTGGAACAATTGTCATAGAACGTTTTTTTGATATTCTGAAAAAAAATATGTCAACACCTCTATTTCCCCTATCATTTCATTGAAAAATGGTCCCTTTTACATACCTGTTTAAAAGTAAAATTTTGAGCTTAAATGGTCCGTGACCCCCTATTTTTTTTCGACCAATTTGATTCATTTTCTTTAAAGAATAAAATAACCAAAAATACGGCACTTCTGATAGAAACTTCGAATACGCCCGAGCCACCTTAACCCCATAAGCCCTAGCCTATTAATAACATAGCTGAATAATGACCCCAAGTCAGTAAGCTCTAGATAGATTCAAGGTCTAAAGTACAGACTATTTGATAAAGAATTAAGTTAATCTGGCCTACATTAGCTGCTTAGACATTGATATGATTATGAAAATATGATAGAGATATCATGTTTCTCATAGTCACATTTTTTAGCTTTTTGAAAATTTGTTATCAAATTGATCAGATATATAGTTGGAAAAGATGCCATCAAAAGTGAAAAAAACCTGTAAACAGTACAAGACCATTTTATATATATGAATCAATATGGATTTTTTAATTGTAAATTTAAAAATTTTAGTAGAGGTTTAGTAAAAATAACTCGGTTATTGGTACAAAATACAAAAAAATCATACATTTTCCCGTACTTTTTTGTGAAGTTAAATTATTTTGGATTTAACTCAAAATTTGCACACAAACATAATTTTTTTTTTTTCTTTTTGAAAAAGACTCTATGGAGCATCAATTTTGTAAAGGAATAAGATTTTCTTGTTATTTCTTATTAGTAAAAAAATCAAAAATATATTTTCAGTAATGGTTTCCCGTACTTTTTATTTACATTATTTATTGCCAAAAATAGAATAGATCACTATCAGTATTGTAAAAAAAATTCCAACATTGTTAAACTTGAACATATTGTTGCTTGTCATTGGAATAAAAATTGATTTATGTAGAAACATTAAATGTTTTTTGTATTTCAAACAAGGCCACCCCTTCCTGAAAAAACTGCTGATTTTCCAATGCATGTTATTGTGGACGTAAAGATGTTACGGCCGCAAAAAAACTGGACACGAAATTTTTTTTTTATATTATTTTTTTTTAACTAACATATCAGCCCTATCAATTAATGCATAGTTTGAATGATTCTTGTTATTTTGATTTTGAGCAGCAGACATCCTTAAAAGAACATGATGAATAAAAATTGGGCGTAATATTTTTAGAGGCAGGGGTTTGCATGTAAATCCCATATCTGACTGGAATGTCTGTTTCGCAGAACTGATATATTGAATACTTTTGAATAACTCTGACTGCAGCTTGCCTGCTAGGTGTGGCTTTTAAGTCTCTATTTGTTGACCGTCATTCATAAATTTGTTGTCATTTCAGACTCATTTGTAGCCTTTGGTTGGTTTGGAACCCCTTACTTCCCTAGTTGGGTGAAACATTTCAACCATACATTTGGATAAAAATTGCTTGTTTCTTTCTTAAATCGTGTCAGTCATATTGTAAATTCCATTGAATAGCCCAGTGTATATCTTGCTTACAACAAGAAATCTTTGAGGTTATGCTTACTAAACATACAAGTTTACAACAAACAAGATTTTTCCATGTCCATTTGTACTGACAAGTCCCACATACATAGCTTTGATTCCATCCAATCATTTTATAAAAGACAATTAATGGGGAGAATACAGCATCAAAAATACCCAACTCTTACACTAACTATAAAATATACATGCCCCACGTCAGGAACTGTTTAAAAAAGTGCATTTAACATTTATTCTATGTTTTTTTACCCAAAATAATTTCGCCCTGCTCCACTCGGCAAATTTATACTTCATCCCCCCTTTTCAAATTCCTAAATCCACCCCTGACCTACTATCATGACTTGCAATGAAAATTATATCAAATGTCGTACATTAGTCCTACTTTCATGCCTTTTGATAGATTTATATACTGTAAAGATATATTTCAAGGTTTCAGTGCTTGGTAATTACCACAAAATAAGGTATAATAAGGGAGATTTTTTCCCCACCTTTCATTAATTGATCAAATTTACAATTATAAACATATCAAAGGACCCATCAGAGGAATTACTTATACAAGGTATTTTTACCACACATATTTTCTACAAAATTTTCAAATCATAAATTATAAATGAATGGAAAAACTTTTTAGCAATTGGTCATTATTATTGTTTCATGTTTTATTCAGTGTGCTTATATATAGCAGGTACTGAAACCAAATTTGGTCAGGTGGTCAAATAAATTACAGGTAAATTTTAAACTGAGTGGTTTCTGTCTCTGTACCCCTCCATCCCTTTAAAATATAATCAATTTAATTAATTCTGGAGAGGCCATTATTTTCTTACATAGGTGGATATCCTGGTTGTTTAGCAAATGCAGGATCTAATCTATCTTCTGTCAGGGCATCAAATTCAGGATGCATCTGTAAAAATAATAACAGGATTAACAAACAAATAAAGTTTTAATATTCATACATATTTTTGCGAATACTGCATGTTGTGTTTACAAATATTTTATTACTTATGTTCATATAACATAAAGAAGATAAAAAAATCATGTCTCTTTTTTTTTCAAAAATAACTGCAATGATAATTATTTGAGACCTTCGAGGAATCACATTAAATATTTACCAATTTTATGCAAACAGTATTAACTAATCTACAAGTGATCTAAGATGAAGCTGATTTCCAGAAGAAATTGTCAAAATTTAAACACTTTTTGTACATAGTAACTTTTCTCTTTGACTGTCTTGTAAATTTTATCATTTAGTTAAACTACTGTGTTTTACATGTTTTCCTTAGATTATCTTTACCAACAGTATGAACAAAAGGGGTCACGTGGTATTCATCAATCAGACTGGATTGAGGAAAATTGTATTTTTGTGAATTTGCCTAGGTCTACATACAAGCAATCCATAGAAGTCAATGTGTACTTACAGGCTCTCCATAATTTCTCTTTAAATGTGGCATATCATAATGTTCCCATGGATTCCTAGAGTGTGCACCAATAGCTGGTAAATCAGGATAGTCTCCAAATCCTGTCCCATCATTGGCCATTGGTTTGTAGTCCTCTGGGATCATCCCATAATTTTTAGCTTTTGCAGCCCTTTCTTCTTCATTCTTAGGCAGTGCTGCAGGAGCCCAGTCTTTATTCCAATTTCCTTGAATAATAAGAAAACATCATGTTATGTACTTTGGTTACTAATAATGAGTGCTGAAAACTGAAACTGGGCTTAAAAATAAATTTATTCACAATTTTTTGACCTTTTGGAAATTAAGGGAGATACAGAGTCTTCATGTGCGTTAATAATGTCTGCATGGTTTCCAGAAAACTGGCAATAATATTTTTAATTCATATTTAATGTATTTCAGTGCATTCCTGTGTGTCCACGCACCTAAGACTTATGACTTCACTTCATTCAACTGATAAAACCAATAATTGGATAATATTGTGTGAATACATTCATTACATACTTTTATTTCATAAACTTATCAGTTTGTCGGGTTTCATCCTCTAGATTTTGTGTAATGTGTGTCCAAAATTAGGGAAACCCTTGTTTTGAGAGTTACTCAAATGTCCGGTGATTTCGCGCATGCCTTCCAAAAAAAGCTTATTTTAAACAAAGGAAAGATTTTATACTACGAAATATAGCTGAGTTTAAACCAAATACACTGCCAAAAATGCAGAGCAAAAATCTTTTCAATCTGACATAAGTTTGACTTAAATAAAACAAATTTTATCTGATGATGTATTTTTTTTCAATGGAAATTGGCTAAATATGGCAAATCACGGGATTGCAGTTATCAAGTAACTCTTGAACTTATAAATTATTCTTTTTTATCCCTTTGGGAGGCTAAAACAATAACAACAACGATTTTGATTGTGATACTGTGTTGAAATGACAAAATCAGTTAATGTGCGATATCACGGGCTGTGCGGACACCGGGGACTCCACTGTAGTTAAAAAAATAGAAATTAAATGTAAATGCACATTTAAAGAATAAAATTGTACTAAACTTGAATAAATACATGTTAAAAAAACTTGACTGTGAAAGTTATTTAATAAAATTCGAAACAAAAAAAAACGTTAATAAAAAAAAATTTAATGACTAAAATGTGGTATACACAATTTTAAAGTAATACATAAAATTACATATGTCTAAAACTAGATGCATTCGATAATCATATATCCATTTAGAACTCCGGATTTATCATATGCTACTTCTAGTTTCACCTGAAATATTTTAGGTCTTCATATATTTGTCATACATGTATATAGGTTAAAATGAAAATTAAGTATTATGTATGAATAATGAATACATTTATTTGATTTAATTTGTTACAGTGGAGTACCCAGTGTCTGCACGGCCGGTGATACTGTGCATTAGCTGGTTTCGATGTCAGTAATCTCTGACTACAATGCGGGTACGTGCAGACTCTGCCTTTTTCTTTAAGATTTACGTTTTTATTTCTCGTGCTCCGTTTTTGCTGATTTTTATTTTCCGTTCTTTGTTTTTAAAGATTTTTTTATCATGCTACATTATAGCGATTTTTAATTTTTTAATTCAGGTGAACATTTCAGAGTCCCCCCCCCCTTTTTACCACATATCATATCAGAAGTGTCATTAAATTTCTATAAACTGTGTAACCAGCTGATAACTAGTACCTAATTGGCTGGCTTTAGAGCCATTATTACCATTTTATAATACATGAGGGAAAAAAATGAAAAAAATTGTAGCCCCGAAAAAATGTGTCTCCAACTTCTGAATCAGGTTTTGGGTCTTACGGTACATTTCTATTCAAAATTATGTTTATGTTAGTATGAAATAGCCAGATGGTACCTCCATTTAGACATGGTGATGTGGTTAATGGGCGACTTCTTATAACTGGGCTTAAAATACAGCTGCTTGCCCTTCGAAGTCCTCGAAAGGAAGCCATGTTTAATGTTTACTAAAGGGAAGCAACCTCATTTAAACAAGAGGCTGTTGGGGCTTGTAACGTTTCCGGATAAAAGTGGTCGGCTGTCTCCGAACTTTCCCGAAGATCTGTTTGATTTCCGAGTTTATGAGATTCGTTCCTTGCTTAGAGCAGGGATTTTCTATACTAAGTATAGAAATTCCCTGCTTGGAGGTTGTTTACTCTTGAAGTGACAACGGAGAAGTGAATGCATTTGTTTACTTCTGTCGAATTCCGTGACCTACAGCATTAACTTTTTTTTTGTCATTTTGATAAAACTCCGTATGATATGAATAAAATTTTTACTCAGCAAATATAGAAACAGTATATCTAACATATATCATTCAAGTTTCTATTGCAAATCTGGCTTCAACAAACTAGAGGCTCTAAAGAGCCGTGTCGCTTACCTTGGTCTATATGTGCATATTAAAAAAAGGATACAGATGGATTCATGACAAAATTGGGTTTTGCTGATGGTGATGTGTTTATAGATCTTACTTTACTGAACATTCTTGGTACTTTTTCTTTATCTATAATAACTTGGCCCTTTAGATACAGAGGAAAATATTTTGTAAAAATTTACCAAAATTTACCAAATTAGTGAAAATTGTTAAAAATTGACTAAAATGGGCAATAACTCCTTAAGGGGTCAACTGACCATTTTGGTCATGTTGACTTATTTTTAGATCTTACTTTGCTGACCATTATTGCTGTTTACAGTTTATCTCTATCAATAATAGTATTCAAGATAATAACCAAAAATGGCAAAATTTCCAATTGGGGAGCAGCAACCCAACAACCAGTTGTCCAATTCATCTGAAAATTTCAGGGCAGATAGATATTGACATGATAAACAATTTAACCTCTTTTTGTCAGATTTGCTCTTAATGCTTTGGTTTCAGAGTTATTAGCCAAAATCTACATTTTACCCCTATGTTCTATTTTAGCTATGGCAGTCATCTTGATTGGTTGGCTGTGTCACCGCACATATTTTTTTAAAACAAGCTACCCTAATAATGATAGTGGCTAAGTTTATTTAAATTTGCCCCAAAAGTTTCAGAGGAGAAGATTTTTGTAAAAGATTACAAAAATTTATGAAAAATTGGTAAAATATGACTATAAAGGGCAATAACTCCTGAAGAGGTCAACTTACCATTTTGTAGACCTTACTTTGCTGAATATTAATGCTGTTTACAGTTTATCTCTATCTATAATAATATTCAAGATAATAACCAAAAACAGCGAAATCTCTTTAAAAAATACCAATTGGGGGCAGCAACCCAACAACCAGTTCTCCAATTCATCTGAAAATTTCAGGGCAGATAGATATTGACTTGATCAACAATTCAACCTCAGATTTGCTCTAAATGCTTTGGTTTCAGAGTTATAAGCCTAAATCTACATTTTACCCCCTATGTCTATTTTTAGCCATGGCGGCCATCTTGGTTGGTTGGCCGAGTCACCGCACTTATTTTTTTTAACAAGATACCCTAATTATTATTGTGGCTAAGTTTGGTTAAATTTGAACCAATAGTTGTAGAGGAGAAGATTTTTGTAAAAGATTACAAAAATTTACGAAAAATTGGTAAAAAATGACTATAAAGGGCAATAACTCCTCAAGGGGTCAACTGACCATTTTGGTCATGTTGACTTATTTATAGATCTTACTTTGCTGAACATTATTGCTGTTTACAGTAAATCTTTATCTATAATAATATTCAAGATAATAACAAAAAACGGCAAAATTTCCTTTGGGCCAGGTGAGCTAAAAAAAAAAGGCAGGATGACAATTTATGTAAAAATAGTCCAAATAAACTAATAAAAAAAGACAGGACCGAATTAATTAAGTGAAAAATAAGAAGGCAGGACATAGATTACAATTTAAAAAAAATGTAAGGGTTCCGCGGAACCATAGACAATCATAGACATCTATTAATTTTGTATTATATGTCTCTGGCGCCAGGAACCCAGTGTCTCGCCTACTTTATGAAGCTAATAAATGTTTTGAATTTTGAATTGCAGATTTGGGAAAAAAATTGGTTGCTTATATAGGGAATCATTGAAGCGTGACTGAAGCGGGCCCCCTCTTAGGTCAGTCAGTGGGCCCCCACTTATGAAAATTTCTGGATCCGCCACTGGTAATGTTTACTGGAAGAAATGTACATAATGAAGTAAAAATTAAATATGGAAAAAGAGGAAATATATTCCTGGCAGAAAAAAAATTAAGTCCATTTATAAAAAAAATACGGAAAACAGGATTGTTTTAAACAATATTTTGCATTTTTTTGTTGTTACTATCTTGAATATTACATTGTTAAGCAAAGTAAGATCTAAGTTATTGACCTTAAAAGTAATTTTTTCACATTTTTTCATACATTTTTGTAATCTTTTACAAAAATCTTAATCTCTGAAACTTCTAGACCAATTTGAAAGCAAACTTGACCTTGTTCATCCTTGGGGTATATAGGGTAAAATATGTATCAGATGATCCTTAATATCTACAATCAACATTGTCTCCAGTGAAAAAATAGAACATAGGGGTTTACTACAGATGACTATTGGGAAAGTGTAATAAAAAACTATTTCAAATGGTCACAACTTGAAAACTAATTAAAAAGATGATAAGGGGTCTTCAGTTACTATATTGTAAAACTTCAATGGGATGACTTGGTTTTTTTTCCAGGGTTGCATTTTTTTCAGGGGGATGCTAATAATTTTCCTCGATATGTTTCTTTTCCAAAATTACTCTGTTACTTTTTCAATAAACCATTATAATATCTTTTCTTTCTGCAACTTATATTGGATAAATGCTCCTAAACCCAGCTGGCGAGTAAGGGTCAGTGGTATCCCTGCCAAAGTTTCTTTTCAAACGATTGCCATTAAGATATATAAAGCATTTTCTGCAGTCCCTGGTGAAATAAATTTTGGAGCAGAGGAAAGAAATTTGTTTATCTTCTGTTAATTATCTTGAATATCATTATATATTTAATATCTACTGTAAACAGCAAAAGTATCAAACAAAGAAAGATCTACAAATAAGTGAACATGACCAATCGTCTAATATCCATTAAAGTTATTTTCTGCAATTTATTGGTAATTTTTGTGAATCTTTTCAAAGACCTTCTGCCTTTAATTTAACTACTAGGCCAAATTAAACCAAACTTGGCCTAATCATTATAAGAGTATCTATAAGATTTAATTACCTTATTTTACATGATTTCCAAAACCACAGTAGATACAGGTGAGCAACACAGGTTCTTGAGAGCTTCTTGTTTCAGTTTGTTCTTATAAAGAGCTGTAAAATCACTGTCCCATGTGTGTGCATTGTCCAAAAAAGGTTACAGTTAATTAGTGGTTCAGTCATTAGTTGCTGTCTGTCATGTAAGTTTTTTTCTATTATTGTTTTAGAAATCAGGCTGTTGGTTTTATTAAAGAACTGTTTTTCTTGAGGGTTGTCTAATTGACAATCATACCAAATTCTAATTTTTTTATTTTATAGCCAACTATATAGCAATAATTTTATTCATTTTTTAACACAATGACCTGCAGTTTTAGGCATTTTCTTTTCTTTGGTCTTTTATTCTTATTTTTTTTTTAACATTACAGCCAACTATAGAGTAATGCTTATGTTCATTATTGAAAGAATGACCTACAGTTATGACATTTTCTTTTCTTTTGTCTTTGATAGTTTTTGCATTGGCAATCATGCCACATCTTCTTATTTTTATATTTGTGTGATCAAAAGTATTCAATAGAATATGTTGTACAGCATGACATAATATTTTGATATGAAAATGTTGGGGAGGGAAAATATGTAACAAATGAATTATCTGTGAACAAAGATTTCTGTCCGAGACATATGAATAAAATAGTAAATAAATAAAATAAAAATAAAAGTGAAAGGGACCTTACTTTAACAAAAAACCAATGACACTTAAAAAATTTGAAGTAAATTTGAGTTAAAGGAAATGTGAAAATTGCCTTAATGCTGGTGGTAGTTTCAACACCATCATAGACTTTAGATATCATATGGGATATACTGTGGAAAAAAATACTTGCTCTAGAAGCTTGTATGTATTTCAATGAATATTTCTTCATAAAAATTTAGTTCATCATCTAATGGTACCTGTTTATTATAACAAAAAACAAATAAAACAAATAAGATAATATTTTTTTTTTTATCTTTTTATTAAATAAATATTCAATTATATAAATATTAATTATAGAACTACAATAGTATGAGCCATACAAACCTCTACTGATTTGATTTCTTATTTCTAATTGTAATAATCTGTTATCACAGAGATATGTCTCGCCGTTTTGTAATTTTGATTATGCAAATAGCAATACTTTAACATCTTACACAAGTTATGAAAATATTCAATGTCAATGAACCATGACTGAGTTACATGGCTAAACAATCTCCATGCAAATGAGATGTGCCAATGCTTATACAACTGCATACCAAATACCATCATGACTATTGACTTATCATAAGTTGTTCCCAAATCTAAATACAAACATTAACTAGTAAACTATAGAAAAGTTTCAAAGTCAATAAGAGGGGGTGGGGCTATATAATCTCCATGGAAACGATACTTGCAAATGCCAACAAATTTGCATACCAAATATCATTGACTTAACATTAGCAGTTCTCTTAAACTGATCTAATCACAAACTAATACATGTAAACTAAGATAAGTTTCAAAGTCATAAGACTGTGACTGAGGGGTGAGGCCAAATATTCTCCATGGAAATGAGATGTCAATGCTTATACAACTGAATACCAATTAACATTGGCCTACCACTTATGGTTCCCCTTGAGTTGACCTAATCACAAACTAATACATGATAACTCAGAAAAAATTTCAAAGTCAATAGACCATGACTAAGGGGGCAGAGCCAAATTATCTCCATGGAAATGAGGTATGTGGATGCTTACACAACTGCATAAATATCATTGACCTACCACTTGTGGTTCACCATAAACTGACCTAATCACAAACTAATAAATGTAAAATAAGCAAAAGTTTTCGAAGTCAATAGACCATGACTGAGAGGTCAGGGCCATATAATCTCCATGGAAAGCAGATGTGCCAATGCTTATACAACTGCATACCAAATATGATTGACCTACCACTTGTGGTTCACCATAAACTAGACCTAATCACAAACTCATACATTGTTGACCCCGCTGTCGCCGCTGCCTGAAACAGCATACCTATGTCTCGCTTTTTGACTGTCAAGGCGAGACAAAAACTATAGTTCCATTGATATAAAATAATATAAAAATAAAATCCGATTTGAAGATAATTTAAGAGAAACTTGTTAATTTGTCTGAGAAATACATTTTTACATCATTCATATGTCAATAAATAACATGCACTTAAAAAACTTGCAACTTTACAAGAAAAACTATTGACTAATAAAATCAGAACAAAACAAACAGTTATTTGAGATTCAGTTGTATGTTGAATAAATGTTTCTTTGAAAGCATGGCATACAGTACATAAGCTGTTTATAAATGTGTAAATATTATCAAAATACTATAACAGTAAATTGTGCATAACAAAATAGGACGGACTACCTTTTCCTTCTGAAAATTTCTCATAGATCTGATATATAATATCTAAAGTCTTTGACATATATACCCCATTTCCATTCTTAATTTAATTTGACCAAAAAATTTGAGTTTACTTGACATAAACATGATAAATACCTACATACCCTCAAAGTTAAGTTATTGAATAGAAAACTAAAATGTGGCTACCTGCCACATAATCACAAATCTTAAATTGTCAAATCAAAATGGGTTAAATTGTCAACATATTTATGGAACTTTTAAATCATTTTGCCAATTAGTCATAGTCAATTCAAGATGGAAGTTCAACCAATACTTACAATTATTAGGTATTGAAATCAAAGGTGCTAAAGTGAGCCAGTTAGCTTTAATGTGGGGACCAAGTTCCCTATTACAGTAGAAAATTCAATAAAAAAATTTAAAAAAAAAATCGGGAAAATTTCCTGAATTTTTCATTGTACTAATGAACTCAAAATCGTTCAATTTTTTTTGTCACGTTTTTTAATTTCCGGATCTGCCCAGAACACATAACTCTACTTCCTTCTTCCGGTCTTGTTGTCGTGAGACTTTGATTAGTCTAGTAAATATAGGAACTCAAGAAACACAATACCAATATTTCATTTTTAATCATTCTTTGTCTTTGGTATGAATAAACGTTAGGCCTACCTGATGCATTGCGTTTCTTTGTTAACATTGAACATGACGTCATAACTTAAATAACGTCACAAGTAAAATCCCTAACAACAGAACCAAAATCGGAAACATGACGGTATTTCCGTATCTTTTTTTTTAACAAATATTTAAATTACAAAAAAAATAATTTAAACAAACTTCGTCCCCATTCACAATCACAGGTAATGCCTGTCTCATATTATAATATTTAAGTTCTGCATAAGCTATTTTGGTTTCAACACTCGAAACTTTAAAACAACTACTAAGATAAAATTGGCAAGTAGCCTTGCAAGTAAAAAAGGTTAACAGTTGTATGGTTTCAGTTGCAAGATATGATACAGATATGTACTTATAAATGCTTCACAACCTTTTAAAATAACATTCATTCTTCCATTTAAAAAATGTAATACATACAACCCAGACAGATATAATAACAAAGTTTTTGTTGTAAAATTTTATCAACCTATCCATTGTAAAACAATATTAAATGCTCTTCACATAACAATAATATCAATTTAATTTGATTCTCCATCAAGTATTGATACATCACTTAATAATTTCTATATCATACATGTACATGATGTATAATAATTCTTTCAGATATACATATACATTAATACTTAATGCGTAATTGTTTACAGTATTTGAATTAGAAGTAGTTTTGGCACAATCAGATTATCTTCTCTTGTCAAATTCCTTTCTGATCCAGTCTGAATCTTGGTAGAACCTAGGATCACCTAATTTTAATGCAGTTCTTTTATAAAAATAGTAATATAAAACAGCACCTGCAATGAAAAGAAAAAACATCAAAGAATTAATAAAATTACTACCAAAAGCAAAATTCTATGATATACATGTTTTATTCAGTTGATACAATCATGAAATGGTTACTATGGGTTCAGTATTTTTTGAAGAGACAGTGAGCAATAGTTTTTGTGGGTTTGACTTTTGAATTGAAGAACCAATTCTCTATCATTTTGTATGATGAATTCGTCAAACCCATGATTTCTAAGTATTGAAATACAATTATTACGACCTCAAGACCTAGAGTAGTTTCCAATGTAATTATGTTAAAGGCCAGTATTTAAATCAATTTGTGAACATCAAATTTGTGAATTAAAAATGACAGAACTTTTTTTCATCTGATTATAAACCAAAGACTCATACATACAACAACATATAAACACTTTGATAACAAATAAGTATGTTTTAATTGGTGAAAACTGATATAATAAGAGCTAAAAGGTAAGTTATTGATAGAAATTAAATTCCATATGAGGTCAAAATTTTAAGGTGCATTTTGTTCTTATATAAGATTAGTAGCTAGTCATATGATAGATGTGCCTTACTTGTCCTCTATCAACACATTGTATTTACCTGTTCTTTGAATAACAAATAATGGTATAAATCCACTCGTTTCCCATATGTACTTGTTAGGTTCATCCCATCTTAAAGTCTGAAAATGAAAAAAAAACCAACATTATACTATTAAGACAACTGTCAATATCTACCAAATTTATAAAAAACAAAAGGCTGTCACAGGACAGCAAACCGGATTTATTAACATTTATTTGTGTCCTGGAAATATCACAAGAACCATTACGGATGAATGGTAAAAGTGAAAATGGTCATTATTGAACTTGACCTCTATTTTGTCATCAGTAACAACATATAAAAATTTTAAAAGCTTTGGTTGATTAGTTCATGAGAAAATGCACGGACACGACTGGAAACACTATTTTTCAATCTTTCAAGAACCATAACTCCTAACGGTAAAAGTCAAAATCGTCATTATTGAACTTGACCTCTATTTTGTCATCAGTAACAACATATTAAAATTAGTGAAGCCTTTGGTAGAACAGTTCATGTGTAAATGCACGGACACGACTGGAAACTTCATTTTTCAATCTTTCAAGAACCATAACTCCTGAACGGTAAAAGTCAAAATCGCCATTATTGAACTTGACCTCCAATTTGACATCAGTAACAACATATTAAAATTTGGGAAGCTTTGGTAGAACAGTTCATGCGTAAATGCACGGACACGACTGGAAACTCCATTTTTCAATCTTTCAAGAACCATAACTCCTGAACGGTAAAAGTCAAAATCGCCATTATTGAACTTGACCTTCATTTAGTTGTCAGTAACAACATATTAAAATTTTAAAAGCTTTGGTTGAACGGTTCATGAGTTTATGCATGGACAACATTTGATTGTCGCCCGCCTGCCCACCGTACAAAGGCGTACATCCCCAATTCAATAACCGACATTTTTGTCACAAAAATCTGGTTAAAAATTCCCAACTGTATCTTGTATATCTTTTTAAAGTCTGTGGTTTAAAATCTCTCCATTTCTATTAAATAAGAAATAAATGCAATTATAATTGAAAAATCTGCAAATTTTTCTTTCAAAATAAAATCTGAAATATTTTTTTTGTTTCTTATTTTTTATTTCCAGTTTTGTTTAATTTTGATTTAAAACATTTGGAACATATTCTATAATCAAAGTATTCTTCATAGCGTACCATTTCCCAGACATGGAGTCCAACATTCAATCCAAAGTAGGCAAATGTCACCATAATTCCTACTTTGAATTTATTTATGAGTATGTTTACTAATCCTGCTTGGAAGATGTATGTGTTGAAAAACAACAGAAAAACTACTATCACAGCAAATATAATACAAACATCCTGTATTCTGAAAAATAAAATAAAACTACTAAGACTCTAAATTCAATATTTTCTTAAACATGTTTGACATCTTTTATACTTATACATTTGTCTTTTTATTTATCTCTGTAAACATATGATTTTAAATACAACTGTGTACTTTTGGAATGTTTCATTACTGATGACTACAATTTATTTGTACCTTTATGATCAAAGGGTCAACATGTATGTCAATTCAACAAATTCACCCAAAACAGAAGAATGTGTCTGAATGGACAGACAGGACAAACGGGACATAAAAGAAAATGACCCCTCTCCCAATTTTTGTTGTTGAAAAAACAGCAATTCTGAGAGGGATTTTGAGCCTTACTTTATCTGACCTGTGTACATGTTGTATAATTCTTGACTAACATTATAATAGACAATTATGGCCTGTTAAAAAGGTGAATATATATATCCAAAATTGTCAACTCGAAAGGTTATTTCAATGAGGGCACAGCCCGAAGTGAAATATCTTTTAAGGGTTGACAATTTTGGATATTCATCGATTCTAAGGGGCCACAATTGTTGTATTATCCCGAACTAGCAGTGGAAAGGCCTTTCAACAAGCTGACGTTTGAAAATATATTTGTGTTCTAGAATTTATACAACAAATGTAGAATCTTTTTGTAAATATTGATGGTCCTAAAAAGGCGATCGTTAGGTGCTGGCAATCTATTCATGTCCAATGCTTTATTTCCTCGTCTGTCTGTGGGATTCCAGTGTAACGTGAACTCTGCCATTTTGTTTATTTACGTCTGTGTAATCATTTTCATGGGAGATAATTCAAGTACAAATCAAGAAACTCAAAAGGTGATTAAATAGTCCTTCTTGCGATTGAATGAAAAATAACTGAATTATTCCATGTCACATGATAATGTTTCACCCAATACTATAGAATTGTTTAAAATATATGTAAGGTATAATAATGTAATATATAATCAAGATATTTGAAAATGAAAATTTTATAGAGGAGGCATGAGAAAATAGCATTATCATAAATACTAATAATTTTTATCTTTTATCAATGCAACATGTTTGTATTGTTTTCTGTCTAATGTTTTGTTATTTATATGTTTGTTTGTTTGTTTATTTAGTTACCACCCTATTGTTTGGATATAAGAATAATAAAAATCTTGTTCTTATAATTCTTATAATATGAATATTATATGAATATAAATCAATACAGAAAAATGAATATTCTTGAAACATATTGATTTTCAAAAATTTCTAAAATACTCCCTCTCTGCAATTTCTCTCTAATAATCCTGTTTCCTTTCATAAACTTACACAAACAAAACTAGCAAGATGACATTCTCAAATCTCAGCATTTCTATAAATGAGTTCATAACAATATCTATAAGCAACAAGAAATACTGCAGATACAGTATAGGGCGATATCTTTCAACCTGCATGGTGATTGGTTGGCTTTTCCTCTCTCAAAATGAATAGGTTATAGTCTTGACCAGTTCATTGTTATATATGCTTCTTGAGTTCTTTCCTGCAAAAAATAATGTATGTAAATCAAAATAATTTAGAGCAATGATTTAGAGGAACTGATTAACATATCAAGCAATACATGTACATTTGTAGGACGTAGGTAGACTAGCAAACAACAAGTTGAACAGTGAGCTAAGAGCATGATACCACACTATATTTATTGGTAAAAAGGATGTTAATGAGTGATGATTTTGTAAATGAAACACACAGTAAAGCATGCTGACATGTGGTTTGATTTCATAGTGTCTTGGTTTGTTATGCCATTGAAAAATGCAATGCAATTACTCCTCATAAAATTTGAAAAATAAATTCCTCACAAAAATTTATCGTTTTCCAGTATTTCACACGAATTTGATCATGATAAGCTGTAAATGTAAAAAAAGTATCATTGATGTTGTGATCCAGTCAATTGTTAAGCTAGTTTTCTGACTATAGTACTAGTATACAAAGGGCTGCTGGATCATCAAAAATATTTTGAGGCTCACGGTACAGTAGCATCATATCAGCCTAGGGAGAAAACTTTCCTTGTGAGCCCAAGTTAATATGAGTGGGTCGTCTTTGCCCGGAATAGTGTACCTTACATTATCCATGAACTAGTGTATTGCCTATTGAATTCTAGTAAAATCGGCACTTGGTTAAATCGGCACCTGGTCAATTCGGCACCCAGTATAGTCAAATTGGCACCTGGTTAAATTGGCATTGATATAGTCAATTCGGAACCTTAGATTTGTTTAATATATATTTTTAACAGTATTTTAAGCAAAAACAGTAAAAATAAGGAATGGGTTGTCCAGAAATTTTACAGTATTTACCCAAGAAGAGGTAGATAAGGTAGGGGTTGGCCAGAAATATTAACCTAATTTTATCATGTTTATTCACATTTTTAAGGGTTGAATTTTATTCATGTTATTTCTATATATTAGTGAATGCCTAATTGACTTTAAATAGGTGCCGATTTAACCAGGTGCCGATTTGACCTGGTGCCGATTTTGACTTGTACCCTTGCCTATTGGGGGGTCAACTTAATATCACCTAGTCCGGAATCGTAATTCTCATGCTCTGCAAATTGTCAAAAAGACCTACATGTAAGACTAAGAGCTACACTAGTCTGCACTACAGGTAAATGTAAAATGCACTCCATCTAACAGTTTTAATGTAGTAATAAATAACTTGCAATGAATAAATACTCTACTACAACGTAACATATACATCAAAGGCAAAACATTATAAAACTTTAAAAAGTGAAATATTACAATTTATATGAGCGCAAAGTTACATATCCGCAAATACTCAAAAATAATATCTACAAAATGCAAGTATATCATATTAAACATGTTAAATAAAATAAATAAATTCATTAATAATAAATGGAAGAAACCAAACAATTTGGAATCACACTTAAAAATCTAACAAGAATCACACCCATGACCTTTCGCAATGTAGCAATCAGTCGTAAGTAGTAGACCACAAACCAACACTGAAAGTACCTTTCAGCTTCCAAATCTGTTTGTTGTTGATCATATTTTTTTAATTATTTTTTTTCTAATTCAAATTTCTAGCAGAAGACTGCAGTGTCGGTACTACTACTAGCAATTTGTCTTTCTTTTTTTAATGAACATGAATTATATGTGTCTGTTAAAGAGATACAACTACAGTGTACAAATATGTGAGATATGCTGTGTTAAAATTACATTTTAGCTCACAAATGGAACATGTTCTTGTTCGTCCATTTTTGTTTACAGTGACTACGTAGTATCGCATAACTTCGCAAAGTCTCGTTTCTTTCATTTGCTTCTTTTCCCATTACTTACCATTTAAAAATATAAAGAATAGTATTTTCACATCATTTTAATCTGTTGGAATTCATGTTAAACATGGGTAACAATATAAACCTTACAAAATCAAGGAAAATGTGCAGGTAAAAAATGTCACATGATTCATACAACGAGATCCAAGATGGAAGACACTACGCGGGAAGAAAAGAAATGTCAAACCAAAACACGATTTCTTTAAATTTGTAACTTAGATAGAGCTTTGTAAGAATTTAATGACACAATTTGAAAAACTATAGATTTGATACATGTAAACGTCGTGAAATTATGTGGAAATCAAAGGCACTTAGACATGAACCTCTGGTTTTTCTTTATCTTTCTGACTTTGTTTTTGTTTATTTATTGTAATAAATTTATATACAAACTTTTTATTGAAGGAATCTGTATCATTCATGTCTCCAAATGACCCCTTTCCTGCTTCCCCCATGGTAGATACTTTAAAGGTCGTAGTCGCACCGTTGTGCACCCATATCGGTAGTTCTCTTCTATATAGATATCTTCATATTTCCGCACTCAGTCACAACTTTGACTATTACGTGCTGTATCACCACCAAACACCACCACACACCGCCGAACACCACCGAAAATCCCAAAAGTTTATTATTTTGTCTTTTAACGTTATAAATGTGACTTTATTATAACTTTCAAGTTATTAATTCAGCAAATCAGAAGATTAAGAGTCCAAATATCTATAGAAAACAGAAAGGGAGAGTCTATAACACCCCACTTTTTGAACTCCGCAGACCCCTATGGACACCTCAAATATTTGTTTTTCCATTTTTTTCTTCGTCTATCTCTTCTATAAAATAGTTGTACCAACAATAAGAGTATATGTACCGGTATTACATTTATGATCTAACCGAGAACAGAGATCGAAGATACTTCAACTGATTACTAATTACGAACATGATGAATATATTTGAATTTTATTATTTTAACAGTCAGGGGACTTACTTAAACAAGTGATTTTCTAAATCACTGATTCAAGTAACATTATTTCCATAAAGGTTGGAAGTTAGAGTTGTCTTTCTTTAATAATCACCTATTTAAGTAGTACAAATAAATCACTAGAAGAAGTGATTTAATATTAGTGTAGCTTTAAATATAGAATACTAATGATCCAGGGACTAATTATGTTTCTAAACTTATCAGAACCAACATCTGTGTTGTCTAGGATGACCAGGTCATTTCAGGTGATGACCTTGTACTGAATCTAGGATAATGACATAAAAATCACTTGTTTAAGTATCAGACCTTAATTTCCTTCCCAAAAATCACTTCTTTAAGTATCATTCTTTTAATAACCCCCACTAATTTCAACACCCCCGAACAGTGAAATTTTTATCGCGAACAGTAGAATTTTATTACATAATCTGAAAGATGAAACCTTGAACTTCACAGGAAAAATACTCCCACTGCTGTGAAAAATCTTTGAAGAAAGTATCAGTTCATTATGTAAAGCCATTATTATAGCATTTTTTCAACTAAAATAGAATTTTCAGGTAAATGATAGCATCAAAGGCATAAAACTTGCTACTTAAAAGAAGCAAAAAGTTCATATTTTTTAATTTTACTAATTAAAAGATGTTATTTAAACCTATGTGTTTAAAATTTTGAAAAAACTACAAAATCCCAATTTGTGACAAAACCTCGAATTTGCTACTCAAATAAGTGATTTAAAAATCACTTATTTCAGTAAGTCCCCTGACTGTTTAATAACACACACAATGTTATGTGGAAAGTTATGAATCTGGAGATGTTTTTTTTCTTCTCATATTGGTAATCGATTTTAACATAAAATAATGCCAATAAAATTCTAAAAATTGTTTAATTATACGTAATTTAATTTGTTTTATTGTATAGTATCACAGTTTTTCTTAGTGGTTGGTGGTTTTTGGAGTGTTTGGCGGCGTTCAGTGGTGTGCGGTGGTGTTCGGTGGTGTAACATTTTTATTTAAATCAACGAATCCTGAAGTGGATTGTTCTTTTTAATCTATGAATTTATTTGTATTGCATGTACTGAACATAGATTAATTGTAGAAGATCTACTTGCTTGCAACAAACCTATCACTGATATGAGTTCCCTTGCCTGTCTATCATACCCTCTTTTCCCAGTGGCATTTTTATACCCCCGCTTTGAAAAAAGGGGGGTATACTGTTTTACCTCTGTCTGTCCTTCCGTCAGTCCGTCTGTCCCATGAATATTTTTCGTCGCATTTTTCTCAGGAACTACAATATAAGGATTTCTGAAATTTTGTTTCAAGGTTTATATAAGTATGCTATACCGTGTGATGCATTTTCAGATTCATCACTCAACAACTTCCTGTTTACCGAACACTTGTACTATTTTACACATGATAACCAAGTCGAAAATTTTCGTCACATTTTTCTCAGGAACTACAATACAAGGATTTCTGAAATTTGGTTTCAGGATTTATACAAGTCAGCTATACCGTGTGATGCGTTTTCAGATTCATCACTCGACAACTTCCTGTTTACCGAACACATGTATTATTTTACACATGATAACCAAGTTGAAAATTTCCGTCACATTTTTCTCAGGAACTACAATACAAGGATTTCTGAAAATTTGTTTCAAGGTTTATATAAGTATGCTATACCGTGTGATGCGTTTTCAGATTCATCACTCAACAACTTCCTGTTTACCGAACACTTGTACCATTTTACACATGATAACCAAGTTGAAAATTTCCGTCACATTTTTCTCAGGAACTACAATACAAGGATTTCTGAAATTTGGTTCACGATTTATACAATTCAGCTATACCGTTTGATGCGTTTTCAGATTCATCACTCAACAACTTCCTGTTTACCGAACACTTGCATATTTTTACACTATTAAAATTATCCACTTGCGGTGGGGGTATCATCAGTGAGCAGTAGCTCACAGTTTCACTTGTTATTTTTATTATTTCCTATTTGCAAAACCAAAATACTGCATATCTTTGTTCATTAACCATATAGAGTGTTGTAAGAAAATAATCTAAAATCCCTAAAATTTATTGAGCAAAATTGTTTACACATGTACCATACTTTATCATGTTTTTAATAGTTGCCAGCCTTTAGTGATGAGAAATTAATTGTGTTATTTTTATCTTGCAGTTCAGTTTTTGCAAGAAAAAGAAGTGAAAATGAGTGAATTCAAGCTTCATCACCACGTCAGTGAGCTGATGAACCTTTTAGGGTGAGAAAACAAATATTATTACACTTATATAGATCATTTGTGAAGTAGAGATCATTGAAACAGCAACCTTACAATACAACAAATCTCGATAAATTTGTTTGTTCTTATCTTATAGTCATGAGAGTTTCATATATATGGAACTGAAGAGACATATATAATTTATTGTAGAGCAAAATTTGACGCACATTTATTGATAGATATAGGAAGATGTGGTGTGAGTGCCAATGAGACAACTCTCCATACAAATAACAATTTAAAAAGTAAACCATTATAGGTTAAAGTACGGCCTTCAACACGGAGCCTTAGCTCACACCGAACAACAAGCTATAAAGTACATTTGAGTTGAAATTAGAAAGAAATGCTTTACAGTAGGTTCTATTGTTATTTTAAAAGAATGTTTTACCATTTTGTGAATTCTTATATATATAAGATGTTTATATTAATTCATCATGGTCATGCTGTTCATTTTGTATATTTCTGTGTTTTTACCATGTTTACACTTTGATGATTATGATGACTGATAAAAAGTGAATGGCACGTTTACCATGGGGTGCAATAAATTCCTTGGTCATATTGGTTAGAAGAAAGAAAGATACATAGCATGTAACAACATGACTGATAACAACAAATAATAGTTTAAATTATTCTACACTTGTCTGATGCATACTCTCCTTGTTAAAACCTGTTTTTAAATAGTACAAAAATACTGGATAACCATCCTCATGATCCTGACTAGATAATACTACCACACATGCATTCGTTTAAATGTTTTTCAGTGAATATAAAGACTCAGATAGAAATTTATTGTTTGTTGAATTTACCAATATTTTCACAGATTAAATTATGAATTTATCGTAATATTTTGATTTCAGGGTTCGGTCTACTGATACAGTTGGAGCAGAAGTTTATACTGAAATGTTACAGAAGAATACAACACCTTATATTACCACACAGGTGATACAAACAATTAATTGATATTGAGATGTTCATGTTTTAGTAATAGAATTAAGTCATTACTTTTGATACACATATAGAGTATTTTTAAAACATTTTTCTACTTTCAAGTATGTCAGAAGAAATTGATAAGAATCCAATTGTGTTAAAAATATTTAGGGCATAGACAAAAATGTCTCTATGATAATACATGTAGCCACAATATTATTCAGTGAACTGTGCTTGAGATTACCATAGTTCCAGTAAAATCAATTAAGAGAAAATATGTGTCTATATAGTATATATATCAAAAGGAAAGGTCTTTTCTATTGACAAATTCCCCATTAAAGCTAGGTGGCATTGACAAATTACCAAGTGTTTATCTGTATCTAGCTATGACTTAATTTGCCCTCACTTAGCAGAATTGTTCTTGAAATACTATGTTTATTTTATTTTTTCCAGGTTTCTGCTCATCAGGCAAAGAGAAAAATAGCTGAATCATCAACAACTCCCATTGAATTTCTAGCAAAGTATGATGAACTCAAAGGCAAAAAGTAGGTTTAATTGATTTTTTTGATCAAGGCTTATTACAGTTTTTTAGGCCAGCCATTTCTTAACTCCACACAACATAAATGGGTTTAAATAAATATATTGTAATCAGTAAAGATCCTCATCGTTTCAATCTACAATATGATTACCGGTATATTCTTATTTGCTATGACAATATTTTTCTCATTACTTGAATGTGTTGTTTTTTTTGCCTTCCCTAAACAGCTTGACTTACATACATATCATAGATGAAGTGGAGGCATATTGTTAAGATCACTTATTTTATTGTCAAAAGACTTTAAATCTTTATTTAATGAGAAATTTAAAGATTTTGATTTTTAAGGGGAATAACTCAGATAATTTATTATTTATATTTTTAATGGGAGATAACTCAGATGATTTAATAAGAACAATTTTTCTGTCAACTTAATTATTTAGTTTGTTATTTTGAAAGGGAACAAGAAAAGTGATTCCATTTTCTTTTTATTTCTTAAAAGTTTTTTTTTTTAATGAGAGCTGTCGTGTATTTAATTACAAGTCTATTATTTAAATTTCTTTCTAGTCACATGATAATGTTATCTTACTATTTTGAAAACAAGCTGATCAGCACACAAATTTTTATTGTATTTTAAGAAATAATCAATATAAAACACTGATAAGAAAGGCATAAAAATGTAACGATTTTGGGTTTATATCTGTTTTTGTATAAGACAGATAAATTTTGCCCAAAATCATTTTTGTCGAGCCTGCAACTTTTGTTGCAGAAAGCTCGACATAGGGATATTGATCCGGCGGCGGCTATGGCGGCGGCGGTGTTAGCTCACTTCTTAAAAGCTCTATATTTTAGAAGGTGGAAGACCTGGATGCTTCATATTTTGTATATAGATGCCTCATGTTACGAAGTTTCCGTCAGTCACATGTCCAATGTCCTTGACCTCAATTTCATGGTTCATTGAACACTTGAAAAAAAAGTTCAGAATTTTTGTAACGTTGAATTCTCTCTTATTATAAGTAATAGGATAACTATATTTGGTATGTGCGTACCTTGCAAGGTCCTCATGCCCGTCAGACTGTTTTCACTTGACCTCGACCTCATTTCATGGATCAGTGAACAAGGTTAAGTTTTGGTGGTCAAGTCCATATCTCAGATACTATAAGCAATAGGGCTAGTATATTTGGTGTATGGAAGGATTGTAAGGTGTACATGTCCAACTGGCAGGTGTCATCTGACCTTGACCTCATTTTCATGGTTCAGTGGTTATAGTTAAGTTTTTAAGTTTTGATCTTTTTATCTAATATTATATGCCAAAGGTCAACTATATTTGGTGTATGGAAATATATTATGATCTATATGTCAGTCCCGCAGGTTTTATTTGACCATGACCTCAATTGCACGGTTCATTGGACAGTGTAAGTTTTTGTGTTTTGGTCTATTTTTCTTAAACTATAAGTAATAAGTCAACTATATTTGTTGTATGGAAGCATTGTTAGCTGTACATGTCTGCCTGGCATGGTTCATCTGACCATGACCTCATTTTCATGGTTCATTGGTCTTTGTTTAACTATCTTGTTTAATGTTAAGTTTATGTGACAGTTGTAATAACGCTTTATACTTAGGACTATCAACATGATATCAATGATTAGTAAAGAAGGCGAGACATTTCAGTGTGTGCACTCTTGTCTTCTTTTGATATCTTTCAGCATGCGTGACCTGGATCCATTGGTGTTATTGTTGTCACAGTTGACTGAAGAAGAACAGGTTTGTACTTCCCCTAATATGCACTAATGTCAAATTAAATTTTTTAACCTTACAAATTTAAAACAAAGGTTAGTTATTATCCCCACAAACAGACTTGCATGCTCTCGATTCTTATCATTTGTGGAGTGCCACTTCAATTCTTGTAGATTTCGTGGCTATATATACAATGAGGTACAATTTTGTATTAGTTATATGATGACTTTGGAAAACAATAAAATTTAATGTTTCCTTGTTACATGAAAAATTAAATGAACCATACATTAAAAATCAGATTACTATGAGATAAACATAACTTTACTGATTAGATATTTAGAATAAATATGAATAATTAAATGTAATGAGCAATTTTCAGTGATTAAAGAGAAAAAAATAACTGCTCTGAATTAAATTTACATAAAAAGATTGCACACCTGAATCTTTATAAAAAGTACCATAATTATTAAAAAGATGCACTTTTAACGGTTTAGAATAAGAATAAGTGCAACTGGGTGGTTATTAAAGAAAAATACATGCCCTCAGCAGACTTAAAAAATGAATGCCTTAAAAGATAAATTTTCTTCTTATGATGATATGAATATCCATGCCTTTAAACTGTATTTGTATGCCCCACCTACGATAGTAGAGAGGCATTATGTTTTCTGGTCTGCGTCCGTCCGTCTGTCTGTTCGTTCGTTCGTCTGTTTGTTTGTCCGTCTGTCCCGCTTCAGGTTAAAGTTTTTGGTCAAGGTAGTTTTTGATGAAGTTGAAGTCCAATCAACTTGAAACTTAGTACACATGTTCCTTATGATATGATCTTTCTAATTTTAAAGCCAAATTAAATTTTTGACCCCAATTTCACGGTCCACTGAACATAGAAAATGAAAGTGCATGTTTCAGGTTAAAGTTTTTGGTCAAGGTAGTTTTTGATGAAGTTGAAGTCCAATCAACTTGAAACTTAGTACACATGTTCCCTATGATATTATCTTTCTAATTTTAATGCCTAATTATATTTTTTATCCAATTTCACAGTCCATTGAACATGGAAAATGATAGTGCGAGTGGGGCATCGTGTACTTTGGACACATTCTTGTTTTTTATATAATATTGACTTTGTTCACAGATGAAAACTGGTCTCTCAGGGTCTGCTGATGTTTCTGTAAAAGAACATAGGGTATTAATCAGGTTGTTTAGAGGTGTAGATTAGAGATGCACTGCTTTGTTGGGTATTGATTTAGATGTTTAGATTTCAGTTGGATATGAAAATGGAATAGCTGATCACTGATTTGTACACCTAGATTTATTCTAACCAATGGCAATGGATCTTAATATAAATTTAATACTAAACAGAAATTTTTTTTTAACATGTGGCCACGATGTTATGCCACAAACATACGGTGTCAATATTTTTTTAGTACTCCAGATCCGGATTTCGACAATAAATGTCTCTTCAGTGCACCTTTGTCAAATTTATTTCAACACAACTGTGTTCATGGTTGCCAGTTTTTATTGCGGAGTAAGCCAGAGAGAACCATAACCTTCAATAGAAAAACTGTCAAAATCAAATGAATTGATTAAGGCTTTACAGGATAATGTTCATTTAATTATAAAGTTTCTGTTAGGATCTATTTTATGGAAATTTATGTTCAATCAAACTACAGCCATAAGTTATGGCCCATAATGATACTGCTGCAATAAATTTGGAATTCTTCCAAAGAATATTATTGATATGTTTACTAAGTCATGTAAGTAAGTACTCTGCAGTATTGACTATTTCATGTATTTGAAAGTAAAGTTCTTTTGGTGTCTTCAAGTTGCAAACTACATAATGATGTGATCATATTTTTCAGACAAAAAAAATATTAGAAAAACAAGCCAAGACCAAAGCTGATGAAGCTGGGATGACATTACTGCAGCATGGTAAAATTTTCTCACAGTTACCTGCCCCTGGTGCCAAAATTACAAATCAAGAATTCACAGAGGTAAACTGAAATTCATATTGGTCGTTTAGTGAAACAAATAACATGCATTTCAGGTAGAACAAAAATTACATAAATATTATATGCTGCAGGAACATTATGTTACCTACACATTAACATATTTCAGGGTTTTGATGTTAGTTTGCATAGACATTTGTCATGCAATGTGTATTGTGTATTGGTTTAAAATCAAATAAACCTTACATTCCTTTACAATGAAAAACGAGTGATATATTTATTGATCATTTGAAATCTATAAGTACTATCAGGAAGCATGATCATCTTGAGTTTAAGAGGTCAATATTTCAATCAAATTGTCTGCTTCCGTGCAGAATTTAGTAGTAAGATGAGGGGCCTGATGGGCGGGGGTCTCATCACAATTCACGAGTTGATTTTAATGTCAATCATGATTCACAGAAAATAAATATCCATGATCACTGATCACGAATATATAAAAGAAAAAAAATCTATAGAAAAACGGATCATAATAGCGAAAATTTGTTGATCACGAAGAACAAAAATAACCCATCAGGCCCTTCTAAGATTAAAGACTGGCTCTCACTGAAATGGTCAATGTAGGAAGACTTGTCTGTCTGCAGCTTATGAGTAAGCTGTTAATTATTTATTGGGTGATGATAAAATCATGGTTTTAATTGTTTTACAAAAACACAAATTTTCCATGGGCTTGTATGTTGATTATGCTCAGAGTTTTCGCTGGCGATCGCCATTTTAGCAATTTGTGAAAAAATAATAATTTTGGCGATTAAAATTCGTCATTTGCGAAAGAATTTGGCGAAAGAAATATATATAACAAATTTTTTTCAACCATCTTGTTTATTTACTTTTTTCGGGTTTCTCTGACTTTACCTGATCGGACAATACTCGGAATTCACCTAGAACTTGTTAAGATTTTGACAGAAAATCAATAATCAGCTGATTGCATTTTATAGCTATCGACAACAAAGGACTAGTTAATAATGGTGTTGATTTCATTGTATTGTTTGACAAAATGATATAGTTAAATGGTGTCCGTCACATGTCACATAAAGGATTTATTAACCACTTTGCGACACACGTGTTTGAAGCAAAATTTTGATGTCTCCTCTCCTTCTTTTAATGATAGTCCAGAAAAGAATACTGTTATTATGAGGAAAAATGTTCAAAAGTAACAAAAAATCTCTGTTTTAAAACATTATCCTTTGACTTTGAGATAGATAATTGATTTGAGTGGGTACTTTAAAGTTGTTTCAGTGACACGTGTTTCAAGCATACTAGTTTTACTTTTCAATTTTTTCATTTACAATGGTCTAAAAAAAAAAAGAAAATTCGTAGTGAAGAACTCGATTCAAAAGGTTGGGAAGATCTGGGAACAACCCCTCGAATGAGAGTAACCCTTCAATGTAATGACTACACCTTCAATGTAATGACTACACCTTAAATGAGGGATCATTTTCTAGTGATAAAAACTTTTGTTTTGTTGTAAAATAAAAAACAACTTTTTAGTACAAAAGGGCACATATTTTTATTTTGAAGAAACTTTCCCAAAGAAACTACATCTTTCTGGTATGATATGGTTAAGACATGTCCAAGAATATTCCGGGACTTATAGCTTCTTTATTTTAAGTTTATGGCCCCCTTCTTTTAAAGTTGTTCAAAATATAATAAATTTTCCCCCTTTTAAGTTAAAATAAAGTTCTTCTTTGTTAAAAATAAATGTTAAGTGTTTATTCATTACAATGTAGACTCTAAGATAAGTTTGAGAGAATAATCATAGACAACAATGGGACAAACTCATCTCATTTAGGGGGGGGGGGGAAGGAAAATTTTAAATGAAAAAAATATATATATGTTATTTGGCGAAAAAAATAAATAAAGTGGCAAAAATATGTATTTTTGATGAAAGAGGTAGCGAAAAAAATAATTTACCCAGGGGAAACCCTGATTATGATTGAACCATAAAATCCAGTATTCAAACAATTCCATGAAAATTGGTAAAAATGTAAATAAATGAATCCACAGTATTGATCATTATTTCAGTTAAAAGACATGTTACTAAAAGAATCCAAATCAGTAGCAGGTACAACGTCTACAGAGATATTACGGAAGGCTTTGAGAGAGAAACAGATGAAAAGAAATGGTAATAAGTGCTAGATGTGATGTCTTGAGTGGAACACAACCACTTAAATTTAACACATATAGATAGTCATTCGATGATTTTATGAGTTACTTCAATAAAATAATTTACACTAATTGAAATGGTTATAACAAACAAAAGTTTTGAAATTTGATATGTGATATTAATTGACTACAAAACAATATTTTATATTAAGAAAATTAATTAGCATTGTCCCTTTCCACTTTCAGATAGGATATTCATACATTGGGCAGTTTTATGCTCTTTGGTCAGGTTGATGTCTCTTTGACACATCCTCATTTCCATTCTTAATTTTATGACAAAAGTATACGAGTGTTATTTTGGACATATGTAATTTTTTTCAGTCAACATACCTCCCCAGCCAGAATGGTTGTTTCAGAGACCAAGTTTGACATTGGACTTTATTGTTGGAGTTGATGAACCTATAGATCAAGTAGGTGAAAAATAACTATAGTCAGTAATGATATGCATGTATCTATTGAAGTATCTTCATCCAAATGTAGTCTTATTTTGATAGAATAAAGTCCAAAAATTGTTCTTTGGGCTGTTTAGTAAAACATGCATGGGACTTTCTCAACTATGGGTGAGTGTGAAGTTCTGTGAAAGTGTAAGTAAAAATTCTAAGTTTGCCTCTTTAAAAAGGTACCAGGTTTTGAAAGTGCCTCCCCTTGTTACTATGCATAGTTAAATAGTTTCTCTCTTTGTTTTAAAATTTTTAACATTTCCACTTTTGATGATACTTTAATGGACCAATTCAGACATGGTGTTTATGTAACATTACTGTTTTAGATATTGATGTCATTTAAAAGATGTTGATACTTCACAAAATAATTTATAAAGATGGTGATTACATTTCTGTATTTAACCATTGAAAAAAAGAAATCCATAGACTATCATCTATTCTAAAATCTCTGAAAAAAAGGTGTTACAAAAATCTTGTGAAATTATTTAAATGTCTCATTATGGAAGAACTGAATACCAAAATATATTAATTTACATAATGTAGATATAATATTTGCATGTTTTTTTTTACAGAATATTGTACCCTTGGGTAGCCTCCCTTTGCCTATGCAGGAACAAGCTATTATAGAGGACTTATTAAAATGTATGGAGGTGAGTATTAATCATATTTGAAATTCACTCTAACATTTTCATAAATGATAATAGATCATTGTGTTTTTTTTTAGTTAAATCTAGAATTTATAAAAATAATGTTATTTGAGATTTTCATGAATTGCAGTTTTTGAGAATTTTATGTACTGGTCTGATCTTTTAAATTTAAGTTATTAAATTGTGATTAGGACAAACATTTATCTTATGAACAGAATTAAAAACTTGAATATGTTTTATCATTCATTTACAGGGGATAGAAGGGAAATACATACTTGCCAGAGCATTGACAGAAAGATATGCTCCTAAAGAATTCATGATTGATGAAAGTTTAGGTAAATTTGCACTGTTAACATAATAATAACATCAATCAGGTAAAAAATAAGCTGCATTCCTGATTGAAGAAGTGCAAGGCCTTAAGCTTTAAAAGTATTATTTGCTCTCTGGAATCACAGAACTTTCCTAATGGGTATGATATATATTGACTGTTTTATATATAGAAAATTTAAAAAAAAACAGTGTAGTGAAATTATTGAATCTTACTTAAAAATCTTTAGAATGGTAATTGATAACCAATTTATTACAAAGGAGAGGTGAAAGATACCAGAGGGACTGTCAAACTCGTAGATTGAGAATAACGCCATGGCTTACAAAAGGAAAAGACAGACAAATAATAGACACAACATAGAAAACTTAAGAATAAACTGATTCCACAGCTATAGATGACTTAATGTTAGAAAAGAAAATAAATGGTAACAACAAAAATGAATGAATACAAAAAAAGGAACTATTAAATTGTACAAATAACAACATGAATTATTGAATGATGAAAAAATGCTTAAACTGATTTTTTTTTAAATTTATTTAAACTTGTATGAAAATGTCTAAATCAGATTATTGTTGTATCATAATTTTTTTTCAGATCCTTCAGTACAAGAACTTGTTAGAAGATTTCTTCCTTTGTGTTCAAATTATTCTACTGTGGTCCGATTTATTGAAGGTAACTTAATATATTTATATCAATCTGTTAGCTGTCAATATTAAATTATGCACATTCTTTCATTCATCAGTTTATTACATATAATAAAAAAATATCTTTATCCTCTGTATTTCAGAGAAATCTGCTTTTGAGTATGGGCTGGTTAACCATGCGTTAAGTGCTTCTATGAGAACCCTTATAAAGGTAAGTGATGTATACATGTTTATGATGATATTTCTCTTTCGCTTTGTAAACAAAACACCAGTTTCTGATTCCGATAGAAAATATGTGCACATGTTTAACATCACAATTAAAATTCCATTGTCTTGTATTTTAATGAATGTTAAAAGATAAAAAATGGAGATTTCTGTTGGTGTTACTTGCAAATTTAAAGAAAGTAATTTTATAAAAGTTAGTCTACATGAGATAAACACTTTTTCATCTTAAAAAAGATTGATTTTCAATAAAGTTTTTGCTTTGTTTAATCAAAACGGTTGCCATTCTATTATGTCTGATAGATCTGTGAGGAAGTTTTGATTTTTTCTGTTAGAAAATGTGCTGGAGTTTTTTTAAACTGTGTACCCATATAGACTTACGTCACTGCTGTAAAAAGTACCTCTTGTTTAGATGAAGATGGTTTTGGTATTAAACTGGAACAGTTGAATGCATTCTTCAAATTATCACTTGAAATCTATCTTTTAGATTATTAACCTATATTATTTTTTGCAGGATTATATGGTTTTAGTAGCACAGTTAGAGCAACAGTATAGAAATGTAAGTACAATTGGACAGGTACATTGATTTAACTATTTATGATATTAAAAACACTTCTTATGTGAATCTAAAATAAAATATGCTAATTCACTGTGTAATTGATTCATACCTTTAAGGTTTGTACATGTATTTATTTTAGTGTCATTGGTTCATTATATTTTCTTTGTAAACTGCAATTTGCTCATATTAAGAATAATGGCTACAAATGAGAACACATTGTAACCCCTGATAATTCAAAATAACTACATTTTATATTTCAGGGAAATTTAACTCTTCAAAAGTTCTGGTTTTACATACAACCAACAATGAGAACATTGGACATTTTAGCTTCTATAGCAAATTCTATTAACAGGGTAAGTATGAATTCTGTATTGATTAAGGTGCTTCAATGAAAAACTGTAAAACCTTCATTACTAAGACAATTTATACACATAGTTATTCATGTTCAGATGTATTAAACATGTGACAAATATGGTAGAATTCTGGTTCAGACTATTTTGTTTTATTATTTTTGCAGGATTAAATATAAGCATATGCATTTTAATCACAAACTATATAAAAAATTGAAGTTGAGTTTTAAAAAATACATTGGTATTTTACAAAGAACAAATAATGAATACCAATGACTGGAAAGTTAGTTTTCAAAGTAGAAAAGTTCCACAAGTTATTCTTATGAACCATTTGAGGACTCAATTTTTTTCTGCTACAAGTTTACTCATGTCCTGAATATAAATTGAATAATTGCAACTGGACATTAAGCAAGCATCAATTAAAGAGAATTGAACAAAATATATTTACAAGTTTGATTTTTGTTAACAGGGCGAGTGTATAGGAGGAGCTGTATTAAGTTTGTTACATGAGAAAACTTCTGGTTTGATTGGGTAAGTTGCAAAACATTAACACTCAGATGACATTAATTTGGATTTAAATATTGTAAACATACACCTGTATCCAAAAAAAAGTTTGTGTCCTTCTAGACAGGAGAATACCATTTTTCCAAAGGATGATCAGCCGCTGCACCCCTTATTATGGACACATACAAGAAAAGTTACTTTGCCTTTCCAGGATACCTTTCGATAAGCACCTGGGCATAGGCTAAATGAATCAGTATTGTAAGCTGTGTGCTCTGACAATGAAGTAAAGTTTTGTTTTTTTCTTACGTCACCTTTGTATGTCCAAAATACTGGATGTGTCAGACATCAAAAATGAAGGATAACAAATCCAGGATATCTTATTTTCAATTGATAAATAAAGAATCTTCTTGAAATTATTGTTTTATCATGTTTGTACAACTATGAATACATATTTATTTCAGTGATGCCAAATGCCAGGAACTATGTCTATTTTTAACACAGTCTGTAAGTAAACAAAATTTCATGATTTTGATTTTAAAGTCAAATGAACATGATGAAACCTCAAATTAAAAAAAATGATGCAAATATTTTTTTTATAACAAAATAGATAGTATTCATTATCAAACTTATGTACATGTACTTTTTTCTGAAAAAAAAACTTTACTTTGTCCACATTGAAAAGAAGTTTACTTTTTTTTAATTGCTTGCTTCCAGAAAGCAATTTGCTGACATATTTTCCGTATGCAAAGTGACCTCAGCATGAACCTTCTCGTAAAAATCCAGTGATCACAATACACCTTATCGCTAATCCCGGCTGACCAGGCCGCTTGAACTTTTGACATCAACAACAATTACTTTTCCATTGTGGCGTCAGATATTTTGTTTTATGACGTCAAAATTTTACGGGAACCTGTGTGATATCCAGTAATGGCGGACAAATAGCGATAAGGTGTATACACATGGGTCTGTCACTGAAATAAACTATTATCTGATTGTACATGTTAAACACATGCTCAATATCCATGCTTTTTTGTTGATTGTTTACTATAAGGTGACAATCGGTAAACTTCGGTGTCAAAACACAGCATTTAATGAGCTGCCATATTTGTTTAATCATAACAGACAGAGAGAAAAAATATTGACGATTATAAGATATATTTGCGTAAAAATTGAGAAAATCATGCACTGGAGACTAAGTTTATGATATACATGCATTGGTTCAAGAATTGGATAAATATTATTTTTCACCTGTCACTCTTTTAATATGACTTAAATGTGGGTTAATGGCAAAAAGAAAAAGTTACTCTGACATAAGACTTTATTCAATTTCTTTCACATACCATCAAACCTGACAGATTTTTATAAATCATCCATTTTTCATATCTTTTTATTTCTTGACAATTCCATGCAGCTTTGATTGAATTTTCCATTTATATATAGGAATTGACCAATGTTTTACTGTTGTAAAGATATCATGTTGGTAGTCAACTATGATTTAATTATGACAAGAGATGTGAAAATTTGTTTAAAACAATATAGATTGTTTTATTAAATTTTTGTATAAATGAATACCTGTATTTTTCATAATACTTGTTTATTTATTTTATAGGCCTGTGTACCATATTTTGAGATATTAGAGAAATGGATATACAAAGGTATTATAAAAGATCCTTATTCTGAGGTATGTTTGCAATATTGTTAATCGTGAATAGATAATATACAAGGGAATGTTAGTAAACAATATTGTTAATCGTGGATAGATTATATACAAGGGAATGTTAGTAATTACAGCTTTTAACATTTGAGTTTATAATCCTGAAAATTACTCATATCTTTCTTGCAGAATATTTTAGAATCAGACATCTTTCAGAAATTAAAGAAAAATGTTTTATTCTAAAATAAATAGAAATATTTAATAAATATTTTTCTCTAATTCTATGGAAATATATCCCTTTCCGAACCCATTGTATAAAAGAAATTGATCAACGTGTGGTTGTCGGTGATCTCAGAAGATGATTGGCTGAGTCAAAGGGTTATAACCTTTCTCAGCTCCCTGAAATGATCAAAATGTTCTAACAGGTGTTAATGAAATTGACAACTTAGTGGAAAGTGGAAGGCACTCGAAGGGGATTTTGGTTTGGAAAAGAAGGAAATTTATCTTTTAATCATTAGAGAAACTGATTATTACATAGATAGTTTAATTATAAATTCAATCAATAGTTAAATTATAAATTTTAAAGTCCTCGCCAAGGCTCGGACTTTAAAATTGATAATTTAACTATCTCGATTGGATAAATCCGATAATCCACTTGTATCAATGTAACAATCTATATGCCTCTCTATCAGAAAAGCATTATTGTTATAAACTCAGCATGTGGTCAATTCCATAAAAACTAATAAATGATATATATGATCACATCTTTATGTAATATTTAACACTTTGTTATTTTCATATCTGTTTTGAATAGTGAACATTAAGTTCTCATATTCTTTTCTTCAACTTATAATTTCTACAATTATCTTCACAAAACGTCATTGAATATCCTTCAGTTTTGTTTTAAGCATTCCTATATGAGAATACATATCATAAAATTTCCTTTTTTCCATATCTAATACATTTAAATACCTTAAATTTTTGACAGTTTTTGGTAGAAGAAAATGAGACGATTCAGAAAGAGAAGTTACAAGAAGATTACAATGATGCATATTGGGACCAGCATTATACAATCTGTAGGGAGAGAATCCCTGTATTCCTGGAACAAGTAGCTGACAAAATACTTAATACGGGAAAATATCTAAATGTTATTAGGTTGTGTGGTGAGTATAATAGAATACGACATGACTTATTGAATAGACAACTGTCTTTTGTTGAAGACTGAGTTTTGACATCTAGATGCATTTGATGTTATATTTTTTTGTGATGTATGGTTGCTGTGGTATATGTAGTGTTATCCTTATCTGTCATACAGTCCATACTATAATTAATTACACACCAAGTTAGCATTTGGTTCCTCTCCACTGATTTTTGTCGAGCCTGCAACTTTTGTTGCAGAAAGCTCGACATAGGGATAGTGATCCGGCGGCGGCGGCGGCTACGGCGGCGGCTACGGCGGCGGTGTTAGCTAACTTCTTAAAAGCTTTATATTTTAGAAGGTGGAAGAACTGGATGCTTCATACTTTGTATATAGATGCCTCATGTTACGAAGTTTCCGTCAGTCACATGTCCAATGTCCTTGACCTCATTTTCATGGTTCAGTGACCACTTGAAAAAAAAGTTCAAATTTTTTGTAATGTTGAATTCTCTCTTATTATAAGTAATAGGATAACTATATTTGATATGTGCGTACCTTGCAAGGTCCTCATGTCTGTCAGACAGTTTTCACTTGACCTCGACCTCATTTCATGGATCAGTGAACAAGGTTAAGTTTTGGTGGTCAAGTCCATATCTCAGATTCTATAAGCAATAGGGCTAATATATTCGGTGTATGGAAGGACTGTAAGGTGTACATGTCCAACTGGCAGGTGTCATCTGACCTTGACCTCATTTTCATGGTTCAGTGGTTATAGTTAGATTTTTGTATTTTGGTCTGTTATTCTCATACTATATGCAATAGATCTACTATATTTGTTGTATGGAATGATTGTAAGGTGTACATGTCTAGCGGGCAGATGTTATGTGACCTTGACCTCATTTTCATGGTTCAGTGGTCAAAGTTAAGTTTTTGAGTTTTGGTCTTTTTATCTAATACTTTATGCCATAGGTCAACTATATTTGGTGTATGGAAATATTTTATGATCTTTATGTCAGTCGCGCAGGTTTTATTTGACCGTGACCTCATTTTCACGGTTCATTGCACAGTGTTAAGTTTTTGTGTTTTGGTCTATTTTTCTTAAACAATAAGTAATAGGTCAACTATATATGTTGTATAGAAGCATTGTTAGCTGTACATGTCTGCCTGGCATGGTTCATCTGACCTTGACCTCATTTTCAAGGTTCATTGGTCTTTGTTTAGTTATCTTGGTTAATGTTAAGTTTATGGTACAGTTGTTATAAAGCTTAGCTTTATACTTAGGACTATCAACATAATATCAATGATAAGTATAGAAGGCGAGACATTTCAGCGTGTGCACTCTTGTTGTGGATATTACAGGTTTTCACATATTTAGATGATTTTAGTATGTGAGTCTACAATGTTAAATTACAGATAGAATTTACTGTTGGTTCCGCTAGCGGATTTTTGCCAAAATTAGGTGCCTAAGCCTCTCCACTCCTAAAAAAGGCTGCAAGCTTTTATTGAGAGAGGGGTTTAATTTTTGTGTAGTTCTGACACATTTAGGTATATTTTATGTATAGTGCTAATGAGGTGTTTTATTTTAGAAGGTCCAAGCCAATAACCATTGTGTCTGTATGATTCATGTTTATATCTGCATGCAATATAGCACTTACTTTCTTTTTATTAAAAATAAGAAAATGACCTTGAAATATGATTCAAAATTTAAAAACTGTATACTATATAATGTGATAAGGATTATTTGCAAACATATAGCTATGCAATACAAATTTTGGTTGATTGTATATTAAAGTATTTAAAACATGAATTTTTATTTTAGGAAGAGATCCAAAGTTTCCTTATGCAGTAGAAATGGTATATACTTTAAAAGAAAGAAAATATTACGAACAGATAGAAAAAGCCTACAGTTATGCCAGTAAATTGTTGCTAGATTTATTAATGAAGGAAAAAGAATTAAATTCTCGTATAAAGTAAGTTGCTTGTGTTTTTAAAAGGTTTGGGTAATCTGTTTAACTTGTAGGAATTATATGAATAAAAACCAGAAAATAAAATCCGTTTTATACTGAAAAAAACATATTCAACACAAGTGTAAAGGAGACTGAGAATGTATTCCATAGATACAGTACCAATCTACATCTTCATCGTTATGCTTTATAGTTCAAGGTGGCTGCAGCATTTACAAAAACATGTAAATTGTTGCTGAATATGTCATACAGATACATGTAAATGTAATTAAGTTTACTGATTTACATGAATATTAACCACAAAAGAAGGTTAAATGAAGGTTACTTGGAAAATGCATTGAAAATGTACAATCAAATGCTTTTCTCGAAGTCAGTTAACAATTTATATGAAATTAAAAGTTTTCAAATTTTTATGTCCCACTTACATTAGTAAAGGAGCATTATGTTTTCTGGTCTGTGTGTCGGTTCGTTCATCTGTTTGTACGTTTGTCACACTTCAGGTTAAAGTTTTTGGTCAAGGTAGTTTTTGATGAAGTTGAAGGCCAATCAACTTGAAATTTAGTACACATGTTCCCTATGATATGATCTTCCTAATGTTAATGCCAAATTAGAGTTTTGATCCCAATTTCACAGTCCACTAAACATAGAAAATGTTCATGCAAGTTTCAGGTTAAAGTTTTTGGTCAAGGTAGTTTTTGATGAAGTTGAAGTCCAATCAACTTGAAACTTAGTATACAGTTCCCTATGATATTATCTTTCTAATTTAAATGCCAAATTAGAGTTTTTACCCCAATTTCACAGTTCTCTACACATACAAAAAATGATAGTGCGAGTGTGCTATGAACACATTCATGTTCACTTTCTTTTTTGGTTAAGTATAACTGTCCATAACCATGTTGTAGACACCATAAGATGTTAACACTTTTTCAAATCATTTAAACCTTTATCTTAAAAAGGCATTAAACTTGTACAAAAAATCATTCAGAATCATGTTTTTATAGACGAAAGTCTCAGAATGTGAGGCATAGGGATTATAACCAGGGGACTGCATTAGCTATTTGCATAAAGCTTTTTATTTCAAAAGGTAGAAGATCTGGATACTTCTTAACATGTATCAAGAAAGAAGATCATTTATTGTAGTAATTTTGTGTATTTTAGGTAAAATAAAACATTACTTCCTGCTAGACAAGGGATACTTTGTTGTAGTTATTTTGTGTATTTCAGGTAAATAAAACATTACTTCCTGCTGGACAAGGGAGACTTTGTTGTAGTAATTTTGTGTATTTCAGGTCAATAAAACATTACTTCCCGCTGGACAAGGGAGACTTTGTTGTAGTAATTTTGTGTATTTCAGGTCAATAAAACATTACTTCCTGCTGGACAAGGGAGACTTTGTTGTAGTAATTTTGTGTATTTCAGGTCAATATAACATTACTTCTTGCTGGACATGGGACACTTTGTTGTAGTGATTTTGTGTATTTCAGGTCAATAAAACATTACTTCCTGCTGGACAAGGGAGACTTTCTTGTACAGTTTATGGACATGACAGAAGAAGAAATGAAGCAGGATATTGATAACATAATGCCTTCCAGATTAGAGAGTCTGTTAGAACTGGCACTCAGAACTAGTACAGCTAATGTTGATCCATTCAAAGATGATCTCAAGTAAATATCTGCTTATTGTTGAAATTAAGAACATTATTTCATCTTTTGATTTAATGTTATTGATGAGAATTCCATGGAACCATTATTTTTAGATGAAAAATGTGTTGTTTATCTATTAACAGTGGGGAGGCAATCAAATTATCAAATGGTGTTTACATTTTTGTAAGAATTAAAACTAAAATGAAAATTTATTATGATAGGTAGTATGGTTCTTTAAAACTGTCTCCCATCCACCCACGCCTTCAAATCTGGAATTTGATTTTATTTTAATAGAAACATCAAATTTACAATCAAAAAGTACCATTTGATTTGATTATATAGATAATATAGATTTGTACTTGCTACAGATTTTTTAAGATAAAAAGTGTTTATTTCATTTTAGAGTAGAACTTTTACCCTATGATTTGATCACACAGTTGTTCCAGATATTAACTATTGATACAAAACAAGAAAAAGGTTTGTAATTCATCAACATTGTAATTAATGTTAAAGGGAATGTTTTTTTTAGGATAATATATTTTAATGGTAATAATTTTCAAGTGCAATAACAGCAAGTAAAAAAAAATGATTGGATAAAAAACACAATAGTTATGACTTTTTGCAAATTGTTTTTGTTTAGAAATATTTGCGTTTTAAGTTTATTTATTCATCATGTTTATTACAAAGATGACCCATGATTTATTGCAACATGGTTTAGTTTTAAATTATTTATATTTTGTGTATATTTAGATTACAGAGTTGACCCAACAGATCTGCACCTGTCAGGATTAGAAGCTTTTTCATTTGATTATGTTGTTAAATGGCCAGTTTCATTGGTTCTGAATAGGAAGGTATGTATATTAGAGAAACACAAGTATATACATTATGTACTTGCAGCTGCAAGTAAAGAAATGATAGGGCCAAAATAAATAAATAATGTGTTTCTGGTTTCCCGACCCTACCTCCGTTTCTGAAGCTGACCCTAAACATTTTATTGACAAAAACAATGTTTTTTTTTTTAAATCCGGATTTTTCGGTCTGTCCTGATCTGACTATTCGTTTCGAAAAATACAGATCTTTAAAACATTTGATAGCAAAGACCAATATGGATAAGTAAAGCATTTCAGGAACCAAGATTTTAAATAAAAAAGCATGGCTTTCGACAACCGTGCAGCGTATTAGCTGTCAAATATGCTAAATGTGATCACATGGTTGCAAAATATAATCCGTATAATTATGATATAATGAATCTTTTTGAAGAAAAATTTATGAAATTGACGCATTTTGCTCAATTTCTTTGCACAGGTACAAGAAGAGATTTTAAAAATATTTGTATATATAGTGAATAATGTATTCAGAATAAATACATATATTAACAAAATCTCGTTTTGTACCTGTGCTTCTTTGGACCAAAAGTCAGAATCATTTCAGGTTGGACAGACTGTATCAAATGTAAACAAGATATCGGCGATAAAAGCACAGACGTTAACAAAACTTATTTTCACTGCACTTTAATCGTTAAGTTCAATAATATAGTTTGCACTTTGTAAATACAGCTTTTTCTCAAGCCACACCTCTTTTGGGGAGATTTAATATATTAATAGAAAATTAATTGTTTACAAACTGGTTCCCAGTTCTGATCTGTAGGTTGCATCTAATAGGGACATAACTTGGAAAAGTTACCAGAAAATATACATGTAAATATTGTTTATATTGAAATCTATGGTAACCCTACAGTCGAGGTAGGGATAGTTAAGAAGTTAATGAAAATAGGAAAATAATTAAACATTCAATCAAGTCTGCAATATCTTGAAATCAATTTAATGAAAAATCATAAAGCTGGTTAAATTGAAATGACCTGCATAGAATTACCCTGACTTTTAATGAAGCAGGTGTTTTGGTCTTTAGTAAATAATAATCTATTTTAGGCATTAACAAGATACCAGATGCTGTTTCGTCATTTGTTTTATTGCAAACATGTAGAACGTCAGCTGTGCAGGTAAGGACATAATTTACATGTTGATTAAATATAATGCACATTCAGTCTCTAAACAGATTTATTTATCAAACAAATGCATAAAACAAGCATGAATTGACATTTTTAGGATTTGAAAATTTCATTTTTAAAAAATTATTAATTTTTTTTTAATTTCTTAACACAATTTAGTGCACACACAAATTATTCAATATACTATCAACACATATTTTCAAAAGATTGTTTCACATTGTCATTGTTATTTTACAAAAATACTACTTTGCACAAAACATGTACACATGTCATACTATCAATAGAGTTTTTCACAGATTCTTTCTCAGAACTATTACTTTATACACATATTTACAATAGATTTTTTTTTTTGCTACATTGTCATTCTCAATATACAAAACTACTACTTTACACACATTTTTGATAGATTTCTTCACAATGTCATTTTTGATGAAAAAATCTCTTATTTTACACAAACTTGTCAGACAGTTACCATGACATTTATTTCGATTTATGTACATATCTCAGGAATTTACACTATAGGCTTCAACAGTAAGTAAACCGATTTCACAATTAATGAAGATATAGGTCCTAAAAACTTTAGTACCGTATTTAGCCGTGTATAGTACTCAGCTATGTATAGTATGCATCCCTTTTCATCCCCTTAAAATCGTGAAAAGAGTTTAATTAAAAAAAGGGGGAAAAAGTATGTTTCACCCTTTACCTAGTTAAGGTGAATTATGAAAGAAAGGAGTATGTCCGGTAAGGACCGATTTTGGCCTCAAATTTCAGGTTCATCTGACGAAAGATTTTGACCAATTTTTAATCACTTAAGTGTCTATTTCATTTGACTCAATTAGTTTATGGGGAAAATTTTAACTGATTTAGTCATTAAAAACGATCCGATTCAAGCTCAAATATGAAAAATCTACCAAACATGCCGAAAAATGTCACTTTTCAGATGTTTTTAGTCAAAAATGAAAGTGGCCGCATCCGTGTTCATCCTCAATCTTTATATATGTTATGTATTATCATAAAATACAACTTACATTTCAATATTAAGGATGAACACGAATGCGGCCACTTTCATTTTACACGAAAACCGTCTAAAATTTAACTAAAATGCTAGAATTGTGACGATTTCAGTAATTTAGCATGACTTTATGGTGCTAGTACCCGATAAATATGCATTATTATGTCAAAAACCCCATATTTATGTAGCAAAAGCATTTTACTGTATAATGAACAACTAAAAGTTTACATTTTAACAATTTTGTAAAACTGCTATATTTTGGAGCCAAAAAGGGGTCTTACTGGACCTACTCCTTTATAATTACATTGTCTCCTTAAAATTTATCAATTAGAGCTAGCATTCAATTTTTGAATATTTTTCCAGAGTAATGTAGGTATAAACATTTTTCATTGCATAGAGGGGCAAAAGATACCAGAGGGAAATTCAAACTCATAAGTCAAAAATAAATTCACAAAGACATGGCTAGAAAAGAAAACAACAAACAAATAATAGTACATAAAATGTAACATAAAACTAAAGACCAAGCAACAAGAACTCCACCAAAAATGTTAATTATATGTAAAATCCATACATTCTATGAAGTAGGGTTTTTATTTAAATTTGAAATTACATGTAACAATAGTTCATTTGAATTTTCAATGAATTCTGAAATCCAAATGTTTTCTGAATTATTTATTAAAGAGTTTTAAAACTTCATTAATTGTGGAATAAGCTTTCATTACTGAAATATATATGTATACAATATCTTTCTTTTCAGGAACTGTAAAACCTCTCTAGTACCTCATTGTTACCTACTTTGGCTATATTTTCTTTTAGTGTAAAAGTCAGGAATGATAAACAATGGCCAGGGTATGAAATTAGCAGGGGCCCACAGGCCAATGGCCCCTAAAATTTGGTGTGGGCTACTGAAATTTCTTGTATAGGACTAAATATGTGGGCTACAAAATTTATTCTGTGGGCTACCATTACCAAAGTCTTAAGTTCTAGCCCTGATGGCACACATTACTTATTAGGTCAGTCAGTGTAGTTCATATAAATAGATTGTATAACCCAATTTTGTAATGTTGAAAATTATTCTTTTAAATTTTTATCATTTATGTCAACAACACAGAAAATCAGGTGGTCTACGTTTGAGTATTAGGATTTCAATTTTACATTACCATTTGAATTGCAAAAGAAATCTCTTGTGTTGAAGTGACAGCCACTTGGAGGTAGAAATGAGGTACATTCTGTAGTTAACATATTCTTTTATCTCTTAGGCCGTGTTCACACCAAAGTGAAACACCGTGTACAGTAAACATGTTTACATTTGGTTTAATGTAATGTACACTAGTTTCACATTAAATTTGTTCACATCTATACACCTTGTTTAGCTACCTGTACATACGGTTTGTTCACACTTGTAAACTATATGTCATTTAAATGTTCATTACGTAGAACTGAATTCAAATTTTCAAACAACTTTTTAGCAGTAAGGGAACGACCATTTGACTTTAAAAAAAAAAGAGGGGGGGGGGGGGGATGAATTTTTCCACAATTTGATTTTACAGATGATTAGAATGAACAAATATTCTGAATCCAAAGTTTCCCCATACATTATAGTGTTTAATATTGAATTGGTACCATCGAAAAAAAACTAAATATAAACTTTCGTGCGAGAAAAAAATTCTGACTCAGAACACCACCCCTTTTTTTTTATAAAGTAAAGTGGTTGCTCTTTTAAGAAAGTCATTTTGGATGATTTGCAGTAGTTTAAAGATGCCTCGATTACTCATTAAAAACATAGGCTACATCAGCGTGCTTACAGACAAAGAAAAAGAATTGCGATGTTAAGGATTTTTTTCTCCAAGGAGTATTTGGCACAGGGAGGGAGTAATGTTTTTTTTTATTTCTTATTGTATTTAAACGGATCTGAGATACTACACAAACAAACAATTAATCTCACCCCTTTTCAGTAATGCATTTATGAATAAATTGTTGTTTGAGTAAATACCAGTGGCAAATATTTCTGTCAGTGTGTACGTCCAGTCGATTCGGGAAGACCTTTTCAAATTAATTATGTGTTCGGCAAAGATGATGGATGAGTCTTGATAAGAGATTAATAAGGCTACGTAAAGTGTTTTTATGACAAATAAATATATCAAGTTTAGACAAATATTTCTGCAAAGAACTTTATTAATAAGTGTTATAAGTATCAATTTTATATAAAAATCGTTTCTTTTTTAAATATACATGGGAAAATTAAAGTTCTGAATGCCTTGTTTTCTGTACACTCAACCTACACAAGGCCTACATCGACTATCGACTGCATGTAGACAAAACATGATTTACACTACATGTAAACATTGAGTTTTATCAATGGGAACGTAATTATGTTTAGTTTATATGTGTGAGTTACACTAACACAACACCGAGTTTAGGTCAATGTGAACACGGCCTTACTGTTAATGCCAGTACTTTAAAATATGTAGAGTAAAACCCCATATAGATAGTAAGTTCTTTATTTCCAAGAAGAAGACATAGAATCAGTCAATGATAATGTTAAGTTGGGAAATTAACATCATCTTTGAATATTAGCTTGTACAAAGAATTCATTTGTTGTTTTTTTTTATAAATTTTTCATCAATTCACTAAGCACTCGCTGACTCTTGAGTTTGTCTCAATCGACACACCAATGCACATGTATAAAAATTGCGGTTTTTATCCAACGCAATCATAGGTTTGAACGTAGTTTTCAATTTAGACTTGTGTGTATATATATATATAATGATTTTAATTGCCTCAATTGTAAATAAAAACGGTAAACATGAGGAGAAGAAATTTATAGATTAGATAAGATGCTCTTTAACTAACAAAATATAAAACTATAACATTTAATATATTTGTATTCTGTAGGGTTATAAATTAAGATTTAAACACCATTACGATAAAAAAAAAGGTTCAGAATAAAAAGCCAAGGTTCCTTTAAAATTTAATCTAAGTACTTGTTACTGTCAATCTATGGTTTTACTGTCACATTTAGTAAAGCCAGAAAACAGGGTTTTGTAATTTTAAATCTTTACTGAAACTTCAAAGAGAAGAAATGACTGTTCTAAAATTAAATTTATGTTAATAAGATAAAGACTCTTGAAAGTGATTTACATTTTAAAAATAATGGAATATCATTATGGAGCCCTTTAATAAATTATTGGTATGAGTAACATATGCTTCCTTCTGGGATCAGTATGAAATCTTTTATGTATTCACCCTTCGATCTTGTTTTAAATAATTTATGTATTGATAGTACATTCTAACTACTGTGTTACTATACTGTTGTTTGATCTAGCTAATAAATGTACTAAAGATTTTTATTGTTTTACAACATATTTCACATTAGACAGGCTTTCATATATTTAGTTAACTATAAATCAAAAGATAAACATAGTACAAAAATTTATCCCTGTGAAATGTGTACTTAGGGACTTGCATGTACCTTTATCTTGAAGTACCATAAATTTAAACTGGAGTATAATCGGACAACTGTATTAAACTACCAATAAAGTTTTTTAATTGTTTAAATCTTCCGCAATTCTAATGTGAAGTTTAAAACTCATATTTAAATTCCAAGTTTGCTCAAACCCAAGCAAACCTTGGCAGCTGGTATTTCCAATTTCTTTGAAGCAAAATCTTTACTAATCTGTTTTTATACCATGAACATGACAGCTTGAATTCCATGAACAAAAATAAATTCTTTGTATCTTATAATAACAATCTTCAATTTCTTTTAGGCAAAATCTTTTCTAACTAATATTTAGCAAGTTTCTAAATATATAAAACTAACTTATTTAAAATATAAGACAGTCTGAATATTGTTATTTTTGTTTACAGAAACATTTCTGTATGTGATACAAAAAGCTCCAGTCTTTAATGAAATCAAATTTTGTAGAGCCTAAGTTTTCTTACATTAGAATTCCATTTGCTTTGCAGTATTGCATGTTGTTTATTTAACAATGCATTCAAGTTTATAGTTTTGACCTCACAATTAATGTCATAGTTTGTTTTATGCTTTGGTTAGGCTTCCACCATTGTGTTGTGATAGGTTGTAGTTTGCTGGTTGTTGCTTTATAACATGTTATTTTTGAACACACTTTAAATAATTTTTTGTTGTTTTTTATTAGTGTGTGGATAGGAAACAAAGCAGCCAAGATGTACTCTTTACATTCTTGTAAATGGTATTCTGCAGCCTTTGCTCTGCGACAGAAAATGTTAAATTTTGTACAGAACTTTGAATATTATATGCTGTTTGAAGTGATAGAATATAACTGGCATGTCTTTCAAAGTAATATGGACTCGGTAAGTATTTCTATGCAAAAGTGGTACATTAAATTTGATGTCACAATGCGTATTGTCAAGTTGGAAGAAACAATGAAAGTGAAAGTAGCATGTTATAAATAGATAGATAAATATAGAAAAATAAAATTTGTTTTAAATTTTACTTGAGGTTATTTTTCTTTTACATGATGCAATACGTTGTTCTTTAGTCTTGGTATCTAATGGACAAATTTCCAATGGTCCCTACCACTTGGCCAGGCTTTCCTCCCAACATTGCCTGCAATGGTGGAGGTTACTGCTTCCTGCTACGTCAACAACATATCATAATTTGTATAAAATACACTTATCATAATTTGAATTAAAGAAAGTGTCATGACTTGCCAACTGTTGTTTATTGTATGCTTGGCTTAAAAAAAACCAACTGTAATGATGATAATGCTACAAGTTAATGGATAGGTTAAACAAGTACATGTGTTATAATTATAATATGAGTTATAAGTCACTGTTTATCATGATAATATTAATTTATTTCTAGGTTTCCAATATAGACAATGTATTGGACTATCATTCTGACTTCCTAGATAATTGTCTCAAAGATTGTATGTTGACAAATCCAGATCTCTTAAAAACTGTACATAAACTCATGATGGTCTGTGTTACCTTCTCAAACTTTATACAGGTAATTTTTCTACAGCTATATGCCCCTCAATATTACGCCCGCCAAAATTTTCAAAAACGCTGTATCTCAAAAACAATTCATGATTATTGCCTAAAACTTTACACGCTTCTAAGCTATAATAATCTAAAAATCTGTTTAAATACTTTTTTAAAACGATTCAAAATTTAATTTAGAAATATTGACTATTTTGTTATATTCACAATATGTGCCATATGTCAGAAACTATTTATGATTATTGCATAAAAATTAACACACAAGACGATGGGCGTATCATACACTCATGGCGCAGCTTTTAATTCTTTTTTGAGTCAAGAAATTCAGTACCAAAATTTTTTTTTTTTTAAAGGGTGTGTACAAACAAAGGATCACCAAAGACTACTTTTTATTTCCTGAAAATAACAGTTATACAGACTTTTATTCCCTAATTCCTTCTCCTTAGAATGGCTTCAAACTCTCTTTGCCAGCAGGCCATGTGTTGTTTTGTCACATAGATTATTACTAGTACTAAAGCAAAGGCTTTTTATTATATATTCTCAAATTTTACATATTAAATTCAACAATTGTGTCAAATTATTATTAAAAAATTAAAGGAAGAAAACTACAAATTTAATCAAACTTTCTACAAAACACAATTGTATAATATGAAATTGTTTCATGACAGCTGTTTTTAAGCAAGATTTGTAATGATCTATTGTTAATAAATGACCTTTTTAAATTTTCAACAGCATGACATATAGAGAACCATTTTTTTCAGAGATTGAGTTCCAGTACTTCAGTAGAAGTAGAGACTAAACCTACAAGAGAAAGTTCTCTTCAAGCCACAAAAAAAGATTCGAAAGCCACATCCTCTAAACAGAAGATGGCAACTAAAGTAAGATATTATGTAAACAGTTATGAATTGAGGAAATTCTACCACTGATATCTTATACTGGTTGTTTGACACAAATTTTACCATGTATATTCAATATGCTTAAAAGTAATGCATCAAGTTAGAGCAGAATGCAGTTACCAGAACAATTAACACTGCTATTCTGGTTGCAAATCACAGCTTCCAAAAAGGTCTTATTGTCTGAACTTGACTGTTAAATTATGTCTTTGACTTTTTGTGCCAATCCTGAAAATGACTTATAAAGTGGATTTGCCATTTTAACATAATTAAGGAAAAGGAATTGAAGTTCATTGCATCTTTTGGCCTGAAAAAGATGAGGATTATCAGAAATGCATATATAAATATGATTTGTTGAAAAATTTTAAATGTTTGGAATAAAGATTTTATTAAAGTGAAAATAAGTCAGAACCACTTTCTTCAAAAATGCTAAAATTATCATTGATACCTAGAAGAAATAACCATAAAGAGTTACTTAATCTCAATCCTGCTTTGTAAACGTACATGGATTTAACGTATCTGTCTCAGGTCCTTGTTTTACCATTGTCAAGTCAACATCCTGTAGATAAAGAGTCTAAGGCAGATATCAGTATGCTCATTTGCTGATGTTGCACACTTTAAATGATGCACCATGATTTTAACAGTTTAGGTCAAAATATCAAATTAATATCAAAAGTCAAGTTTTATTGTCGAGCCTTCGACTTTAGTCGAAAAAGCGAGACTAAGCGATCCTACTTTCCGTCGTCGTCGGTGTCGTCGGCGGCGTCAACAAATATTCACTCTGTGGTTAAAGTTTTTGAAATTTTAATAACTTTCTTAAACTATACTGGATTTCTACCAAACTTGGACAGAAGCTTGTTTATGGTCATAACATAGTATCCAGAAGTAAATTTTGTAAAAATAAAATTCCATTTTTTCCGTATTTTACTTATAAATGGACTTAGTTTTTTCTGCGGGGAAACATAACATTCACTCTGTGATTAAAGTTTTTAAAATTTTAATAACTTTTTTAAACTATCCTGGGTTTGTACCAAACTTGGACAGAAGCTTGTTTATGATCATAAGACAGTATCCAGAAGGAAATTTTGTAAAAAAATAAATCTCTTTTTTCCATATTTTACTTTTAAATGGACTTAGTTTTTCTGCGGGGAAACATTACATTCACTCTGTGGTTAAAGTTTTTAAAATTTTAATAACTTTCTTGAACTATCCTGGGTTTGTACCATACTTGGACAGAAGCTTATTTATGATCATAAGATAGTATCCAGAAGTAAATTTTGTAAAAAGATAACTTCATTTTTTCTGTATTTTACTTTTAAATGGACTTCCAGTTAACATTACATACAGTCTGCAGTTAAAGTTTTCAAAACATTTATTAGATTCATTAACTATCCTAGATTTTTACCAAACTTGGAGAGAAGCTTCTTACAATCAAAAGATAGTATCAAGAGGAATATTTTTATTGATTTTTTCCTCATTTTTGATGAGCCTGCGATTTACAGAAAAAGTAGGCGAGACACTGGGTTCCGCGGAACCCTTACAAATTTTTTTTATGTCAATCATGGTTTATTTGATGCCCAATTAATTACCATGATTGCCTTTTGTTACTTAGTCCCAATGGGTTAAATATGAGGTAAGACAAAAAATGTCTGGCGGGCTAAAATATATTTTGGAAGCTCTGTTGCAAAGTTCTACCCCTGGGCAAAATTTACTTTTAATAGGATTATCAGTGGTTAGAAATACAGTAGGGTATATGATGTGAACCACTAGTTTTATTCTTTTAATCATTTAATCATTCAAAATCTGAATAGACAGCATGTGGTTATTTTATGATTATCTGTCCATATTTGTTCATGAATAGAACCAGAAATTACAGAATAAGGTGAGATAAATGTTTATAATGACATATCTACACACTGTCTCTGTCTTTTGCACATGGTAGGGCTTTTGGGGAATTTATGTAATTGTCTTGTCACATATGTATTCTATTTATTATTGTCTAGAGGAACATTACTGTGCTGGAGAAGGGGGAAACCTGATCCGTCTGTCTGTCTGTGAGGTCGTTTAATTATTAAAGTATTCTGGCCAATACAATTCTTGTCAGATTTTTATGAAATTTTATTAGAGGTTTTAATTAGAACTATTCAATCTATTTTGAAGACTCTTGCCAATAAAAAGCCTAAGATCATTTGGTAATATGAATTATACAGAAAATTGATTTTGTAAGCACTCAAAAGGCTACATGTATGAAATTTATATCAAAGGGATTATGTCAGTAATGTCGGGGACCAATTTTAAAACTCCACTCTGATCAATTATTTTTATAAAAGAGTTATGTCCCTTAGAAATGTAAATTCTATATGAAATAATATTGTAAACACTCTCTTGCCTTTATTTCTTGACAAATTTATTTCAAAGATATATATCAGTTATGTCTAGGATGAGTTTGAAAAGTGCCCATTAACTAATTTTACAGGAAAAATGTCCCTTTGGAATGTAATTTATATATTCAAATTACATTTTTAACCGGATTTTTGTGACAAAAATGTCGGTTATTGATTTGGGGATGTACGGCGGGCGGCCGGGCAGTCGGGCGGTTGGGCGGCCGGGCGGGCGGCAATCAAATGTTGTCCGTGCATTAACTCATGAACAGTTCAGCCAAAGCTTTTAAAATTTTAATATGTTGTTTCTGACAACTAAATGAAGGTCAAGTTCAATAATGCCGATTTTGACTTTTACCGTTCAGGAGTTATGGTTCTTGAAAGATTGAAAAATGGAGTTTTCAGTCGTGTCCATGCATTTATGCATGAACTGTTTTACCAAACCTTCCCTAATTTTAATATGTTGTAAATGATGAAAAAATAGAGGTCAAGTTAAATAATGACGATTTTGATTTCTACCGTTCAGGAGTTATGGTTCTTGAAAGATTGAAAAATGGTGTTTCCAGTCGTGTCTGTGCATTTTCTCATGAACCATTCAACCAAAGCTTTTGAAAGTTTTATATGTTGTTACTGATGACAAAATAGAGGTCAAGTTCAATAATGACGATTTTAACTTTTACCGTTCAGGCGTTATGGTTCTTGAAAGATTGTAAAATGGCGTTTCCATTCACGTTGTTGCATTTACTCATGAACCATTCAATCTAAGCTTTTCAAATTTTAATATGTTGATACTGATGACAAAATGGAGGTCAAATTTGATATTGACAATTTTCACTTTCACCATTCATCAGTAATGGTTCTTGTGATATTGCCAGGACACAAATAAATATTAATAAATCCGGTTTGCTGTCGTTGTGACAGCCTCTTGTTAGCACTTAACACCTACATTTCTTGTTTACTTTTTATGACATTTTTATAAAGAATTCTTAGAAAAGCCATATAATTCATGCAGATAAACTATATTTACAAAAGTAAAGTTTAAAAGATAAAAAAAAAAGTACTGGAGGTTATTTCCCTTGAACAGATTAAAATATGTGTATCTGCACGGACCATTAGAATGCTGAACTTTTATTCTTACATACATTTACAAATTTATTTTTTGAGGAGTTCAGTTTTTCAACTTTTTAACTTGATGGTATTAGGTACCAATAAAATCTGTGGTCTTTTGGGAGGTTTTTGTCGAGCCTGCAACTTTTGTTGCAGAAAGCTCAACATAGGAATAGTGATCTAGTGGCGGCAGCAGCGTTAGCTAACTTCTTAAAAGCTATGTATTTTAAAAGGTGGAAGACCTGGATGCTTCATACTTTGTATATAGATGCCTCATAAATGAAGTTTCCGTCAGTCACATGTCCAATGTCCTTGACCTCATTTTCATTGTTCAGTGACTACTTGAAAAAAAAGTTAAGATTTTTTGTAATGTTGAATTCTCTCTTATTATAAGTAACAGGATAACTATATTTGGTATGTGCTTACCTTGCAAGGTCCTCATGCCTGTCAGACAGTTTTCACTTGACCTCGACCTCATTTCATGGATCAGTGAACAAGGATAAGTTTTGGTGGTCAAGTCCATATCTCAGATACTATAAGCAATAGTCTAGTATATTTGGTGTATGGAAGGACTGTAAGGTGTACATGTCTAACTGGAAGGTGTCATCTGACCTTGACCTCATTTTCATGGTTCAGTAGTCAAAGTTAAGTTTTTGAGTTGGTCTTTTTTTTTAATACTAATTGCAATAGATCTACTATATTTGGTGTATGGAAATATTTTATGATCTACCGGTATATGTCTGTCGTGCAGGTTTTATTTGATCTTGACCTCATTTTCATGGTTTATTGCTAAGTGTAAAGTATTTGTGTTTTGGTCTGTTTTTCTTAATTGTTGAGCAATAGGTCAACTATATTTGTTGTATGGAAGAATTGTTAGCTGTACATGTCTGCCTAGCATGGTTCATCTGACCTTGACCTCATTTTCTAGGTTCATAATGATCAATGTTTTAAGTTTTCTTGGTTAATGTTGAGTTTATGTGACAGTTGTAATACAGCTTTATATTTAGGACTATCAACATGATATCAATGATTAGTAAAGAAGGCGAGACATTTCAGTGTGTGCACTCTTGTTTTTATAAGACCGCAAAAAAAAATTTGCATCGTATAATGGTATCATGTTGTCGTCGTCCAAAGACTCATTTAGTTTCCGCACAATGAATTTTGATTTAGTGAATGGATCTCTATAAATTTTACCAGAAGGTTTAATACCACTTAAGAAGGTTGGGATTGATTTTTGGGGTTATGGTCCTACTAGCTTAGGAATTAGGGGCCAAAAGGGGGCCCAAAATAAGCATTTTTGTAATTTTCAAACAATAACTTGTGTTTTTGTCGAGCCTTCGACTTTAGTCGAAAAAGCGAGACTAAGCGATCCTACATTCCGTCGGCGTCGGCGTCGTCGGCGGCGTCAACAAATATTCACTCTGTGGTTAAAGTTTTTGAAATTTTAATAACTTTCTTAAACTATACTGGATTTCTACCAAACTTTGACAGAAGCTTGTTTATGATCATAAGATAATATGCAGAAGTAAATTTTGTAAAAATAAAATTTCATTTTTTCCGAATTTTACTTATAAATGGACTTAGATTTTTCTGCAGGGAAACATAACATTCACTCTGTGGTTAAAGTTTTTAGAATTTTAATAACTTTCTTAAACTATCCTGGGTTTGTACCAAACTTGGACAGAAGCTTGTTTATGATCATAAGATAGTATCCAGAAGTAAATTTTGTAAATAAATAAATCCATTTTTTCCATATTTTACTTTTAAATGGACTTAGTTTTTCTGCGGGGAACCATTACATTCACTCTGTGGTTAAAGTTTTTAAAATTTTAATAACTTTCTTAAACTATCCTGGGTTTGTACCAAACTTGGACAGAAGCTTATTTATGATCATAAGATTGTATCCAGAAGTAAAGTTTGTAAAAAGATTACTCCGTTTTTTATGTAATTTACTTTTAAATGGACTTAGATTTTCTTACAATCATAAAATAGTAACAAGAGGAATATTTTTATTGAATTTTTTCCTCATTGTTGTTGAGCCTGCGATTTACAGCAAAAATAGGCGAGACACTGGGTTCCGCGGAACCCTTACAAATTTTTAAAAGTGTATGAATCTCTCTGAAATTATACCACAAGTTTTCATACCATGAAGGAATGATTAGTAATGATGGTGGGTTATGGCTTAAAATGTTTTGGAATTAAGGGCTAAAAAAGGCGAAAAATTGGGGCAAAAAAGGAGGAAATCTAGGTTTTCCGGACAATAACTTGAGATTTAGTGAATGGATCTCTATACATTTTTCCAGAAGGTTCAATACCACTAAAGGAAGGTTGGGATTAATTTTGGGGGTTATGGTCCAAAAAGTTAAGGAATTAGGGGCCAAAACAGGGGCCCAAAACAAGCATTTTTGTAGTATTCAAACAATAACTTGTATTTAAGTAGATGAATCTCTCTGAAATTATACCACAAGTTCCCATACCATTAAGGAATGGTTAGTAATTACTTTGGGGGTTATGGCTCAAAATGTTTTGGAATTACGGGCAAAAAAAGGGGGAAACTAGGTTTTTCTGGTCAATGGACAATTTAAAAGCAGTGTAAGGGAGGTAATTCAAAAACAGTTAACATACAATGTTTGGTATGTTTTCAGATTTACCTCCCTTACACTTCTTGTAAATACTGTATATAAAGAAATGTCAGGTTTTGGACTTATTGCAAAAAAAGGGTGGTGGTAGTAGTTTTAATTTTTTTTTCCAAATTCCAAATTTTTAAAAGTTTGAAGAAGAAATCTTTAATTGCACAACATTGCATAATAGATTTGTATGATCTTGACATTTGTTTTGTGTCAGAAACTCATATTATGTCAAAAATTTGATCACAATCCAAATTCAGAGCTGTATCAAGCTTGAATGTTGTGTCCATATTTCCCCCAACTGTTCAGGGTTCCACATCTGGGGTCGTATAAAGCTGTGACTTGCGGAGCACCTAGTTCCTGGTGTGGTGGTATTTGTATTTTTGAAACTAAATAATCAGTTATATGGGTAACATGAACAATTGATTTATGATTTTGGTGAAGCCATTTTTGTTTTGTCAAATACATCATTGCTTATTACCCTGTGTTTGTATTATATAAATAATCATTTCAAAATACCCAAAATGACCCCTTTGTGTCATCCAAAAAAAATAACTCAACTGTATCAATATTGACAGGAAATGTACAATGTGAAAATTTAGGACGGAAAGTATCAAGTGTGAATCGATTTTATTAGTTTTATAGCATTTTAACTCATGAAAACAAACAATGATGCATCAATAAAAGTAGTAATATCAGTATAATCAATATTAGATATAGTAAATCGTAACCGTAATTGACAACACACTTTTGCATCTTTGAAGATTTTGTATGTTGTGACTTTCTGCTATTGAATAATTTATAGAAAGTATATACAGATAAATAAATCTGTTTATAATTTCACAAATTGTTATAATGAGCTGAAATGTTTTTCTGTGAGAAAATTTGTTTAAGTATTACTGTATCTTATTTTATAGTTTATGTTCCTTTCAGAATTTTTTTCCCAATATATTTGTAAACACAAATTTGTATCAATAACATTTTTCATCTTGAACATCAGTATTGAACATACATGAATAATAGCCAATTAGGAATTAATCAATTACAAATTTTAAAAATAGAGTACATCCCATTGCTATGGTATTTACTTTTATGGAATTCCTAAAAGATTGTATATATTGTTGTGGAATATGGTAACCCAAATAAATGATATCCACAGTGAATGCAGATTTGACTTTGCTGTATGTGTATTTAGTCTGTTCATTGTAGATATTCAAATAAACCTGGCAAGGAAGTTTACAATTCTGGTCATTTCAGAGTAAAAGATGTTTTAGAACTCATCTTATTATGATCATTATACATTACTGCTGGATGCTAAGCAACAACCATTTTGTCATTTAATTGTAGATTGTTGCTGAAAATGTGGATTTGTTAGTTGCTAGTGAAAATTTTGAAAGGACAATTGCAAACTTTGACCAGAACTTTACTCGGTTACTGCTGGAATTATTAGAAAAGATAATGGACTACAGCTGTAACAGTGGAGAACCTAAATTACATAATATTTTATACAGGTAAATTCACATGTAAAACACAAAAAGCACTAAAATGCACATACAGTATAAAGATACAAATCATAAAAAATATGTCTCCAAACTAATTGTAATATAGTATGAAAAATGATTTAGGCCTAATGAAATAATACCCTTGTTTCTGCTAAAATGCTGAAAAAAAATGGAGTGGGTAGGTTTGATAAAAAACTTATTTTTTATGCCCCACCTACAATAGTAGAGGGGCATTATGTTTTCTGGTCTGTGCTTCCATCCGTCCGTTCGTTTGGCCCCACCTACGATAGTAGAGGGGCATTATGTTTTCTGGTCTGTGCTTCCATTTGTCCGTTCGCTTTAGGTTAAAGTTTTTGGTCAAGGTAGTTTTTGATGAAGTTGAAGTCCAATCAACTTGAAACTTAGTACACATGTTCCCTATGATATGATCTTTCTAATTTTAATGCCAAATTGGAGATTTATTTTTCCCCATTTTCAAGGTCCAATGAACATAGAAAATTATAGTGTGATTGGGGCATTCATGTACATGGGACACATTTTTGTTTTACATGTATGTATATATTTATTGTGGACAATTAATTTATTTCAGATTGGATTTTAATGGGTTTTATACAGAGAGACTAGAAGCCATTTCTGCAGAAAGAGCTACAATGGATGCTTCTTCTACACACAGTTCAGATACAGGTAATATAAACAAAAACAATATAATATGAATAGGTAGATAGATTATGTATATTTTTCATTTGTGATTAGTTTAGCAAAGTATGAAATTTTATTTCTTTAATTTTGGTGCTATTTTCACATTTCCTGACCGGTGTGAGAAAAATATTTCTCCTCACTAGTGAAAAATCTGTTCTCAGCAAATGATTGGTTGAAATTTAATTGTGACGTTAAATTTTGTTTTCTTCTGAATTTTCTTATTGTGATGTCATGAAAAAAGGCGACCATGCCTGATGACGTCACATCCAAAGTACACAACTTTCCTCAAATGTTTGAAAAGGAAGGATAAAATCATAAGAGAAACAAATTCCACAACTGTAACTCGTGTATTACGATATTTCTCCACTCTCAACAGTTGAATTTAAATTATTTGAAAAGCTTGACAAGCCTCGTGCTTTAAATATTAAAATTTAAATGTCTCGAGTGGAGAAATGTCGTAATACACTTGTTGCAGTTGTGGAATCTATATATTTCAAATTGTCTGAATCAAAATGTCCTTAACACATTTTAAAAAAATTATAAGTACCAAAAATGAACTACAAATTGAAGTAGAAAAGACAAGATGGAAGAATGCATATAAAAGAAAAGCATGGCAAATTTAGAACTTTGGAGTTATATCAGTGGTAGTCAAACTATTTTTTTCACTCTAAGTTAAACTTTTATTTTCTATTAGACCTGCATTTAAACCAGTCTGTTCATTTCTATTTATATTGAAACAAGGAGATGTGGAATAACTATCCACCAGAAACAGATTGTCCTTATAAACTTGTATATTACACTTCAACCAATTTGTTCATTCTCTATTTAGGCTGTAAAAATCAATGTGAATTTAAAAAAAGTCAATATTAATATTTCAGGATCAACAGGATCATGGCCGACTTCATCTTTTACATCATCAAGACCTGACAGTGCACGATATGTCCCAGGCTTAATGAAATCTAGGTCATCATCTTCCAATAACAGCACTTCATAAAAATCAAGGAATTATTTTCATCAACCAGTAGTATTGCCAAAGCCAGAAATAGCTAGGAATCATGTTGGAAACCTAGTTTATACTGACTTATTACTAATAGTTACTTACCTACTTACTGCCTTGAATGCCATTAGCATATAGGGCAGCAGTAAAGGTACTGACTTAACGGTTTTGCTTCAAATCAAAATTTTGTGAAATTGTAATTGCAATAGTTATGTTGACTTTTAATATGGAACAAGGATATTTGTTATGGAATGCAACTTTATTAAGTATATTGTTATTTATACAATACGGATATAAAGATTTGAAAATTTATTTGATTTCATTACTATTGTCTTGTTGTGAAACGGGTACAAGAGTACAAAGGTCAGGAAATGTTTGAACTTAATACAATTTCATTCATTTTTTATGGTCCTGAAAAACAACAATTTATTTACACTGTTTGACATTTTTTCAAACTCTGTCTTTGTACTTATGTACATAGTCCATCCCTGCATGAAAAAATATGATAATCTCATCATTTGAAAACAGTTATTGAAGCTGCTCCAAAAGATTAAACCCATTAGAATACTCTTCTCTCAATTCAACATGCTGACTAAGGTTTTTGCCATATAAAAGAACCAATAATGTCACATAAATCCAAACACTTTGACAGAATGATATCAATTGGAACCATGCATATCCAGTATGTGTTGTATTAGTTCTTTAAAATGACATAATGTAACACCCAGCATTACCAAGGTCAAGCATTTTTTTCTCCTTCAAATAATGATATGCAAAAGCTGTTAATTTAAGTTATGCAATAAAAACAGTAAGCAGTGTACATTACATGTAAACAAAAACACAAGGGAAGAGAAGAAGACATCAAAATGACATAAAAACCCTAAGTTAAAGAAATTCAGACAACATGACCAACAGTCCACAAAACATTACAAGAAAAAAAGAATTTGCATGCTCCTGTAGTTAAAACAGTCCCTGTTCTTCTAGTGACAATCAATAGTGTTCATAGCAAGAAATGTCAGAGAGGCAAAGATATCGAAGGGACATTCAGAAACATAAGTCAAAAAATAAACTGACAATGCCATGGCAAATAAAGAAATGGCAAACAACAGCATAGTACTAATCACAACATGGAAAACTAAAGTCTGAGCAAAATGAACCCTTCGAAAAACCATGGGTGATCTCTGGTGATTCAGAAGCGTATGCAGATCCTGCTCTATATGTGACACCTGTTGTGCAAATTATGTATAAAGTACAAACCACTAGAACTTCAATGTCAACATATATTTGTTCCGCCTAACAGAAGTTCCATTGGAAACTTTGTTATAAACATTGTCAGAATATCTATTCCTGTTGGAACAAACATTCTATACCATTTATTCCGTTATGAACATATACTGTAATATTTTTCCTGTGGAAATAATATTCCTGAATATTGTTTTCCTTTTGGAACTTATGTTACCGTGGCAACAAGAATATCTGCCAAATCAAGCACTGGTCAATATAGTTGATCATACTAGATAATAAAACCTGTTTATCATTCATGAAAGTTTTTTCTTGGTTTAGATCTACATATGTTATTCTTATCTAGATCATAATCTTGGTAATTTAAAAGGAAGGCTAGGGTCCAAGGTGGAATATGAATACTGGTATTATACATACATTGCCCTTGGCCTGGCCTCAGATGTTAAACACATTTGGGTTATAATCAATTATGGTGAAGCACTCAGGCATATGATAGTCAATAAAATAATAATGTATTATATTTCCAAGATCGAGGCACCAAAGTCTGAGTATTAAAAAATTGGCATAAAAACTATCTGGGTGTCAAAAACATTCTTGGGAATGATGAAATTGAAATTGGTGTATAGTTTCTGCCAAGGTGTTAGTAAGGACTTAATATATTTCACACTTTATAGTATAAAGAAACTTTGGGTTTATAATACGTGCCTAAAAAGGACAGCCTTCATGGATGCATAGCCAAATGCAATTGTTATAGCTCATACAACTTCCTTATTTTGAAAATGAGTATTTTTTTGCTTCTCCGCTCAACATTAAAGGAGACGATTTCACAAAAATACTGTGGACCAAGATTGATTGTAAGTAATGAACAATTCAATATACTTATAATCAATCTCAGTCCTAAGTGTTTTTCCGTGAAATCGACTCCAGTATTTTTTAAGAGCAATAGCAAATGATTGCCTGCTCCCAGTCATAATAACATATCTAGATTGAGTAACATATAAGGTACCCGACAGACTGTAGGACTAGTACATTGCAAGGCTTAAATCATACTAAATTAGCATGTTCTGGTCTGATTTGCATGTAATATTTGTCACTAGACGTTAAAATATAAATTCATTCATCTTATCTACACGTTTTATTAATTGCAGGCAACAGGAACAATTACCACATCTAACATTCCATCAAGTAATAGATTTGCTTAACAAAACCCACCACTGAATCAATTTGAACCTAATTAGTCAAAACCATCTTTATATGATGTCAGAGGCGGATTAAGGGGGGCCCAGGGGGCCCGGCCGCCCCCTTTTTTTGGAAAAAAAATGGTTGCTTATAAAGGGAATCATTGATGCGTGACTGGAGCGGGCCTCCTCTTAGCTCAGTCAGTGGGCCCCCACTTATGTAAATTTCTGGACTCTCTACTGGATGTTCAGATTCATAATTCAGCACATTACAAGCCAACAAAGTCAACACAATCCAAACCGTAAATATTCAATGATTTATACTAATAAATCGCGAATGTCATTTCCAACAATTGACACTCGTTAAAATGTATTCTGTTTTGAAGCATCATTATTTGACATTGTTTTACCACAGATCTTATTTGAACTTTTTTTAATACAATCCTGATCTTTAAAGTTCAGCTCCTGATGAAACTAACGTCTACGACACATTCTTTGGTTAATGGTCTAGCTTAATTTAACTTTCTACACATGAATGCATGAGTTACTTAATATTGTCAGACATGGTTTTGATCAATTAGATTTTGTGTACCAATCCGGCTCCATGCTTTATTGATGTAATATTTTATTCTGACCCTGTATTAATACTATTACCTAGTTGCCATTCACGACACAGTAAATACCATTCAGATTCTACATTCAGAATTATATATTTAAAATTATTCATAAAGATTCCATCAAACTGATGGTCCATATACATGTTTACGTAAACGTTTTATTAAATGGTTGAGTACAACATTTGAAACATTATGCAACACAGTCTTCTTCTTTTAATAGTTACGAAAAACAAACTTAGTTTTGGATTGAAGCTTGATAGATTTTTACTGGTTAAGTACATCGTCCGAGACTATATATAACATAGTTTTACTTGTTCTGTGAAATGCAACTTGTGAATTCTTTAAAGATAAATTCACATATAAATTTCACTTGTTCTCAATTTTAACACTTTCTATCTAATCTGTGCAGTCCCCCATTTGCCAAGTAAGTCAAATGATGGACTGGAGCTGTGCCGGCGGGGATTATTTTCCCTGGTACTGCCACGGAAGCCGGATTGGTTCATGCCAGATGAACGAAAAGCAAATGGGAACCCCCTCCTTTTTATACATTGCTTTATTATTATTTTTTTATACTTTATACTCGCTTGTATATTCTTTGGTTATCTTACAAAATTACTCTTATTCTTGCGCCCACCGGAAGCGTTTAGTATTGGTCAAGTTTGACATATTAACGTAAAATGTAGATGTAGATGTATAATTATTGTCTACCTTAGATGACGATGATTGTCAGTTTTCCTGCCAAAGTTGGTTCTGGACACCATAACAACTCATAGGAGAACAAGGTTGTATGTCCCCAAATATAAAAAAATACCGACTTTTCCATTTCAAATGCAATCAAAATTAGTGAATTATCAATGGACATTTTGAAATTCTAGGAACAGCCATAAGAATACAATAATACACATTCAAGACAGTTTTACTGTTTTAATGGGTTACCATCAATGTTTTTTGAATGAGCTACATTTTTGCTAATTTTTTTTCGAAAATAATATTACATTTTTTTTTTAATATCTAAGCTTAAAAAAATGGAAAAGTCATAACCCCTTTATCTTCTCCCCTTCATCATATATAATTTTAAACTCTTTGACTACACACTTTTGTCAGGAAATTTAATGTAGTTTAACTTCCATAAGAATGCAAACGTCTTTAAAAGTATCAGTCAAGAACCTATAAAGAAAAAAAATCCATGTAATTCGAGTTGTGGTTCTAGTTTCTTTTTTTTTTTTTTTTTTTTTTTATAAAGTTTTGGGATACTAAGGCAACGTTAGAAGTAGGATAGCATTTAAAAAGAAAGTCATAAAATGTAGCTTCAGCCTAGTCCGTTATTTGCTGCCAGCCACAAACAAATAAACATAAAAATCCGCCTATGACTTCAAAAGTTGAAGGTCGGTGAAAATAATATACAAGTTTACAGTAAGTAAATCATTTACAAATTTATAACTATTTTTAGTAAGATGCATGTGTTTTTTCAATTTTCATTGAATTCAAACAATCTTAAACTTTCATGTCGAAGTATTTGTGAAGAAAATGTATAAAAATTTACATTGGCTTCTAATTTTTTTTCAGGCAGCTGCATATAATTTTTAAGTCTAAAGATGTGAACATTATTCGAACTACATAAATTGACAAAGGTCAAAATGTGTATCTGTTCCAGACCGTATGAGTATTTGGACCGTTCGCGTATGGTCTGGACCGTATGCGTATATTTTCAAAATACGCATACGGTCCGCGTACGGTCTGACTAATATTAAGAAGTTGGTCACGTTTATCAGATACAAATGTATATAACAGATCAACATAGCTTACATCTCAAATTAATGTAAAAAGTTCAATAGTAATTGAAATAAAACAAAATAATGTTATAACTATTTTAAAAAATCACGTTTATTTAATCTGTTAATCTCCTGTATTTAGCATGACAGTAATTCATATAAGTATGCTAATTAAAATTGAAGTTATCGGAAGTAAACTTAGAGTGGGAGGACAATCGTTTTAGAATATTAAGGAACTTTACAAAGCAACGTGCATGAACAAATTATGTTACTGTAAAAAAAATATGACGTTCTTTGTGGAAGTCATTGTCACCTTAAGTACCAAAATAGGAATCACGGATATAAAAATAAACACATATTTAAATTCAATTGTTCGCTTAATCATTTCATCCATATACATGTAATAAAATCAATTTGTATAACTAAAAATAATGATTTTGATAAATATTTGTTTAAATTTAACCAATATGATCCCAAAACATCATCTGGACCGTACGCGTATACTCATACGGTCCGACCGTACGCGTATGGTCGGACCGTACGAGTATACGTATACGGTCCGGACCGTACGCGTACGGTCCAAATACTCATATGGTCTGGAACATATACACTATAGATTTAAAAAAAAAGTATTTTGTAAACGATCTCTTTTACTGTTTCGCTTTGTATGCTTAGTGGTTCAGAGACATGCACCATGAATCTAAGAATACAAACAAATTAGAAAAATCGATCAGCTTTCATTGAGACCAATTTTAAACAAACTTCATTACAACAAGTTTGATTTACATTTTCTGAAAGGTTAAAGTTTTTGGTCAAGGTAGTTTTTGATGAAGTTGAAGTCCAATCAACTTGAAACTTAGTACACATGTTAACTATGATATGATCTTTCTAATTTCAATGCCAAATTAAAGTATTGACCCCAATTTCACGGTCCAGTGAACATGTAAAATGATAGTGCGAGTGGGGCATCCGTGTACTATGGACACATTCTTGTTTTTTTTAAAGTTTTTGGCTGGTTTGAACAGGGGGAAACAATCTGATTTTAATAGAGATTGTTAAAAAATGACATGCTGTATGTAAGGATATTGACAAATTGTATTTTTTCTCAAATTTTGACATGCACATTCAAAAGTAACAATTATAAACTCAACGGTTTATTCCCCATTGTCCCACTTTTTAAAATTTTAGAGTTCTGATTGTCCCACATTATTTTATGAAGTAAAATGTTCTTAGATAAACAAGGTAACTGTTGTTTGTTTTGCAAAATAAACAAGAATTAATTATTGCACATAGAATATTAATTTTACAAAAGTATAAAATATCAATTTTATAAAAGTATAAGATATTAATTTTATAAAAGTATAAAATATTAATTTTATAAAAGTATAAAGTATTAATTTCATAAAAGTATGAAATATTAACTTTATAAAAGTATAAAATATCAATTTTATAAAAGTACAAAATATTAATTTCATAAAAGTATGAAATATTAATTTTATAAAAGTATAAAATATTAATTTTAGAAAAGTATAAAATATTAATTTTATAAAGGTATAAAATATTAATTTTATAAAGGTATAAAATATTAATTTTATAAAGTTATAAAATATTAATTTTATAAAGGTATAAAATATTAATTTTACAAAAGTATATATAAAAAAAAGTCATCGGATAAAAACACTTTTAATATAAAACCAATATTATATCTCTGATTTATGAAAATAAAAAATGCATGCAATTTAAAAAGGTATTAACTCATTTACATTCTACCCTCTATCTGGGAACAGTATATCTAACAGTCAATTTATATGTTCCAGCATCTATATGGAATTGTTGATAGAGAAATGTTTCCACCAGTACCTTTGCAATTTTAATAGGGATTTCAGAGGACATGTTAACAATATTCTCTGCGCTATTGAAGACTGCTAAATAAATCACCTGAACCAACAATGTTCTTTATTGATAACGAAGCTGTTGTCTAGATTTTGACCAGTTTTGTCTTTTAAATAATCACTATTAAAGATTATTTTACCAATATTCCTTTTGTCTTTGTCGACAAGACTCGTAACCAACTATATACAGAAGAATCAGACTTCAATAAAAAACAAGATTATATGGTATGATTGCCAATGAGACAATTCTCCACCAGAGACCAAATGACACAGAAGTTAACAACTCAAACAATTCCCAATTGTCCCACATTTAAACTTCCCAACTGTCCCACAAAAATATTCCCGATTGTCCCACAAAATTTCATTACTTTTTTACCTGTAATTTCAAAAAGTGGGACAATCGGGAAGACACCAACTGAACACATAAAATAAATATATTACATAATAACTTAATAATTCTACTTATATCTGTCATTTGATTATTTAGGATTAAAACGACATTCGAAAGAATTCAAATCAGTTTACATTGTAATAAGAGAGAGAAAGGTTAATCAAAAAGTTTTTTATGTCCCATTTATGGGCTTTATGTTTTCTGGTCTCTGAACCATTCTGTTTGTTCATTTGTTCGTTCGTCTGTCTGATCCGCTTCAGATTAAAGTTTTTGGTCAAGGTAGTTTTTGATGAAGTTGAAGTCCAATCAACTTGAAACTTAGTACACATGTTCCATATAATATGATGTTTTTAATTTTTATGCCAAATTGGAGATTTTTCCCCATTTTCAAGGTCTAATGTACAAGGGACACATTTTTGTTTTACATGTATGTATATATTTATTGTGGACAATTAATTTATTTCAGATTGGATTTTAATGGGTTTTATACAGAGAGACTAGAAGCCATTTCTACAGAAAGAGCTACAATGGATGCTTCTTCTACACACAGTTCAGATACAGGTAATATAAACAAAAACAATATAACATGAATAGGTAGATAGATTATGTATATTTTCATTTGTGATTCGTTTGGCAAAATATGAAATTTTATATGTCAAATTGTCTGAATCAAAATGTCCTCAACACATTTTGAAAAATTATAAGTACGAGAAATGAACTACAAATTGAAGAAGAAAAGACAAGATGGAAGAATGCATATAAAAGAAAAGCATGGCAAATTTAGAACTTTGGAGTTATATCAGTGGTAGTCGAACTATTTTTTTCACTCTAAGTTAAACTTTAATTTTCTATTAGACCTGCATTTAACCCAGTCTGTTCATTTCTATTAATATGGAAACAAGGAGATTTAGAATAACTATCCACCAGAAACAGATTGTCATTATAAGCTTGTATATTACACTTCAACCAATTTGTTAATTTTCTATTTAGGCTGTAAAAATTAATGTGAATTAAAAAAAAAATCTATATTAATATTTCAGGATCAACAGGATCATGACCGACTTCATCTTTTACATCATCAAGACCTGACAGTGCACGGTATGTCCCAGGCTTAATGAAATCTAGGTCATCATCTTCCAACAACAGCACTTCATAAAAATCAAGGAATTATTTTCATCAACCAGTAGTATTGCCAAAGCCAGAAATAGCTAGGAATCAAGTTGGAAACCTAGTTTATACTGACTTATTACTAATAGTTACTTATCAACTTACTGCCTGGTATGCCATTAGCATATAGGGCACCAGTAAAGGTACTGACTTACCGGTTTTGCTTCAAATCAAAATTTTGTGAAAACTGTAATTGCATTAGTCATGTTGACTTTTTAATATGGAACAAGGATATTTGTTATGGAATGCAACTTTATTAAGTATATTGTTATTCATACAATACAGACATAAAGATTTGAAAAATTATTTGATTTCATTACTATTGTCTTGTTGTGATACCGGTACAAGAGTACAAAGGTCAGGAAAATTTTGAACTTCATATAATTTCATTCCTTTTTAAAGGTCTTGAAAAACAGAACAATTTATTTACACTGTGTGACATTTTTTCAAACTCTGTCGTTGTACTTATGTACATAGTCCAACCCTGCATGAAAAAATATGATAATCTCATCATTTGAAAACAGTTATTGAAGCTGCCCCAAAAATTTAAACCCATTAGAATACTCTTCTCTCAATTCAACATACTGACTAAGGTTTTGCCACATAAAAGAACCAATAATGTCACATAAATCCAAACACTTTGACAGAAGGATATCAATTAGAACCATACATATCCAGTATGTGTTGTATTAGTTCTTTAAAATGACATAATGTAACACCCAGCATTACCAAGGTCAAGCATTTTTAGCCCACCTGGCCTTAAAGGCCAAGTGAGCTTTTCTCATCACTTGGCGTCTGGCGTCGTCCGTTGCCGTCGTGGTCCGGTGTCGTTAACTTTTACAAAAATCTTCTCCTCTGAAACTACTGGGTTAAATCAAACCAAACTTGGCCACAATCATCATTGGGGTATCTAGTTTAAAAAATGTGTCCGGTGACCTGGCCAACCAACTAAGATGGCACCATGGCTAAAAAAAGAAAATAGGGGTAAATGCAGTTTTTGGCTTATAACTCAAAAACCAAAGCATTTAGAGCAAATCTGAAATTTTCAGATGAATCGGACAACCCGTTGTTGGGTTGCTGCCCCTAAATTGACAATTTTAAGGAATTTTTATTGTTTTTGGTTATTATTTTGAATATTATTATAGATAGAGATAAACTGTAAACAGCAATAATGTTCAACAAAGTAAGATTTACAAAAAGGTCAACATGACCGAAATGGTTAGTTGACCCCTTTAGGAGTTATTGCCCTTTATAGTCAATTTTTAACCATTTTTCGTAAATCTTGGTTATCTTTTACAAAAATCTTCTTCTCTGAAACTACTTGGCCAAATTAATCCAAACTTGGCCAAAATCATCATTGGGGTATCTAGTTTGAAAAATATGTGGCGTGACCCTGCCAACCAACCAAAATGGCCGCCATAGCTAAAAATAGAACATAGGGGTAACATGTAAATTTTGGCTTATATCTCTGAAACCAAAGTATTTAGAGCAACTCTGACTAGGATAAATTGTTTATCAGGTCAAGATCTATCTGCCCTGAAATTTTCAGACAAAACAGACACCCTGTTGTTGGGTTGCTGCCCCAGAATTAGTAATTTTAAGGAAATTTTGCAGTTTTTGGTTATTATCTTGAATATTATAATAGATACAGATAAACTGTAAACAGCAATAATGTTAAGCAAAGTAAGATCTACAAATAAGTCAACATGATCAAAATTGTCAAGTTACCCCTAAAGGAGTTATTGCCCTTTATAGTCATTTTTGTCGAGCCTGCAACTTTTGTTGCAGAAAGCTCGACATAGGGATAGTGATCCGGCGGCGGCGGCGGCGGCGGTGTTAGCTAACTTCTTAAAAACTTTATATTTTAGAAGGTGGAAGTCCTGGATGCTTCATACTTTGTATATAGATGCGTCATGTTACGAAGTTTCTGTCAGTCACATGTCCAATGTCCTTGACCTCATTTTCATGGTTCAGTGACTACTTGAAAAAAAAGTTAAAATTTTTTGTAATGTTAAATTCTCTCTTATTATAAGTAATAGGATAACTATATTGGGTATGTGCGTACATTGCAAGGTCCTCATGCCCTTCAGACAGTTTTCACTTGACCTCGACCTCATTTCATGGATCAGTGAACAAGGTTAAGTTTTGGTGGTCAAGTCCATATCTCAGATACTATAAGCTATAGGTCTTGTATATTCGGTGTATGGAAGGACTGTAAGGTGTACATGTCCAACCGGTAGGTGTCATCTGACCTTGACCTCATTTTCATGGTTCAGTGGTTATTGTTAAGTTTTGTGTTTTGGTCTATTTTTCTTATACTATATGCAATAGGTCTTCTATATTTGGTGTATGGAAGGATTGTAAGGTGTACATGTCTAGCTGGCAGGTGTCATCTGACCTTGACCTCATTTTCATGGTTCAGTGGTCAAAGTTAAATTTTTGAGTTTTGGTCTTTTTTCTAATACTATATGCAATATGTTAACTATATTTGGTGTATGGAAATATTTTATGATTTATATATTAGTTGTGCAGGTTTTATTTGACCTTGACCTCATTTTCACGGTTCATTGCTCAGTGTTAAGTTTTAATGTTTTGGTCTGTTTTTCTTAAACAATAAGCAGTAGGTCAACTATATTTGTTGTATGAAAGAATTGTTAGCGGTACATGTCTTTCTGAAATGGTTCATCTGACCTTGACCTTAATTTCATGGTTTATTGGTCAATGTTTGGCTTTCTTGGATAATGTGAAGTTTATTTGACAGTTGTAATAAAGTTTTATATTTAGGACTATCAACATACTATCAATGATTAGTAAAGAAGGCGAGACATTTCAGTGTGTGCACTCTTGTTTAACAATTTTCATAATTTTTTGTAAATTTTTGTAAATTTGTAGAATATATTTTCCACTGTAATTACTGGGCCAAGTTCATTATAGATAGAGATAACTGTAGCAAGAAGAATGTCTAGTAAAGTAAGATCATGATCACCAAAACACAATTTTGTCATGAATTTATCTGTGTCCATTGTTTTTTTTTTTAACTTTTTATTTTTTTATTTCCAACAATTACAACATATACATGACATACATACAATATAATACATATAAGATAAAACAATGTCATTTTTATAAATAAATCTTAATTGGAAATATTTTACATTTTCTATTTAAAAGATAAATTTAAGAAATAAAAAACAAAAATAATAGAAAAAAAAAACACAAAAAAAACCAGTTACATCCCTATCTATATTTTAAATATCACATAATTATGTTGGAAAAAAAATTGAAAATTTAAGTGACATATTTCTTTCGTAACAGCCATCAACACTGATCAAGTACATAACATGACAATAATATTTTCTTTAAAAAAGATTATTATTAAGTAGGCATACGTAATTGTAACACAAAAAAAAAGACATTAGCTGGTATTCAATAACATTTTTTTTTATTTTTTACAGCTATCATACTCTCTAATTTATACATATCTTTCCGTTTTATTATAATTGCTTGCAATGAGAGGTTCTTTTTAAAACATCTAGAATTATACACATAATTATTGTTTAATATAAAGAAAAATCATGTTATATGGGTTGTTGGAAAATATCTTGGATAAGTCTCCAAAAAGAAAGTTTAATTTATTCATTGGGAGACTTATTCCACCGGAGAGGAACCAGTTATCAACATCCTGTAGAAAATCTTGTACAGTTTTGCAATTCCAAAAAAGGTGTTCTATAGACTCATTATCTGCTTTACAAAATGTACATAAAGGATCATCAGTCAATTTTATTTTAACTAAATACTGATTTGTGGCAATAATGCAATGGTTAATTCTATATTGCAACCACTGTAATTTACTATTTTTAGTAACAGCAAAAGGCAGTCTGAAAATATTTTTCCAGTTCAGATTCTGTTCACCTAAAATTTTAACCCACTTAAGCTGTCCAGTAGGAATAACATTATTTCTTGTCAGTACAGAATACATATATTTTGATCCTTTACAATGTTTTAAAAATATTTGTAGACATGATGGTATAAAAGGACAAACTAATTTGTAAGACCCTTTAGGGAAAGATTTTGATGCCTCTTTCACTGCCGAAATAACACTGTAAAATTTAAGAGAATCTGTGTTAATGTTATATTTTTGCTTAAATTGGTCAAATGAAATATAGGATCCATTTTGGTCAACTATATCATTTACAAATCTAATACCACTTTTGAACCATTCTTGATAAATTACTGATTTATGACCAATCTTAATATTATTATTCAGCCATAGTGGATTTGATAAAAATGAATCATAAGTACAATTTCTTTCTTTTTGAATAATCATTTCCCAGGATCTTAGTAGATCTTTCCAAAAATGGTTGTTAACTGTCATATACAGTTGTCTAATATAATCAACACCACATCTAAACAACTTTCTTTTATCTACATTTGACATGAAAATATTTAGCCATTTACTATCTCTCTGCAAAATCCTCCTAATCCATGTTGATTAAAGTGCTGTAATGAACATATTCAAATCAAGCATTTTCAAACCTCCCTCCAAATAATCTTTGATTAGAATATCCTTCTTTACTCTATGTATAGGTGAGTTCCATATGTATGAATAAATAAGTTCATTTATTCTCTTAATAATATCATCCATTGTTTAATATGCACATAGACCAAGGTGAGCGACACAGGCTCTTGATAGCCTCTAGTTTTCTCCTTCAAATAATGATATGCAAGAGCTGTTAATTGAAGTTATGCAATAAAAACAACAAGTAAGCAGTGTACATTACATGTCAACAACAAAAAAGGGGGAGAGAAGAAGACATCAAAATGACATATAAACCCTAAGGGTGCTATAAACAGTATCGTATAAAAAAACTAGGGGTTATTCCCTGACTAAAAATAGACATGGAGGGAAGTCCCTTTTTATCAACATAATTGGTGAAAAAGTATCATGATTTTTGTATTGGGTTGTAAAACTAAGTTAATTAACTACAATTCAAACAGGTTGAATGATTAAAATAATTTAAAAAAATACATTCAATACTAGTATTCATGTTTTGAGGGGAGTCAACACTGTAAACAACCTGTTTTTTTTGGCAGTGAAAATTGAAAACTTATTTGCAGCCACTGTAGCTCTTTTCGTAGCAGGCGAACGTACCCTGAAATATGAATTTTTTGAAAGACCAGGTAAAAATCTATGAAATTCATCCAGTTTTGATTATGAAAAATGTACAGGTATCATGTCTTCATGGGTGTGCACATGACCTGATTTCAGGTTTTTTATGCTTAGATTAGGCAATATTTTTCCCATTTTCTCTGGATAAAACTTTTTTATACATTTAAAAGTACAATTTGTATTTATTTCATTATAAACTAGAGAAAATTCTGATTCTAGTGATACCTAGTTTTATATAAGTATCTCTAACATTACCCACACTAAGGGTCAATTATACATGGTCCCTCAAAATATGACGTCATAGAAAAAAACTGTTGATTGCACCCTAAGTTAAAGAAAAGCAGACATCATGACCAACAGTCCACAAAACATTACAAGAAAATAAGAATTTGCATGCTCCTGTAGTTAAAACAGTCCCTGTTCTTCTAGTGACAATCAATAGTGTTCATGGCAAGAAACGTAAGAGCAGCAAAGATATCGAAGGGACATTCAGAAACATAAGTCAAAAAATAAACTGACAATGCCGTGGCAAATAAAGAAATGCATAGTACTAAACACAACATAGGAAACTAAAGACTGAGCAAAATTTACCCCTCGAAAAACCATGTGTGATCTCTGGTGATTCAGGAGGGTATGCAGATCCTGCTCTATATGTGGCACCTGCTGTGTTGATTATGTAAGAAAAACCCACTAATAGAATTACAAGAAGATCTGCCCAACTCAAGTACTGGTCACTACAGTAGATAATAAAATATAAGTCTATCATTCATGAAGTTTTTTCTTGGTTTAGATCTACATTTGTTATTCCTATCTAGGTCATAATCTTGGTAATTTAAAGGAAGGGTAAGGTCCAAGGTGGAATATGAATATTATACATATCTTGGCCTGGCCTCAGATGTTAAACACATTTGGGTAATATAATGAATTATGGTGAAGCAGAGGCATATGATAATCGATGCAGTAATAATGTATTATATGTTCTGCTCAAGGGACCAAAAGTACGACAGTATAAAAATGTGCATAACAATTGCCTGGATGTCATGCCGACCGTTAAAAACTTCAATAATCTGGATGACAAAAACAAGTTTTTTTACATAAATAAGGCCGTTAGTTTTCTCGTTTGAATTGTTTTACATTGTTTTATCGGGGCCTTTTATAGCTGACTATGCGGTATGGGCTTTGCTCATTGTTGAAGGCCGTACGGTGACCTATAGTTGTTAATGTCTGTGTCATTTTTTTTTTTTTTTGATAGATGTCTCATTGGCAATCATACCACATCTTTTTTATATTAAGAATGATGAAATTGGCTTGTAGTTTCTGCCAAGGTGTAAAAAAGGACTTAATAACACTTTGAAGCACAAAGAAATATTGGGTTTATGAAACGGACAAAGAGAGGACAGCGTTCATATATGCCCAGCCAAATGAAATCGTTTTATTTAATTTAACAATAAGTTTTTTCTGCTTCTTTTCTAAACATTCAGTATTTGAAAGTATTAGCAAATGATTGTCTGCTCCGAGTCAGAATAAAATATCTAGATAAAGTTACATATGTGATATCCTACAGACTGTAGGAATAGTACACATCAAGGCAAACAATAACACTGTTATTATTTATGTTTTTGTCCTGATTTGCATGTAACATTTGTCACTGGATGTAAAAAATGAACAATGTAATGTTGTCATTTTAATGTTGTAATTAGCATTGCCATAAAAGCATGAGGTTTGGCTAGCCACAAAACCAAGTTTAACCCACCATTTTTATCTGAGATGTCATGTACCAAGTCAGGAAAATAGCAATTGGTATTGTATAGTTTCTGTGTGTGTTGCATTGTCATTTGTTTTCTGTTCACTTCAGTGTTTCTGATGTTTTGTTGTCATAATGTACTATATTGTTTGTTTGCGTAATTATCTGTTCTGAATGTTCTTGCAATTTTTGTACTGTATTCATATCATGCAATGGTGTCATTTCAATGTTATATTTAATATTAGCATAAAGGGTCGAGGTTTGGCTAACCACAAAACCAGGTCCAACCCACCATTTTTATCTTAAAATGTTCTGTTCCAAGTTAGGAAAATGGCCATTGTTATGTTATAGTTTATTTCTGTGTGTGTTACATTTTAGTGTTGTTTCACAGTTCTGCTCTTATATTTGATTTGTTCCCTCAGTTTTAGTTTGCAACCGAAATTGTTTTTTTCTCAATCATTTTTCAATTCGAACAGCGGTATACTACTGTTGCCTTTATTTATCTCCATGTTTTATGTATTACAGACAACACGAACTATTACCACCTGTTAACATTCCATCAAGTAATAGATTTCCTTAAAAAAATATTCAAACCTCTGAATCAATTTGAACCCAATTAGTCAAAACCATCTTTATATGATTTCAGATTCATAGTTGAGCTCATTACAAGCCATCAAAATCAACACCATCCGGACCGTGAATAGTCAATGATTTGAACTAATATTTCACGAATGTCATTTCAAACAATTGACGCTCGTTAAAATGTATTCTGTTTTGAAGCATAATTTTTTGACATTGTTGTACAACAGATCCTATTTGATCCTTTACTAAAACTGTTATAAAAAGTTTAAAATACAATACTGGTGTTTTAAGGTTCAGCTTTTGGTGAAACTAACGTCTACAACACAGTCTTTGGTAAATCGTATTGCTTAATTTAACTTTCTACACATGAATGCATGAGTTACTTGTGGGACAGATCAATTAGATTTTGTGAATCCATCCGGCTTCATGCTATATAACCGGACATTAATACTACTACCTAGTTGTTATTCACAACATAGTAAATACCATTCAGACTATTATATTTAAAATTATTCATATAGATTCCATCCAACTGATGGTCCATATACATGTTTACAGAAACGTTTTATTTAAGAAATAATTCATGGAAGCCATAGATTGTTGGAAATTTACACATGGCCTGGGCCGTGATATTCGAATTTTATCCTGAGCGTTAGTTGGAAATTTACACATGGCCTGGGCCGTGATATTCGAATTTTATCCTGAGCGTTAGCGAGGGATAAAATTAACGAATATCACGGCCCAGGCCATGTGTAAATTTCCAACAATCTATGGCTTCCATGAATTATTTCGATTCTAATAGGACAAATACGGTCATTAAAATACTGAAGCGAGGGTTGGTTTGGTGTGTGTGTGGCTGATCTTTTTTACTCTCTGTTAGATAAAGCTCAAATATCTTAATAAATCCGTAGCTTGCATTAGTAATTTCGTGAATAACCGCTAGAAAACAAATGTTTAATTCTTCTAATTCTCAAACCCAACATTTGCCATTTTTAATTTACATGATTTTTTCGTAAGCTTCCGTCAACTTCAAAGTTGACATTTCGTAACTAAGGAGCCGCCATGTTGACTTGCTGAAATTAGCAAATATGCAAATAATGCAATAGAATAGAAAATAAAACAAAACCTACCTCAAAAATAAGTTTTAATACAATATCATACGAATTTCGATGATTCACGTAACAGAAAACTTTCAACTTTAGCGGTTTCATTTGTATGACGTCATGTTTTGAAATGATTTAAATGCGCCTAAAAAATTAATAGACTTTCGCGGAATTTTATTTTATTTTTATTTTATTGATTTCTCCGAGCTCTTGTGCATTACTTCTTTTTATTATGCATCCGAATAAGAATAACAGTTGTTTTGTCTTTTTTTAATTGCACTTTTTAAAACAATAAAATCGGCAAAGGGTCTGCAAATAGGTTCCAATACATGTAGATTTACGTGGGAAGTATATTGTAACAGCCATTATTATGTATATGTCTGAGTCTGCGCTAAGTATAGATATATCGAGAATTTTATCACAGTGTTGTTTACAAAGCGAAAGAAGCACGTCATATTAGAATGAATGATTAAGTACAACATTTGAAACATTATGCAACACCGTCTTCTTCTCTAGTTACGGAAAGCAAACTTATTTTTGGATTGAAGCTCGATTGATTTTTACTGGTTAAGTACTGGTAAGTACATCGTCCGAGACTTTATATAACATAGTTTTTCTTGTTCTGTGAATGCAACTTGTAAATTCTTAAAAGAACAAATTCACACATAGATTTCACTTGTTCTCAATTATTGTCTACCTTAGATGACAAGGATTGCCAAAGTTGGTTCTGGACACCATAACAACTCATAGGAGAACGAGGTGGTATGTTCAAAGGGCAAATTGTCCCCAAATATAAAAAAAAAAATACCGACTTTTCCATTTCAAATGCAATCAAATAGTTATCAAAAGTACCAGGATTATAATTGTGTACGCCAGACGCGCGTTTCGTCTACATAAGACATAAGACTCATCAGTGACGCTCAGATCCAAATAGTTAAAAAGCCAAACAAATACAAAGTTGAAGAGCATTGAGGACCCAAAATTCCAAAAAGTTGTGCCAAATACGGCTAAGGTAATCTACTCCTGGGGTAAGAAAATCCTTAGTTTTTCGAAAAATTCAAAGTTTTGTAAACAGAAAATAATAAAAATGACCATATAATTGATATTCATGTCAACACCGAAGTGCTGACTACTGGGCTGGTGATACCCTCGGGGACGAAACGTCCACCAGCAGTGGCATCGACCCAGTGGTCAAATGTAACAATTCTTTAATTCGTATTAGTGAATTATCAATGGACATTTTGAAATTATATATCATTTTTTGAATTCCTGAAATAACTCATATTTTCTATTCGTTTAATAATTATTGATATAAATCTTCCTAGACAAAGTTTTGAATTTAGTTATCGCTATTTTGTGCATTTTTCCTTTGATCTTTTTTTGTGATAATTTTTCATACCATGCTACTCGCTTGAGGTGGAAAGTTATCGCTAGAAACTAAGCAGGCACGTGGCGTTGCTAACGAAATTGACATGTCCCGCCTCAAGCGAGAAAATCAATCTCGTTGAGATGATCAACGATAATCTATAAATACATCTTTTCATACACGACCCCTACACTGATAATCAATTGTTGTTATAGCTGCTTCACCTGCCATTTCCTGTACCTCAAATTAAAATGTGTATTAAAATCGACATGTTTGGTGTACTAATTGTGTCAAGTAGTATAATATTAATTATAAAGAAGATTTATTCGTAGCCATTTAAAAAAGTTCAACTTAGTTCATGCTGTATTTGATATCGTGACCATAGATTAATTTAATACATTTACAAACATATAGTAATTAGAAACTTTAGTAACAAAAACCTTACCTTGAAGCTTCCATGCACACACTGATAATTGGGACTTAATATATATAGTTGAAACGCTTCCCCAAGGATGCAACTGATTAAAACATAACAAAACTATGGTTAACTGTAATGATGTAAGGTTAAAAACCTTACCGGGTAGTCAATATAAAATGTATGTGAAACATCGTGAAACATAGGAACAGCCATAAGAATACAATAATACACATTCAATTCAGTTTTTCTGTTTTAAGGGTTACCAGCATTGCACTTGAATAAGCTGCTTTTTTGCTAATTACAATTAATTTGTAAAAAAAAATAAAAGTCAAAACCACTGTATACTCTCCCTTCACCATATATATGACTTTAAACGCTTTGACTACATACTTTTGTCAGGAAATGTAAAATAGTTTAGCTTACATAAGAATTCAAGCGTCTTTAAAAATATAGATCACTTAAAGAGAAAAATGCCTGTAATTCGAGTTGTGGCTCTAGATTTGTTTAAAAGTTTGGGGATACCAAGGCAATCGTTAGAAGTAGGCTAGACCTTGAAAATAGTCATAATATATAGCTTCAGCCTAATGCGTTCTCTAGTGCCCACGACAAACAAATAAACATAAAAATCCGCCACTGACTTCAAAAGGTGAAGGTCGGTTAAAATAATTTATAAATTGAAAGTAAATCAACCTTTTACAAATTTAATAACTGTTTTCAGATGCATGGTTCTTTCAATTTCTGTTAAATGCAAATACTTAATATAAGCCAATACTCCGTGTGGCAGACCATACCTTGACCTATAATGGTTAACTTTTACAAATTATGACTTAGATGGAGAGTTGTCTCATTGGGACTCATACCACATCTTCTTATATCCATTAAATTGTCATGTGGGAGTATTTGTGAAGAAAATGTATATAACTTTACATTGGTTTCTACATTGGCTTAATATATTTTTTCTGGCAACTGCATACAATTATTAAGTCTGAAGAAATTTTATGTTATTGTTTGAAGTGAACATTATAAGTGAACCTACATAAATTGATAAAGGTCAAAATTTATACTTTAAAGATTTTCAAAAGTAGTATTTTGTAAACGATCTATTAACTATTAAGCTTTGCATGTCTAGTGGTGCAGAGACATGCATCATGCATTTAAGTTGACAAACAAATTAGAAAAATCGATCATCTTTCATTGAGATCAATTTTAGACAAACTTTATTACAAGTTGGATTTACATTTTCTGAAAGAAGCAAAAAAACTGGTTTTATTGCATTCAATTAAATACATTTGAAATGTGTACTCAATAACGTTGTTGGAGATTACTAATTGCCAATGAAAATACAATATTTATTTACATTATGATGACCCGGGTGGTACATAAGGATTCTGTGTAGTCAAGGTGCATTTTATACAGAGACGGTGTGCACAAAGTTGAAGGCAACTATAAAATACGCTTTTAAAAGTAGTTTTATACAACGGTGTTTGAAATAACTTTTAAATGTTTTTTTTTTATAATGAAATTATAAATACTGTCTACTAAATCCACATTACTGGTATGGCTATCAAAATTAAATCTTTTAAGCATGAAACAAACATAGAGAAAACGGTATATGTAAAAATTGTAACATTAAATCATCATAAAAAATAACATATTTTCCCGAATTTTCGTACAATAGAATTTTTCAGATTCGTACTACGACGTCATACGAAATTCACCACAAAATATCTACTTCTAGCATTCGTTAATATAAAAAGTGACAGAATACAGTCTCATTATAGTGTCATTTGAACAAATATGCCTCAATAACACAACAGAGTGTTTTTGTTTTACTCTTGATATATAAAATAGGTCAATTTCAGACCCCTGTATTATGCATAAGCCTGGCAATCTCATGACTAATCACATATACATTTTGTACGCCATTTCTACTCTAGTGTATTTTCGAATCCTGGACATAACTATAGCAAACTCATCGAAAATCATTGAAGATCATTGAATATCAAGAAATGGGCTACTAATGAAATGAACTTTACACAAGCATATCTCCGCCTGAACGGATTTGTTTGATTGGTGTTTGCGTTAACGTCCAGTGACAAATATGTCATGCATATTTAGTACGATGACGTGGTTTGGGTAATGTTATAATAATGAAATGAGTTATTATCTGCGCTTAAAGTTTAGTGACAAGTCAGATAAGTCAGATAAAAAGTCCTGAACATGCTTGAAATATTTGCAACAGTACTGGATGTTAAACAACAATCAATATTATTTTTTTCCGGTACAGCCTACTTTGACATATGATATTATGTACATGGGGAAATACCTCAAGACAGCGTGTCGTGTATCATAGAAGATTACTAACTTTAACCTTGGAACTTCAAGGTCAAATAATAATTTTGATATCCATCGTTAAAACAAATATGTTCCTGCTAGCCACGACAAGACCTTTCATTACCATCACAAAACTAAATATATACTATTGCTAACCATTGACAAGACGTTTTATTTCCATCTAAAAATAAAATGAATTCTTATTAGGTATTGACAAGACATTTTTTCCATCACAAAACTAAATATATATTATTGCTAGCCATTGAAAAGACGTTTTATTTCCATCTAAAACCAAATGAATTTCTTACTAGCCTTTGACAAGACCTTTGATTTACATACTTTAAACCGTATACTGTATATAGTATATGATATATAATTGATGGCCATGACGATACCTTTCTTTTGATCCTAAAACCAAATATATACTTGCAAGATACAAAAATACCTTTTATTTCCATTCTAAACCCAAATATATACAAAATATCAACAAAAGAAACGATACATGACTTTAGAATAAAATGATCAAAAAGTATTAAAACTAAAACAAAATGAAAACACTATTTTAAAAAGCTTTCATTTGCAATGCATGCACATATGATATTGAAAATCAAAACCTGTCAAAAAGTAACTAAATTCCGTGTAAACGATCATATATAGGGTGCAAATTATTTTTGCGAAAGATCGACACAAAAACGACACACAATTTTCTTAGTACTAAAAGAATTTTCAGATTTGTTTTAAAATATGCAATATGCAAATCAAGTTATATTCATATTGTAACTAATGGGTTGAAATATTGTTTTTTTTATTTTTTTTTTGGTAAAAAAGGTGTTTTTTGAAATCTCAAAAAAATGCAAAATAAGAAAAAATGTTTTCGTCTCAAATCAATGTTTAGATATGAAAACAACACACTGTACATTTGGAACCTTTCGGATAAGTTTTAAGATTGTTAAAGGTTTTTTTAATTTCACTTTAAACATACTGCCAATGGTAAATCCATTGATAATGTTTACATTTTAACGATTTCTTGTGGGGCCGAACCTTGCTTTACAAATAAACAAAGAAACTGTACAGTTTTTAAAAAAGAATTGATGGCACACATTGTCTTTATCTTTAATTGAGAGGCTGACATCATTAGTTTGAACTTCTGTTTTTAAAATTGTCGTTTTTAAGTAAAGACAATATCAATCAAAACCAAGGAGTAAACAAAGACTCATAAAATCAAAGGACATTTACATCAACAATTATAAATAATAAATAAGAAACAACACGAAGTCCACTAAAAGACTAATTAAATTTTGTCAAAAAATTTAAATTTCGCCAAATGACGTCATGAAAGCAAATTTTTTTTATTGAAAAGATTTACATTTCAATGGTCATTAAATATTACTACCTTCAATATTGGTCCTATAAACGGAAAACTTCATCTTTAATTTGAAAAAAAAGTCGTGTATCGATTCTTTAGTTGACAAGTATAATTATTATTGATAGCCATGACAAGACCTTCAATTTCTCTTATAGTGCCTAACAAGATTTTGTGAGGTAGACGAAATTGACTTTAAAACGATCGTATTGACTTTTGATGTCCAGAAATAGGCAGATCGAACGTATTTTGACTTTATTTACTGACTTCTTAAGTTTGGACTTAATTGTAATTAACACATTCCAATGAGACTGAAAAGTGCTTTTTTTTGTTATGATAAATAATAATTTTACCTGCCGTAGTCGTGCGTAAAATATATTTCGGCATTTCTCTTAAGAAATGACTTGTTTAATGGAACAAAACGTCTTATATGTAAACTTTCTCTTTTATCTCCACAATAGGCTTTTAAAAAATGATCTTTCGACTGTGTATTCAGAAAATTTTGTGAAAATAGAAGAAGTGGCAATTCTTACCTTTCATACCTTAACTTTCATTGATAAAACATAATATTGACTCGTCCAGTGTCCAGTTTGAAGGTAATTTTAGTTACCGTACACATTCATGCACGTTATAATTAATCAATAGTCATGTATGAAAGGCATAAACAAGTTTGAAGGTAAACTAATAACAACTTAATCCAATCAAATTGCCTACGATTCAATAATAATGACCAGTCCACATCATAAAAGGTATAGGGGTAAACTGGGTAGGGAGAAAATGTCAGATATTTTAAGTTCATTATTTTGCAACAACAAATAAAAATTTGTTAACCAATAGATTTGCTATAATTTCATAAACATGTCATTCTGTATTGGTATAGTTTTTGGATCTTTTATTTGCGTATTTAAGGCTGTAAAAAGTTTGGCCTTCAAAAGTCAACATAATCATTGACTTTATACAGAAAATTCGCCTTTTTAAAACATTGTATATATCACGAATAATACGCGACAACAAAGTAAAATCATTTTTTAAAACACTGCAAAAAAAATCATTCTGATTGATACAGTGGTATTGTCATAAATTGCGCTGGAGTGAACAGTGGTACAGCAAACGTCGAATTCCCTCACACAATGTTATCACACACTTTTTATAAGTGTTGCCATTTGCCGTCACGCCCCTCCCACTCGTATAATAGTAAGTTAAATATCTAAAAGAATTGTTCAAATACCAACCAAACCATATATAGTTTAGATGTCCTTTGGCATCATTCCACTCCCCTTCATATCATATCATAAATTGTTGATTATAGTGAAATTAATTGTGATTGCTATCTATTGATAACTTTAGCGTTATGTAGACGAAACGCGTATTTGGCGTGCTAAATTATAATCCTGGTACCTTTGATAACTATTTACAATACCATAGAATGTATGTATTTGTTTTTCGTTACTGGAGTCCAATAAAATAGTTCCACCCAGTTCTTTATGTTCACCACACTTTTCTCTTTACACCAACTCAATTTTAATTGTGGTCAAATACATTTAACTTTAACTTAAAGGTTTCTATATGATAAAAAAATGTTTAATTAAAATTTAGACCTATGAATGAATTAGAGTAAAAATTTTAAAAAAGGCCTATAGATAATACAATTGTCTTTGAGGCAAAGTAAAGGATGTCCTGTATTGTCTTGAAATCGACGACGACTTTCTATAAACATGATTAACATACCCACTATTTAATTAAATACAAAATTATTGAATTTCATTGGAGTTTAGTAAAATAATCTTCGACAACGCATTTCAATAAGAATTTCTAAAATAATAAATCTACTACTATACAAAACAGTTATTTGCTGTCTTTCAGAAAATGTAAAAGTGAAACATTATGCAACACAGTCATCTTCTTAAGTTACTAAAATTTAACTTATTTTGGTAATGAAGCTTGGTATATAATTCTTTAATTTCTTTTATTGAATTATCCAAAGGACATTTTGAAATTCTATTTCATTTTTCGAATTCCTGAAATAACTCATATTATACGTCACTGATTCGTTTAACAATTATTGAGATAAATCTTTCTAGTATTAAATCTAGATACATCTTTTCATACACGACCAGTGCACTGATAATCAATTTGTGTTAGCTAATCGATATGTAATGTTGTGTTCCTTTAACTAGTAACACTTCACGTACCACTTCACGTACTCAAATCAAAATGTGCATTAAAATCGTCATGGTCCCATTGTTGAGTGTACTAATTGTGTCAGTCAATAAAATACTATAAAGAAATTTATCCGTAGCCATTTAAAAAAGTTCAACTAAGTCCATGCTGTTTAAATTTGATATCGTCACCACAGACAATTACTATATCATGTTTATGGTTTAGAATCTGAAGATTCATTTAATACATGCATATGATCTGATGTTGAGTAGCCTTGTCGTTTGTTGGTGTGGTTTATACGTGTTTCTCGTTTCCTATTTGAATGGTCCTACATTCTAGTACTTTTTGGGACATTTCATAAAGCTTGCTGTTCGGTCTGAGCCAAGGCTCCGTATCGAAGATCGTACTTTGACCTTAATTGGTTTAGCTTTTGTGACTAGGATGGAGAGTTGTCTCATTGGCACTCATACCACATCTTCATATGTCTATTATTTTAACCTTCATAAATTGATAAAGGTCAAATATTCATTCTTTATAGAATTTCATAAATAGGCTTTTGTAAACGATCTTTTGTTACGCTTTGTATGCCTAGTGGTGCAGAGACATGCTTAATTTCTTTAAGATCATCTAAGTTGACAAACAAATTAAAAAAATCGACAAGCCTTCATCAGTCCATTAGTACCAATTTTATACGAACTTCATTATACAACAAATTTGAATTACAATTTCTAAAATCAAAGAATTGTTTGTACTGCATTCAATTTAAACAATTTCAAATATGTATTCAAAAACGCTGTAGTAGATTACTAATTGCCAATGAAATACAATTTTCATTTACTTTATGATGATGTGGGTGGTTGTTTACGACCTTGACTACACATAAGTGTTCTGGTATTACAAAAAATACAACATACATTAAAACAACAGTCGTGACTATTTACAGTAATCATGTTGACTAACCAACATGGTCACTTTCGACCATTTCAATAAGTCATATGGACTGCATTCACTTGTCAAACTGACAAAAAACGAGTATGACATATAGTCATTTTGACTACCTAACATAGTCATAATTACAACACTACTCAGTCAAATGTGACTTACCATCTAGTCAAACGACAAATAGCATAGTCAAAATGATCAAAGTGCAACTAAATTGGTCAAATTGATTCATTCGGGTTTTCAATGCATGTCTTTTCATGAATCATAAACACAAGAATCGCAAACTCATCGAAAGCATTGAATAACAAGAAGTGAACTACTAATGAAATGAACTTTACACAAGCATATCTCCGCTTGAAAGGATTTGGTTGATTGATTGTTGTTTGGTTTAATGACAAATATTTCAGGCATATTTAGTAAGATAACAAGGTTTGGGTTGTACTTTTTTTTAAATATGTTATCGCTGCGCTTAAAGGTTACTGACATTTTAAATATGTTTAAGTAGTGTTTCTTCTTATACTGGTTCTTTTCGTACAACCTTATCCGGCCATAAACTTTTTTTTATTTTTTACATTGTGTTATAATATTTGGCATGAACTTGTTTTACGTTAAGAGATTGTTTCGCATAATTAGAAACGTAATTGACCGTTGAAATCAAGATTAAAATGTTTGAAATATTTGCCACTGGACATTATACAACCAACTAGCGATCAAAGAATAAATATCATAATATATAGTATTGCTAGCCATTTTCAAGATGTTTTATTTCCATCTTAAAACCAAATGATTTTTCCTAGCTATTGAGAAGACCTTCTACTTCCATACTGTGTTACATATTTGTTTTTCGTTCATTTTTTGTACAAAAATTTGGCCGTTAGTTTTCTCGTTTGAATTGTTTTACATTGAGGACCTTACGGTGACCTATAGTTTTTAATTGTTGTGTCATTTGGTCTCTTGTGGAGACTTGTCTCATTAACAATCATGCCACATCTTAATTTTTATATTTAAACTTAACCATATACTTGATAGCCATGACGAGACCTTTCATTTAATCCTAAAACAAAATATATGCTTGCAAGACACAAACATTCTAAAACCAAAATATTTTTGAAAGCCATGACAAGAGCTTTTCAGTTCATTTAAGTGTTGCCACTTGCGGTCTTGTCCTTCACTCGACGTATAATAGTAAGTTTGAAATATCGAAAGAAAATGTAAAATAGTTTAGCTTCCATAAGAATGATAGCGTCATTAAAAATATAAGTTCGATGATTTAAAAATATAAAATGCATGCAATTCGAGTTGTGGATCTAGATATTTTTATTTAAAGTTTGGAGATACCAAGGCAACCTTCGAAGTTCCACTTGAAAAAAGTCATATAATGTGTAACCGTTTAGCCTAGTCCGTTCTCTGGTGCCCACCACAAACAAATAAATATAAAAATTCGCCGCTGAAAAGTTCTGTGAAAAATAATATACACATTGAAAGTAAATAAAACATTTACATAAACTGTTATCAGATGAGATGCATGGTTCTTTCATTTTCTTTATAATTCAAATAAACGTAAATTGTTATGTTAAAGTATTTGTGAAGAAAATGTATAAAACTTTACATTTTTTAAGTCTGAAAAAATGAACATTATTCGAATTACATAAATTAATAACGGTAAAAATATGTATTCTTTATAGATTTTTATTAATAGGATTTTGTAAATGATTTATTAACTGTTGCGTCAGTTTACACGCCTAGTGGTGCAGAGACTTGCATCATGAATCTAAGTCGACAAACAAATTATAATAAATCGATCAACCTTTATTGAGAAAAAAATTATACGAACTTATATTTATTACAACAAGTTCGAATTCCATTATCTGAAATCAAAGAAGTGTATATCTTTGGTTTTGCATTCAATTAAATTAATTTGAAAAAAACGCTGTTGGAGATGACTATTGTCAATGAATTACAATATTTATTTACGTTATGGTAATGCGGATGGTTGTTAGGGGACGACCATTTGATATTCTGGGGGAGGGCCAGGAAGATTTGTTTTTGATCGGTTATTTATTTTTGAAAACTAAGAGGACATGTTATCTATTTTCTGCACTATTGAAGCAAGATTTTTCATTTTCATTAAAGCAAGGGACTGATTATTTATATTCACAACGATATATATATATATTTATAATATTCGAAAACATACAATTTTAAAATTATTTGTTTATAAATCATAAATAATACATGTATAATTAAGTCATCATGTACCATTTAATCAGAATTAATCATCATCCTCTGCAGAAATGAATCTTCTATATTCCCAACCGCATATTCATGCATTGCTTCCAGACACTATATTAAAGATTGATTGTATCTAGCCTATTTTAAAAGTATTGGCAAAAACATGGAACGCCGAGCGGAGCGAGGCAATTTTATTTTAAGGGTTTTGGAGCCACTGAAGGCACAAGAAGCTTTAGAAGAAATGATGCAAAATAATGCTTTCTGGGTGTTCCCCAGACCCTTTCTTATTTTTGGTCTCAAAGCGAAATGTATACATTCAGTGTAAGACTCAAGTTTTTAGGGACAACATCAATAGATCAATATGCATGATAAAGCAAAAATGTAATTCACATAGTTGAAGTCTGGGGCTTCTGTTTTTTTTTAACTCATGATCAAGTTAATAACAAAATTACTAAATTACAAAAGGAATGCAACACTAACAGAATACAGAAGGGCAATCAATGAACCAAAGACAAATAAATAAGAAACATTGATCCCGAAAAATCAGGGGCTACGTCTTAGGGATAACAAACTTGCTTCTTGCAAGGCACTCGACGTAAAAACAATTTGATATGGAGACAAGCGTTTGGTTTTGACATTTTTACATGAGGTATTTGCCTCAATGTAGTTACGGCCCTGTTAAATAAAAGTGAGGTAAGTGTTGCTGAGAAAACATACCTCAAGTTAAATGAAGCCAATTTACACACATTTCAAGTATATTTAAATAATATTTATACTTATATTATTAAACAATTTGGGCAGTGTTTGCCGAAGGCGATTTAAAAAAAAAAAAAAAGATAAATTATGAAGAATCTGGTGCCATCTCATACTTTCGATTAAACCTGCGGAGTTATTTATTTTCAATACATTGCAAGTCAGGTAATTTATTTTCAAACGACCACAGAACAAACCATTATTTATTTTTGTGATTATCAAGGCTGAGTTATTTATTTTCAAAATCCTCCTCCCCCCCCCCCCGAAGAATATCAAATGGTCGTCCCCTTAACGACCTTGAATACACATAAGTGTTTTAGGGTTGTCAAGCTGGTTGTAGTTTATAAAGTGCATTCGTTAATAAAAAGTCATAGAATACAGTTCCAATATGCAGGATAATCAAGAAGACATATTCCAATTGTCATTTCAACAAATATGCCATTATAACGTTACATAATGTTTTGTTTCACTCTGGATTAATTTGTAAAAAGCCAATGTCAGACAAGGTACCCCAAAACATACACGTCCACTTGTATGTTACCGTTTGTCCATCTGATGAGTTAAGCCTTTTTCAACTGATTTTTATGGTTTGTTCTTATGTTGTACTGTTATACCACTGTCCCAGGTTAGGGGGAGGGCGATTTGGTGTCACGATATCACAGTAGCATGGGTTCGAATCCCGGCGAGGGAAGAACCAAAAATTTGCGAAAGCAAATTTACAGATCTAACATTGTTGGGTTGATGTTTAGACGAGTTGTATATATATATATATATATATATATATATATATATAAGCCTGGTAATCTCATGGCTATAGTTACCTGCATTTTGTACGTCATTTCTTCCCTGTTCTTTTCGAATCAAGTACACAATTATAGCAAACTCACCGAAAATCATTAAATATCAAGAATTAGCCATCTCTCCGCGTGAAATGATTTGGTTGATTGTTGTTTTCGTTGATGTCCAGTGACAAATATTTCATACAGATTAAGTACGGTGACGTGGTTTGGTTTATACTGTTTATGAAATGTGTTTTTGCTGCGGTTGTCAGATAAGACGGATAAAAAGTGCTGAACATGCTTAAAATATTTGCCACTGGACGTTAAACAACAAACAATCAGTATTATTTTTTTCAGGTACAGAATACTTTGACATATCCACATGAGGATTCCACCTCAGGACAAGGTGTCGTGTAACATGGAATATTACTTACTTTAACCTTTGAACTTCAAGGTCAAATAATTATGTTAGTGTCCATCGTAAAACCAAATTATATTCCTGCTAGTCTTGACAAGAACATTTATTTCCATCAAAAAACTGTAAATATATATTATTGCTAGCCAATGAACAAGACGTTTTATTACCATCTAAAAACCAAATAAATTCTTGCTAGTCTTTGCCAAGACCTTTTATTTCCATACTTTAAACCAAACTATATACGTGATGGCCATGAAAAGACCTTTCTTTTAATCCTTAAACCAAATATATACTGATCTTTTATATCCATTCTAAAACCAAATATATTATTGAAAGACCTTTTCGATTCATTTAAGTGTTACCACTTGTGGTCACGCCCCTCCCACTCGTATAATAGTAAGTTTAAATATTTAAAAAAAAGAACAAATACCCACCAAAACCACAAAAAATTAAGATGCCTTGATAAGAGATCATAAGACATCATATATTTTGACCCTGAGCGTCATGTCACTCGATCATCTAATATCATGAATTGATTAATATATTGAACTTCTGACGTAAACTATTGTTACTTTTTTATAATTTCAATATTGTTAGTAATATGTCGTGTAATGCGGGTATAACACTGATGAACAGAATTATTCCAAATCAATAAAGCATACTCAGTCGTGGTAAAGACACGGCATGGAATATCGAAATGTTTGTGTACTATTTAAAGCGTTTTCGATAAAAATAACTTTTTTTATTGTGATTTTGGAACACGAGTAAAGAACCTAAAGAATTGTTTGCAATTTTCAAAGCTAAATTAATTATATGTGTTATTGTTTCCCATCTTTTATATTGTTTACGGTTGTTGTAAGTCTGTTGTCATTTTTTCCAAAGAGCATTCAATTTATAACAAAGCAAGTAATGGTTGACCAAACCAAGAATAGTGTGAATAAAGTACTACATGATAGAATTACAAAGAATGATGAAACCTGGGAAAATATCACAGTATAATGATCGCCTCGTCCCTTTGTCCTTTTATCCCATCCTTTTAATCTCTCTGACACATATTTCCTAAAAGTAAAAATAACAAAAATACCGAACTCTGAGGAACATTCAAAACGGGAAGTCCGTTATCGAATGGCAAAATCAAAAGCTCAAACACATCAAACGAATGAAAACACGTTCTCTAGTCCTATGATTTCATGCTTATTTCTTGTATGCCACCAACCCAATAAGTGTGTAACTGCATCTTTTAAAATAAATGTGATATAAGGCTTTGTTAGTCTATATCGTTTGCACTCATGCTTATTATTAATTTTATTTTATCAGATATTCAGTTTTACTATTAATGCTGACCCACGTGTTATTATATTATATGACTAACAAGTTATCAAAAATCCAAATATATTTTCCCTCGAGATCAATGTATGATTTTGGTCGGCATAAATCTAGTCAGCAATAAAAGATCTACGTATATAAGAATAAGTACACGCCCCTAAATAAAGAGACGGGCAGATATGTAAAAAAACTTTATATAGATAGATAAATCACAAAGAATAGGTTATGTAAAAAATGCACGTTGGATAAAGTTGAAGATGAAGAACATTTCAAATGTCCCTTTTATAATCTCGTTAGAAAGGAGTTATATATTATAAAATTTTGATATGTTATAGAAAGCTTGAAATTTTAAATACCACTCAATTTAATTGGCTTTTTATTCAAGAAAACATAGAGGGATTGGAAATAATTGCAAAAAATGTTTTGAACTCAGAAAACTATCAATATAGTACAGACAATTTTATATGTAACCCATTTCAAGACTTATCCCTACTAGGATTGTACTGTATATATAACTGCCATGCTTTTTTGGCCTACATTCATATGTCTCTGGTCTGTCTGTGGTTTAAGATCTTTCAATTGAGATGAGTACATTCATTATTATATATGATTGTCAATATTATTATGTCAATTATCTAAATCATTGTTATAAATTACTTTGCTCTTCATGTGCCTTCAATTCGAATAATTAAAATATTTATCTTTTTGTCTAATAAGAGTATGGTTGGGGTTTACAGCATGTATTATGGACAAAACCTATACCTGTACTAACGTTATAAGCAATGTATCTGGTGTTGATTGAATACTCCTCTTTAAAAAGCGGTCAGTGGATTAAATCAAATAGCTGTGTTGGTCTAGGTTAAACTAATGAATCAAAATAAATTCTTTAAAATTATTGAAAATTACTCTTGCATTAAAAATGTTGACCTACCACTATAGAAAGAGGCGTTGTTTTGCGTCAATCATTTGCTTACGTGAAGTTCCGGTCGTTACTATCCGGTACACACTGTCATTTCGAAACGGGTACCTGTAACAACACCTAACAGGTAAGAATAATAATGAAATTCATTCAGTTTTTAAACATTTAGTTTTTTTGGGGTACACACGTTTATCGTATAATATTCTTTTGAAGCTCTACATAATATCGGATAAAATTAGTAGTTAATAGTTTTAACTTAGATATTAAAGACGCATCTCGATTTTTACGACCAAACAAAATAATACCTGGGTTTCCGATGACCTATGTGGAAAAGTTAAGGGTAATTCAGCAGGCAAATATATTTAAAAAAAATTTGTTTAACTGGTTTAACGAAGGGAAACAGTCAATATGTATGGTATGTGCTAATAATTTTTTTTTAATTTTCCCTTTCCACTTTTCTTAAGCAATTCGTGAAACTATTTCATTTTTTTTCCAAACGAGAGTTGTCATACTAAACAGCTAAATTGAAATACTTGACCTCATTGCAGGAGGACTTTTTATTTCATTAAGTTTGTTCAAACATTGATTTTGTTTTTATAAAGGTTTTTAATTTATTTTTTCAAATCATAAGAAAGTAATATCTGCTATTCGATTTTATAACAGACTTTGGGCTATTTTTTTTTTTTTTTTTTAAAGCAAAGTCGCAGGGTTGTAGAACTGTTAAAAGACATTTCCAAACTAAATCAACCTGTTCACTTTATGCGGCTTCTTCCCTGTTGTAAATCTTTAATGTTTATTACTACCATATAAATACTTAAGAATATTTATGATTTATTCTTCGGTAGCAGTTAACTTGTCATGTGTACACGACTATTTACGTGTGTGTTTAGCACTGATAGGGGCCAAGCTCTTAAAAAAGACACCCAAAATGTCTGATCTTCCTGGTAATGTTTTCCCTTACCACATCCACTTTCTTTTTACTTGAAACACAAACACAGGAGCCTCTTAATACAAATAATGTCTTTTAAAAGTAGCATGTAGGTTTGCGAAGTAAAATTTCACCATTGTTTACCCTTTTTGCTATTGATTTCTATTAGTTCTTAGAACCGTTTCCTAAGTAAAGCAGAGTGTATATAATAACATATATGGATTTTACAAATGCGTGGCGTGAAGACAATAAGGTCTTAGGATATTCTTTTATAAATATATGTTGAATAATAGTATATCAATATTCGGTTGACTGACACGTATCGATTTGACATTCAACTCTTCTAACGAATTTTAATATATATTTAATACATTGTCACTCAAATATAGCTGGCTAAATCCTCTACGATTCACAAACCGGCCAATAAGTTCCCACCAGTCTCTGAGTGGCTTCACAGACTATCATCGAAAGTGTTCTAATGTAATTTAGATTACAAATTCAAACGTTTTACTTAAGTTCTAAGATACCATTGATCAATTAGATATTTTAAAATCTCGACCCTCCCACTTACACTTCACATTTGTTTGGTCAAGTCTTTAAAAAAATCTCGAAATCTTAAATTTGCATATACTTTTGTGTGATTGAGGACACGTATTCATATATCAAAGTTCAAATATTGAATTGTTACCAAGACACACGACAATATTTAAAAACATACACTGCAATATTCAAAGTTAACCAATAGACACAAGAGACATAACTTCCCGAGTGAAATGTAAAACAAATGTTTAAAGCGATAGTACTTAATTCTAACAGTGGAATTTCTCTAAAGGTTTTATATTAGAGAACTGACCCAGCCGACCGGCGACACTATAGACGTTCTGGTTAAATGTCTAGTTAGGGGTATTTCGGTACTCTACAGTAATGGCTTGGACACATACATTGTCAACCGAACAAGATGGAACTACTGTAGAGGTTTTTTTTTCACACCACAGATTATAATTTGGTCTTTTCGGGAGTGCATGTCGGGTTATGCCCCTCACACATGTTAACCGAACCCTGTCCCTCATACATGTTCAGCAGACTGCCCCACAAACTTGCTTTGACCTATAACGATTTACTTTTATAATGTGTGACTTGGATGGAGAGTTGTCTCATTGGCACTCATACCACATCTTCTTATATCTATATAAAACAAATATATCTATATAATGACTACGTTTCCTCAAAGTATTTTCGTGTATATCTATATAATTTTAGTGTTTTATTAGTGTAATAAAAGATTTATTGGCGTTAGAATAAGAGAAAATATATAACGGCTGTGACGACTCATTCATCTAGTTATTGATTATGGCTTAAACCATTTGTGTTGACGACGTAAAATTTAAATGTTTACATTAATTATTAACCTTAAATGAACAATAGCTGGCTTAACCCTTATGGGATTGAATGAATGAATGAATACTTTATTTGCAAGAAGCATATACATGCTATGGCAAACGAAAATATATACAATATATGACAAACAAAAGACAGCAGAGAACAGTAGTTACAGAGTATACAATAATATTATGACAATATATGAGATCTAATTTTCCAAGCTGCATTTAAATAGTTACATAGTTTTACTGTCAGAGATTTAGAATGAGCTTGTAATAAATTATCTAACTTGTGCCGATTTGGCCAAGAACAGTAGAATAAAGGTAAAAATTCTATACGCACAGATCTATACGCTGGACATGATAAAACAAAATGATACTCGTCCTCTAAAACATTCATATTACAACACATACAAATTCTGTTTTCTCTTTGAGTATTTAGATAACGACCAACTTCAACATTTAATTTAAGTGTGCCGCTACGTAGTTTTGTTAATATAGATACATTACAATGAAAATCTAAGTATTTTTCAAAACCAAATTCTAGTTTATATCGTTTATAAATACAAAGTTTATTACATTCTTCTAAAGCTGTATTCCAGCTTTGTAAAAATTGATCTTTAATACGTGTTTTTATACAATCAAATGATAATTTACTAGTATCTTGTGAAATCCATACATCATAAAATCCAAGGTTACATAACAATTTTTTTACGTTAGACGCCCAATTAATTTTACCATTATTTGCATCTTTGTACAAAAGTTTATAAACTTCATATACAATATGAGGTTTATTAGTTACAATATGAATCCAATATTTCAGGATTTTATACTTTCTCAAAATATGCAATGGCAGGTGCCCAAGTTCACCATATAAAAAATTTGTAGGGACTTTTTTACCAAGTTTCAAAATAAATCTACAAAATCTATTATATATAAGCTCTATATCACCAGCACGATGAAAACCCCATATTTCAGACCCATAACTTAAAACGGATCCAACCATACTATCGAATAGGAAAATTTGTTGTTCAGTAGTCACATATATTTGTTTCAATGAATTTATTAGTGAAGATAAAGCTCTTGATCCTTGTTGAGATAAACGCTTTTGAGTTTGTAAAAATTTTCCATTATAGTGGAGCAATACACCGAGGTATACATAGGAGTTCACAATTTCTAATTCTCTGTCGTTGTAATAAAAACGGTTTACCACAGGCCTCCATCCATTTCGGAAAACAACAACTTTTGTCTTCTCCGTGTTTACTTCTATGTTCCATTTATTACAATATAGTAGTAATTTATTCAGTAAATGTTGCAACACATTCGTTGGTTTTCCAAAAAGTACGGTATCATCAGCAAATAAGATCAAATATATTAAAAATCCATTTAGAGACACGATGTCTTTATCTGTTTCAACGGAAATATCTTGAATAATGTCGTTAATAAAAAACAAAAACAGCAAAGGCGATAAAGGTTCCCCTTGTTTCACACCAAGAAAATTGTCAAACGCATCTGACAGCACTCCTCCAGATCGTACACGAAGACGCACTGATGAATATAAAGTTTTAATAATAGAAACAAATTTGTTACTAATGCCATTCTTTAGCAGTTTGTATATCAAAATTCTTCTGTGTAGTTTATCAAAAGCCTTGCGAAAGTCCACGAAGGCACAAAAAAGCTGAAGCTTTTGTACTAAAACATGTGATATAATTCCATGCAGTGTGAAAATGGCGTCAACAGTTGAACGACCAGGACGAAAACCAAACTGATTGTCTATTAATTTCTCTTCGTCTTCCGACCACGACAGCAAACGTTCCGTTAATATGCTAGTAAATATCTTAGAAAGAATGCTCACCAATACAATCGGCCTGAAATTGTTAGGGTCTGACAAATCACCGCTTTTGGGTACAGGGATAACTATACATTCGGTCCAATTATCTGGATATATTCCATTGTCAAACATAGAGTTGAAAAGAATTTTAAAAATAGGCGCAAAGAAAAGAGGATTCGCAGCTAACATTTCACCAATTATATCATCATTTCCCGAACTTTTGCCAGTTTTAAGTTTCTGTATAGCTTTTATAATTTCATCTTCTGTAATTTCTGAATCGAGAATATCAATACTTATTTCACCAAAGTCGGTATTGTTTAATAAATGTAAAACTTCATCACAAAGTTCTGGTGGGTTCGATCCCAAAATATTTTCGAAATAGTTCAACATCTCATTATTTTCAACTAAACATTTTGATCTGTTTTTCGGTTTTACAGCGGACCAAAACTTTCTAGGTTCCCTTTTTGCAATATTACAAAGTTCGATTCCTTTCCTTTTCTTGAAGTTAAACTGTGCATTACGTTTGACTTTATTAAATTTGTTTCTAGTCGTTATATATGAATGTCTATTTGTATCTGTCGGATGACGCATATAAAAATTTCTAGCAGTGTGAAATTCTTTTCGTGAATTTGCGCATTTCTCGTTAAACCATTCGTTATTTGGTCGTTTAACATATATATCGTCTCGAGATAAAACAGAGTGTCCAAAAACTTTATATGCACTTTCATAGATAGTTCGGGTTATCTCCTTCACTGCGTTATTAATATCAATTTCGGAAGATAGATCATTCACCAAACTCAAGAGGCTGTCACGATGAGACTGTAAAATTTCAATATACTCATCGCACTTATTGTTGTCCCATTTAATGAATTTATGGACTCGGGGGAGGTTTTGTTGACGAATAACAGATAAGTCTAGTTCGAAGTAAACAGGCATGTGATCAGAAAATTCGTTCATAGGTAGCACTTTAAAATCATTGATTAATCTACATTCGCTCGGGGGCACTAGTAGGTAGTCATTTACACTTCTTCCTTTGGCTGTACAGAACGTAAAATTACCATTTTTGTCATTACAAAGCCTGCCATTGGCTACAACTAAACCCGTGTTAAAACACATTTTAGGATTGCCAACGTGTAAATTACGAATTCAAAATATTTATTTAGATTCGGTCTTACAGCGTTTATATGAATGAAAGGTTGCAGATTTCTAGTAAATTAATCATCATCGATTCAGAATATTGGTTGAAAGTAAAAAAGTAAAAAGAAAAAATAAATGTTTCGAGATTTTTTTATAAAAAGTATAAAATATATAAAGTGGTAAGTTTGAAATGAACTCCGTGTTGAAGATCTATTATGTTCTTTTCTTTTACAAATTGTAACTTGGATGAAGAGTTGTCTCATTGTCACTCATACCACATCTTCTCAAATATATTTTTAGACGAAGTAATTAATGACTATGGTCGCCTGTTTATACATACTTTTATTTTTATGCATATGTGTATGATTAGCTGTTGGTAAGACTCTCAACGGCTATTGGAAACCGTGGTTTTTTTCATGATTATTTAGAACACTGTTTAATTTTGAGTCGAGAGATCATGTGGATAGCCGGAATCGGTTTTATAGTGTATAAAATTGTCCGGCAAAAACCGTTTCTTTATTTGACATTTTGTCCTTGTTTTACCTGGTCTATGAAAAAATTTCTCTTGAATTTATTTTACCCACAGGGTCTTTAACAGAAAGTTGTTGAAATTGATAAAATCTGAATATTTCCAAAAAACTTTTTTTTTTTACAAATTTACAAATTTCCATATTCAGTGGTATACATTGAATACATTTTTGTTACAAAGTCGTAAAATTTCCATGTTCATGTTGTGAAATTTTACAGCAAAGGAGATTTCCCAACATGAACTTGAATAGATTGCTCCTGAAAGATGAAACAGTCTTCCATCTGGTTTGGGTTTTGGTTAATGTCCTTATACATGTCTGCAATTAAATTTAAAGTAAATAATAATTAAAATGGAGAATGGAAATTGGGAATGTGTCAAAGACACAACAACCCGTTCATAGAGCAGACAATAGCCGAAGGCTACCCATGGGTCTTCAATGCAGCGAGAAACTCCCACACCCGGAGTCGCCATTTGTTGTAGTCGACCAAAACTGCAGTTAAGAGCCATCTATAGTGTTACCATAAATATTGTGACATGTTCCACAATACACCAAAATATTGTTAGAACCTTTAAGTATATACTAAAGGCTGTGGGGCTGCATTGGAATTTTAGTACCATTTGGAGATTTTTTTAAATGGAGTGAAATAAATTACGATGAAATTGACCATATCTCTTTTCTGTTTTCATAACCCACCGGTATCATTTATTATGTAATGAAATTAACCATTTGTAAATGATATTCAAAATTCAAGGCATTTGTTTAAATAACTTATTGGCACGGATCGACATATTAATCCCAAATTTAAACATTATTTTTCATGTTTTAAAATGTAATTGACCTGTTTTTAGAAAAGAATTCCTTTTGGAAAATCTAGGAATAATATATAATATTTGATATCTTGCCAACATATTTTCGTTCCTGTTTTGTGCCAAGCATTATGAATTTAAAAAAAAGACATAATTAAGGGGAAGATTAACCGGAACATTTAAAAAATAACGATTTTGATTTCCAAATATATTTTTTCAATTCAATTACAACGCTTGCTCTATAGAAAATTACTTGTAATGCTGATATTTAAAAGATTGACAATGCTATCCCTGCATGTTAGACTACACGACTGAGGAATAGAGTACATGTAAAACAAGCCTCTCAAATATAAAGAAAGACGCCAACATTCCAAACTTGCATTCTGACCTCTGAAAAATATGGTATTTTTAAAAAATTGATTTAAGTTGAGATTTAAAACTGTTGAGTTTGAATAACCACAATTGTTTTTCAGATTTCTTAAATTTTATATTCAACTCATGTATGCCATTGAACAAAGTTTTCTACGTGTTTAAAGTAGCCATCTCAAATGACATAATACATGATCATGATACAGATAGGATCAAATATTACTGTAGCGTGAACAACATTTAAAAATCTCTAAACACGTCACTTGGTCACACTATTTGTATGTCTAAACAACCAGGTCTGTTACTATTTTCATTTGTTTATGTTTACTTTTTTTCTTCTTCTATGACTCGTATATATGGCTTTTGAAGTGTTTAATATCGTGTTCTTGTGTCATGAAATAATACTCATGTCCTTTTCCATTATATATAATTAAAATTCAGGAGTACTCTTAGATCGTACTTTGTTAATTTTGACTGTCGGGGTTTTTTACTGGTATAGATTTGATTATTCTATAGTCCTTTTCATTAGTTTGTTGCATTGCGTTGTCAGTGTCGATTTATAAGTGTGAATGTAACTTTGGCATCTGTCGCCTCTCTTTGATAATTTGCAGTAATAGTGTGTGCTGTTATACCACTAACCAAATTAGGTGTACATCTGACCGCAACCAGGAAGCAGTAAATTCTAAAGGCTTTCTTCTGACATTATTGTTTTTCAATGGTATTTAAGTAAATCAGGTCGTTTATTGTCCCGTCAGACGCAGATATTCAAACGTTTTATGTGTTTCAGGAAATTTTTATTGGGAGCTTGAGTTTTTGTTAAAGCCAAAGATAAGATAAGATAAGATAAATACGTTTATTGCAATAAGCACAATTATGCTATAGCACATTTAAATTACAACATTATCATGTGTAAGCAACATGAAATTTATATTAATACATAGGTATACAAAAGGAGATGTACAATAAATACCTTAATTTCACTTGATATGGTCCACTCAATTTAAATAGTCTATTGTAGTGCAAATATCTATTGTCCTTTATTGTTTGTGTAGATTGAAACAATGCCCTACAATTACTAAATAAAGGGAATATCTCAAACATTTTTCACAACTTGCTTTATTGCACTACCATAATTAAATGAAGGGAATATCTCAAACATTTTTCTCAAATTGGTTTATTGCACTACAATAACTAAAAATCTTTACCGATGCTTTATGCATCTCATTCTGGATATAGATACCAAAAAGGACTTGCCATCACTAAAAATTACGACAAAAAATAACAATGACAACCATATACATCTAAAGCATAGGATTTCGGAAAACGATAAATGGCTTCCTTCTCCTTTAATAAGATGCCATCTTTGAAAACACATGGAAAAGAAACATAAATTAACATTAAACTCGAAATATTTATAAACCAAATCTCCCTGTTTCTAAAATACAATTTGGTACATTTTGATTTTTTTGTTTTTATCAAATATTATGGCTGAACTATATACTGGTCTTGGAAGTATTTATGTAGTACATAAATCTGAATGATTAACGTCTTTAATCCTGCTAACATTTTTAACCCCGCCACATTCTGTATGCATGTGCATGTCCTAATTCAGGAGCCGGCAGTGATGCAGTGGTCGTTTGTTGATGCGTTACATGATTTGTTTTTCGTTCATTTTTTGTACATGTATAAATTAGGCTGTTAGTTTTCTCGTTTGAATTTTTTTTACATGTGTCATTTCGGTTGTCGCATTGGCAATCATACCTCATCTTCTTTTTTATATTTATAACACCATATGTTCAGTACTGTAGTTACACTCCTTAAAGAACTATTTGTGTGCGTATTCAATTGTTCATGTCCTATGTATCTATATTTATTTGTTTAATACTGGATTCACTGCAACTTTCCGTATCGATGGTAAAATTACAAAATTACTGAGGCCCCTCATGGGGGGGGGGGGGGGTCCTAGTAATCACATAATCACCATTTTTTTGCCAATATAATCACATAATCATTAAATATTTGCTTATCTTCAGTAATCAAATAATCATAAACTAAAAATACAGTCCTAGGTAATCAAATAATCATGAAATATTTGGCTTAATAATCAAATAATCATTAAAAAAACGGCCAAGTAATCACATAATCAAAAACCCCATGAGGGCCCTCATTACTACAACGTGAAATATAAAACAAATTTCAATTTTGTGAAATCTTGGTCCAGCTTTGCCACTTAACTGTTCCATCTGTAAGTTTTCTGTACTCAGAATAATGCTGAGGTGTAAACACGGAAGTATTTGTTAAAATTTCAGAAATTTTAAGTGTAAAAATTAAAGTAACATTAATATTCTTTTAACCGACTGGATTAGAAAATATTAATCGCTATATTTATATCTTTAAAGAATAATAATATAATTTACAATTTATTACAAATATTGCCGGCTGATGCCTCGACTAGTCGCATACTGACTAAGTTGCTGAGCAGCGTTCCATTTTTCTCCAGACTTTCAAAAACAAGACTTAGTGCTCTTTTGTAATTCAGATAAGATTTTAAGCATTTCGCTTAGGTACTTTGAAAATTGGTTGTTATCTTTTTTTCTTAAAGTGTGTGCTGTTCTATCAAGTTCGTGTGTGTGTGTGTGTGTGTTAGTCCTCAAACATATGTTCAACCTATTCACACTCTGTATATACCTGGTAAAAACTAGGCGCCTGTGGTCATAATTTTCGTCTGCCATTATTGTGTTTCGTTCATCGATCATATTGACTTAAATCAGTTCATTAGTTATTGATGATGGTTTTCTCATTATGCTATTGATGGAATTAGTAGCTGACCATACGAATTTGTAGCTGACCATACGGTATGGTTGGTCCTTACACATCGTATGACGACGACCTCAAGACCTATTGTTTGTTGTAACCTTATTTCCTCCATTGATGCTTTTGAATTGACATGTTGCTGGACATAATTAATCTGACTACAAACTGTTTGCTTTTTTATGATGCATCGCTAAACAAAATGTCCCTTTAACTCCTTCATTTGATATGCATCTTTGTGGATGCTTGTTGTAACTAGAAATATATTTTTACCTTGGCACTGTAAATGAAACAATATGTTTGCTCTGTTAAAAAACTTAAAATATTGATTTTATTAATCACTGCTTTAAACAGAGAATTGATTGACGTAGAGAAGAGGTCGATATGTATCTCCCTTTTCAATTTAAATACCTGGTCGCTAAAGGACCAGCCATGCATATACAAAGGAGCTTTTGAATATTTTGAAAAAATCATGGCCGACAATATTTTTAAAGGTAAGGCGTCTATGAAAAATTGTACATGGTACATGCCAGTTGATATTATTTGTTGTATTTTGCTGAATGTTCAGTGGCAAATATCTTGTACACATGCTGGACAAGTGAGTAGGGAATCAATAGGGGATAAATGAGGGGAAAAAAACAGTCTATTTGTGTATATGAAATCCCCTGTAAATCAGTAATGCAACTACACAACTTGACGGTTCACATGAAGCCCCATTCACACTGCCCAACATGATCTGTGTACAAAAGTTGCATTGCTTACAACTTTGAAATATTAACTAATCGATTATTTATCATGCATCTAGTATTGCATTCAGTTATATAATGCAAAAGTCAATTGAAAATTACAATGTTTCCCAAAAAAAGCAGTATTTGATTTTAATTCAGCTAAAAAAAGTTGTTTTTAATTAGTTTTAAAAAGAGGTAACATGGCCTTAAACAAAGTATTAAAAGACATGAATGCAAACAAGGACGTATAACTGATATTTAATAATATGCAATTTGTAATTTTTTTTAAAAGGTGGAATCAAATTACGGGAAGCTTTGCTTTAAAAGTGTGTATACAATAAACAAATACATATAATACGTGTTCATTGTGACGTGTATAATACAGACAAATTCTTCACATTTTATTCTAACATGAACTATATAAAAGCACTGAGAGTTTTGAATAAATATTTGAAAAGAAATTAACCATACATTTTTACCTACATGTAATTCTATTATGTTATTACATGTATAAGCTTGATCTCCCTTTAGGAGCTTTAAACACATTGAGTGGTCAGTGAAAGAAATTTAAATTAAGTGAGACACAATAATTAAACTGTACTCTACACCGTCCAATTAAAAAAGACAGAGAAAACCCAATCAATTCTGTCTAGTTACCTGTAATCATACACACTTTAAAATTCATGCTTAACACGGACATGAATTACTATATAAAAGATTTATATGACTTGGAGCAGAATAACAAGGATCATTGATTTCAATTCCCTGTCGGGTACCAGTAAAGTCGGGATATATTTCTTGAATCATGCATGAATGGTAAGAATATCATTTTTCAGAAGTTTATAGTTTTCTTATTTATTTGTTCATTGAAATGTAAGATATAAAAAATATCGAACGCTGACAAGCGGAGCAATCATATTTCACTCAGGTTCAAGATATGTAACTAATTTTAAAAAAAGACTGTTCAGGTGTTTACACTTTAGAAATTACTTTGAGTAGAGACACGCCAGTACTAGTTAGAATATTTTTTAAGGATAAACATCCTCTATTCATGTATAAAAGTGCAATGCATTTAGTATTTCAGAAGGATAATTTGTTCATTATTTTAATTTTTGACGGACGTGTGTTTTTGTAAAAATAACCTTAAATTGTATAAAATAAATATATCATATCTGGTAATAATTGTATGTACTTAGTATAATTGTATTTATTGAGATTATGGAAGTATTATATGAATATAACACTTTCATGTTGAGATGGACTATAGATATTTACACAACCATAGATAGTGTTACTGAGTGGACAGTATCGAATACAATTCAGGTGTTAATACAGACTTACCATTGTCTACAATGACGAAAACACCCACCAATGTCCCATTATACCTTTTTGGAACACAAAACATTCAAAATACCTGTAACTTTTATATATCTAGTGGTTCTAAGCAATTGAAACGGCTTCAATTGCATATATATGTCTGTCCTCGGAGTGAATACCGAGCTGTAAACCAGCATGTTTGGCCTTTTGTTTTGATGAACATTGTGTTTACATTTACCATACAGTTCCAAATTGTTCATGTACTTGCTTATTTGTAATAATGTTTTATCAATTAACTGACAAATCAATGATCGATTTAAGCATTAACTATTTAAGTTGGATTAATTAATTATTCATAACATTTTATACAAGTTCATTCATTTAAAGTTATATGTCAAATTTGGCGTTGTTCTCACCATGCATGATTGGTATGTTCATTTTGCTTCTTTCTAACTTGCATGAGTTAGTTAATATGATTAGTTCGTTATATGACGATTTAAAAGCTCAATAGAGCTTATGATTTCTGTATAGGCTAGAATTCCGTCGCAAATAAAACTTTTAAATCAATATTAGTAACACTTCAAAAGGGTCAACTTCATTTAGTGGCCAGTCAATTTTAAATGCATCAAATCCTATCAGATACGTACGTATTTACAGCCGATTGCATTGAGTGTGTAGTTTATCCATACCATATGAGTATTTGGACCGTACGCGTACGGTCTGGTCTGTCTGATTTTAAGAAGTTGTTCAACTTTATTTAATACAAATATGTAATATAAAAAGTTCAATTGTTATTGGAATAGAAACTTAAATGTTTTCACTATTTAAAAAGTCGCGCTAATTTAATCTGTTAATCTGTCATAATACATATGCATGAAATTGAATATTTCTCATTGTATTTAACATAATGTTATATTTAAATTCATGTTTTAGTCCATTTATATGCTTATGAGTTCAGAATGACGTCTATGTTTACAGAATAGGACATATAAAGTTATGAGACTATATTAGATCGAATATTCCATCCAGCTTTTATATAATTACATAATTTGATCATAAGAGACTAACTAGAAGCTTGTAGTATATTACTCAAATACAACTCAACCATAACAATATCGACAAGAAATGTACAATGTCATAACGTAGGACAGAAAATATCATCCTTGAAGAACTTCATAGATCTTTATGTTAAATATAAACAGTTATAAAAAACTTTCAATTAAAAAGCAATCTATTCGTAATATTTATTTCTATTCCCTTTACAGTTGTTTAAAAGTTTGTATGAACAGTGTCATTGGGTTGGTTAGACGTTTAAAGTATTACTAGAGTTACAGTAAGATAATTGTTTATATTTCATGACTATGACCTTAAAGTTCGTATTCTATTATTAACCTGTTGAATCTCCACTGAACTTGCGTCAGTTTATTTACTTGTTACCATGCCGAGGTATGCTTTAAACAACTTAAACTAATATGTTAGGATGTTTATAATACTATATTTGAAATGAGGTTAGTTAAGTGGAATGACAGAACTTTACATGACAAATTGATTTATCTTAAAGTATAAATAAACGCATCATAAATACCAGGTTAAAATACTATATACACCTGCGCGTTTTGGTTTCAAAAGACTCATCATTGACGCCCGAAGTGGAATAAAAGTCTCTTTAAAATTGTTTGAACAGATTCACCAATATCTATAATACTAAAATAACGAGGTCCAATTTGTCAGCCGTCATCAAGTAAAAACGACGAATCAAAGAATTCAACTTTATATATAACTAATATGGTAAAAAGGTGTAGATTAAAAATTACACCACTCCAGGCCCCTTTGTTTTCCACGTAATTAATATTGCCAATAATTAAGAAGTTCCGGGTCGAGTCCGATACCGATAATAATAGTATATTCACCTTACCTATTACCTTCTCTGTACGTTCCGTATCTTACAGGCGCACCACCAAACGGTGTATTCAGGATTAATATGCTATATACACGGGTCATAATCACAGGGTTGACACTACTAAATTTGTCAAATTGTTACCTATTGTAGTATTTTAATTAGTAAGACTTTCTAAGATAACAATACGAATACTAAAAATCTGTGACTAAAAATAAGGCGTATAGGTACAGTTTTCAATTTGATAGCGGGGATGACGTAAAACAGCGAATCAAAGAATTCAACTTTATTTATAACTAATATAGGACAATGCTGTTGATTAAAAAATACTGCATTCCAGGACCTTTTGTTTTCCAAATATTACCAATAATTGATAAGTTCCAGTTCGACGGGTTACAGAAAGATTTGAAAGCAGAGAAAACTGTGTATCTTATAATCGGCATGACTTTATCAGATGACAATACTAATACTAAAATAAGGCTTGCGCATAGTTATAATATACTTCAGTTCAGTCACGGACCCGCGATATCACGGGTGTGTTCTAGTAACTTATATGATCGTGGAAAGGTTGTAATAAAATTATAGAACTATAAATGTTTACACACTGACAGATTCAGTAATTGAGATATTATTGAATAGGTTCATATACAACTTTGCAATTTGCTCCTAACTCTGAAATCTTCTACTCAATGGAGTGTGTTGACTATTAATGGAACCAAATCATAATATACATTACCAGCCTCCTTTATATTTCTAGGGATACCATTTTGTAAAAGCGAACACGGCGAGACCGCTTAATATATGTAATATGTAATCAGTTGGCGTGGTTTTATTTACCGAATCCGTATATGGTATTTAGGTCACTAACACACTGTGTAACTAATAATAAAAGTCTGAGATGCTACCTTAAGATTAGGTGTATATGAGATTAATGTCCGTAAGTGATAATCTGTGCCCAAGGGACGATGGGAAACCAGTGCGACACACTATTTGAAGGCATATCTCCTCTACCCTTTTTTATGCTGAGGTGAACAGATATACGATATGTTTGCAGCTAGGTTAATCATGTTATATGGATTCTATCCGGCTACTTGCCTTATTTAACGTGGGAAACAGTTGATTCTTCCATTATCTTAAGATTTATGAAACACTTGTGCCAGTACGATTATTTTGTTTCATTTTGTTTAACTGTAGCTCACGACAGACCTCGATTTTAAAAATGGAATATAATTTGCATCTTGAGAATCTGTCTTGTAATTAATTGATCAAAACGCTTTATTTAAGAATATTAATAATGTATATCTTTTTCAGGATTATGAAGCCAGAAACTTTGGAACAGCAATAATTGAAACCCAGAACTAAAGACAAAAACACAAAAATGAAAAAATTTAGAATACGTAACCCGTTTAGCAACCTTGAACTATCGGATTTTAACAATGGAATACGTATGTATATACTTGTAATCATTAGTAGAAAATTATAAAGTGACTGGTTGTTTAATGGGACATTGGACATATTGAAATAAAAATTATAACTATCAGGCAGACTAAGCATTTGATTAAAATCTAAAGGGGCATTAGCTGTCAAATTCGTATTTGACCCAAATTCTCGTATATGACAAATCGTACTAAAACATATATCCAATTTACAAAATAGACCTGACCAAAACAGCCTGGAATTGCTTTGAGTGCATATTTAAGGCTAAAAAACATGTAATTATCTATCTAGGAGGCAGTTGACTGTCAAATATCCCGATATAAGCATATACATACATATATATATAAAGCCACAAAAATTCATGAAATACATTTTGTTTCTGTTTTACATGTATTAGGACAGGGGATGTGGACAGTCAATGACAAGGTTGTTTTCTGATCTCTTCCTTGTTTCGCCTACCTTTCGTTGGCCTTATATGTTGACATATTTTCTTTCATGAATAAACATACTGACCACATGCGCAACCAATATCAACTATAAAAGGTCAGCAACTCGACATTTGTGATAATATTGTTTCTCCCCCTGCTCTTGCCAGAATAAATATTTATGGTAAAATCCCTATGTAAAAAAAAATAAACAGTTATAAAAAGCAATTTATTCGTATAAGTTAACTTGTAATATTTATTTCTACTCCCTTTTACAGTTGTTTAAAAATCTAGCCCGGTACACATATGAACGGTGTCTTTGGTTAGACATTAAAAGTATTATATTAATAATTGTGTTATTACTTCATGACTATGACCTTTTCAATATGGAAAATGTGTTTTGTAAATTTTCAGAACACCTGATAAAATATATATTTGGCTTAGACGATGATGAAACTGAAAATAATGAAGCTCTTCTTCCACAACATGACAAGAATGGAAACAAAGAAATACATCAGAGTACAAAGGTTTACTGTGAACAACACTTGATGGATGGAAGAGTGTTTCTTTCTCTAACTGACGAAAATGGCCAACCAGCACTTCCGGTCACGGACTTAAATAATCCGAAACAAGTTATGTTAGTGATGCAGTCTTTAAAGCCTCAGAATGGAACAAACGGGCATAATCAGAATGGCAGTAAGAACGAACTAGTTGAAAGTGAAAGTGCTATAGTTTCTGGCAAAAATGGCCATGCAAATGGATATACAAACGGCTTCAAAAATGGCCACACAAACGGGCATTCAGTGCAGTTTATCGAAATTGTGCCCGGTATTAAAGGAAGAAAAAACAACGGAAAACTGGACCAGGAAATGTGGAAATTCGGCCTTGCAGCTATTTATGTACTTTTCGTCCATTTCTTTTCGACATTTTGTATTGTAGTAGCTCAATCGCGTTTGCCTGATAAAACAAAATTTAGACCTCTTCCAGACTTATTATTAGACAATGTGCCATACGTACCATGGGCATATCGAGTTACAGAAGGAATTATATATTCCTTATTTGTTATTGGAATTATAATGATGATACTCCATAAGAATAGGTAAGCCTCATTATCTTTTTTTTAAATGTAGATCTGATTTAATAAAGTTAATTAGGCCGCAATTTTTTTTAGTCTGAATTGTTTTACATTTTTTATTTCGGGGGCCGTTTCTAGCTAACTATGTGGTATGGGCTTTGTTCATTGTTGAAAGCTGTACGGTGACCTACAGTTGTCACTTTCTGTGTCATGTGGTCTATTTTGAGCTATCTCAAAGGCAATTATTCCACATCTTTTTTTATATTAACTGTGCTTAGTCTGCAGATTAACTATGCTAAGTCTGAAACTCAGCTGTGGTAAGTTTAAAACTTTATGTGCCAAGTCTGAAACTTGACAGTTCTAAATCTGACAATGACAGTTCTAAATCTGAAACTTACCCGGGCCAAGTCTGAAACTTTAAGTCGTGCAATGGGTTTCTTAAAATTTTAATGTTATCGTAATTATTGAACCAATGCAAGCATATAAATAATAAATAATTATTTTATTATAGTGTCACATATTGATTGACAAGTATTACAAATCACAGTATTCAATAAAACAATCAATACCCAGTCACAAATTTGACTTATGAGACACTTAACACATGCTTTTAAATGCATAAACATGTTTTTATCTTTTTTGATGATAATTTTCAGAATTTTATCGTGAAATTATATTAATTTGTATATAACATTTCTTTTAAAAGATGTGTTCTTTAGAATAAGTTATTACAATTAATCGTCTGGAGCATGTTTGTCGCGGTTTTCCCCCTCGCACTTGCGCTGTGCGGTGAAAGAAGTTACTAGTTAAGGTCACTGCATACTGAAAAATATCGGCGAATTAGTGTCTTGGAAGTCAATACTTCAATATTGGTACATTTATGAAGATTATGATAATATAAAAGGATGACTGTTACTGGACTAATTCTGAAACTTAACTGTGCTAATCAAATGTATTCGTTCATAGTGTGTTAATTTACGTTTTTCTGATTGAGTTAAGCCTTTCAATTGATATTTTATCGTGTGTTTTTCTATGTTGTGATGTTATGTTATTGTTTCAGAAAAAGGGAGAAGGTTTGGTACCATTAAAACGTTTTATCCCTATTGGATGGAGAGTTGTCTCATTGGCACTCACACCACATCTTCCTATATCTATTGGATGGAGAGTTGTCTCATTGGCACTCACACCACATCTTCCTATATCTAAGTATAAAATTAAGAAATGAAGCAAACTCTACATTGACACATCGAATTTGAATTTATTAAATTGTATTTCAGATTTATAGCATTAAGAAGAGGTTTACTCATTAGTGGGACAGTGTACCTCATGCGTGCAATATGCATAGTGATGACAAATCTTCCCATGCCACAAGAAAAGTACAACTGTGACAGATTGGTAAGAATACTTATGTTGTACATTTAAATTGATCAATTCTATTTCAAGTAGATGTACATTTCAATTCTTATGGATGATTTTATTTTCTAAGTATTTTTAGTTTCAAAACTTCAAATAGTTTATTATTATATTAAATCCAACCGACAAAAATGATTGTATTTACTCGGAAAACGTCTCATTGTCAATCATACCACATTTTATTTTTATACTATATATATATACTTTAAAAGAGGCAAATATTTCGTCATTTTGTATTGCTAGTATTTAGGAATTGAATAGAACTAGACAAAACTACTAAACAGCATAGTTGTGCAGTATAAATCATATGTTACAAAGTTTAATTATGATTTTCATCATGGTTCAATAAAAAATAAGGCGTTCTTGTGACACAGTCCTACAACAAAGATAACCCAAATAATTCCGTCCTTTCTCTCGATCGACTCCAACTCGCGAGGGCCTCTACTCTCTTAACGATAACAACGGTCGCGAATCAAGGATTTTGATTGGTGCCATTTGGGTGAGAGAGCCAATCAGCTGAAAGCTTAATGTTATTGCTGCCATCGTGTAGCAGCATAAAATAACGAATGAATGCTTCAAAAGCTCCGTAGTGGCACAGGGAAATGCCACGACTCAAATACTGCTAGAACCCGAGATTTATTAACAATATATTGGATTTATTTTGTATCCGATTCTATAATAACACAATACACGTACGGAATCGTGTGTATAACTTAGACTTGTTTAGATTATTTCTGATTTTAACTTTTCATTCACGGATCCAAGGGGAGGGGGTTGTTCCGGGGGTTGGAACCCCCCTTTTTTGGACGATCAATGCATTTCAATGGGGACATATAGGTAGAACCCCCCTTTTGTCCTGGGTTTGGAACCCCCCTTTTAAAATAGCTGGATCCGCCCCTGCTTTTAATAATAAGCTTTTCCCTTATTTATTGTTAGGTCCCCGTAGTCTTTGAAATATTCATTTGTAGTTTTGTTCGATCTCAATTTCAGGTATTAATCAATCGTTGTTAGTTTGGTTATGTTTAATTTAATCGAACTTGATATAATTTCCAACGTATAGCCAAATGGGTAGAATGTGTGTGGTTTTTTTTTTTTATCTAACCTCTTATTTTAAAACATTTGCCACTGCACGCTTGACAACCGTTCAACGAGATAACCATCAGATCAGCTCCAAAATTTTTTTTTAGTATAAGTTGTTTGATAAACTGTTTGATTAACTGTCGAGTGCAAATTGTAAAGCGTGACATCCTGGTACAAATTCCTGTACACATCTACTGGGAGCTAGGATCCCAGGCTATAAATAAATTGTTTTGACACCTTTTTCATCAAAGAATTGTAAAATTGAACAGTATACAGTAACTTATGAAAATACGAAATTGTTCCATCAACTTTAAGGTGCAGTATCAAAATGCATGTCTGGTAAACAAATATACACAAATGTAAATATTTAAAACTGTGTACCTTGGTCAGAACCAACTTATACATGTAGTTTGTTTATGTTGACGGATTTTTGTTTTATAACAGAAGGGATATTGATTAACGCAATCGGTATTTTAAACATTACAAATCCATTACACAAGTGAAGTTTAGAAATTTAGAGTTTTGACACCAATTTCACGGTCCACTGAACATAGAAAATGATAGTGCGAGTTGGGCATCCATCCGTGTACTGGAGACACATTCTTGTTTGTACAATACCTTATCAAACAAAGAAACAAAATATATGTTCTTTTTTTACAGGAATTTACAAACAACTGGGCGAAGTTAAGAAGAGCTTTGATAATTTACCTCGGAATGGGAATGAAAGTGACCGGAATGAAGACCTGTGGAGATTACATGTTTAGTGGTCATACTGTTATTATAACCTTGCTGATACTATATATTAACCAATGTAAGTGCTTGTATATCTGGGTTGCTTCCTGAATTAAAAAAACACCAATCATATTTGTATTCAACAGCCAAGATTATAGGGGATATTTATGTATGAAAGGCATCCATTTGGATACATTTATTCTGGCACTAGTGAGCAATTAGTAAAATATCAGGTTCAGTAAAGTCTTATCTGTTGTTGGCAAAACATTTCGGAATTTTGAGTCCTCAGTGCTCTTCAACTACTCTAAGAAGCGATGATTGTTATTCCTAAGTTAAGTAATTGGTCTAAAGTCTATACTGTTTTTGGAAAAAACCTTTCGGAATTTGGTCCTCAGTGTTCCTCAACCAAGGAAGGATGCTTATTATTCTCAAGTTTAGTAATTGGTCTGAAGTCTTAGCTGCTTTTGGCAAAACCTTTCAGAATATTTGGATCATCAATGCTCTTCAACTTCGTACTTTATTTGGTTTAATAAAGTTTTTTTTTATTGGAGCATCATTGAAAAGGCTTTAATAGACGAAACGCTTCTGGCATACACAAATTGAATCCTAGTGTCTATGATGAGTTTCTCTTTTTAATAATGGGCAGTGATAAACACATGGATAAGAAATTCTATATAATTCAGTTTTCAAAAATGAAATTTTTATCATAATTCCTGACTTGGAAAATGTTTGCATTTGACAAAATGATCGTCTTTATGAGTACATATTGAATAATATTGTCTTTTTTTATATTTTCAGATACACCCCAGAGATGGTACTTTTTTCATATATTTATATGGATTTTAGGTTTAACAGGAATTAGTTTCATATTCCTAAGCCATGGACATTATTCAATAGACGTAATAGTAGCATTCTTCATAGCTTCTAAAATGTTTGTTACACATCACGTGATAGGTGATAACATGAGCCTGATGAAACGAAGACACGGATTATTAAGAAAGTGGTTTCCTATAGTATATATATCGGAACACAATAGTCAAGGAATCATTCCAAATGAATATGAATGGCCCTTTCCATCTTTAACACGAATAAAAAGGATCTTTCGAGGAAAAAGCCTTACAGAATATATTGTAGAAATATAATTGGTTGTAATTTATTTAGATATAAAGCAAAATTCAATGCACTTTTTAAATATGTCACCCTTCCATTCATAACTAAATTTGTATAATTAAAATGTATTTATCATTGAATTTGTCAGAAGCTGCACTTTTAATTCCCTCCATATTGTCTACTGCATTGTTTTAGAGTTAAAAATTGCATGAAACATGGAAATAATTTAAAGTATATATTTATAGGAACTTGCTTCCTTTCGTGTAATAATGACAATTAAAATTTGATATGCCTTCTATTCAAAAGCGAATGAATACAGACATTATGTAATAAGAAATCGAAAATATTCATCAAATCAAAGTCGAAAATTACCTAATAATTGACACTAGAAAGGGATTTTAAACAGAAAAGAGCAAATGAGTTATGTTCATCATCTTATTGTTGGATAGGCTCGTCGATAATTTTCATCATCTTATTGTTGGATAGGCTCGTCGATAAAGTAGTAGGATTTTCAAAACAATAACGAATTATTTATATGGATGTAAAAGGAGAGAGATATATACACAAGGAATTAAAATCATTTAAGTCTATGTAATTTGAGGGTACAATTTATGTCGGACTCTCGACAATCTATGACGAACAACAAGTTTCCCAAACAAGTGTTCTGAGATATGTACGAAAAACCGAGGGTCCGATGGTTCTGGAGGTGAACAGAGGTTATTCATATATATACTTATGCTTATAGTCAATCATTATTTAGACAATCACATTGCGATTTTTGTAGCATTTTTAGATGATGTCTATGTTACACAAAAAGACAATCATCACTGCGATTTAGTAGCATTTCAACATAATATCTATGACGAACGCTATTTGCCTATGGCTGGTGTTCCGAACTCATTATGCATGATAAACGTTTCATCATGATAAAAATGACGAACGTCATTTTGCAATAACTGACGATCTGAAATGATGATACTGACACATGAATGTATAAAATCAAAATCGCTTGCTTTTTTTTTATGAGAATCTATGACAAATCACATTATTCGTATAAGTATGATTTTGAGATTCCATATTCATCGTTTTCGCGGTTATCATTTATAACATATATTATGTTAATTAAATCGTTATATTGTGACTTTCATCTCACAATTTACATTATTCAATTTAAGGTATTATGATACATGTGTTTTCATTTTATTTACATATCATGCATTTATTATTTATTGTTTGTTTACTTATGTTTATGTTTATGTTATTTATTTTTTTTGAGTTGTAAGCCATGGTCAGAAACTATGACGAATTTTTTGTTGCAAACACTGAAAATTCTGACGTTTCATTAGACTGGCACAGGGCGTTTGCGTTTTTTTTGTGCACTTGCATTGGTGTTATGTAAATCAGTCACGTTTTAAAATTTGTCTTAACCAATCAGTTTGTTGATTTGGTTGGTATAATTAGTCAATCTGCTATTGGAAGAACATGTGATAAGCCAACTATGCAATGTTTTCGGTTTATTTATTATAAGATGATTTTCAGACTCAATTGATTGTTATGAAGCGACCATCTTTTTGACGAATCAAATGAAGAAATGCAGGTCAGGATAACAAGTCTAATAGTTGTTCAAAAGTTTTTGTTGCCAAATATAGTTTTAACTGCAGCGGGACCAGAAATTGATTCACAGAGATTCTGAACAAAACAAAATGCACCGTAAATTTCAAACGCCTTTGTTTCCATGGAATATATATATATATATATAACGTTAAATTTGCTAAATTTTAAAATATTTCAATAACGTTTTTCATCCATTGTGTTTAATTTAAAAGTTCATCCGTCATAAGGTTTTGATCAACACAGAAATTTCACCAGCGATTTTAGACTGTCACAGATACATAGATTGCTTAAATTTTCAAAATTCATTTTGTTCCAAATTTTGGTACCATAATACTTTAAACAGATATACATTATACTTACATATCGAGAATTTCGATTTTTTTCTGATACTTTTGTTCTATTGTTTATTATATTTATAACTGGTTATTGAATGTAAAAAAAATATGATGAACATCCATAACAATTAGAATATGGCTGTTGTCATTAATTCTATTATTTGTTAATTGATTTCAAATAAAGAAATAAGATGCTTCTTTTACTATATGTTGTGTTACTGTTATTTACATGCAGTATTTGAATTATTTCTACTATTATTTAAAGTCAAATATGAAAATAAGATGATGTGGTATAATTGCAAATGAGACCACTCCTCACCAGAGACCAAATGACAATGAAAGTTACCAAACTGTAGGTCACTTCATGGCCTTCAACAATGAGCAAAACCCATACCACGTAGTCAGTTATAAATTGGCCCGAAATGCTAAATGTATTTTAACAATTCAGACGAGAAAACAAACGGCCTAATTTATGTTAAAAAACAAGGACTTTGACGAAATTCAAATAATATACAACAAACGACAACCACTGAACAAAAGCTTCTTACTTGAGACAGGCACATACAGAATGTTGCGGGGTTATAATGTTATCAGGTGCCCACCCCTTCCTTGACCTGCAAAAAGGATGTTATAGTACATATACAAAATCTAATCCTGGTATCTATGATGAGTTTATTATACAGACCTATAAAATCAGTTGTAAAATGGCTTAATTCATAAAATCGATACAAAGCAGAACAACTAGTTACAAAAACACAGACACAACTTGGCAGTGTATTTATAAATCCCAACAACAAATAAGACAACATATCTGATAGTACTCGCAGTTACTGGTAGCTAGTTCAGAGCTTATAAAAAATAATAAAAAAAATAACGTTTCTATGAATAAAGATTCAATCAGTACACATCGAGCACCCAATGGATTTAGTGTAAAGATGTCATTAACATACATTTATAAACAAACTTTACAAGCACTTGAGATTGGCAATTTTGTCACATTTTATTTCAAAAGTTTTGATTGGTCTAACTGTATGCTATTTTGGAATATCACAGATTGCCTTCTATCAAGACGATTTGTGTGAAAACATTTTAAGGCAAAAAAAAAAAAAGGATATATGACATTTTGGAAGCTCTGCAACGATTTTTTGTATGAAATGGATGTACGGTTTACATTTCCGTCTTGCATATTGCATATAACCGTGACTGCATCTCCACGGATCAGTGATATTATTTAGTGTATGTGATATTTGCAGTAAATATTTTCGATTACAATCAACTATCAGCAACATTATCGATAGAGGATATCTTTTTGATTAATCAACTCCACAGACTTGTTACAGTTGTCTTTTTATACTGTTTGTATATGCATTGAAGAAATTTAATTGATTTTTGAAAAAGATAAGAAAGTGAAAAAAGAGACATTACTTTTAATCCAAATTTATGTAAATACATTACTTAAAAAAAATATTTCTTCGTATATTGAATGCTTAGACTTTGGGAGCTTCGCAGAGCGGTGAAAACAATCGGTCACAATTCTCCTCGAATAGTTCCTCTCTTAGTTCTCCTGGGTTAGTGTCCATATACACTCTCACAAAACCACATATATGTGTCCGTGGATGGGAACTCGTAAGACTGTCGAAGTCTTTATTATTTACCAAATTACCATTGTTCGTCCAAACCCATTCTCTGTTTATATATTTAGCACCGACCCAGGCAAATTCATCTGTATTGGAAAATGAAGAAAATTTCTGCCAGAAAATACAACATCGTTACCGTTTAGAGTGAACAAGAAGTTTTAAAATGCCGTGATCTTGATTAATTCTTTAAAATGGATTTTACGGTGACCTATAATTGTTAATTGTTGTGTCAGTTGGTCTCTTGTGAAGAGTTGTATAATTGGCAATCATACCACATCTTCTTATTCCTATACCATACATATGTCGTATTTGGACGTTATATTTATACTAGTAATTATAATTCATTTGTATCTTGTACTCGAACACATGTTAACTGTGATCTGTTGGTCTATGTAAATTTTGATTTAGTGGTTCATGAACAGTGGAATATAGTGGTATATGTATAATGAGTGAGAAAGCTATGTGTTTTGATTTTGACTGTGCAGGTGATGTATATAAAGAGTCATTATTCAGAAGCCTGTAATTCAGCAGTTGTCGTTTGTTGTTGTTCATCATATTCTTGTTTTGTTCATTGTTTTGAATATAAATAAGGCCGTTAGTTAACTCGTTTGAATTGTTTTTTCATTTGCCATTTTGAGAGCTTTTGTAGCTGAATATGCGGTATAGGTTTACTCATTTCTGAATGCCTTACGGTGATCTATTATAGTTGTTTACTTCTATGTCTTTTTGTCTCTGATGGAACGTTGCTCAATGGCAATCATATCACTTCTTATCTTTATAAGTAAGTTATGATTCAGTGGACTTAAATGTTTTACCTTGAAATTGCCCGTCAACATTAGGAATAAGCAAATTTGTCACTGCTAGCAACTCATCTTTGTTAGCAAAATCAATCAGCCGACCACAGTGTTTCTCACAGTATTCCTACAATGAAAGGAAAATACACACATACCATTGAAAAAATGCACAATGCAGGTCAAGTATGTGTTTCTATTCACAATCGAGACAGTTTTCTGAATATAGGCACTTATTTCATATTCTTCATGTACGTAGATAAAGTAAAGTATGAATTACAGACATTATGAAAACATTGTTGTAAGATTAAATTGAGAATGAAAATGGATAATATGTGAAAGAGACAATAACCTGACCAAAGGGCAGACAATAGCCGAATATTATTATTATTGATTTATTATAAGTTCACTAAACATATGTTTTAATAATTTATGAAGACAAAAGGATTGAAAAAGATCAAAATGGTACACTCTAAATTTTGATACATGTCACTTGGTATATTATTCATCTTCGATATCTACGGAGGTTTTTTCTGACCATTTTTTTAAGGAACAGATATATCAACGTGACATTTTTCTGGGAAATCCTTTTGATTGGATCTGCAACTAAGCGTAGTCCACACGATTATTTAATGTTATAAAACTTGAAAGATCGGGGGATTTCAGCGGTCACCGGTAGGTTTTCACTATATACTAGTAGTTTAAATTTCAAACTGGCATTTTGAGCCGTCCGTAAACATTGAAGACAAAAGGTTTACCCAAATTACTTTGATGTTATTTGCATATATATATATTGAATAACTATATGAAAAATATTATAAAGATTGAGATTTCGAGAAGGTCTAGCACACTGGTCCTAATTCCTTTACAAATGTATATATTTTAAATATTTAGTCAAACGCAAATGTTTTTTGTTTCTTTCAATTGTTGTTTCTATTCATATTTTCAAATCTTAATACAGTGGCCGTTTGTGTTTGTTTCTTGGAAAATAATATTTTAAATTATCAAGTTTGATTGTATTCTATTGATAAAAATGAAAAAAACATACGGAGATGTTGACGGACATCGGAATTTCATGAAACGTCCAGTAAACGGGCGTATTTAAAAGGTTCAAAGGAACACACAAGGGAGAAAGCAGAGAGGTACAGAGTAGATAGAATGAACAACTTTTTTTCATAAACAAATAAAGAAAAGAAACCAATCTTGAAATTCATACAATTCACACGACACACTTGGATCTATTCGAACGAAATGTACGATGACCTGCAAATTGTTATTATTAGCATTTGATTTATAATTCTGGATGGCTGAACGCGCCTGCTCAACCTAGTTTGTCTAGCGAATAATTGCGGTTAACTGTGTTTAAGAATTAAATACATGTATAAATACTTATCTATATAATTTGTTAGTTTGCTAAAATATTTTTTGTTTCTGTTTTGTTTGTTTGTTTGTTTGTGGTTCTTGTTCTTGATTCTCAAGTGTTTTCTATATAAAACATCTTACACTTAAACCAATAAAAACTTTTACATAGTCAAAACCTCTATTTCTGGTTAATAACTGCTTACTTTTGCATCTCCCCAATCCAATTCATTAGGTCCGACCATATAGCATGAATTTCTAGTTTCAGAATAACCAATTGGACAGGTTGTATGATCTTGACTATCGTAACTTCCGGTACACACTTATAAAAGAGCATGTTATGATTAATTCGAAAAAACAGAGACAAGCTCCTAAAATTAGTGTAAATAAAACAACAGAGCATGGAAAAGTTCTTAAGTAATCTAAAAGACGCATTCCCCAGACTTCTAGTAGGGTGAAGTGCAAACATGAAAATACTTACTGGGAGTCCTAAAAAGAATGCCAACGAAGGTCAACAATGTTTTAGGTGAGAACATTATCCCGTTGTAATACAGTTGTGGTACATGTTTTAGTATTTATTATTTAGTTCCAAATTAAAACAAAATCTAAACACTGTTATAAGAATCTAAATGTCTACGAATTTTAATAGAGATTGAAAGATTTCTTTTAAAAACTGGCCGGATGTGAAATTAGATTGAAGAATATTTACCATAGCGATTTATTTGTAAATAAAGTGAACTGACCTCCTTGTTGTGGTATACTGGTAGTCGGAGGCTGAATAAAGTTTATATGATCATTGCAAAGATTACTGGTGCAGCAACTTCCTTTCAAAATAAATCCTTCATCTCGACGTCCAATGATGCTCTGTCCAGTCCCACTACCAGTAAATCTAGAACAAAACTTAAAACAAAAAGTGCTATAATGTAAAACTGAAATGTTCAAAAGAAATATCACAAGTTAAGCAAACTTTTACCGCCTGTAATATGTAAGACCAAATTAAGTGAGATATATTAAAAGAAAAAAAATGTTGTATTTTTTTCGAAATTGGCTATGTTTTTAGTGTTGTACTATTTCTACGAAAAGTTTCATTACAAAAATGCTCTTTACCCTGCAAAAGTATAAATTATCCAATGACATAAATCGTTAATGGCGCAGTCCTATATGTGTACACGTAATCTAAAACAAAAGAGGGGGGTGGTAGCAGATTCTCCATGAATGTATTTTATATAATATTTTATTTTATATTTTATATAAAAACCTAAATATGAAATACCACTTTGTGTTAAATTTCTACAGTCAATATCATACTCCAACAATGAATCAATTTATGTAAAGTTTTGAAAAAAGTAAAATCTATATCCTTGTTGTTATAGTTTGTTAAAGTGAAAAAAAAACCCGTTAATTGAAATACGAGACGTCAGTACAAATACTCGCATATCGATTTAGCTTATCAATGCTTCATAAAAAGGAGTCAATGGAATATTACCATAATAGAAGAAACTATTTCAATAGGAAGGAAAGATTGCTCCATATAGCATGTATATAAAGAATTGGAATGATGGTTACCATAATAAATTCAAGCATTATATCGACCGCTATAAATGTTATATAAGAGAAAACACACAAGAGATATTATATAATTGAATACTATATATATGATTTATACGTTGTCTCTTGTCCTACACGTTTTCTTAACACGTATGTGGTAAAAATATCACAGTTAATTTATTAAAACCTGTGTGCGTAAGGTCAGGTGGTGGGGAGGAGATAAAGATATAGCAATCTGTCCTGGATCCCGAAAATGAACTCATCATAGAAACCAGGATTAAATTTTTATATTTACACCAAACGCGCGTTTCGTCTACAAAAGACACATCAGTGACATTCGAATCAAAAAATGTTAAAAGGCCAAATAAAGTACGAAGTTGAAGAGCATTGAGGACTGAAAAATACATCTTCAATTCTTATGAAAGTTATGAAAGATGTAAATCTCGAATTTCCGCAAAACTAATGACTCGATACCAAATTCCTGCAAAACTAAAGGTCCAATCTCTGATGTCCCAAAGATGTCCATTCGCCCATCATACGTTTTTGTGTGTGATAACACAGAATATATTTAATTTGGCTATATAAATAGACATGCATTTTTTAAAGTATATACTAGTATCCCTTTGACTTGATGATATATTCCTATATTACAGGAACAAATATTTTCGTATTTTTTCCAACTATAATACTTTTTTTTTTATTATAATTTAGCTTAATTGATGACGTAGTTATACTTACTATATAACAGAAAAAAAGAAGTTGAAAAACAAAATGTCGGTTCAAAAGTTGTATTTGCTTGTTTGTTTTTGCGTTCAATATGTAAAATCAGATACTTTTTGGATTTTGAAATTTTTACACAATTATTTCATTTTAAAACACAAACTTTGGGTATGCTTACAAACATTATACATACTTTGATCAGACTACCTAACCCTTTTCTTCATTAGAAACAGGTTTTTAATATATAAAGTACTTGAAATTTACTGTCCTTCTATGTAAATTAATATCAAGTTCACATTCACATTCATATTGGCAAATAGCTTTATGATTATATTTAACTAGGTCAAAAACAAACAATTTTCTATTTAAATGTTTCATTACAATTTGAATAGAGGACCTAATTCAATTCTTGATGTTTTAGTGCAATTTTTATTCTAGATTGAATGGAGGGATGTAATTTGTATGAATGATCAAATATCACAACAACGTAGAGAACATAAATCTTTATCAATTTCTATAGGATAAACAATCCACCTGCTTTTGTATTCTACTTCATGTCCACAAAGAAAGTCTGCATATATGGATATAATAATCCATTGGAAAAGATCAAGTTACAATAGAAACTCATCATAGAAACCAGGCTTAACATTGTGAACGTCAGACGCGCATTCATCTACAAAAGACTCACCAGTGACGTTCGACAAAAAAAGGTTAAAAATGCCCCAAAAAGTACAAACTTGAAGATCAGAGTGAATGCTTATGGTATGACTAGATGAACAAATAACACCATAAAACTAAAAGAATTTCAATGAACAACTGAATGCTTCTTTTAGTTCTATTGAGATATAAAAGCATTGAGGCACATTTTATATTCTACAAATTCGCAACATCAGCACTTTTAACAACAATAAACATAACCAAAGTCGCACTTTATTCATGTGATTAAATTTTTATGCTTTAACAATTAAAAAAAACGAGTTTATTCAAGCCGCTTGTTTGTTTTACTCAGCGTCATATTATGCCGGCGTCACACATTGGCGTATAGACCGGCGTGCACCAGACGTACAGAGAAAATTGACAAAGTCCGTATACGTTAGTTGCACGCCAGAGGAACGCTAAGAAATCGTTAAATGCAAGAAAGTTTGAAGTACGTCGAAATGCAAAGTATACGCTTGGTAAACGCTATAACTCCAAGAAATTTTTATGCAGCATAAGATATGACCGGGACGCGTCTAAAATACGTTCAAGAGACTTTTTTTCCTTCGTAGCATGCATTCCATCTACGTTAGACAAACACCAGACAAACGCCAACCTACGTTACTTGGACGCCCTTTAAACGCTTAGGTACGCTCCTCGTACGTTCAATACACGATTAAAGCTCATTGTGCACACGATACAAATATGATTGACATTTGATTGCATCCAAAATTACCAGCGTATTGGCAACGTACATGATTTTTTACCACGCCCGACGTACGTCGGAGCTATACGCTTATGTGTGACGCCAGTATTGTCATCGACAATAGACATCACATGCAATCAATACTGTTGCAGTTGATTGTTTTTTTTTTATATACATTTGTATTTGAAAATTAAGATTGTGTGTTAGAGACGCTTTTGCGATTAATGTAAGATAACTCTGATTAAATTTTGTCATCATTTTATCATTATGGGGAGATGATAAATTTGATTTTCGTATAAAGTCTTTTTTTCAAAATAGTTCAAAGGAAGTTTTCATCGCAAATTTTTGTCAAAAAATTGAACTCTCTGGAAGTTATGAATGTTATGGAGTTTAAACATGTGTTTGTGTGTGTGTGTGTTTGTGGATGGGGTTTTACAAAACATACATGCACATGTCGTTAGGTAATTAAGTAAAGCAAATCATGATAAATTCGTGACAGATGCACTACCCTTTCTATTAGAGTATAATCAGACAATACTCAAATATTTAAGAGCCGTGGTGTAGTGATTGGTACATCGGACTAATAACACAAAGGTTCCTGGTTCGATTCCCGTCGCGGGATGAACATTTCAGGGACTAAATTTTCGGCTCTCCCTTGACACCATTTGCGAGTATGGTCTTGAGGAAACGATGATGGTCCGTCGGAAGGGGACGATAAATGGCTGACCCGTGTTAAGAGAGAGCCATATATCTTGCACGTAAAAGACCCCCCTGTAGATTTCGAAAAAGAGCAGGCTAATGCCGCTACAAGGCAGCACTCGCACCCGCAAAATGGAGAGGGATTAATATAAGTTGCAAAACTTGTTTCCCAATCTACTATAAATAAATATGTTTAAACTAATACCCAAATAGTTTGATGAATTAATATGTATAAAATTATTAACAGGTCCTTTGTATTGGTAAAAGTTAAATAACGAAACTGTTCAAGGGAGAATAGTCTTGTTTGTTCAAAGATATGTCACTTCTCTTGCATACAAATGACACACCGAAAGTTTAGATTAACAATGCATTCAAGTTTCAGCTTCAACGAAAATTCTAAGTAATCAATATAATTGAACAAATGTTAATCTATTAAAAGATGATGACTGCTTACTAATGCTATTCAACAGTAAAGTTCATTTGTTTGCAATGTTTTTAAACCCACTCAGTTTAATGCATGAACTTTTTGATGTGCCTCCGGAGACAATACTACATTATCGTATTACAGGTCTTTAGTAGCTCATAATTGACATATCTACTCATCACTCACAGCAGATCATATGCACGTGTAAACTTAGATTTAATTAGAGCTGGAAAATTTTGTCATTGTATTTTATCCGTGTCAAATTTTTGTATTCAATATGCATATCACAACTTCCTGTTTTAAATAAAAGTCCCAATATTCTGAAATCAGCTAGAGTCGCTTAAATTATCAAAATATAGCAGTAAGTAGTAATGAATAAAAGCGATAGTGGTATACCGCTTTTCAATAGTCATACATCGAAAAGTGGAAACAAATCTGAGTCACTAACCAAAAGCCAAGGGAAACATATCAACTTTAAGGTGGTACCCAACACTTTAACTTAAATTAATTTGGCTGGTTTAATTTTCATAAAATTTTGACAAAGTCTTTACTTTGACCCTTTTACAAAAATATAAAAATTTCAAAAAATTTAAATCAACCGTTTTATCAGAAAAATTACACTGGTTATATAGCAGTTTGACAAACACTTATTTTGATCACTGAGAAGCTTAATATTCCCTTAACAACACAACGTAATTAAAACGTTTATCTGATTTTACAGAGTTATCTCCCTGTAGTGTTATGTACCACCTTAAGAGGAAAACAACGAAACAACATAAACACTGACCTGCTACCAAAACCAAACACCAACATATATAGAAATGGACGATCTGATAACAACTGCCATATCACTGATTTGCCAAGAACATTTTAAGAAAACAAATAGTATGTCGAACCTGGTTTTATGGCTAGCCCAACCTCCTGCTTATATGGTAATATTAAAAGTACCGTAAAAATGAAAACATTGGTAAATAAACTCATCATAGAAACCAGAATTAACTTTTGTATTTACACCATACGCGCGTTTCGTCTACAAAAAACTCATCAGTGACTCTCGAATCCAAAAAAGTTAAATGGATAAAGCACAAAGAGCATTGAGCGATGTTCAGAACGTGTTAATCCAGTTGGCATATATCAAGCAGATACAGACCTCTGGGAATCTTAAGCGACAACACTGAATGCTTGACCCCGGATAAGCGTTACTGTATTACACGAATCACCGGTAATCCGAATCCTTATTGAATACACTATTTACCTGTTGTTGTACGCATCCGACTCTGTATACTTGACGGAAGTCTTTAGTCAAGGTTTCGTAGGCAAAACATTCCTAAAAGTGGTAATATATAACTTACTTACATTAAAAACTAAACAGTTTCATATTTTTGCATGCTTTTGATAGTTTTCGAAAACACTTTGTAGTTTGTAATTGTTATGAAGTTTTTGTAATTATAATTATCGGAAAAACAATAATATAAGCAAAATAAACAACAACAAAAAACAAGTATTATTTTAATGAAAAAGTTTTTGTAGGCGTCTATGTTAGATTTAATATCAACTAAAACAACTTTTTTGTTGGTGTCTTTTGAAATGTAAATGCATGTTGCTTTATGTCTGTGTTGTATGTTTACACTGTTTTGGTCTACTGGATCCCACTATTATGTCACATTATATAATGCCTGTTTGGGGTGACCACCCAATTTTGTCCATATAACAGAACTACAAACAACTGTCACACAGTGTGATATTCAGCAGGTTTAACTCGCCATTTCTTCGGTAAATGTCTGTACTTAGTCAAAAATATGACAGTTGTTTTATATTCGTTTCTTTGTTCAAAACGCTTGAATTTGTCAGTCTTTATGGTATTCTCTTATGAATTGTCATAGAAGTTAGGTATTTTTGTTTATACATATATATATATATATATATTTTTTATCTTTTCCAAAACAAATCTCGTGTATAAAAGTGACTGGTTCATGCAAATTCAAGCCGTTCCTTCTTCCAAGCAGAATATCAAAGTAATTTTTATTATTTCTATATCGGTATGCATCTACACAACACGTATTTAATGCTTCCCTTCTTTCAGTCCCTTGAGATTAAACAGCATGAGCATGCATATTTTACATTTGATAACCATACTTTTTAGACGTTTGTATATTTATTTGTAGGTCAACTATATCTCATAGACGGCATATTTTACTTTAAGATTTGTTTTGATGTTTCAATATTCTCAATGATACATGGTATTTTGTTTTTGATATATTCTTCTTGAAGTCCTTTTCATATTTTAATTGGCTTATTAATATAATGAAACTGCTTCAAGACAGTTATTTACAAACAATATAATGAACAGATAACTGTTCATTTTCTCTTATTATTTCATGGAACAATACACTTATCACAGATACCAGCATTTATATTTTGTACGCAAGACGCACGCACATTTTCATCTTTTAAAGAGTCACCACTGACGCTCGAAAAAAGTCAAATAAAGTTTGAGCATTGAGGACAACATACTGAAAGGTTACGTTAAATACAGTTAATGAGTGAAACATCCTAAGTATTTCGATAAATTCACAATTTTGTAGACAACTAATATATAATTATGACCAAATAAACGATAATTCATGTCAAAACAAAACGGTTTTCGATGAGTTTGAAAGAAAAGTTTTACTTACACTTCCTGATGCACAGTGAGTGGTATTCTTGCAATCTGTGAGACTGTTAATATCATCACATGTGTAACAATTAACTGAAAAATCAATAACAGATTTGATAAATGGATTAGACGTTTGTTTTTAAATATTTATCATACACAATGTTTCAACCCACCATTTTGTCTTAAAATGTCCTGTATCAAGTAAGGAAAATGGACGTTTAGGACGTTTCAGTGCGTGTTGCATTTTCATTGCACTTCAGTGTTTCTATTGTTTCATTGATTTCCTTGATACATGATGTGTTTCCCTCGGTTTTAGTTTGTAACAGGAATTGTTTTCTCTCAATCTATTTATGACTTTTGAACTAATTTGCCTTTATTTATCAAGATATTGAAGTTTAAATCTTTTTCTTCTCTGCAAGGTAAAGACTAAAGGCTTATCTTTGTTGCAGGCTGTGCTGTAATATCCAGCGGGAAGTACAAGCAAGTCAACAGAACCAAACAAAAACAGTTCAATTTCATATATACACGATTCCATCGATTGCAAGGGTCTATGAGCTTTGTTTAGTATATATAATTTCATTTGGAACTTTTGTTGCATAGAAGATTATCTTTTGAATAAATATTATAGTGAAACATGTGTACATTTAATATCAGTGAAATCATACCAACTCCCAAGAACGGAGTAATGCCATAGCATTTTCACATCATTATTATTTCATAAAGTGTTTCTTTACACATAAACTACTGTTCAAGAAAGTATCATCTCAAATGTGGTACGGTCACCGTTGTTAAATGTTTGACAGACTCTGAAATTCTCAACTTTCTAGAATCATGTTATCTTCGTTGCTTGTTCCACACGTTCACTATCGTCCTTCTAACATTGTTACACTTACATCCATGAATATATTTTACCCTACATTTGTTTAAATGGTACACTATATCTAAATTTACTCGTTTTGATCAGGGAATTTCATTGTTTTTTTTTCATTATAAAAATAAGAAGATGTGATATGAATGATCAGAAACTCCGAGAATGCTAAGAAGGAAAAAACTGTAGGTCACTTGTGTTCATCAACAATGAAAAACATAAAAAACTACATAGCAAGCTATACAAGACCACGACATAATAAATCAATATACAACAATTCAAACTAGAAAACTAGCGGACTGATTTATGAACAAAACAATAACCGGAAAACAAATACGATATACAACAACAAACGACAACCACTGAGTTTCTGTCTCCTGACTTTTGACATTCATAATGTTGAAGGGTGAGAACATATTTTGCGGGCGCCAGACCCTCGTGGTAGCATTGGACAGTGGCGTTACAGCACAAAATAAACAGAAACTATAAAAATTAATTAAAAAAGGCTACAAAACGCAACTAACATAATCTCTGAAGATGTATGTTTATTTAGACTAACGGCAGGTTATCACCTTCACATGTTTGAACCCTTGTTTATGAAATGGTTTCTGAACTTATCATATTTGTTCTGAAAGTCTATAATTTTCATATTCAAAATGTTATCTAACGCTTATCATAATAGCATAAAAAAAGCTACTTTATCTTTTCATTCGTATACTCACAGCAACTCCCACATACACCTGGACACAGTGATGCAAAACATCCACCAGATGAACAGAGTGACGGATCTGCTTGATTCATTCGTGCACAGGCGGTATCATCAAGATTGGTGCAACTATTTTGGTTCAACGTTGAAGCACCCGATGGTAATATAACTACAGTTCAAAAAGCGTAATAAAATAAGTCATTCATATAAAATATTATCATTTTTATGAACAAAACAATCCTCCGAATTGATTTTCCTCTAAGTTCAATATTTTTGTGATTTTACTTTTTGCTAATTCATATTTTGATGAATTCTGTTTACTTGAAACTTGCATCATGTTAGACCGTTGTTTCTCTACATAGATGTATCGTTAGCACATGATACCTTCCTTTATTCATTTTCATAATAATATCCGAAAAAAATTGTGATTAATTTACAGGGATGTATTTGTTGCGTTCAGTACTAAATTCTGGGGATCGCATGCATTTACATGTAAAAAGGAGCCTTGTGTTCAACATTTATCATTATTTGTCATTAACATCAAGTTATCATTAAATTTTGGAATGTAGCACGTCTGATTGGCTGAAAGTATTTTGTCTATCAGCTCACAGACATATATTTGTCATGTGAACGTGACGTCATCAACGGAATTTAGTATCAAATTATAAGTAATGACTGTAATATTTTTTTTTAAATTTTTCTGTCTTTATGAGATAACCAAACGAAATGTGGTGCACACTTCGAATATACCCTTCAGTGTGCACCACATTATTTATTTTCTTTCTTCATCGATAGAAAATGTATAACAGTCATTTCTTAACTTAAAAAATAATTCAAACACATCAATCTATTAGGATCTTTCAAAAGAAGAACTCTTACCAATGTGTGGCGGTGATATACCTAATTATAATAGCCTGCTGCCAATAAGTGAAACAAATAATTACTAGAATTTACACAGGAAAAAAATAACTGCAAGGTTATAAACATAAGCAAAAACAAAAATATGATATCAATACCACATTGAAGTATATTTTTAAAGGCGATGAAAAAGAACCAATTTGTTATGAAATCAGGTCGTTGCACACATCAATTTTAATGGCTCTAGTTCACATGAGATTGCATGCACAATGTCAAAATACAGTTATGACCATATGACATTGTGCACTGTATTAGAACAAGCCTGCAGAGAATCGCAATGCATACGAAACAAAACAAATAATATGGTCATGCCGACAAGGATAGATAAATATTCGATTGTGTGATTATCTATGTGATGTATTTCCAGAAACTTCAGCGAAACTCATTTGTACATGATATTGTTTTAACAAAAAAATGCACTTAAAAAAATTAACCAATATCTCTACATTCATAAAACATTAGATTTTCCCATAATACATCCCTGTATAGAAAATGAACCATTGTATTTATGATTTAATTGCCCGTTAGACGCCTCCCTACACAAAGTAAATTCTAACCTGTAGAGACGGACTGAGAAGGCAGCGTCTGTGAAGTAATTATATCGTATGGTAATCTGTTATTACAATTGTCTTGCGTACAGCAGGCCCCATTGACGTCTATGTTTCTCCTGTTGGTATCTGGACCCAAGTAAAGACTGCATATCTGTTACAATGAAACTTTAAATATTACGTGATCTGATAAAGAACTGTAGAACAAGCATTACTTCCCTTTTATTGGATTTGGATCTGCATTTTGCTCTGATGCGATCCAATTATAGGGGAGTAATGCATGTTCTACAGTTCTTTATATTGTCAATTTATATCTTTATATCTTTATATCTTTTGATGTATTGGTTTTTAAATTGACTTAAAAAAAAATGTCACAAATATTAGGTCCAGATGAATTTTTTGTAGTAAAAAACATCCCTTGTAACTGGTTCCCTGTTTACCTTTTCAATAGGCGTAACAGTAGACTGTTTTGTGTTGTAAAGAGTTTAACACTAATTTGAATGCGGCATCTGAATAAGAGTTTCATGAAAATAAACTAAAACATTCATCGTATCTCCAAATGATATAACAAAGCCCGGAAATGAATTAAACTTACTGATTTTAGAGCACATCCCATTCGGTAGATTTCCCTAAAATCAGAGGCAAAACTTTGTGTTGTATAGCAATACTGAAATATAAGAATAATGACACTTTGGATTAAATAGTGTAATGCTTGTTACACAAAACAAAAGTAATAGCGTCTTAGTTTGTAACTCGTATAATAGATAAACTGTGTAATGAGGGAGTTATGTATAAATATTTGAATTTGAACCACAGAAGAACCAAATCGCTATTCCCTATATCGCAACTAAATGCATTTATAAACTTAAAGTTTGACTGACGCCGCTATGGCTTGGTGGACCTTTATGGTATACTTGTACTATGTTTCACCTGTCTTTATCGCAACATTTTATTTATTATCACACAGTCTTATGCAACTTTCACAGAATATTTTCGTGCTATGATCAAAACGACGAGTGTCACAATTGAAACGGAAACTTTTCGGATTCGGATCACACGATGTCCTCATAACCACTGATTTGAGTGTGATGATCCTTGCTCAATATCAGGTTTTATGCGTAGTATTTATAAAACTATTTGTGTTTTCTTCATTTTTTTATGGTCCAATTTATGTGTTTTTCTATGTGTTCATTTGCTCGCTAAATATATTCTTCCTGTTTTCCATAAGAACGTGTTGTATTATAAGTGCATTAACATATTGCTGCACAAAATGCAATGTACTCTAAAAAACATGACATAATGGAATGAAACTTACATGATCTTTCGAAGGACAATATACGATGTTTGTGCAGTTCTGGGGAAAATTAACCTCATCGCACTGATAACACTTCACGGCTGAAAATATAAATATATTGAACTAAATGATTTTTTCTTTAATTGTGCAATAAATAGAAATATGTTAATTCATGTCATAAAACATAAAGCATCGTAAATTGAAGTTTTCCATTACTATTGAAGTAATTAATGCTTGATAACAATGTTAATAATCTAGGATAGAAAAATAAATTCATTTTTTTTCGCTACTCAGGTACTCACGGCAATGTCCGCAATAACGGTTACATAATGTAGACAAACATGGGTCACTACATAAATCTGGTCGTTTGTTAGCAAGTAGTTCACAGGCCTTCTTGTCCACGTCATCACATGCTGATGAACAGAGCGTGGCACCTGCAACTGTTAAAAAAAATGATGATTATTTTTTACTTCGAGTTTGAAAGGAATCGTAAAGATTTGCGAAGTATGATGCACTTGATTACATTAATTCTAGGAATATATAGGTCTTTTAAAAAATTCAGAAAGACATATTCATACTGTTTAAACGAAATCCCTTCCTTGTTATAAAAAATTTTGAACACAGATTCGAAAAATGGATAGACACAAAATATTTCGGTTAAATATACTTTTGTTTCCACTAATTCCAAAGAATCTTCTGATTTCACAATTTTTTAATTACTTCTTTAACTTAAGAACGATAATTATTATTTCAGCATTGGTTCTTAAACATGACTTTATTCAAGATTGTAGGTACTTTGTCATCAAATGCTGTGATAAAAGTGCTCAGTTCGAATAAAGATATGTTTGGTAAAACAAAAATGATTTTCGTTTCACTGATTTCAAATATTTTTTGATTGCATGTAATACTAAAATTTAAAAGGGAATACTTTCATTCATTCGTTAGATCTTTGTAAAAACAAATGTCCTCAATGACAAAGCAGGCGACTTTATATTTATCATATGCATCAATATGGATTTATATGCCAAAACTTGTCCATCTTAACATTTAAGGTGCAAAAAGACAAATGTTTGTTGAACTGTTTTAACATGCTATTTCTTTTGTGAAATACAATTACATACTATAAATGTATAGTTTTACAAAGAATAACATGATTATTTTTTATTTAATTGAATTACATTTAATATTTATCAAAATAAATGATTGATGTATGTTCATAAATGTTAATGGACATACATAGAGGCAACAGTAGTATACCACTGTTCGAAATTCATAAATCATTTGAGAAAAAACAAACTAAAACTGACGGAAACACATCAAATATAAGTGAAGGAACTACGACACAACAGGAACATTAAAATGTAATACACTCCTAAACGAACTATAATATAAAAACGACTATTTTCCTGACTTGGTACAGGACATTTTAAGAAAAAAAAATATGGTCGGTTGAACTTGGTTTTGTGGCATGCCAAACCTCTCGCTTATATGGCAATGTTAAATATAACATAATAATGACAACATTACATGACAGGACTACAATACAAATAAATGGGAGAACATGGAGGACAGAGAAACACACGAATAATAGCTAACAAAAGGTACCAGGTTTAAAATTTAATATGTCAGACGCGCGTTTTGTTCACACAAGACTAACCAGTGAAACAATCACATGAAACAAGTTCGAAAGCCAAAACAAGTACAAAGTTGAAGAGCACCGAGGACCTAAAGTTCCAAAAAGTTGTGCCAAATGCTGCTAGGGTTTCCGCCTGGGATAAGAACACCCTTATTATTTAGAATAATTCATATTTTTGCGAACAGTAACTATATAATCGATATACATGATAAAACCGAAGAGGTGACAACTACATCCTCAACCAGCACATACAAATTCACAACCGAGTTAGCCAAAGCCATCAACGCACAAAGTGTCATCACATAGAATTTCTAAAAGCAAATGTTCACAAAATATGATATAATTCAAGATCAGATTGGTAATACTTAAACCCGTCAATAAATTTATAGACCTTATAGCACTTGAAATATAACAATGTTCCAAATAATGTCACAAAATCTGTTTCTGTAGCTCTATGAAGTTTAAGTGTTTCTTATTCTATAAGACCATCTTTAAGATCAGAGGTTGACTCAACATTTGTCTTCTGGTTTTCTAAATAATTCTGCATCAGTCATTGACACAATCTAGGAACATTATATATTATTATACCTTACATATATCACAAAGAATTTTATGGGGTAACACGTTATTACGTGACATGGAATGATTCAGTTAATTTTTCTTTAATTGTAAGGAAGGACGAATAACCCTAAATATTTACACCAACGTTGAATAACCCTATTGTTCACCCGCGAATAACCTTTTGAGTTTCTTGTCTTGTACGCGAGTTACCTCCCATGAAAATGACGTCACAGGCGTAATTAAACTAATTGGAAAGGTTCAGCACGGTACAGGAAGAAATAGAAAGACAAGGACATATGGCTTTGGACATGAATCTACTGACAATGATATATCTTACAAACAGTCCTTTTCAGGGTCATCAATATTTTACAAGAATTTGTAAGACAAAATTGAGAATGGAAATGGGGAATGTGTCAAAGAGACAACAACCCGACCAAATAAAAAACAACAGCAGAGGGTCACCAACAGGTCTTCAATGTAGCGAGAAATTCCCGCACCCGGAGGCGTCCTTCAGCTGGCCCCTAAACAAATATATACTAGTCCAATGATAATGAACGCCATACTAATTTCCAAATTGTACACAAGAAACTAAAATTAAAATAATACAAGACTAACAAAGGCCAGAGGCTCCTGACTTGGGACAGGCGCAAAAATGCGGCGGGGTTAAACATGTTTGTGAGATCTCAACCCTCCCCCTATACCTCTAACCAATGTAGTAAAGTAAACGCATAACAATACGCACTGTATTCGAACGACAACTTGAATTTGAACTTGTGTTTGATAAAGTAAGGTTAGCGTTTTTTCAATGCTTCAAAAGGCACTTCTACTGTTAGTTCGGTATAACAAAACAATTGTTGCCCCTTAGAAGCGTTGAATATCCTTCGCCCTCAGTCAAATAGCCTTCTCGTGTTGACAATTTTGGATATTCACCTTTTCTACCGATCATAATTGTATATAAATGACTATAATTTCCACAATAAACGTAAGACCTGGTCTTACTTGTCTGTATGAACAAATAATGTCTAAGCGTATCGTTATTACAAACATTCTCTCTTTATTATGTAAATTATCACACTTCATATCATTTTAGGCAGACACTACTTTACGCATATTATTTCAAAACTCAAAAAAAGCTTCGTCATCCCCAGAAATTTAATAGTACCGTCAATATTAATAGGTTTCGTCCTTTTGCTGCTAACAAGATAAGATCATAACTATGCGAAAATTCACTTTATTCTACCTCTTTGCAATGTCAGATGGTAAATTATGAAATTGAGGCAACAGCAGCTTACCGATATGCAAATCACATAATTCAAGGGAATGGCGACAAACTCAAAAACTTACGCAATCGCATGAAATCAAATACCCGAAATAATAACATTAATATGATAAAATAAGAAATTTAACAGGATATTGGAAATAAATTGTTTTGAATGCATAAAAAAGAAAAAGAAAAAGAAAAGAACTAACATTTTATTGCTACTAACTGTCTAAGCTTCCGCTTGGTAAAGTCAAATTTAAAGTCATATGACACCTCAAATTAAAAAACAATTATGTATATGTTTTTTTTATAACAAAATGGGTAGTTTTTATTCTTAAACTTGTGTACATATACTTTTTCCTGAAGAATATTCTTTAATTTGTCCACATTAAGAAGAAGTTTACTTTTTTAATAGCTTATTTCCAGGAAGCAATTCGCCGACATAAGTAAAGAGCTGCCATATTTTCACATCATAACAAATAGAGAGAAAAAAAATTGACGATTATACGATATATTTGCGGAATAAATGATAAAATCGTCTAAGTTGATGATATATACATTCATTGGGTTGAAGAATTGGATAAACATTATTTGTCATCAGTCACTTGTTTCATATGACTTTAACAAATGCAGTTATAGCAATTTACTACAATTGAATTTATAGAATCTAAATAAAGGTGTAATATATATATATATAATATATATATATATATATATATATATATATATAAGATTGCATACACATAACTCAGCAATTAAATTTTTCCTCAATCAAATTTTGGAAATTGCATAAAATTATAAAATAAAGATAATTTTAATTAATTTAATAATTACCCATCAGAACAGCCCATAGCATATAAGCCATGATGAAAGTAAAAATGACGATCGTCAATAGTACACCATTTGATCTACTTTTCCCTTATCAATTGTGTTAGTTATGATAAGGTTGGAAAGCAATATACACTTATAGATTGATAATTTCAGGTCAATATGTGTGCTAATGATAATTCCTGTTCCCTCACAGTTAGGTCCAACTTGATTCACGAATCTACAAATACGTAGTAACTTTAAAATGTAAAGATGTTTAAACAAACATTAATGTAGTTTTTGCACCTAACCCACTAAAATGATGGCACTTTGTTGACAAGTTTTTTTCCCTTATACATAGAAAGATTCGTTTTGTTTATTTGCAAATCATACACATCGCAATTATCCGGTTATATACAACTGTAGATTCCTTATATTCAAGAACAAGTACATTGTGTCACCAAATAGAACTTTTCGAGAAAAATATGGGCATCTGAGACACAAGTTGCTTGTTGTAGGTCATGAAAAATCTTGCATGCTGAGTTTGATATATTGATATTTCAACAAACAGTAGGAACAGAATTTGTGCAAGCCATTTCCAAACACAATCAGGAACAAAGTTTTTCCAATGTCCTTTAATTTCACTTTCATATATATTGAAGATGTTTGGTTACTCAATAACCCACACAAGCCACTAACCAGTTAATAGTTATCAAAGGTACCAGGATTATAATTACGTTTACCAGCTGATAAGTTACGCTCGTGGATGCTATAAATTAATGGATTTCATTATCAGGGTAGTGCTGCACAAAATGGTTAGTAGGAATAATGACTGAGATCGACACATCATAAGTTTTATGGTCAGTTAAGACCCACCATTTTTTCTTGAAATGTCCTGTACCAATTGGCAGTTGTTATCTAATGGTTCTTTTCTATGTTTGTTGCGTTGTCGTTTGTTTTTATTGCAGTGTTCTGTTGTTTCGTAGTTTTCCTCTTATAGTTGATGTTTTCCCCTCGCTTTTGTCTTTGTAACCCGGATTAGTTTTCTCTAAATGGATTTATGACTTTTGAACAGCGGTATACAACTGATGCCTTTATTTAGAACATAGAATTGCATATAACATATATATCCTTTTTAATTTATTTCAAAGAATTCAACATAAACATTAAAAGTCTGCTTGATCTCATGATCTTTTTTTTCTTATATTGACACAGCTCGACGACTGAAATCTATTACAAAATTGATGATGTTATCTTTTCCATTGTCTTCTTCCCATTTCTCCTCTGTAATATAAAAAATCGAATTACGTTTACCAGCTGATAAGTTAAGCTCGTGGATGCTATAAATTTATGGATTTCATTATCAGGGTAGTGCTGCACAAAATGGTTAGTAGGAATAATGACTGAGATCGACACATCATAAGTTTTATGGTCATTATCATTCGTGTCATTAGCGACAACATTTTGCTGTCTAAGACGTGAAGATACCGGAACCATCGTCCGATTTATGAATTGACAATGTGATTTTTTTTTGACTTAGTGTGAATTTGCATGGCATGTATTGCATGCATAACATGAGCCGCTAAGACTATCGAGACAAACGTACTGGATCCTTTTGTATTAGTACAATTACCTACGGATTTGTTTTTACCTTGATTGGCATTTCTGTGATTACTATTGTTGCCTCTGTTATATGACTAAGTATAACCACAACAATAGTGTTTGAACTTTTTTTATGATTTGTATCAAGTTACATTACTGGGGGTTGTCGCTTTTTTGTTTTATTGTTTGTTTTCTCTTTTTGTTGAAGTTCTTTCGATGTTCAAACGTAGTTCTAATTCTTGTCAGATTTTTGTTTTCGTACTGTCAAAAACGGTGTTTTCTGGTATGCAATTCAACGAAGTTGGACCTCATTGTGTATTATATACTGTATCATTTGTTCCGCCATTATATCTAGCAAAACATTTTTGACTTCTTAAATATATGAAAAATTGACCTAATTAGATAATCAATTAGTTATGATGCATAAAACATACATTACTATTTGATTCATGGTATTCGTCGATAACTCTAAATGGAGAGTATGCTTAGAGAGACAGTAAATACTATGTCATTCAGTTAATACCCTTTCATAAAAAAAACATATAAGTTTGCAAATGTGTAAACAAGGATTTCTACTTTACTCAGGTTCGGTGGCAAGATTATCACAATATATATACAATGTTTATGTTCTTCAACTTCGTACTTTATTTGGCCTTTTATAACATTTTTGATTCGAGCGTCACTGATGACTCTTTTGTAGACGAGGCGCGCGTCTGGCGTGGGTATAAAGTTTATTCCTGGTGTCTATGATGAGTTTATAATCTAAAGTTACTTAAAATTATATGAACGTTATCGAGGAAAATCTCCCACACGTAATAGCGATAACAGTGTGTATAACTTTTCGATGTATTTCTAAAACTACTACTATCTAATACGTAACATGTTACACCATTGATAGAACATGTAGAAGTCGGTTATAATTCATGAAGAGGACAGAAGATCGGAAACATCATTCTGAACATATCATTGACTATCTATGTTACAGTTATTCTGTTTCTAATAATTGATGATGGTGTTCATGACTTATTACTTTAAGGTAAAGGCAACAGTAGTATACCGCTGTTCGAAACTCATAAATCGATATAAAAAAAATCCGAGTTACAAACTTAAACTGAGGGAGACGCATTAAATATAAGAGGGGAACAACGACACAACAATAAAATGTAACAGACACAGAAACGAACTAAGCATTAGACAAAATACGATGAGAATAACAAATATAACATCAACACTAAATACAAGAATTTGGGATAGAAAAGTACCGTGTTACGTCTTATGGTAATGGTTTCGTTAACTTTCCGTTAAATTACATTTTAACAAATTTAAATTCTTGTTGCAACAGATAATGTTTTACTTCTTTTGATCGTAAATCACCGTTCAATATCGTCATCCAGGCATTGAAATTATGTTTATACCAAGTCAGATATATGGCAGCTGTTATCATATATAGTTCGTTTCTATGTATGTTGCATTGTCGTTTGTTTTTCAGTGTTTCTAATATTTCGTTGTTTTTAACTCAAAGTTGATGTGTTTCCCTCGGTTTTAGTTTGTAACCCAGATTATTTTCTCTCTAAGTCAATTTGTGACTTTCGAACAGCGGCATACTAATGTTGGATATGTTTATACCAAGCTGTCGTCATTTGGACATTGAGAAATGTTTAAATTTTAAAGTTATTCAGAACGTTTTTTTTTAAATCCATATTTCAATCCAAAGGTATTAATGCCCCATTTCCGATCTCAATTTTATTATTATTATCTTATGCATATACTACTTTATCGCACCGTGGGTAAATTATGACGTTGTGATGGGTCACATGGGGACCCCTAGGGATCCGTAAGTGGTTATTAAATTTCGTTTGGGGTTCCTGAGGTCACGTCTATTGTTAATGGCAACGTCATTTTTTGATGTTGTTGTATTTCATTGTTTTTTTTTTTTTTTTTTACAAAACTCGGCAGGTAAATACATACGGTTCACTTCTGAGCCCCTAAGGACCATAGATGTTAAGTAAAATCCATGGGAGATTCTGCTTTTGGTCCAACCCCTTATGTATTTTTCTAAGACTCTATGGATTCATAGGGGTTCAGTAGAAAACCATATAACTTATAACGTCATGGTGAAAATATATTTTAAAACTTGTACTGTTTTTCTTCTTTTAATGGTTGCATCACTTATGAGTCTTTTGTAGACGAAACGACGTCTGGTTTACGAAATTTTAATCCTAGTATCTATGATGAGATTATTTACACAGTCATTAAAGGTGATAGAGCTTTTTGTTTAAAGTGGAACGTGAAAGAAAGGAATAATTCTAGTGTCTTTCAATTCTTTATTATAAACTTCTGTTTGAAGCCTGTCTCATCTGATATGATGATCAAGTCGGTAAGAGAGAGATTTAGTCTTTTCCAACGGTTGAAGTAATGGTCTTGGAAAAGATATTTCTGAAATATTTTTGAATGTATGGACGTTGTTTCATTTAATATGAATACATGTTTCTAAATAAATCTTTTGCGAACGATTTATTTCCTTTTTTAAAAATTTCATATTAGTATAAAAGCATGCAAAGGGAGATATTTCGTTACATCATAAATTCTACCAATGCGCTTTCAACAATCAATGACTCTTACATAGTGATTAAGGCAAAACTTTTTCTAAATCCGAAATCTAAAACAAACGTTGGCGAGCATATCAAACGGAAAAAGTCCAAATGTAAAGCTAAACTCGGAGAGGAATAAAAGCCATGTATGAGTAAGATATTCATTCAAAACCACTTTCAAAATTATAAACAGAAAATATCAATAAACATTCACAACACAAATATTCAATTAATTTATTACTTATTCATATTCTGTCTTTGACGTACAATACTACAGAATCAACCAGGTAAATTAATTTCTGGAAGCTTCACAGAGTGGAAGATGTGTTGCGCTACACCTATCGGCTATTAAGTCTTCGGTTGTAGTAGGTGAAAAAATAATCCCTCCTGAACTCGTATGAACCATTGCAAATCCACATGCACGAGTGGTCGAGTGTGAAAAGACCAAATTTCTAAAGGAACGTGAGCTGATGTGATTACCATTGTGACTCCATACCCAACTACTCCGGCTGTATGTAGCATCTGTCCATACTCTTTCGTCTTAAAAATAATATATAAGTGCATGAAATATATGAATGAAACAGAAAGATAAAACAATGATATAAGAAAATACAACAATACAAGAAATCAATTTTGCATTTTTATTTTAATATTATATACCATATACAAATTTGATGGATCATTGCTGTAAAACTGAGTATGATTTAACTACTCACCCTAACGTAACACATAATATTAATAACGATACATAAATGTTGACGGACGGATAGATACATGAAGTAATTGCGTAAGGGCATGACGGATTAGTGTGTTCATAAGATGTTATTGAAAACCAAGGCCTATTATGTCATTGAACCATCATAGCATAAAAAATATTCCCACACAAAAAGTCATTAATGTCCAGTTTGTAGCTGTCCAACTAACAAAATAAGTTTATATAGTTACAAAATGATTAGAGCACTATCAATAATTAATGCAATGACATATACACGACACAATCTCTTACATGATCACATTCACGATTTAAAATAACGCGATAACCAGATCTTTCACGACCTTAATTCTTAAATTACAATAAGGTCCAAACAAGTTTGTGATAAGGTCAGTCAGCTTTGCATACATATTTAAATAACGAGTGTTTAAGGTGAACATATGATTATATTTTGTATAGTATGGAAGAAAATTTACGGTTGGAAAGTAGCCCGGTGAAATATGAAAGTTATTACTGACTTAACGACAAGCCATTGGAAATATTAGAATATCGTTACACATTACAGGACAGGCCAATCAAATTAACACATTTTTAGTAGCACTTATTTATATCACATTCAGAAATATCAGTAAATTGTATCTGATCATTATCGCATCGTTTTATCGAAAGCAATTAAATGTAAAACACTGTTCAATAAATAACAAAATATAATCTAACCTTGATAGTGTCCTTGACGATGCGGAACTAATAATTCAAAAACATCTTGCATATTAGACCTAGATGAAAAGTCAACTAGTCTGGCACAATGAGATTGACAGTAGCTCTGAAAAGATAAAAACAATAACACTAATAGAAGTTAGTTATATAAAAAAGATATCTTTTGTTATAGATTTGCGTGATTTCAGAATTGTAAAGTTAATTAAATTAGACTGTCGGTTAGCTGTTGAAATGATTTTTAGTTATTACAAACTAGGATATTGTTTTGCAAGTCGGTTTGCTATTGTAGAGAAAATATCCTGGTATCTATGGCGAGTTTACAACAGATGCATTTTGCTTTAAATTCGACAGATTGATTAATTGAATGCTGGTGTTTAACGCTTCTTCTATTACAGTAACATTTCAAATAATTATATAGATCAAAATACTACTACTACTACTACTTTTGGTAATAATATGTCAACAACCCGTGCAAATTGAAAGATAAAGCGATTTTACATGCGGAATCTGTAGGGAAAAACAAATGCATAATATTGGTTTTTAACCTTAGCATCTTGCCAAGACATACGTTGTGGACCAATCATGTAGCAAGAAGAATCTAAAGAGTGGAATCCTGCCGGACAGTGTTGATGTAAGTTGGTACAACCTAACAAAAAACAAACCCTCATATCATTATACAAATTACATATCATGATAAAATATAACTCTAACTTGTATATTACAGTATAAACATTATTCTAACAAAAAAGTAAAACAGAAATACCCCGAACTCCAATGCAAATTCAGGATGAGAAACTCCATAAAAACTGACAAAATCGAACGTTACCAACCAACTGAACGAGCGTAAAACAACTGTCAGATCCTTTAGTATTAATGGTTTTAATGAATCATCATTAGTATACATTGTGTCTATTAACAGGAGCATTATCCTTTTTCTCTTTTGGTCTGATTTGCCAACAGGTACACAGTTCTTCGTTTTGTTTTATTTCTTTTGGAAATTCTTTTTCATCTTCGACATTTATCCTCTTAAATATGAATCCGTTTTTTTGAACAATTTTTCGTCCAAATTGATACACACTTTGCTATAGTCGGATGATCTGCAGCGAATCGATAAACTTGATCCAAGTTGATTCATTTGTAAGTTTTTAACATTTGTTTGAAAAAAAGAATAAAGGGTATCTTCTGAGTTTTGTTGCGGAAGAAATGCCAGTAAAGATGACTTCGAACTTCTTAAACAGCCACTTTAGATCAATCACATCATCTTTAATGTTATGCAATTGAAAACATCTGCTTGTTGACCACAATCTCTATGTAGCAATACTGTAGTTCGGATGATTAATATTTTGTTTTTACCTCGATCTATCACTTTGTGCTTTAAATTATCTATATTTTCAACGCTCCCCGTTTTTTTTCTCAGATTCGTTTCTCTTCTAAATTATTTATTTTATTGACAAGTGGATTGCAAAACAGCTATTTTCTCAAATTGCTGTTCAAACTTCTCAAATGAATGCTAAAAATTGTTAAAAACGGTACCTGGTTTGTGTAAAAACCGTACTCAGACATTATTATTTCACGACAAGTCTTTCACGTTCAGTAAATCAGTAACGATATAAATGTACCGAATCTAAGTCGCCATATTCAAAACAATTTACAGATTAACAGTCTCTTTGTAATAATGACAAATTAAGATCATAGACGATTAAATTTGGTGTTCAATATTAAACTTACAATAAAGTCGATCGGGCTTAAATCATTATATAAATGAAACGTTCGACTTTACACCTAAATAGTTATATTACGTAATAAATCAGAATCCGTAATTTTGATTGGCAGACAACAGTCTCGAGGTGTTCTAAAATGAAATTTGATTTGCTTAACGTACTGTATCTATTTACAATTCGTTATATTAGGGTATACATTTTCCAAATTCTGATCTCGAGCAACATTGAATTGACATCAAATTTAGAAATGAGTTTTGGTACAGCAAAATTGATATCGTTTAGAATCCATTTATTTTGACATGAGTAAACTTTCATCATTACGTACCTAATGTTGTTGGTTGTTGGGTTGTTGTTGTTGTCGGTTGGTTGTTAATTGTTTCCACGTGGTCATTACACAAATCGCTCTTACAACATCCTCCTTTTAAGGAAAATCCATCCCGTCGGCCAAATATATTACCAGTGCTAGCTTGGAATCGCGAGCACAACTAAAAATACAAAAAAAAGAAATTACTCTTAGCCAAACAATCTTTAATAATATGTTAACCAGGACTTACAAATGATCAAACAAATGGGTTTAACTAGCATTGTTGAGACAATTACAGCTTTGCGTTTATGTGGGAACCACTTTGTTACAAGAGAACAAATTATGTTAAAGTTAACTACCATGGGTCACCATACGGTCGTAAACAATAAGTAAAACCAATAAAGTATGACAAGTAATTAAGGCCCAGACCTGACAAATATAAAACAATGATAATAGTTGTAATCACTTCAAAGGAGAAAACTAATTGTCTGATTCATGAACAAAACAATAAACAAAAAACAATATGATATACCACAACAAAGAAGAACCACTGGATTACATGATCTCTTTAGTGTCAATATAGAAAATGGTGGAATTATGTTATTGGAATGCAGCTCCCTCTCTAATGATAACCTAAGACGACAGTGGAATAACAGCACAGCATAAGAACAAATTGTTAAAACATTGTGGTGTTAAGTGTAGATGTTATTATTGCCATATATGTACGTAACAATGCTCCGATTGTGGTGCTAAGTGTAGATGTTATTATTGCCATATATGTACGTAACAATGCTCCGATTGTGGTGCTAAGTGTAAATGTTATTATTGCCATATATGTACGAAACAAAGCTCCGATATTCGTTTTTCTCGATTTGATTACTAATAGAATGTTCTTTGTTTTTTCTTTTAAACTGAAAATGTAGAGAACTTGCGTTTTAAATCTGAATAGTCTACCTTTTCCTCGATACATCCAACTCTGAACACTGGTCTCAGATCAATGCTTAGTGTTTCAAGAGTAAAACATTCCTAAAACAAATAAATCTAAATTGAAAATGTTAATGTAATGTAATGTTATAATACGAAGTATTCTTTCTCTCTGATGAACAAAAGAGGACAATATTATAGTCTTCAATTTTAAATGATATCGTGTTTTTCATATTTAGTCATGCAAAAGGCTTCTAGAAAAGCGCTAGTAACCAATATTATCCCATATATTGTATTAAAGTCTGTCTAAAGGAAGACAACTCATTTGTAACAAATGTTTAATCACTAAAATCAAATGCATTCTATGTATGTTAGATAAATCTGCTAAATGAACGTAAGTTTAGGGTACATATCGATTACGTGTAGAAAAGAACCTCTATACTGTCAGAAAAAAAATCAACGATATGGTTCCTACGATCTCAACGTTCGAAACTTTGGTTTCATTTGTTTTGGGTTATATCAAAGTTGATAAAACTCCAAAAGCAGACACTATTTTCATGTTATTCATATGCTATTAATCTTACGTGTCCAGATTGACAAACATTGATGGTTGTACAGTCTGTTATGTTGTCAATATCATTGCAAGTGTAACAGTTTACTGGAAATACATATTGACAAATGCAGTATTATCATTGTGTAGTAACATTATTATGTATGTGTTTGAATTGAACGTTAGGCAAACAAGAATGCAGTAATCCTCGAACGGGTTGGATGCTTAATACAATATGTCTCGATGAAAGAAAAAAAATATATGGAAAGCAACAACAACTAAGCAAAAACAAAAATACAAATAGGCAACAACACGTTTTAATTGTTTTACTCAAACGGATTCAATTATCATGTCAATGAGTTTTGACTATATGAAAAACGGTAAAAAAAGGACAACAAAAAATTAAAAATTTAATGCTAAGACGAAAACCGATTAATAGGTGTTGTCTCGCTAAAAACTAATAGAGTGTACTTACAACATGATCCACACATGCGTGGACAAACATTTTCAGCAAAACATGTATCAGAGCATATGCCTGGGCTTGCCAATGCTAATCTCTGACATACGCCATCATCTAGATTTTTACATGAATTGGGGTCTGCTGTTGTATTGACGAATGTAACTTAAAAAAGAAGAAAAAGAATTTATCTGATATCGTTTTTACCATAATGTTTTTAAAAACTATGTTGTATGGATTGTGATGATTACAACACATAGTTTTACGAAGAGGGGTTTGATATGTTTGATTTTTAAACAGGTTCAAAAAGCGGATGAAAGAGTTGGGTAGAACAATTTCTCATTCTTTTCTAGAATAAATAATTATGCAGGTGTATTGACACATACTGATTGAAACTCGAAGTAATATATATATATTTCTTATTCATTAGCAACGTTGTTTAATCAAGCAGTTCAAGATTTCTTCGAAGTAGCATTAACTTTTTTTTTTAAAGATTTGTGTTTGGCTATGGCAAAAAAAGTTGCAGGAAAAAACATTTTCGATAAAGTTTATTGATTTCTTTCAGTTTATATATCCGTTATCTTTGTTTTTGCTGAACTATATGATATAATATACCTGGTTGTTGTGTTGTTGGAACCTCTGCCCCCATAATGACTAACGGTAGTTTGTTATTGCATTTGTCCTGCATACAACAAGCTCCATTTACATCTATATTCCTTGTCATACTTTCTGCACCACCTAGGTACTGCTGACATACCTATAATATATATTGTCAATATACTGATAACATTAACCTTGCATACAACAAGCTCCATTTACATCTATATTCCTTGTCATGCTTTCTGCACCACCTAGATACTGCTGACATACCTATAATATATATTGTCAATATACTGATAACATTAACCTTTGTAGAACTTGGAACTTTGATCGATTTATTTTCTGAAAATAAATGTTTTTACAATAGTGGTTTATAAAATCATACAGATTTAACCGCAACAAATATATTGATAATTTTTGCAAATAAAATAAGATTGATTTTTTGTTCTCGGAAAATAAGAAAATAATTGTTGTACTTACACTTTTAATGGCACAGCCCATTTTGTAGACTTCTGTGAAATCGTCTGTAAATGTCTGTGTGGTATAACAATACTGTAAATAAGGCATATAAGTATTAGAAGATGTGATATGAGTGCAATTGAGACAACTCTCTATCCAAGTCATAATTCTGAAAAGTAAACCACTATTTAGGTCAAAGTACAGTCAAACCTGCTTGAGAGACCATCTGTATTAAGCCAAAACATATGATGAAAGACCGCCAATTTTAGATCCCTCTGTGGTACATTTCATATAAATTGGAACAAAGACCACCTGTCATAAGAGACCACTTATTTTACTCTCCCTAAAGTAGTCTCTTAAAACAGGTTTGACTGTATAAACATTTTATGTTTTACTATCAAGTAAGCTACGCCGTCCTTCGTATTAACTATGATTTAAATCGGATACCCTCGGAGGCTTCTCTTGTTTAGTTTTCAATTTTCGGTTGTGCATAAGAATTTTAGATGGTAGATAGCGGTTGTGTAATGCTATGTGTTATCTGTAGCTTCACGTTATATAAGAGCGTAATGAAGCGTCAGTCCATCGTTGTAAGTATTCAAATAACATTCAAAGTACTTCCAGTTAGCGTTTGAATTACGTGTTACTATGAATAATGACCTGCCATTTCTCGAGATATACAGTGCTTACACCAAGTTTGAGAGGTCGTTGGTTCGATTACATATAAGTTCAAATCAAAGACTTAAAAATAATAATATTTGCTGCTTCTCCGCTTAGCACGTGGAATTTGGAAGTAAGAACAAAGACTCATTGATTCGGAGTTAGAATAAAGTGTCGGGATGTGGTAATATGTTAATAGCAGGATATGCTTGAAATAGTTGCCTCTGGACTTTAACACCAAGTGAACATTAACATCATCAATATGTGTTAAAGACATTTCAAAATATCAACGACTTTTACTAAATAGAGAAGTGTTGGTATTCCACGTACGTAATGGTATCCGTCATATCCATAAAAGCCTTTTTTTACTTTTTGTTATTGGAAAGATATTTATCTTTTAATAGAGCAACGTACTTTTAAATCATGCATTTTGTTTTTCTTTAATATAAATTGATAAATCACTCCGATGGTTCATATGATTATGCGTGAATGACACCCAATGAAGTTCTAAAGTTATTTAGTACTAACATATATATTCTATTTAAAAAATTTGGTAAATAAAAGAAATCAATTTGAAATATAGAAATTATGATATTTCCTGATTGGCTTAACCAAGTTGCACGATGTCAATAGGACCATGTTAGCCTGTTATGGACCTTATTTAGGACACTCTTTATCTATCCGATGTTTGCAATTTTGGTAGGGATTATGAGATTAACTTTATACGTAAAAGAATAAAAAGATGTGCGTCAATATAAGGCTTTCTTATACTCACGTGATCTGCACTTGGACAGGCAATAAGATTGGTACAATTAGATGGATCGTCAATTTCATGGCACTGATAACACTTAACAGCTTAAATAGAAAATAAATAATTAAACATATTACTACATTACAGCAAAACAGTTTTTGTAAGATTACGCGTCTAATCTCAAGTGAAATCAATATTAATCGTATTTACATCAAAAACATCACTTTTCAAATTAGAGTCATATTTGTTAGTTTTGATTATACTCAGAGAATAATGTTCATATATGGTCATGTATGACTGTCATATTTGCAAATGGTTGATTAGCAACAATAAATCAATAAGTCAAGATTAGGTATACAGTTTGATGAAATCAAAGCAATTCTTCGTTTATAGAGGCAATTCTTTTCTTAAAACAGATGCATGAATAAAATAGAAATAGTAACTGAATAGAATGAATAATTGCCAAGACATACATATAATACATAAAAAATGTTTAAAATGCTTATTTATTTCTTTATATTTAACATAAGATATTTGTTGGAACGAATGTTTTCCATAAACTTAATCACAGATAAAAACAAAAAAATGTGGTATGATTTTCAATAAGACAACTCTCCACATACCACATCTTCTTATTTTTATTTATGGAATCCATTGGTTACAACACGTATCTTATGTAAACCTATCATATAAAATGACAATTGAGTCAAACTTACGGCAATGGCCACAATGTCTGGTGCACAGCTTAGATAAACAAGGATTGGAACATAAATCTGGACGTAAAGCAGCTAATATTTCACATGACTTCGTATCCACATCTTCACACACATCACCGTACGAAACTGAAACCAACACGACTGAAAGAACACTGGAGTTACAGTCGAGATTCAACTTTTAATTCATATGAAATGAGTCTTTTAATAATATAATATTTCGTTCAGTGATCGTTGATCGGAACTTTATGAACTATCGAGTTTGTTACCGAAGATTACCCGATCGTGAAATTGCTAATCAAAATAAAAACAAGGCAAATGGAGAACGTGACAGATAAGTGAATTGAGAAAGCCATAAAATGTCTGTTTATATTTTCCAAGTCATTTCTTAATTAAATGTAATTTAAAACTTTTCCTCAACAGTTGTTAAACAATTTGTTGTTTTGTCTGTTCTTTAAGAATCTATTTACCAAATAGCAAACGTTTGTTTACATTTACTCCTAACTGTTTTCCCCTCGCACATGCACTGTGCGGTGGCCGCAGTTATAAAGAGATATCTAGTAGTTAAGGTCACTGCATACGGAAAATATCAGTGAATTGGTGCGTTGGAAGTTAATTATTCAATATCGGTTAATGAATGAATATTTTGATAATGTGAAGGATTTTCTCTTAATAAAGTGCACGTTCCCCCTTGTTTTCATTTTTTTTATTGAAAAAGATAGCTAAGAATTTAAATCATATTTAATTGTTTTTAAAATCGACGTTTCATACGACTGATACAAAATATTTTTATTTTCGGACCCGCATCATGTGAAAATAAATTATATAGCTTTATGAACATGTTTATAAATGACTACTCGTTACGGATTTTATTCATTGTTGAAGGCCATTTGGTGACATATAGCTGTATACTTTTATTTCATATAGTCTGTGGGTGAGAGTTGTCACATCGGAAATCATACCACATCTTCTTATTTTAATCTGTGATTAAGTTTATGGAAGCAATTCGTTACAACAAAGCGTCAATATTGAAACATTTTGATTTGTTGTTTGAAAGTAACGTTGATGTTAGTGAAAAGCATTTTTAACACGGTTATTTGACGAAAGGACGAAACAATTTCTTGGCCAGACTGTCTAAGGCATACTATTTATTCTAAAAACATGTCCTTAAACATACTTAAATGAAAAAAAGAAACAGCATTAGGTACTTACTTTTCAGAATTAATACAGCCGCTTCTGGTCATGAACATTATTTTAAGATAATGGCTTAAAATATATTTCCAAATAATAGTAACATGTTGACCTCTATCTCTAAAAGCAGTTTTGTTATTCGTCGTTTAGTTGGGTTTTTTTTTTCAAAATGAACTTAGGATGTTTAACAATTTGTCAATTGTTCATTATAAAAGATAAAAAGAACGTACTGTAAAATTATATTCAAGTTAGTACATACTACAAAAATGGATATGAAAATAAACGAAAATAAACGAAAGAAAATAAACGAAAGAAAATTAGACCGACACTCAAAAGTTTCATTAACCAGAATAGGATCTTTTGAAAGTAATAATCGCTTGAAATGCACACATAGTTGTAGAGTACACTAACTAAAAAGTGGTCTAAGAATTACAAAGCATTTGTTTAGAGACTTAAGAATGTCTATCATCAACAGAAAAAAATCAAAATGTTGAATAAAAATTATCTACGATAGTAAGGTTCGAGGTTCCTTACTTGGATGAGGCCAAACACGTTCATGTCAATACAATGTTTCCCTTTTTTCGTATTCGGCCATCTGATGTGATAATTGACGATAAACATACATATTATACAAGACGTATATTTCGATTAGATTTATTTTCTCGACAGGTTAGTAATGAATAATCTGACTGTTAATATCTATAGCAGCATGTAAGGTTTTCTTCTAAGGTCACAAAGAAACCTATATTCTACACAACTTTATAATATTGATAAGACAATTCTAATGAGTAACAATCAGAAAGTTTAGAATTATTAAGATAATAGGATTGATTACACAGTTTCCCTTTTATATCTACTTTAATATAACTATGTCTTCTAAACCATATAACATTGTGACTATAAAAGTCAATTACTTACAATATTTCGAAAAAAAATAATAAGACTTACCAAACACTATAGAACGAAGTAATTCCATCATTTTACCTATGAATCTATTTCTAATATCGAACGTGATACTCTTATCTTTCTATTGAGCTGTGAAGTAGGGCAACTTATGTTATATATGATTGACCTATATAGGACGTAGTCCGAATGTACAATACTCTCTTGGCTACCAAATACCATTCAACCTCCTCCACTCCTACGAACTTTTTCTATGTATCCTTTGTAAAAAAGCATGATACTGAATATGCCTATCTTTAAAGAAAATAACAGTTTAAGATATCGTTTTAAAGTAAAATCATACAAATCATTCTTAAAGACAAAAGAAGAAGAAGAAATAGCTACATGGTATTTAGTTTTTATGTTCAGTTAAGGTAGCACAATACAAAGATTTTTCATCCCCAATCAGACATCTTTAAACTGATGTAATTCCATTCATCTTTCTTTAAATTTTATAAATGAGGTACCAAAAGAAAGAAGAAGGATTAATCTTTCAAATTGTGATAATTTCATTATGACATAATTATTACATCATTAATTGTTATGTTATTAGTTGCCATATTGTGATGTCTATACTTGAATGAATTTAGCTTCTTTGTTATTCATAGCATCCAAAAATATTTTATAGATTCTTGCACAACACAGTTTGACCTCCAAAACTGTGTCTCAGATTTTTCCTATTGTATTTCATTCTCTCATAAATCTTCAATGAAGTTTGCAACATCAATTCATAAGAGACCACTAAATTGAATTGGGTGTAAAATTTGTTCTATTGATGTTTTTGGAAATCTGAAACACAGTTTTGGAGGTCAGGCTGTGTTGTACAAGAATATATAAAATATTTTGGGATGCTATGAAGAACAAAGAAGTTAAATTCATTCAAGTGTGGACATCACAATATAGCAACTAATTACATAATAATTAATTATGTAATAATTATTTCATAATGAAATTATCACAATTTGAAAGATTAATCTTTCTTCTTTCTTTTGGTACCTCATTTATAAAATATAAAGAAGGATGAAATGAATTACATAAGTTTAAAGTTGTCTGATTGGGAGGGACAACATCTTTGTATTGTGCTACCTTAAATGATGATATAGGGTCATGCATTAAAAGCACAACATAGACTGCTTCAAACTCGTATACCAAAGTGAGCATTAGATTAAGGGTATAAGCAAACCGCGCAAGTTTGCAATATTACCTATATTTCTTGACATACAATAGCGAATTTAAACTCACAACTAAGACAAATGTGACTATTTAAGTTTCAGTTTAGCTTCCAATTTCGCAGTTGTCATATACGGCCTGTTCCTTATTAATACGTTTGCTAATATTGATGTATGTTGCATGCGTACAGTGCATAATCACATTACACCGGTCGTGCTCAAAACGCAAAACGTCCATTCGTAAGGGTAATGATAAAGTTCACTATAGAAGTTTTACAGTAGCCATCACTTTTTAATTTACCGGTACGATGTCTCAAGAAACCATTCGCCCAGATATAAATTTACCGATTGTATCTTTATTCCCTAACGTGTTTTTTACTATGTCTGGATTAGCTGGAGACATTAATGCTGTCGGCACATTCTTGTGGAGTTCCCCTTATATATGTTATTACTGTATATCAAAAAAAGTATTTACGAATTTCAAACATCAGGAAACTGCATTTTGTTTTGTATCCACAGTTAATGGAAAGTATCAGCAATAACTTTTATTTACCCTTTCCGGCGCACAAATTCCACAAAGTGCAACACACATGTATCGCTAACATGTTAGCAGATACCAGTATAGACAGCGCATTCTTTTTTACATTTGGCTGTTATTTTGCATATTTAGCCGACATTGAATAACAAAAAAAAAAAAATGCCTTCAGAGTGTTCACATTTGATAATTTCGGTATTTAGCAAATGAACATGTTTTAATCATCTTGATGGTTATTGGGAGGAATTGCACGATAATCTAAATAACAAGACGAAATGTAATCTTGACGAAAAATGTATTACTGTTTAATATACATTGACAACAACTAAATACAATAAGACTTGCAGATTTTGTTTCCTAAACGACTTTTTTCCTATCATTACGTTTACCAAAAAAAAAAACCATACTACCACAGGGCATTGTCTAGATCGTTTCTGACAAGAAATACTAGACTTGAAATTGGAAATAAAAAAGTACTAATTTAACTTTCCATGATGACCTTGTGATGTCGCAGAACATTGTATAGCATAGTTACCTCTTGATTTCGTTGAATACTATAAGGCAAAATCTTTAGATGTCGTAGACGGATTTTGAAGACATCTACAGGCCAGTAGAGATGATATTGTGACAAAAAATGTCGTTGCAGATAGTTTCCGACCTCTATAGGTCGTTGAAGGTGGTATATCGACATCTAGGTATAGTTGAAGATGTATGGGAACATTAAGGTATAGCTGAAGATGACGTGGTTACCTGTATATGTCGTTGAATATGACATAATGAACCCATGAAGACTTTAGTTGTAGGTGATATGACAATCTCTAGATGTCGATTTATATATTCATATTGGTTGGTGTCGTTTTGAAGATACTCTAAATCTCAAATCTGTTGCTATAAATTGTGTAAGGACCGATAAAACAATCATTTTAAATATTTCAAATGAAGTAGCTGAAACGCTTTTAGTTTGTCAGAATTTTATGATATGTCAGTAATTTATGGTTCCTACATTCAATGACCATAGAGGTGTTTGCCGCATGAGCACAGAGGTTCAGAAATCAAACTTGTGCTTTTTTATTATTTTTATAATATTTGAAGTTGCATGATGAATGTTGTCTGTTATCAGTCATGTACATATGTGTCTACTTTAAATAAAATGTATTTACTTACTTTCTGACATATGAGATTTTAAAGAATACTACTAAAACTAGAAGGTTGGCAACTTATCTTGATCTTTTTCTTATATTTTAATATCGACGGACGACTACAACCTAGAATCTATGAAAAACAGGATGATTATAACTTTGCAATTGTCAACTTGCAATTTCTCAATAACTCACGTCTCTCCCATCGCCTGCCTTATTAATATCTCAATAATTAGCTTTATAAAACAATAAATAAGCTAACCAAATTGAGAATCAGTGCAAATGACTTGGACAAGAAAAGGAAAGAAGTAAAGGAATACTCCCAGACAAAATATTTTGTAAGTTATGTAATAATGACATTGATCAAGATGAAATTCATTATCTTCTTCAGTGTCCATCACTTAAAACTGTAAGGTCCAGTTTCATTTGAGATTTATCCTCTCAATTTACTTAATATTTTAAATTTCTAAATGACCAATCAAAATGTGTATGGTTGATGTCAAATAAAGATCAATTCGTTGACAGCATAATGATAAATTTGATTGATAGTTTGATTATTGCTAAAAGAGAAAAAATAAGTTATAAAACATAAGTAGCACCTGTTCTTTTTCAATAATACAACGGTACAGTTCTGATTGTGTTCACGCATTCATTATCTTTGGGAATAGACTGTGTTTGTTGTCTCCCTTTTCCTATAGAGTGTTAGTTTTATTGTCTCACGATTACACTGTACTAAATACAATTACATGGGAAACATGACATGGAGAATAAAAAATAACTGGCTATCTATGATTTGTTGTTATATCATTTATATATTTTCTCTCCTGGAAAGCATTATAGGCGGAAACCCAGTTGAAATAGAACAAAAGAATCAAAGCTCTTTGTTAGAGAAGGTGATAAATGCTTACTGCAATGTTGACTATATCAACAAAAATTTTAAAAGGTAATAGAAACAAATAAAATGAAAATTTTCTGCTCAATAACGAAGTATTTTATTTAAAAAAAAACACTATTTGCATAGGTTTTCAATTTATCTATTACATACAGTTAAGCAGAGAAATTAGATATCAAGTCGACAACATGGGTATCTATCAAGCTGGATGTAGAAAATAAATAACCCCCGATTAAAAAAAATAAAAATATCACGGACGGAGAAATATCACAAATAGATATCGAGCTCTAATTAAACAGTAAGGGATTGCTCAGTATAGATCAAGTGCGTACCATCCAGAATCTCAAGGTGCCTTAGAACGTTTTCATCAAACATTGAAGAACATGATTAGAACTTTTTGTCTTCAATTTGACAGAGACTGGGATGATGGAGTTCACTTTCTACTTTTTGCAGTCCGAGAGGCTGTTAAAGAATCCCTTGGATTTAGTCCCTTTGAGTTGGTATTTAGCCATACTGTAAGGGGACCGTTAAAATTGATTAAGGGAAAGTGGCTTACTGAACATACTGACTTGAATCTTTGAGACTATGTATCTAGATTTAAAGAAAAATTGTATACTGCTTGACAAATTGCTCAGAAAAACTTAAAAAATGTACAGAACAAGATGAAAATTTGGTATGATAAAGATGCCAGGGATAGAGTTTTGGAGCCTGTTGATAAGGTACTTGTATTTTTGCCAGTCCCTGGACATCCTTTACAGGCTAAATATTGTGGTCCTTATACAATAGAGAGTAAAATAAATGATTTGAATTATATTGTAAAAACTCCAGGTCAGCGCAAACAAAATAGAGTGTGTCATATTAATATTTTAAAACCATATTTTGAGCGTACTAATGAATGTGAGAGTAAACCAGTTGCCACTTTAGGCATGGTTATATTTGAGAACAATCAAGACAAACCAGATGTAATTGAACCACCTTTTAGTTCTAAAACTATGGAAGAGACGGTTAGATTGAAAAATTCAGAAATTTTGTCAAATTTAGACTCAAAACTTGCACATCTGTCTTTTGATCGTAGAGAAGAAATAAAAACTTTGGTATTTTCTTTTAAAAATCTTTTTCCAGATGTGCCAAACAAAACAACTGCTGTTCGTCATGATGTTGATGTATGAGATTCTTCTCCAATTAAGCAACATCCTTACCGGCTTAATCCACTCAAACTTGAAACTATGAGAAACGAAATTAAATATATGCTTGACAATGATATTATTGAGCCGAGTAACAGTGAATGGAGCTCTCCTTGTGTCTTTGTGCCAAAACCAGATAAAACCTTTCATTTCGTGACTGATTTCAGAAAAGTAAATTCAGTCTCAAAATCTGATTCCTATCCGATATCAAGGATAGACGATTGTATTGACAACATTGGTCAAGCAAAATTTGTGAGCAAATTTGATTTGTTGAAAGGTTATTGGCAAGTTCCATTGACACAGAGAGCTCGTGAAATATCAGCTTTTGTTAAACCAGATGGCTTATTTCAATATACTGTAATGCCATTTGGCATGAAAAGTGCACCAGCTACATTTTAAAGAATGATCAATAATGTTATAAAAGATTTAAACTATTGTTATGCTTATATTGATGATCTTATTGTATGTAGTGATAGCTTGGAACAGCATTTAACACATTTGTACGATATTTTTGATAGATTGTCAAAATCAATTTTGACTATTAATCTTGGTAAAAGTGAATTTTGTCAGGCCACTGTTGATTATTTAGGGCATACAGTTGGCCAAGGTCAAGTGAAACCTATTATGGCTAAAGTGGAAGCTATTTCCAAATTTCCTCCTCCTACAAATAGAAAACAACTTATGAGATATTTAGGCATGATTCGATTTTACAGAAAATTTTGTTCAAATTTTGCTACTGTGGTTCAACCATTGACTCATCTTTTACGAAACGATTTTGAATTTATCTGGAGTGAAAATAGTCAAAACGCTTTTGAAAAATAGCAAATCACTTTTAATTAATAGACCAGTTCTGATTACTTTAGACTTTGAAAAACAATTTAAACTTGCCGTTGATGCAAGCGATGTAGGAATTGGAGCTGTTTTATATCAAGAGATAGATGATAATGTTGAGAAACCTATATCATACTTTTCCAAGAAATTAGATAAACATCAGAAAAATTATTCAACTATTGAAAAAGAGTGTTTTGCAATGTGTCAGCACTTCGACATTTTGATGTATATTTGAATCCCACTGTATATCCCATTCTTGTTTGTACTGATCATAATCCTTTCACCTTCATGCATAAAATGAGAAACAAGAATCAGAGGTTGATTAGGTGGAGTTTATTGTTACAGGAATATGATGTAATTGTCAAACATATTAAGGGTAAAGATAATGTAATAGCTGATGCTTTATCTAGAACTTATTAAAAAACTTTGTATATACTATGTATTTTTGTTCATATTATTCATGATAAGTTTTTGTTACACTAAAACTTCTTTTAAGGGGAGAGGTGTTATGATAATGTATTTATTTATGTTGGCCTGATTTGTGTTGTGTGGCCTGATAGTTGTTTACAGAAGAACTGTGCAGTTTAGAAATAACTGAAACAATTACAGAATGATTGGAACTTTCCAGAATGATCCAAATAAAAGATGCGTTATATAAACTTCTACATTTTACTAGAAACTTCCGTTGTAACTTTCTAGGACGTTCCATTATAGAGTGTTCTAGAATTTTCCGAGACAACTTTATATATATATATACAGACACTAAAGTTAAACACACACTCTTGGACTTAGACATCGATAGACATTAGTATTCACAGCATTTGGATTGACACTTTTATTCTACAAACAACATCATACTGGATTGTGATCTTAGTAGTGAATGTAATATTCAGATTGGATTCCAAAAGATTTCCGGATACAGATAAAGATAAAAGATTGGACTCATATTTTGACAGTTAAGTTGACAGTAATATTTGTGTAATACTTCTTGTAGTACTTCTTTTGTATAATAAATATTGTTAAATTTTATTATTGATTTGTGTCTTTTGTTGGCTACAATTTAAAGGTAATTTCTGGCCGTAACATTATAACAAATATCAAACAACTATAGCTACTTTGAACATTGTTTTTATAAACTTTTTATAACAAAACTCGTTTTTACAGCTATGTTGATATTCTTTTCCAATGTCTCTGCAATTTCATTATGGACTGAAAGACGCCAGTATTAACAATAACAACACTAATTATAATAACAGAAATGAAGTCTGATATATTCAGCAGCGCCATCTTCATACGGTTTTACAGTCGCAACAGTTTTAACCCCTCCAGTCTGACAGGCCCATGTGATGGTTTCTTCAGACACAGACATGGATTTTACCTTCTGACACGAACCAGTATACCGTAATAGGTAAAATGGATTTCCAGTGGGTAGTTTTATTTCTAAGACATCACTTCCATCATTTCTTGAAGACAAAAACAAAAAAGCTGATTAAAAACAAAATCGCTGTATTTAAAAAAAAATCAAAACGATGTCAAATTATTCAAGTAGATATATTCGATTTAAACTTATTATTGCTTTATAAATTAAGAAAATATTTCAAATACTTACAATGTACATAGATTATTCGGTATTCATACTTATTAGACCTAAATAAGTTTCTGATCAATTTAAAATATAACTAAGATCTGCTAATTATATTTCATTCTATGACGATTTAATTTTGGTTGTTTTTTATCTATAAACTCATATACAAAATTTTGTCGTGTTACCATGACGTCATCAACATTTTTCTTCATGATTTCTTCCTATAAATAGAACTGAAAATTAAATTTTCAGGAATGATTGAAGTTTTTTCAGTTCATTCCAAATAACTTAAAAATAAGGATACACAATTTTTCTTAATTGTATACCACATTTTTGTATGTTATTTCTTCATAAAAAGAACAAACGTTGCAATAATTCCAGTGATAAATCTCTTGGTTTTAGTTTGGTGCCCAAGGTTGTTTTCGCTCAATCGATTTATGACTTTTTAACACCGGTATACTACTGTTGCTTTTATCAACATATACAAATACATGATTATTTAAACAAAAAATAACCCACCGCCAATGCTTATGCCTTGCAAAAGGCAATTAACATGGGGTTCAATTAACATATTTGGATTTGGTAATAACATGACTAAGTTGAATGCCAAGTTTGATCAGTGAAATAACAAGTTATTTCGAAGGGCGTAACTCATAGATAAAAAGGCAATCAATTATGTAATATCAGCATTACAATCAACTAAATCATATGTACACTTAAAAGAATACTAAATACTATCCCATGGAATAATATTCGTAGTTACTAAAAGCAAGTTAAAATATCTTATCTCCTGAGGAGAAATTATGCCGTCGTATACATCAATATCGACCGTTGTACTTCAAATAGATTTCACGAAGAACCGTCATAAAACTTTGTAGAACGATAAGTTTTTATGTAATATTTTAAGTCACGGAAAGGAGGAAGGAAACGGAAAAGATAATTCACTTCATCAATATAAAATGTTATAAAAGACAAATAAAAATAATCACATTCCGAGACATTTGAACAGGATGCGGAGTTTTTCCAGATTTTGAGATGTCATCCTTTCTATTTACGCCTTGATCAGTGTATCATGAAAAAGAAACACAGAATGTTCAGTATAGATTAAAAAAGAAAATGCAATTAACAGTATACTGATGTTTGTTTTCATATTTTTATCTTTAGTTAAAACAAAAGTAAATAAGACCGTGTATTTCCGTATTTACCTACAACAGTAGTATATAATAGTGTTTGTATTATATACTCCCGATGGTAACGTCCCAGATTTCTCATTGGCATTCATGTTGCTTTCATCGTCCCATGTTATAGAACCCTCCGTAAAGCCTGAAAAATAGTGATTTTTTTCAACAGTTGAGATTATTTATTTCACGAATACTGCATCTTTATAAAATTATTAAGTAACTGTCGTATTGCAGTTTTTTCAATTGTTGTTTTTGTTTTTTGCTTAACTTAACAGATAACAACTGTTAAACTGCTAGCTAGCTAAGATTTTGTGAAAACAAATTACATAAAACAATTTGTAGATTTGTTTCTTTGCTTGTAGAAAGATATCAAGGAACATGGCAGTTGATTTTGGCTTTTTGTGTTCTTTTTGGTGATATACCTCTTCAATGTTTGTTTTTGTATATCCTTGTCTTTCAATTATCGGGCGTAATGCGTTCATGAAGAAGGTAAATCCAGAAAAGCGCTTACGACCATAAAATCAAAAACATATTGTTTTTTATATTTGTTGTTTCACCGAATAGTAAATGAATATACTTCATTTTGTATAGAATTTCTGGCAATTAAGTCCATACTTTTAAATTGGTTTTGTCAACCAGGAATGATGAGACGTTTCTACCGCCTGCTATTTTTTCTCATGTAACACAATATTTTGCTTGTTATATCAACGATTGATGACTATAATGGTTTACTTTTACAAATTGCGACTTGGATGGAGAGTTGTCTCAATGGAACTCACAACACATCTTATTATATCTACTTATACAATTTAGGTAAACAAATATCGTTGCCCTTTCTTTGATTTAGAAAACTGAATGAAATGAAAAAGACAGAGAATGTCTAAAGGATATTAAAAAATCATAAGACGATAAATCTGTGGTGCAGTAATATCTTGAGTGTAAAATAAATTATGATTGCACCCGAAGGGATGACCAATTACATAATTTATGAAAGATACCAGAGGGAAAGTCAAACTCATGATCGAAAATAAACTGACAACGCAATGACTGAAAAAGAAAACAAAAAGACATAAGACAAAAGACAAATAACAGAATATATTTATAACGTCTTACTGATTTCTCATCTAAAAATTTACAAGAAATTATTAAACGTATTGTTTTCAATTTTTTACATCACTGTGTCGATACCTCTGCTGGTGGACTTTCAGTCCCCGATGGTTTAGTTTAGTTTAAACAATATTTATTCAAAAAGTGCATGAAATATAAATATACAATATAAATACAGGGATTCGGAAACAAGAAAAACTTATATAAATCCGTCTCCCTTAAGAAAAAATAACAAAATTAGGAACATAGTATATAAGAAACTCGTATAATCTAATTTTCAATTCACATTTAACATGTTTATTCTGTGGTTTGCCCGTTACTCAGAAGTCAGTTTGATCGAAAAATGTGATCAACTCTTTTTATTATACTTATGGTTCATGTATCTGAGAAATATGTAAATGTTCCGAAAAAAAGGTAACATTAAAAATCAAAGTTTCAACATCTAAATCGACATCGACATAAAGATAATTGTTATGGACCAAATCTCCCTGTTTCTAAAATAAATCTTTGTCCCCGATGGTTTCATCAGCTCAGTAGTCAGTACATCGGTACCGACATGATTTAACAAACTCTACTGAAATTGTCCGTTTATAAATTTTTAAATTATTAAGAAACTAAGGTTTCAACTCCCTCAGGCAAAGTTGGTTTTAGATGTATTTGGCGATTTATTTTTGGTATTTTTGACATATAGGTCTTCAAGTGTTTCGGCACTTATACATCTTCGGATTTCAAATGTTTGGCTTTGAGCCAAAAGAAATTATTAAACATGTTGTTTTCATTTTTTTTTCTGTAAAAACAAACTTATCGAAGTGTATAGGTCATTGATGATAGTTTTTCAGAAAAAATGTGAGAACAGGTGAACATATTTATTTTGCCAGATACATGTATCTTTCAGATCCTTTATATCAATTTATCATATACTTAGCATTGATATGATAGTTTTTGCATATATGTAATGTACACAAGCCATACTTTCCCATCCGGGCTGATTTAACCCATATCAGGGGCATCTCGTGCACAAACGCGTAATAGTGCCTCTCGTGCAAGTTACTTTCGGTATTTCCGGAATCGTTTGTTTACTTTTGCATTGTGGGCGTCAGATGTTTTTTATATTATGACGTCACCGTTTTACGGGAACCTTTTTGAAGTCCATTTATGGCGGACAAATAGATGTAAACATGGCCAAATCCAATGATATAGATTTCCAAAATGATGATAGTTTATCATTGATTTACAGGATCTACAGGATCTATGTTATCTACATATATATCGAGGTAGTGATGCTATTGTTGGACAATTGTAGTGTATATTATGTTGGATGCATAATTTGACCTTTTTGTAAAGCTTTTGACTGTTGAAGTAATTTCATTTTGTTTTTTACCTTACATAAAACAATTGTCGGAAGTATATGATAAAGTGATTAATACATGGCCTTTTCCATATCAGCCCGGGTATCATCCGTCAACCCATAACAGCACCGCGACTTCGTCTTGGGCTAATATGGGGTCTCGGGATGATACCCGGGCCGGTATGGAAAAGGCCATGTATTAATCTCTATATATACAGTTGATAATGTAATGCAACGGACATCCTTTTTAGTTTTGTAAGTGATATGCGTGTATGCTATATTGCGTAATGTATTTCATATGCCTACCTGTTGGACATGTGGTGTATTTCATGATACAATAATTCCCAGCAGGCCAGTCACTCTCACTGCCAGATGTTGAAGGTTTGGTGCAGAAATATACTCTTATGTTACTATATTGGTCCTGTACAACTAGAAAATGCTTACAATTTAAATACAGCTATGTAATTTCTGCTTGTCAGTAGGGCTGCTTAATAAGTGAATGAATAAATATACATGATATGTGGCATGAATACTAATTAAACAAATATACGTAGGGACCAAATGACAATAATATGAACAATTTTATGTAACCACACGACTTCAACAATGAGCAAAACCCGTGATGTACAGAAACTATAAAAGATATGTAGCTTCCCCTATCCACTTTCAGTGGTGAAACAGCACAACATAAGAAAAATACTGTAATAATTAGTTGGAAAGACTTTAATTTAAACGCGACAACAATAGTGAAAGTGTGAATTGTGTACGTATAACGGTGTATGGTGAACAGTGTAATGGTTTATGTATGAAGTATTTACCATTTCAGGATTGTATATTGACCAGCCGGTAAAAGTCTAGAATGGTCGTTTACTATAGGTAAAATACTCTCTTAAGTTTCGAATTTGTACGCTCTTAATCAGGTTAAAATTAGTCAATCAAACAAAAACCTCGATCACAAATAAAAAAAACCCAGTTATATTGAGGAGTAGATTGGATTTACATTTGAATATGGAGCAGTTTCTGATAACTATCCTCCTTATCTTGTAAAAGGTAAAATCACAAAAATACTGAACTCCGAGGAACATTTTTAATGGAAAGTCTTAAATAAAATGTAAAAGATCAAAAACTGTCATATTACTTGGTAACAGACACGTTAACTACAAGAGCTATTCATTTGATGAACTTACACGTTGACAATGAAGGTGTAATTGAGGAAAACTATCACTTGAGATTATGAAAATTGAATTAAACTATCTTGACACATCTTTTTAACGCATTCATTCAATTAATTGCTTCTTTTCATCAATTAGGAAACACACTTAATTCAAGTACATGCAGACGCTTGAAGTAGTGTTGAACTGGTAAGTCTACTTTTTCATCCAATATGATGTCTAATTCGCTTCCCTTGTTTTCTGTAATTTACTTATTTCATATAAGAATACACTTATATAAGCTTTGGATTTCAAATATTTTGGCTACGAGCATCACTGACGAGACATGTATTGTAAAAATGCGCATCTGGTGCAAGAAAATTGGTACCGTTAATTTTATTAAAATGTACACCAATGGTAGTATACAATGCAACATGCTTTATTCCGGTTATATTAATCCATGGCATTAACAGCAAATAAACGAGTTCATATAAGTTGATAATTCTTAGCACTTAAACAGCATGACTAAATGCTATATATATCGAACCTGATAAATAAATCAACAGTTAAACAATTTCTTCGAAATGCATTTATCAAGAAATATACAGTTACAAGTACATATCTAAATCGACTGAGTTTAAACAAATAACGTCCAGTGGTTGTGGTCAGTTGATTAGTTTTTCTTTTATTGTGTTAGTATATTTGTCTTTTAAACAATACAAGATTTTGTTATGATTTGGCTTTTGTTTTTTTTAGCTGATTCAAAGATGAATTTTGTAAAAGCAGCTGTATGAATTTTGCCTGTTAAATACACATGAATAGCGACCAAATTGAATTATGAGGAACACCCATGGTAAAGGGAGTGATAGTACAGAATTTTAGTATAAATTTAAACTCTTAGAAGTCTGAAGGCATAAAACTGTAAAAAATATGCCTAATGGCTGTATGTTTTGTAAGCCTTATTAATTGTAGGATATGATTTTTTACAAAGTGACACAGTTTTAGTGGTAAAAAGAGTTCCTTTGGGAAATGCAGTGTCTTTATTAACAGACGTGTAACCTAATTAGTTCATGTTTCCTCCTTGCTTAAGCCGTATTTGATGGATAAATGTCTAGTTGACAGTCGTATAACACGCCCTTAGTTTTATTTTTATACAATAATACCGAGAACAAATGTACATGCTTTAAATAATTTACTTTTACATGATTTCAAAAACCTCAGCTGCGCATTTTATTTTTTATTTGTCATTAAAAATATTAAAAAATACATATAATGTACATTTACAATTTCGTTTAATTTTCTTATCGTTGAAAGTGCTAGTTTTGTTCAGTAAAGGTATTAATAATTAATATACTAATTAAAATTTGTTGGAACAAATGTCATATATATCATACTTCTAGGAATATAAAGATATAAAGTACTAAACAACTTAACCCGAGACTTTGAACCTGCAATAATATGGCCCTCTTAATGCTTGCAATGTTTCCACCAAGTAGTATAACAATTAGGTCGATAGTTTCAATGATAATGAAATAATTAATACTATGTACATTCAGCTTTGAATTTTACATTTTTATTCAATTATAATAAATTTATTCTTTTATATGGTTGATCGATATTTAAGATATTAAGCCTGCAATTATCCAATGTTCACCTTGAACATAGCATGCATATCTATACAGCTTTTTGTGGTCCAAATTATAAAAAGTGTCGTTATACATTCCATGATAAGTGATAATTAAATCTATAAATTAAAAAAAAACTTTGGCAAATATTGAGACTTTTGCCTCAAGCTTCAACAAGATCGACTTTGATATCAATATACAAACTATTATCAATTTAAATCTCAACTACAGATCAGTCTGGTACTGCCATTTTACAGGTTTGATTGATTGATTGTTGGTTGCTTAACTACAGTGGCAAATATTTCATGCATATTCAGGACGAGAACAAGTTCACAATAAATACAATAGGTAGGTTGATACAATAGAGGCCACCATGGATGATGGTCGGAGAAATTTGGACTGCCATTGGAAAATGAGGGTATATTGGATAGGGATAGAAATTTTGCCTTGCAACAGACCACCTACGGACCCCTCAAAGAGTTGTTGCAAGGGTTCTTAACGTGCAAAGAGCGTGGCACTCTCTTTACACGAGGCATCGGATTTAACGTCCCCCTTCTGACCGGACGTGACTGCGAACTTGATACATCCCGCACAGCCAAACGGACGCCCCACTTCGGCAAGCGTTTTACTGCCGGTCGGGAGAATACCAAGTGACCATATATCTATACCCCAGTCACCCTTGGGGTTCAATTTTACAGGAAGGTGCACGACAATCTTATTTGCTTTAGTATGAAAAGCTCGCTAAGAGTTGTATGAAATGTTGTGATTTTTAAAGTAAAAAACATTGTTGATGAAATCCATGTAAAACGTATTGCTTGATCTTAGCGTGAATCGCATTCTCAAAAAAAATTAAAATATATATATCGATTTTTAAATGCTCCACAGTTAAAACGTTCACGCAACAATTTGCGTTGAAATTTGATTCGATTTGAAAGTTTGTCAAAACCTCAAACATAAATCTAGTTTGTTAAATAAATAATTGAATGTTATTGTTCTGAATCAAGTTTAACAACTTAAATACATTGCTTTATTTCATTTTATCATTTTTTAACTGTTAAATCAATGATAAACTAATTGCATTATATAGCATAATGTTTGTGCTGAAAAAGTATCATTTATTTCGCATTAAATCGTCGCAAAAAAATTGTTTAATAACAATAGATTACTTAAAAAAAAAATTTCATTTCATTGAATCGACAATGTACGAAATAAAAAAAATGTGGGATATAGATTGAAGCACAACTTTAACGCTTGAAACTTAGTGGATAGTACCCATAACTGTTTAAAACAACATTCGTAGACACCAAAATGACAAAAATATGAACGATTTCATGTAACTACATGGCTTTCAGCTATGAGAAAACCCAAACCATATAATAAACTATAAAATTTCACTTTACGTCCAATATTCGCGGACACTGGTGAAACAGGAAAACATGAGAATAAACTAACAATTAGTTGGAAATGACTTGATTACAACGGGACAACTTAGTGAACGAAAGGATTATGTAAATGTAACGGTGTATGGTGAACGGTGTAATGGTGTATATGTGGAGTATACGAAGGGATTATGTACATGTAACGGTGTAATGGTATATATGTGAAGTATACGCAATGGCAGGACTTTATATTGACCAGCAGTTAAAAGTATACAATGGTCGTTTTCTAAAGGCAAATAAATCTTCAAGTTTCGAATTTTTACGCTCTTAATCAGGTCAAAATCAGTCAATAATCAATTAAAAAAACACGTTAATAATGAATGTGTAATTGCGGAAAACTATCATCAAATTGTATAGAAATAGAAATTTGGTATTTTGAAACACATTTTTAACACATTTATTCAATTAATTGCTACTTTTTATCACCTAGACAACCTACTTCAAGTACATGTAGACATTCGAGAAAGTGTTGTACGGGAAAGTGCGCTTGTTCATCAAATGTAATGTCTGACTTATTCCTTTTCTTTCTGAAAGTTAATTACTTTATAAGAGAATAAATATAGAAATGTGCACTAATAGTAGAATGTACAGGAAATGAAAACATGCTTTATTCCGGTTACATTAATCTATACAATTTACAACAAACAAACGAGCTCGAGTGTAATAAGTTAATAGTTCTCAGCACTCAGACAACATAACTATATGCTATATTCATCAGACCTTAAAAATGAATCAACAGACTCTTTAAACAAATCCGCAAAGTGCAGCAAGAAAAAACCACATAGCAACAAGTAAATAATAAACTTGATCGTGAAAGTCCAATCAAATAACTGAAGGAGTTGCTGCTGTGGTCAGTTGATTGTTTTCCTTTTATTGTGTTAGTATAAACACTTTGATGTTTTTTTGTCATTTGAACTGTCTCATTTTATTATCACTCGGCTATTATTTTTTTTAGCTGAAACACCTTAGGAATTTTACCAGCTGAAATACACATGGATGGCGGCCAAATTGAAATATGAATTACCAAAGTAAAGAGAATGGCAGTACACAATTGTAGTAGAAGTTTAAACTTTAAAAAGTTTGAAGGCATATGAATGATGATAAATATTCCGCAGAGCCGTTTGTTTTGTAATGCATAGGAACCAGAATATAATTTTTAACGGACTTTTGTAGTACAAGTGACACAGTTTAATTCGTAAGAAGAGTACCTTTCGAAAATCTTTTACTAGGGTATTTGATGGATTACTGTCTCATTTCATTGGCAAGAATATAGCGCACCCTTATTCTTATTTAATACAAAAATTTAAAAATACGAGCATGAATATATGCTTTATTTATCAAACCTGACAAATGAATCAACAAACAACGTTTAACAAATTCATCAAATTGCATGTATCAAGAAAAAAACCCTGTACCAATTAAACAATAAAGTGATAGTTTAAACAAATAAATTCAGAAGTTAAAAGTTTTGTAATGCATGTGAACTCTCAATTTTAGGATATAATATTTTACGAAACGTCATAGTAAAAATGACACAGTTTAATCGTAAAAAGATTTCTTTTGGGAAATTGCATTGTCTTTATTAACAGAAGTGCAACCTATTGAGTATTATTTTATGTTTGCTGTTTGCTTAATGCAGTATTTGATGAACAAATGTCTCATTGACAGTCATATAACACACCCTTAGTTTTATTTTAAACAATTTACAAAATCCTTTACATGTTTTAATTTTTTTGCTCTTAAATAAACTCAGGAACCCCTGCTGCGCATTTTGTTTTCCATTTGTCATTGAAAGTATCGATCAATACAATACTACAATTTCACAAACACTTTCAATGATGAATAATAAATCTTTACATGTTTTATTTTTTTTGCTCTTAAATAAACTCAAGAACCCCTGCTGCGCATTTTGTTTTTCATTCGTCATTGAAAATATCGAACAATACAATACTACAATTTCGCTTTAATTATTCATCGTTGAAAGTGTTTTCCAAACGTATCTTGTACATATTGTATAAAACAAATTTCGTACAAATAATACAACTAGGAACATAATGTTCCAATCATCTCGACCTAATGCAAAAACATATAGAATAAAACTATACTACACCAAATAAGTCTACCATATGTCAAAACTGAAAGACGAACAAGACTATGATACCAACCTATTAGACCACCGACGATTAAGAATAAGATATTTCATAGTGAATGTATGCCCTTACTCGGCTGTGCAGTAAACATCTGTAATGGCTTTGCTTTATTATAATACTGTGCAACCAAATTGATGTTTGAATTGTTCCACTTGAAACGGAAACAATAATTGAGGTTAGTGACACCGTTGAACGCATTACAAGAAATGCAATATGTCAGTCTTTGAACCAGAAATAACTTATAGTATTTTAAATGTTTTACTCAAACATCATAGCAATAAGGTCGAAAGTTTGAATGATAATGAAATGTTACCATGTGCATTCAGCTTTGAATTTTTCATTTATATTCAATTATTGTAGAAGTATTCCATTATATGATTGATCGATGTATAAAATATTAGCCTGCAAATATTCAATGTCCACCTTCAACATACCATGCATATGTATGAAGCTTGTTATGTTCAGAATGATAAAAACAATACTTTAATTATATATTACTAAATCTATAGATAAAAAATGGTTCGACAGATATTGAGCCTTTTGCATGAAGCTTCATACAAAATAGACTTTGATATCAATGAACCAACTATTATCAATCAAATCTCAACTACAGTTCAGTATGTTACTGCAATCTTTCAGGAAGGTGAGCGACTTCCTGTTTTGCTGGCGTATGAAAAGCTCAATAAAAGTTGTATGAAATGTTGTTATTTTAAAATTAGAAAAATCATTGTGGATGAAATCCAAGTAAAACGTGCTTATTGTTCTTAGCATTATTCGCATTCCTGGATATATCTTTATTAAAATGCCTCTGAGGTGAAAGTTTCGATTAGCATTAGCTATTTTGCATTAGAAATTCGAATTGATTTGGATGTTGGTCAAAATCTGAAACATAATTCGAGTTTGGTATATATAAATAAGTGTTATTTGAAGTGTTTGGAATCAAGTATAACAATGTAGTACATTAATTAATTTTATTTATTTTTTACGGCAAAATCAATGTTAAACTAATTGCATTATATAGCATAATGTCTCTGCACATTAATTTTCAATTATTATTATAAAATAACATTTGTTTAAAAAGAGTAGGTTTCTTAAAATACAATTTTATTTTCATTGAATCGATAAGGTACCAAATACAGTTTTCTGTTGCTTACATTTATATTGTCGATCATATTTCTTAGTTTTATATTTCACAGTGAGTTGGGTTTTCCAGCGGAAATTGCTTATTGTTGGTGGTTTCCCCTTAATCGATGAAAATATGGAACGTATACAAACTTTAATTCAAACGGGATACAACAGCCTATCGTTTACCGTAATACCATTATGAAAACCAATATAACTGCAATAAATGTGCATATTGACAACACTTTTCTCTTCAGTGAATGACTTATTTATCTTTTGATAGACAATGATTGAGGTCACTTGTAATCACATTAATAAGGGCATAGCACAACTAAAACACTGGAGACTTGGTTAATGGTATCCAAAACTCTACAAAATCAATATAAAACCAGATTTATTTGGAATTCAGCTTACCCTAAAATGAAAGTTTAGCTATGATAAAAATATTTAAATGAAAAAGTGAAAAGAATTATCCATTTTGTCTGTTAATAGACATTTAAGATATTTTTTGAACAAATAAATTAAGATTTTGGGTGTTAACTGATGCCAGAAACAGACAGAAACTGCATTTTGATTATACCACAGTCATTCTAAATGTAATGAAATGACTGCACGAATAATGCGATATATACAGTGCACTTTGTAAATACAGCTGTTTCACAAGATACACCTCTTTTAGGGAGATATATAATATTGAAAGATATTTTGTTTTGTTTACCTACAGGTTACCATATATGATCTTTATGTTTCATCCCATAAAGACATAACTTGGGGAAATTACAAGTATAAAGACACATAGGGTATATGCGAATATTGAATTCTGAGGAAGGGCCCAGAAGTTCGGGGAAAATCAATGTTAAAAATATGTCGAACATATGTTCTGACCTTTGAATAAAATACAAGTCTATATTTTCAGAAGTGCAACATTTAATCTATATTCAATAACTAAACCAGTCATCTTAAAAATCCGAATAATCAAATATATATATTTTTCTATAAGATGAATAACTGCAGTGTAAAAAGTAAACCTACACTGCTGCTGGAGCAGATAGTTTTGAATATAAATATTCTTAATGGAAATTACCTGTCATGCTCGTAGAGACAACATAGCCATTGTAACGTTGGTCATCTTCAGTGTCATGGTACCTGTTGCCTTCCATCCAGGTGATATCATTTCCTGGACATCCAACAGCAGGTTTCATTAAACTGTATGTTCCACCTGGCCATGATACAACAGTTTCCACAGTTGTTGATTTAACTGTAGTAGTAATAACTTCAGTCACCTTTTCTGTCGTGGTAAATGTTTCTGTACTTGTCTGCAGATTTTTCACTGTAGTTGTTTGTATCGCTGTAACATGATGACAATATTTTGTACTTAAGCAATGAAGCTAACACTATATATTTAGCAGGTCTTTATATAGAAAATGATTAATCATGTCTTGAACTCAGCTAGTGTGATTTCTTTTTCTAGAAAAACAAAATATTGAATTGGACAAATCTAACATGGAATGATTCATCAATGTGATGTAAGATATATGAAGATTGATTTGATATTTGATATTTGGTGTTTTAACGCCAGTTTTAAGCACCGCATTTAGACTATTTCGTGGCGGTCATTTTTTATTGGTGGAGGAAGCCTGAGTGTCGGGAGAAAACCACCGACCTTCGATAAGAAAACTGACAATCCTAGTCAATAATGATTGGAGTCGAGTGCACCTGCACGAGCGGAGTTCGAAAAATATTCGAAGAAGAAACTTATAAAGGTTTAAGCTTGAGCGAACACACAAATATTTATGTCTGTAAAAATAAACAACTCGTTACAAATTTCCGAAGCGTTTTCTGGATTAACCTTTTTCAGAACGCTCAAAGCGGAATATTTGAAAGATAAATTTGCATAAAATCGAAACAAGAAAAGAGCTATATGTCAAAATTTAGGTGAGAATGTTTTCGTCTAAAAATTTGAACGTGCCCGTTCATGAACAGAATAAGCTGAAACATGTACTCCTTTTGCTTAATGAAAAAAGAAGGTAATGAGTCGATATTTATTCTAAATACATCGGATGGTTTCCGATTATTCTATTTTAACTATAACTAATCCATTTGTGATATAATAATGAACTATTAAGTATTGATTAGATCCTAATAGTTTCTGTATTAATGAATATGCAGCGGAGTTGACATTTATCAACCAAATAAAAAAGATAAAAAATATTATTAAATTATCACACTCACTGATATATCTATGATCAAATGTCAAAATGAAGTGAGACTCAATTTTATACCAAAGACCTGATTTTGCTCCTTATTTTTATCATTAGTGCAGTGTCAACGCTCTACAGCACATACATGTTGGCTTTATTGTCTATCACTAATTGAACATGAACTTGAAATAAAAGAATACCGCAGATAATCATAAAGGTCTAGTTCAAATTTTCGACTTACAACTGACAGTTTGATTCAGTTGTAAACGTAGGTAAACATGGGTTTTCAGCAAAAGAGATAAAATGAATTTTCTCATAACGTAGTACTGTTCATGAAGATGATGCACTGCAAAATCAAATTAGTATACATGGCTTACCATTTAGAGGTTGACTGAAATTTTCTTAATGACAACGCTGAAGTTATAACATCAAGATTTAATGGACGCATTCAAACATAATTGATAGTTATGAAATGGCATTGCCAAAGATGATTCGGATACTAAAATTGTGCTAGCCACATTGTCCCCATTTTTCTTCGTTACAATAATCAAGACAGGTTCGACAAGTGGAGTAGAATAAACGTATCCTTCGGAAATTCCAGAGAGTGTATACTTGAGTGTTGTGTTTTATAAAGTGTGGTTTGCTTGCCCTTTGTGATCTCCTATCGTCATTTTGTTCATAAGACATTGAATAAAGTAGTAAACTGTCGTTCAAAGTAATGAATCGAGTGAGAGAAAACAAATCCGGATTTCAAACTAAAACTTAGGAAAGCACATCAACTATAAGAGAAAAATAACAAAATAATATAAAAACTGAAGCGCAACAAAAGACAATCGACAATGCAACATACATAGAAACGAACTATTGTATAATAACTGCCATAATTCTAACTTGGTACAGGAAATTTTAAGAAAAAGTTTTATAGCAATGACTAATATATAACTAAAATAAAAGTATTACATGACTGGAATACAGTTCAAATAAATACAAGAACACTCGAGACAGAGAATAACATAAAAAAGATAATATAATAGTACATTTCAACATGTTGACCACAGAATAACAACGAATACCTAAAATGATTTAGGACAATACGCAAAAACATGCATAATAGAATGACGAACTTTGCGTCATACGAATGTATAAACGCCACAAAAAGTAACGTCACGGGCAAACTTCTGAATATTGGATATAAATCACGATTAGGTTAGTAATTATGGTATTTGATGTTTTTTATAACAATAACAAGAAAATCAATATGGAATTGTGTTAGTAATTGTTCAATGTATATGTTCCAATATTGATAAGATGTGAATTTCCATTGATAGTTAGTGGATACAAATAGACCAGATTTGTAAAGTTTAAAATATGTTGTGGCACATATATTCACATTTTGGCGCAACTGGATACCCCCCATATAATAATTTAATACTCAAACAAAAACAGAGAGAATCGCATAACCTCCAAAGAAACAGGAACAGTGGTGTGAACAGGATAAGCATCTCCTACTTTTCATGTATTACTCACACTGCATATCCTCACTCTAAACAAATTTCACAATCAGAAAAAGTACATAATCAGACGACTTTTCTGGTTAACAAAGATCATAGGCGGTGAAACGTGTCATCATTGAGTTATATTGTTTAAAACAGAAACAATGATGTTACTAAAACATGTTTAAAACGTTACGATAGACTAAAATGTCAATATATATGTAGAAAATACAACAAACACGGAGCAATGTATAAGTTGAAGCTTTACAGGTAGTGCATCTATGTAATTATAGTGGACGCACAAAGAACAAAAGTAAAATTTACATGTTACATGTTCTGAATGTTTAGATAATAAAATATGGAATGTAACAATTTCTTATTTTTTTCGTTTATATGTATTTGGTTATAAAATCTGCATAGCTTCAAGCTGGGATTTGAATGTAATGAAGGCCAACGCACTACGTATGGCACGTTCACCAACATGTTCACGAAGTTTATAATGACATATTCTTGCAAAGAAGAAGGAAATACTACATTGCATAAATGGCAAATTCCTTACAAAATGTAATTAACAGAAAACTGAAATGCCGATATGAGGTCCTGATGAATAGCTTGTACGACTATGGTATACAGCATAATATAACTTACATAATTATATAGAAAAAGAACTGAAATTATTATTTGACCTTTAAGGATGAATAAAAAAGTCTACAAAGTTTACGGTTAATGCGAGTTAAAGGTACAATATTTAATTGATTATTAGATTGTATACGAATATGAATAATTTCAGTCGTTCTATGACAGGTTTTCACCTCATTGTTTTTTTATTGATTGATTGGTTGTTGGATGTTTAACGTCCAGTGGCAAATATGTCATGCATGTTCTGGACGAGAACAAGTTAACAAAAAATAAAATAGGTAGGTAGTAATAAAAGATGCCACTCAGGATGATGGTCGGAGAAATTGTGACTGCCACTGGAAAATGAGGGTAAATTGAATAGGAATTGAAAAAGAGTGGCATTCTCTTTACAGGAGTCATCGAATTTAACGTCCACATTCTGACCGGACGTGGCTGTAAACTTGATTCATCCCGCACAACCAAAACGAACGTTTTTGTTTTTAACGTAGTCTTCCATTAGGCTTCAGCGTCAACTTTGAAATTGAATGTCGGCCTGGATTAACAATCGCTGTGAAGTCCCTTGTTATATAATTTAATTGTCGATGTAACGCGTCTTCTAATTGGCTGACGTCGTTTTGTTTATCATATCATAGACACAATTTTGTCGTAAAATGGAATTTAGAATCAAATTATAAGAAATAACTGTAATATTTTATCTATCTATTCGAAATAACATAAAAAGAATGTGGTACGCACTGTTAAATAACCCACTATGCGTGTTATTCAGTGTGCACCACATTTTTTTATATTATTTTTTCATAGACATAAAATATATTATAGTTATTCCTTAAATAACAAATGAAAATGATGATTTTCTTTTTATAATAATGACAAAAAATTTGAATAAATGTGACATGTTTTTAGAAGGTCGCAAATGGAAAAATTTACTAGATGGAAGAATGAATTCAATAAATATTATAATAACATACTAATTTGTATTTTTTTTAAACGTAGTCTTCGATTAGGCTTCAGCGTTAACCTCGAAATTGACTATCGGCTAGGATATACAATTGTTGTGAAGTCCATTGTTAGATAAAAAATGAAAATGATAAAAAAAACAAAGACGAAAAATTGAAGAAATGCAACATGAGTTTAGAAGGATGCAAATAAAATTGACTAGATGGAAGAAGTTATTCAAAAATATTATAATAACCTAATTCTTTTATTTTAATGGACAAACCACATGACTTTATTCTACCATTTTGTTTTCTTTCAAAATGTATTATACATATCCGGAAGAACATTTCAATTACAGATGCATTTTATCCTCTTATCTACTGATTTTTAACAAATATTGAAATGTATAAGATTTTATTTTGAAAAAGCTTATGTTTAATACCAATATGGTTTTAATAACTTTCACGGATGTAAACATATTGTTCAATTAACAACAATATATATACAGAAAACACGCAAGTTATTCAAAACAATATCATGACTCATCGATCATCATTTGGGTTTTTCGAATGGCGAAGTGCATAATTTGATTGATGCGACAAGCAAATTCTATTTCTATCAAAAAAGACAATCTTTCCGGGTCATTCAAAATTCAGTACAAACAAGTTCGACATATTGAATATAAGAGTTTAATTAAACTATTGATAATGACTTCAAGGTATCCCCACTGATGCACTTTCGGAAATAATATTATATTATACCACTACATATTGATACAAAACTTGTCATTAAGGTGGTACCTAACACTTTCACTAAGATAAATTTGGCTCGTTTGATTTTAATAACATTTTGACAAAGTATTTACTTTGACCATTTAACAAAAATATAAAAATTTCAAAAATTTTGAACCAACCGTTTTGTCAGAAAAAATACACTGTTTATATAGCAGTTTGAAAAACACCAATTTTGATAATTGAGAAGCTTAATTTTCCCTTAAGATCCCAACGTAATTAAAACGTTTAGATGACTTTACAGAGTTATCTCCCTGTAGTGTTAGGTACCACCTTAACCTGAACAGTAAAAAGAAAAATAACATAATTAAAAACTAATTATTTAATTGAAGGTTATTCCATCCGATACGGTATATTTTGATGCTAGAAATATAATTTTCCGTGCCCAATGATTACCTTTTGTTTTCTCATTTGATAGTTAACTTGACACGGATTCTAAAAATATATGGTTCTAAATACTTTTACAATAAATAAATACAAATAATGTTACTTCCGGTTTACAAAAGGTAATTTCCAGATGATTGTTTCAAGGTCATATGACTTGCAACCTAATGCACAAAGTCTAATAGGTTTATTATGTATGAATTAAAATTCAAAGCAAAGGTCAAAATCTAGAACGTCAAATCAAGCTTTGACTTCGACTACAATTTCAAGGTCATGAAACAAGGGTCTCAAATAAAAAAACTCTAGGTCTCTACTATATATTGTTAATGAGTTATATTACATACGACTAATATTAGATATAAAAGAGAAAACAACTCCTATTAAATGTCTACATACACTTTCAACTAAAATTTACGTGTTACGACATGTCCCAATTAAAAATTCTGTGAAAATATTTTGTCGATATGTTATAAGATTCTGAAAATAAGTGATAAGAAGCCAAAATCAAAATCTTGAACATTGACCTTTACCTCATTTTCATTTTGTTTTACCAAGAACCTCAAATCCAAAGATTCTAGGCCTCTATCGTTTATGGTTTTCCAGTTACATATACATTTAACTTACATCAAATACAAAGGGGGAAATAACTCTCATTTGGTATCTTTATATGGCTTCGGTCTAAATTTAACGAAAACCTCCTGAGGATATAACGGCCAATTCAGAAAAATAAATTTGTCGGTTTTTATACGGTTGCGAAGTTTCAGAAATAAAAAAAAAAAAAAAAAAAAAAACAGTGTTGGGGGGGATAACTATTAAATGGAAAAGTATTCGGCTACGCAATGTTAGTTACAAAAGCGTACAAAAGAGGGACGAAAGATACCAGAGGGACAGTCAAACTCATAAATAAAAAATAAACTGACAACGCCTAGCTAAAAATGAAAAAGACAAACAGACAAACAACAGAACACCTGTCACAACATCGAAAACTACTGAATAAGCAACACGGGCCCCACCATTAACTAGGGGTGATCTCATGTGCTCCGGAAGGGTAAGCAGATCCTGCTCCACATGTGGCACCTGTCGTGTTGCTTATATAATGACAAATCCGGTAAATAGTCTAATTCGGTAGGTCACATTCATGAAAGGGAAGGGGATTGTATTAATGACGTTAGGAACATATCCGATATCATTTGTGAAACGGTTATTCCATAACAGTCAACCAAGTCGTGATGACGTCCGTAAAATTTACGAAGGGATGATTATTTCAACTTCACCATATGGAACTCTTGGTTTAATAGCTTCCTTGTGAGCAGTAACCTTCTATCAAGATAGGAAATGCAAGCACGGGAATATCATATCAATTAAGAGATATGTACCCCGTATGCAGGTGCTGCTAAAATGTTGTTAGTTAGAAATGGAAAGTTCACTATTTGAAAGCTGAAATCATCTCTTTTGTCGTAAAGTTTTGTTTTCAACCGACCCTCATGGTCAAGTTTTAGATGTAAGTCAAGATATGAAGCCGATTTAACTGTATCTGTTATATCCTTTATCTCTAGTTCGATTGGATAGATGCGTTCAACATAGTCACCAAATTTTGAATTATTTAGTGAAAGAACGTCATCTTTATAGCGGAAAGTAGAGTTAAAGGATATTGCTAACTTCTTATCTTTATTCCTACGAAGTTCCTGTATGAAGTCAGCCTCATAAAAACAAAGAAACAATTCGGCAAGAAGAGGGACACAATTGGTTCCCATTTGAATGCCGAGAGTCTGTTGAAAAACACGTTCTCCGAATGTAACAAATATGTACAAACTGTACGATATCATATTCCAAATATCTCAGCGACATCTTGCGAAGCATCAATACAGCGAGAAAAACAAAAAAGGCGGAAGAAAAAAAAATAATCAGAAGAAAAGCAATAGGTCTTTCCACGGAAAAGTGGAAAAATGTAATTACCGAAATGCGAGAAAAATTCATAACAGAAAGTTCACTTTTAATGGCAAAATCAAAACGCAAACACATCAAATGAATGTAAAACAATTATTTAAATCCTGGTACCTTTGATTACTTTTCACACTTCTGGATCGATGCCACTACTGATAGATGTTTCGTCCCTGAGGGTATAACCAGCCCAGTAGTCAGCACTGCGGTGTTGACATGAATATCAATTATATTGTCATTTCCATAAATTTCCTGTTGACAAAACTTTGAAGTTTTTGACAAACTAAGGATTTTCTTTATGTAATTTGGGTCCTCAATGCTCTACAACTTTGTACTTGTTTGGCTTTATGACTATTTTGATCTGAGCGTCACTTTTGAGTCTTATGAAGACGAAACGCACATCTGGCGTATTAAATTATAATTCTGGTACCTTTGATATCTATATTCATATTTCTGATTTAACTGTCTGATCATTCGGAATAATTATAATTATGTGGAGAAATTATTTTTTAAAAACGCTCTGACATCGTTGTCGTCAATTATTTCATGATTATTTTCATAAGAACGGTGTTCAATGGTGAAATAATTTGTTCTTTTGTTGCACATTACTTTTGAATAAAGATACAAGAAGGTTTGAAAGAAATTGTTAACATAATTCATATTTACTTCATATAAAAAATACTATAAGCCATTCTGACCAAAGGATTGGCTTATGTTGTAACATAACAGTATTGTATTTTCCTCGAGTAAATAGATATCTTGGCATGTTTTTATCTGACTTTTTATGAAGTTTCTACACTAAATCTCTTGGATGTTGGATGTGTACGGATTGATAATTTAGTCTTTGATGCTTTTCTTATTAGTTGTTAGGGCCTTTGAACTAGCTGTCAGTATTCGCGAGTACTCTCAGATCAGTACAATGTATTTTTGTTGTTAGGATATACAAGTACACGGCCCCGTCCACCCTGTGTGTTTGTTAGATGTATTTCTATTTGTTTCCATCTAATAAGTTGAGCCTTGTTCAACTAATGTTTATAGTTCGTTCTTATGTCGTACTGATACATCCCTGTCCAAAGTTATGAGAGGGTTGGGATCCCGCTAATATGTTAAACCCAGCAACATTCTGCATGCATGTGCTTGTCCAAAGTCAGGAGCATGTAATTCAGTGGTTGTCGTTTGTTGATATTTAACATACATGTATTTGTTTTTCGTTCATTTTTTATACATAAATTAGGCAGTTAGTTTTCTCGTTTTAATTGTTTTACATTTGTCATGTCGGGGCCTTTTAAGCTAACTATGTGATATGGGCGTTGAGCATTGTTGAAGGCCGTACGTCGATCTATAGTAAATTTCTGTGTCATTTGGTCTCTGGTGGAGAGCAGTCTCATTGTCAATCATACTACATCCTCTGTTTTTATAAAACCTAAAAACGTTAATTCAAATAAGAATTCAAAGGTCAACAACTGTTCGTAAAAAAAAACCTATGTACTAAAAGTAGCAGAACTAGGCTAGTGTTGTTGATTCGCAACCTCTTTTAGTTGTCACTGTAAAAATGAAAAAAAAACCAGTTTTGTGTAAACCGTTCATAAACTGTTTTGGGCTGTACCAGTGGAATAACAAATCAACAAATGTTGTGAATACTCAGTTGGATAACAAAAATAAGTGTTGTTACTTCTCAGCCCTCCTCTAGTTGTCCCGGTAACTGGAATAACAGGACAGGAAATTTAGCGAACAGTAGGATCAACTGATCTAAAACCGAGTATTTTGAATAAGAAACCCATTTCAACTATTCTGACCAGGGCATCCCGCTTCCAATCCACAAAATTGGTGAAAACGCTACTGTTGTGATTTCATCACATAGCAGTCAAACTTGTGGAGTATTAAACACCACATAAAAACTAATAGAAATCACCATACAAAAAAAAACCCGATACAACTCAAATTCAGAAGACATATACAGTAACTTGTATAATTAAAATCATACTTGAAACTTCCAAACTACAACTTCTTAAAATAACCTAAAATTAACTCGAAAACGAAATAAAAAGCAAAGTGTCATCCACTTTGTGATCAGCTGTCACCATTTCTCAGATGTAAGGCCAGACTTTACACACTTTTGTTGCGAACAGTGTTGAAACACAATTCCGCAGAATGTCGAAGACTTAAATTTGTAAGCATACTTTCCATTCTCAATTTCCTGTCATTGTAGAAAATAAAACTAAATCTTTTTACTCATGTTTCAAACCGTATTATATGAATAGTTCGATATGAAAAACAAGATAGACTTGCATGATACTAGAATTAATAAGGCACAACAAAGTTTATATATTTTATCAAAAAATCTACAAAGCCAAAAATAGGAGTTTTTAAAAGTTAAATTAACTTAATGCATGTTTTCGTAATACTATGTATTTTTCTGTTTTAGTTAACAGTAAATGTTGGAAATAAGCTTTACAGTATATGTAAGAAAAAAAAAACCTAAAGGCAGCGAGTTCCATACTTTTATACTCAGATGAATAAAATTAACGTCTGTTCTAAAGGGTATAAGGATGAAAGTAGTTAATAAGCTTATGAAATATAATAGCAGTCGAATGACAAACTAACATTCGAAAAAAAGGCATAACAAACATTCTATGAATTACATGACATAAGTAAAAAAATATGTACCATTTCAATTAGGTGCAAACTGACAGGTTCTATATATCCTTGAATTTCAAATATTCTGTAATCAGCGGTTCTGATGAAGATAAATCCAGAAAATCTTTCGGAAGCTTAAAATATTATTTTATTTCTGATATAATTTGTTGGACATTGTTTATGTATCAGCTAGGTTTTGTTTTCTTTTCCGATTATTTTCATTTGAGATTTGATATACATGTATTTTCATTCAGTCTTGTATTGTCATATAATGTTTTTAACATTTACAAGTCCATTTTCTATAAAAGTTAAATACTAACCTTCATTTTGATAAACAAGCGTTGTGTCACTGTCAATAACTTCTGACGAAATAACATGTTTGTGCAATCTGCAAGTGAAGTTTGCACGTGAAAGACTGGACGCTGTACATTGCGCCTCATTTGTACACAATAATCCACATAATACTAAACTATATCGTCCAATTTGTATAGAATGATACGGATCATCCAATCTGACGCCATTCTTTATATATAAGGGGAATATTCTCTTATCTATATTTTCTGCATGTAATATTGTGATATGAAATATGACAATACATAACTGTAAATAATTTCTCATTTTAAAGTCTATCATATAACCAAGTCATATTCTTTTGCAGTGTAAAACATTATAGAAAATGTACAATTTTTCACTTCTAATGTTTTCTACTATAATGGCTTACGTTTTATAAACTAATCATACTGCTTAATTTTTTATCGTATTTTCTAAATCGTATTCGTAATGATTACGCCTGCAAACTTCTATATTGCTTTAAAAAGTCTATGAAATTGAAAACCGATTTAACATTATTTACATTAGATAACCAATTAAAACACGAACCAGCATTTTACATTAATTGTTGATCGTAAATGTATGAAGACAGTGAAAATTATTATTCAACATTTAACGTATTTTGAATTTATTTCAAACCTTTCAATTATAGATGTATATAGCATTTTAACTGTAAAGAATTAATTGAAAAAATAATGAAGTTTAGATAACATTTGCTGAAACAGGATATAACAAGCGTTGGCTGTGTTACTTATGGAATTAAGCCAATTTTTAAACATATTAGCAAAATAATAAACGAAATTTAAAATTGAAGGGAAGTTGCATAGATTCAACTAAATATTCAATTGTTTAAACTAACTTAAAGGTGATTATAAATGGTTCGTGTATCCTATTTATGTGCTAAATTTCCGTTGTAGACCGTTTGAATCTCTTTCTCGGATTATAAGTTGATAATCCCTTTTTGATGGAACGAAAACCGTTAGGGTACTTATTTTGAAAAAAATCTTATTAAAGTGAGAATCGTATGTTAAACTATATTTGTACGATATTTGTAATTTTGCTTGTAACATAAAAAAAATATGTTGCTACTGCATCATTGATATGATCATAATTATAAAATAGCTGAATACAAAGAATTTTTGAAATACTAAGACTTTTGTAACTCAGGAGAGTCACTGATGAGTCTTTTGTAGACGAAACGCGCGTCTTATCTACGATAAGTTTATATGGTCAAGGTAATAAGGCAGTGATGCACATTTTGTGGTTTGACTCGTCATTCATTTCAGAGAAGTTCTTAAGTAAAACACAAAAAATCAAATGTTTGTAATAAAACTAACTGTAATTTAAGAATACGCAAATTTAAAAATGCATTTTAGTTTTATAAAATAAGGATGAATTATGATGTGAACTCTTCGTCAATGACGACTTAACTTCTTGTAAATTAATTTGCAGCATAAAGTTATATTAACTTTGTATTGTCTAATTTTGTCCTAATATTCCGTTGATGTAAAAAGCCCTATCTTAATTTATTTTCATATCGAGTGATTTTTTGTTTATGTTTAACGCCACTTTTATCACTCTTGGCTATTTTGTGGTCGGGAGAACATTGGCGATCCTAGTTGACTGATTAAGGAGTCAAATGCCACAATAGCGTGCTGGATTATTGTAAGGTAGCAATCACTTAAACTTCATGGGGGGAGATTATGTTATTTTTTGTTTCAGTCAGAAATTTCTTTCATGAAATTGGGAACCAGAATATTTGTTTAGGACAAACCAAACCCCCTGAAGTAAAATGTTTGTTCTCTTATTTCATGTTTCTATGATAATCAATTTGATTTTTTTCCAACTGGTTTCCTTATATTCAAGAATGAAATGAAAAAAATAATTGTGATCTGCAAAATGTAATCATTTTCCTCACGTTTAATTACACCTCTTTTGCCATTTGCATGTGATGATTAAATAGTTTTATAAAGGAATCTTGGAAACTATTTTTATTATTCAGATAATTTTAACCAATGTAAATATAGTGTATAGTTCCATCACCTCACCATTTTTTATGACCTGTCTGTTATCCAGAGTTTTGCTTATATCCGTCTAGATCATCAGGGGATCCTCCCTCCGCCTGTCTGTTATCCAGAGTTTTTCTTATATCCGTCTAGATCATCAGGGGATCCTCCCTCCGCCTGAATCCCGATTCCCTCCGCCTGCATCCTGGTTCCATCACTCCGGAATATTCCGGACAGTCCGGACTACTCCGAACCCAACGTGAATCCCGATTTCCTCACTTTGGAATAGTCCGAACAACTCCGGAATATTCCGGACCTCGGCCTGAAAAATCCCGATTCCCTCACTCCGGAATAGTCCGGACTGGTCCGGAATATTCCGGAGTCACCGCGGATCCGGACTCCGACCACTCCGGAATATTCCGGACACACTCACCATGCCCAATTTTGAAATTGCCGTCCAGTCCGGAATATTCTGGAGCACATTTTTATGGGACTATTTTGTTTCAGGAGAACGTTTAAATCAAAAGCAAGGACTCCAATAGCTTGTTGCTGTGATGATATATATAAAAAGTGACACGAATAAGAAAGAAATATTCAAACTAAAATTTGTTTAACAATTAAATAAGAGACATATGAATATTTGGTATTCAAATTAAATATATCTTTCTTGTATTTGTATACTTCAAATGCCCTTTAATGGGGTGATACATTTATCACAAAACACTTTTTTCACTTCTTTCCCATTTAATATAATTGTTTTGTGGAATATAGAAACTAAACTTTGATCATCAGGTTGGTCAAAGATTAAAATTTATATTTTATGGTTGTTGTTCCTTTTGTTTCTGGTAAAAAAAAATGATATCTGTTTTTTTTTCACTTTAAAACCCAAAAATAATCCTGGGATCGGTTTTACTTCTGAAATGTGTCTCTTTCAAATAACATAAGGGTGTCGTAAATGTCCACTATGAAAACAAAACATGAATCTGACTCATTGTTGAGGGCCTTACAACAACATACAGAGGATAACATTTAGTCATTGCCAATCTTACAACATCTTACATAATGTATAACAAAGTTTAAACCATTGTCATGAAGAAATAATTACATTAGATGTATGTTTCATTATAATACGTTATTCTGATTGGCTATATTGCAATCTCGTGTCATTCCTTAATCAACTTCATAACACAATAAAATTTATCCTTCATGATGACACGAGGTTCCACAATAAAGTGCACCGTGCACATGTAAATTAAATAAAAACTTGATAAAAACCGTGTTTTTATGATCCTAGTTGAAAGAAATGTAATTATAAGTATTGAATGCTTCTTTTTGTAACTTCATGGGGTTGTAAAAGCGTTGACCGTGTGCACATATTTAGATTGAAGCGCTTCCGAATATACTTCGGACTACGCTTTTAAATCCCAATGAAGTTACAAAAAGAAGCATTCAATTCTTAAATAATGGTTTTTAAAACCCGATTAGAAAAACAAATTTGACAGAAACCAACCGACCAAGGTTTCATATAAGCACTGCAGGTGTATTTGGAGTCTCTGCATAATGATTTCACACTGATGTTGATTACAGAAACTCAATGATAATCATTATATTAACAAATGTATTTTTGTTTTCATTATTTTGTTTGAAATCCGTGATAAACGAAATACGTTTTATGATTTTAAATTGACTAGACAATTCTCCACAAGAGACCAAAATGACACAAAAATTACTACAGGTCACCGAATGGCCTTTGACAATGATCGAAGCTCATATCGCATTGTGAGCCCCGATATGACAATGTTAAACAATTCAAACGAGAATACGGCTTACTAATATACAAACAAAATATGTACATGTAACACATAAACAAACGACAACCACTGAATTACAGGCTCCCTATATCATGTTCTCAGATATCATCTCCCATTAAAGACAAAAATACACGAACAAATATTTCTTTTATGTGTTGCTCTCCTTGCTACAAAATGTATCCAAAATCAAAGATGTGGAACATATTCTATCGTAATCATTTGGTAATTAATGCAATCAGTGTCCCAGTTAACACAATTAATATCATAACACCATATAGGAAAAGCACAGAACTCCTTCTGTCATATAAAACACTGTCAAACATCCAAACATACTCTCCACACTCATCTATTTCCACACTTGTTGTGTATGTAATATGTATTTTGAACTTTACTGAACTGATATTTTACACATGTCACTATAATAAAAATTACTTATTTACTTACTGTAAACTGTTTTAACAATCTATATGAAGACATGGAAATGTATTGATTACAATTTTACCTAAAAAATTGTGATTTTTGAACCTATATGTCTATGTAAGGAACATTTCGGAAACGCATGCTCATCCCGCCACGATGGCGATTATATATCACCTAACTTCATTCCATTTCATATTCATATATATTTCTTTTTGTTTGAAATTGGATTTTCGCACATTTTCGCACATTTTTGCACATGTGTAAAAAAAATCCAAAGCAATCATAGGTTGGAACGTTGTTTAGACTTGTATATATATTATATCTGTACAACCTTCAAACCTATGAAACATCAATTGTTAATAGAAAAATATCGTTAGTGCTATTTGATAAATTATGTAACATGAATGAGACAATTGTGTTGCAAACAGAACATTACTAATCTTCTTTTTGCTGGATGAAATACTGTCGCACTGTTGAAGTTCAATTGTAAAACTACATATGGCAGTACTTTTTTTAACCAAAGCATTTTGATTAAACCAATCAAAAAACCTACATTGAAAGACTTGTTCCCTGTCCTTTAAAGGACATCTTAGATACCCGTATATTGGAGATAGAGGACCAGCCTGTTGTATTTACTGCATGGTTTCGAATTCTAGATAGCATGTCTCACTGAACCTACATTTACTAGAAAATTTTTAAATCATACGCGAATTAAAACTGAAAAAATACCGTATTATGTCATAATAAATAATTTGAAGTGCAATCGGCAAAATGAAGAAGAAAAGATCACAAAAATTGGTATTTTCTAATTCATGATAGAAATATATCATAATGGCATATCATAGAACAATAACATACTATGTCTTGCATCTGCAATGACTTTTATTTACCCTTGCCGGCGCACAAATTCCACAAAGTGAAACAAACATGTTTTGGCTAAAATTTGGCCAGATACCAGTATAGACAGTGCATTTTTCTACATTTGGCTGTTACTTTGCTGTATATCTAGCTGACGAAGATAACAAAAAAAAATACTTTCAGAGTGTTCACATTTGATAATAAGAATGAAAACGTTAAATAATTCTGTACTTATAAAATAAACATATTTTAATCATTTTGATGGTAATTTGGAGGAAATGAACGATAGTCTGAATAACCTGATGAAATGAAATCTTGACGAAAAATTTATATAAGCATTACTGATAGTTGTTTAAAAAATAATTTCTCCACATAATTATAATTATTCCGAATGATCAGACAGTTAAATCAGAAATATGAATATAGATATCAAAGGTACCAGGATTATAATTTAGTACACCAGACGCGCGTTTTGTCTACATAAGACTCATCAGTGACGCTCATATCAAAATATTTATAAAGCCAAACAAGTATAAGTTTGATGATTGGTATACATTGGAAAATAACTAAATGCAAATAAGACTTACAGGTTTGGTTTCCCAAACGACTGTTTTATTATCATTACAATTACCAATTACCAACAAACCTACTATTACAGAGTTGAAATTAGAATTAGAAAATTACTCATTATACGTGCCCATGGAGCCATGGTGACCTTTGGATGTCGCAAAACATTGTATGGCATGGTTACCTCTTGATTTCGTTGAATATTTTAAGGCGAACTTGCCATGACGATCTCGTAATTTAGTTGACGATAACCTTGCTATATTTAGATGGCATTGAAAATGGTAGGCGATCTTGAGATGTCGTAGACGGATTTTGACGACATCTACAGGCTGTTGAAGATAATATTGTGACCTAAAACTGTCGTTGTAGATGGTTTGGCGACCTGTATAAGTCGTTAAAGGTGGTATGTCGACCTCTAGGTGTAGTTGAAGATGTATGGCAACATATATGTATCGGTGAAGATAGCTTGTAACCTGTAGATGTTGCTGAAAATTACAAAGTGAACTCCTGCAGACGTTAGTTGTATATGTTATTACCTCTAGTTTTTGGTTTATATATTCGTATTGTTTGATTGTTGTCGTTTTGAAGATACCCTCAATCTTAAGTCTGATGCTATAAATGTTCAAGGATCAATAAAACAATCATTTCAAATATGTCAAATGAAGTAGTTAAAAAGCTTTTATAGTTTGTTAGTATTTTATGAAATGTCAGCGATTGGTGGTTTCCACATTCAATGACCATATAGGTGTATGCCGCATGGGGCACGAACGGTCAGAAATCCAAAATATGTTTTTTTAATTTTTTTATAAGTATTTGAAAAGAGGGACGAAAGATACCAGAAGGATAGTCAAACGCATAAATCGAAAATAAGCTGACAACGGCATAGCTAAAAATAAAAATTACAAACAGACAAACAATAGAACACATGACACAACATGGTTACATGATGAATGTTGTCTGTTATCGCGTACATATCTGTTTACTTTAAATAAAATGTATTTACTTACTAACTGACGTATGAGATTAAAAATATTACCAAAGCCCAAAAGTTGGCAACATATCTTGATCTTTTCTGATATGTTAATACAGACGGGAGACTTCAACCTAGAATCTATGAAAAACGGGAGGATTATAAATTTGCAGTTGTAAACTTCCAATTCATCAATAACTTACAGACTCTCCTATCGCCTGATGTATTTATATCTGAATACAATTAACTCTATAAAACAATAATTGATTGAACCAAATTTAGAATCAGTGCCAATGAACTTGGAAAGAAAAAGGGACCCAGACAAAAGATTTTGTAAATTATGTAATAATGACATTGTTCAAGATGAAATTCATTTTCTTCTTAAAAGACAATCACTTTAAACTTGAAGGTGCTTTATAAAACAAAGCAAATAATAATAATAATAACTATAATATATCATTATCTTTATTATCATAAAATAATAGATCAAGAACGTTTATAATTGGTTTAAATCCTCATATACTAATATTTAATTTGTGTGATTAATATCATTTAGTATAATTCGTAAGGTTACTAAAATGAAACATTTGATGGAAACTCATTGAAAGTTGAAAAGAATACAAAACTCCATTTTGTCATTATCTATTCTTACGACAACTTCTGTGTTAAGTAATGAAAATTATTGCTACAGTAATAAATCTTTAATTTATACATATTGAAATAGCTGAAACAAATATTATAAATATTGAACGCTGTTATGAACAATACAAAACAACTTTGGCTATTTTAAACATTGTTTTTATATATTTTATATGACAAAACTCATTTTTACAGCTATGTTTATATTACATGTTTCTTTTCCAATGTCTCTGCCATTTCGTTATGTATCGAAACACACCAGTATTAACAACAACAACACTAATTATAATAACAAAAATGAAGTCTGATATATTCAGCAGCGCCATCTTCATACGGTTTTACAGTCGCAACAGTTTTAACCCCTCCAGTCTGACAGGCCCATTTGATGGTTTCTTCAGACACAGACATGGATTTTACCTTCTGACACGAACCAGTATACCGTAAAAGGTAAAATGGATTTCCAGTGGGTAGTTTAATTTCTAAGACATCGCTACCATCATTTCTTGAAAACAAATACAAAAAAGATGATTAAAAATAAAATCGATGTCAAATTATTCAAGTAGATATGTTCGGTGTCAACTTATTATTGCTTTATAAAATCAGAAAATATTTCAAATAATTACAATGTACTTAGATTATTCGTTATTATGTATAATGTTCATACTAAATAGAACGCAATAGGTTTCTTATAAATTATAAAAGATAACAAAGATCTGCTATTAAATTGAATTCTATGACGATTTAATTTTGGATGTTTTTTGTATCTGTCAGCTCATTAACGCCGTCATAAACATTGTGTTTTCATAATAAATTCCTAAAAAAGGAATTTAGAATTAGATTTTAAGGAATGATTGAAATTTTTTCAGTTTATTTGAAATAACTTTAAAATAACGATATAGTTTTTTTTAATGTGTACTACATTTTTGTATGTTATTCTTCATAAACAAAACAAACGCTGCAATAATTCCAGTGATAACTCTCTTGATTTGAGTTTATATCCCGAGGTTGTTTTCGCTAAATCGTTTTATGACTTTTGAACACCGGTAAACATGTGTTTCTTTATCAACACATACATATACATGATTATTTAAATAAAAAATAACCTACCGCCGATGCTGCTGCCTTGCGGAAGGCAATTCATATGGGTTGAAATTAAAATATTTTGTTTTGGTAATAAAATGACTAAGTTGAATGTCAATTTTGATCAGCGAAATAACCAGACATTTAGAAGGTCGTAACTCATAGATAAAAATACAATCAGCTATACGATATCTGCATTGCCGTCAACCTAATCTTATGTAAACTTAAAACAAAACTAAATAATAGCGCATAGAACAATATTCGTAATTATTAGAAGCAAACTTAAAATATCTTATCTCATGAAGAGAAATTATATCGTCGTACACATCAATATCGACCATCGTATTTCAAATAGAAGTCATGAAGAACCGTCATAAAACTATGTAAAACGATTAGATTTTGCGTAATACTTAAAGTCACGGAAAATAGGAAGTATACGAAAAAGATAATTTACTTCATCAACACAAAATGTTGTAAAAGACAAATAAAAATAATCACTGAACATTCCGAGACATATGAACAGGATGCAGAGTTTTTCAAGACTGTTGAGATTTCTATATATTTTCTTTTTAAGCTTTGATCAGGTAATCATGAAAACACAGGAACACAGAATGTTCAAATACAGATACAAAAGAAAATGCAATGAACAGAATAATTATGTGTTTGTTTTTCGTGTGTTTATCTTTATTTAAAACAAAAGTAAATAAGATATATAAAAGAAGATGTGGTATGATTGCCAATGAGACAACTCTACACAACGGGACCAAAATGGAATTATAGTTCACCGTACGGCCTTAAACAATGAGCAAAGCCTGTATCGCATAGTCATCTATAAAAGGCCCCGAAATGACAATGTAAAACAATTCAAATGAGAAAACTAACAGCCTTAATTATTTAAAAAAATTAACAAAAAAACAAATATGTAACACATAAACAAACTACAACCACTTAATTACAGGCTCCTGAACATATATACATAATGTGGCGGTGTTAAACATGTTAGCGGGATACCAACCCTCCCCAGCCTGGGGCAGTGGTATAACGGTACAACACAAGAACAAATTATCAAAACCAGTTGAAAAAGGCTTAACTCATTAAATGGACGAATATACAAGTTGACGTGGGCAGGTATTAGCACATCCCAACAACATAATGACACTAGAAACAGATCTGAGAGTACTCGCAGTTAACTGACAGCTAGTTAGCATGTATTTCCATATTTACCTACAACAGTAGTATATAATAGTATCTGTATTATATACTCCCGAGGGTAACGTCCCCGATTTCTGATTGGCATTGTTGTCTTCATCGTCCCATGTTATTGAACCCTCCGTAAAGCCTAAAAAAATAGTGATCCTTTTTATACAACGGTTAAGATTATTTATTTCATGAAAACTGCATCCTTATAAAGATATTAAGGAACTCACGTATTGCAGTTTTTGTAATTGTTTTGTTGTTTAACTTAACGGATAACAACTGTTGAAAAGCTAGCTAGCTAAGATTCTGTGAAAAAATCAAATAACATACTACAATTTGCAGATTTCTTTCTTTGCTAGTAGGAAGGGAAGCAAGTCATTTCGTACCTTGACCATTTTGTACATCTGTCATTTCGTAGCAATTGACTCTTTGATAATTTTAAATACACTTTCTTTGTTTGCAGTATTTATCCTTAATTAATTGTTAATCTCTAGAAATATGAGGTTAGTTAATCAAAAAAAAAAAAGAAATAATTATCTGCAACTGCCTTTCTTAAAAGTTATTAACAGTAACAGGCACTAAATAGTATACATACAAACCTGTCATGATGTACGAAATGATAGACATATAAATCTTCCATGAAGTTCAAAACAATCTTTCAGATCCCTTATATCAATATAACCAACTGATAATGTAAAGCCACTGATATTCTTTTTAGTTTTGTAAGTGATGCCTATGTGCTATACTGCTTAATGTATGTCATATGCATACCTGTTGGACATGTCGTGTATTTCATGATACAATAATTCCCAGCAGGCCAGTCAGTCTCACTGCCAGATGTTGAAGCTTTGGTGCAGAAATATACTCTAATGTTACCATATTGATCCTGTACAACTAGAAAATGCTCACAATTTAAATACAGCTATGCAATTTCTGCTTGCCAGTATGAATGCTTAATAAGTGAATGAATAAATAAACATGATATGTGGCATGAATGTTAATTAAACAAATATAATTATACGTAGAGACCAAATAACAATAATATGAACAATTTTATGTAACCACGCGACTTTCAACAATGAGCAAAACCCGTTATGTATAGAAACAATATAAGGCACTTAGCTTCCCCTATCCGCTTACAGTGGTGAAACAGCACAACATAAGAAAATACTGTAACAATCAGTTTGAAAGGCGACAAAATAGTGGAAGTGGGAATTGTGTACGTATAACGGTGTATGATGAACAGTGTAATTGTTTATGTATGAAGTATCCACACTTTCAGGACTGTATATTGACCTGCCGGTAAAAGTATACAATGGTCGTTTGCTAAAGGTAAATGACTCTTCAAGTTTGAAATTTATACGCTCTTAATCAGGTTAAAATTAGCCAATCCAACAAAAACCTAGATCAAAAATAAAAAGAAAACCAATTATACTGGGGAGTAGATTGGATTTTCCTTAAAATCCGGAGCAGTTCCTGATAACTTTCCACCCTTATCTTGTAAAAGGTAAAATCACAAAAATACTGAACTCCATGGAATATCTTCAATGGAAAGTCCTTAATCAATTGTCAAAAGCTCAAACACACAAAACGGAAGGACAACAACTATCATATTACTTGGTAACAGACACTTCAACAACAAGACCTATTCATTTGATGAGCTCGCACGTTGACAATGAAGATGTAAATGAGGAAAACTATCACTTGATATTGTAAAGATCGAATTTAAGTTTCTTGGCGCACCCTTTAACACATTAATACAGTTAATTGTACTTTTCATCAACTAGGATACTCGATTTAAGTACATGCAGACGCATGAAGAAGTGTTGAACTGGTGTCTTCTTTTTAATTCAATATGATGTCTGATTCGTTTCCCTTGTTTTCTGTTAGCTACTTATTGCATATAAGAATACACATAAAAAAGTGCACCAATGTTAGTATGCACCGGAAATGAAATCAAGCTTTATTACGGTTATATTAATCAATCGAATTAACAACAAACAACCAACCGTGTTCATATAAGTTAATAATTCTTAACACTTAAACATCATGACTAAATGCTATATATATCGAACCTGATAAATTAATCAACAGTTAAACAAATCCTTCAAAGTGCATTTATCAAGAAACATACAGTTACAAGTATTTTTTTTGTAAAAGCAACTGACAGACCGTATAAATTTTGCCAGTATAAATACACACTAATAGCGGCGAAATTGAATTATGAGGAACACCCATAGTAAAGGGAGTGACAGTACTGAATTTTAGTATAAGTTTAAACTCTTAGAAATCTGAAGGCATAAAACTGTAAACATATGCCACATGGCCGTATGTTTTGTAAGCCTTATTAACTTTTAATTATAGGATATAGTTTTTTACAAAACTTTATAGTAAAAGTGACACAGTTTTAGTGGTAAAAAGAGTTACTTTGGGAAATTTCAGTGTCTTTATTAACAGACGTGCAACCGAATTATCATGTTTTCTCCTTGCTTAAGTCGTATTTGTTGGATAAAAGTCTCATTGGCAGTCGTATAACATGCCTTAAGTGTTATTTTTATACAATAATACCAAAAAAACCTCAAAAACAATTACATGCTTTAAATAGTGTACTCTTAAATAAATTCAAGAACCCCTGCTGCGCATTTTATTTTTCATTTGTCATTGTACATTTACAATTTCGTTTAATTTTGTTATCGTTAAAAATGCGAGTCTTGCTCAGTATATTTGTAGTAATAATTACTATATTAATTAAAATTTGTTGGAACAAATGTCATACATATCATACTCCTAGAAATATAAAGATATAAAGTACTTATCAACTCAACCAGAGATTTTGAACCTGGAATATAATGGCCCACTTAATGCTTGCGATGTTTCCCTCATGTAGTATAGCAATAAGGTCGCGAGTTTCAATGATAATTAAATAAAACCATGTAAATGCAGCTTTGAATTTTACATTTTTATTCAATTATGATAAATTTATTCCATTATATAATTGCTTTATTAATAAGATATTAAGCCTGCAAATATTCAATGTTAACCTTCAACATAGCATGCATATGTATACAGCTTTTTGTGGTCCGAATCATAACAAGTGTTTTATACATTCTATGATAAAGGATGATAACATCTATAAATTCAAAATGCTTCGGCAGATATTGAGACTTTTACATGAAGATTCACACAAAATAGACTTTGATATCTATGAACAAACTATTATCAATCGAATCTCAACTACAGTTCAATCTGGTGAACAGCTTTCTTTTGTTGATGAAATCAAAGTATAACGTGATATTTGTTCTAAGCGTGATTCGCATTTCCAAATATGCATCGATTTGAAAATGATCCATAGATAAAATTTTTGATCAACATTAACCATTTTGCATCGGAAATTTTGATTTGATTTGAAAGTTTGTCAAAACCTCAAACATAAATCAAATTTGCTATAAATGGTAACATTTTATTGTTTTAAATCAAGTATAACACCTTAATACATGGCTTTACGTCATTTTACTTTTTTAATGTTAAATCAATGGTAAATTAATTGCATCATATAGCATAATATTATGCTGAAAAAGTTTCATTTATTTTGCATTAAACCGTCGCAAAATATTTGTTTGAAAACAGTTGATAACTTAAAAATACAATTTTCATTTCATTGAATCGACAATGTACAAAATACACTTTGAAAGTTGTAAAGATTTATATTTTAGATCAATATACCTTAGTTTTATATTTAACAGTGATTTGGGCTGTCCAGCAGAAAATTTTATGTGTTGATGGTTTGTTCTTAATCGCTGTAAATATTGGACGTATGTAAACATTAATGCGAACAAGATACCAAAGCCTATCGTGTACGGTAATAATTTAAGAATACCAATTAATAAAATTAACGGTACCAATTTTCTTGCACCAGATGCGCATTTCGACAATACATGTCTCTTGAGTGATGCTCGTGGCCATAATATTTGAAATCCAAAGCTTATATAAAAGATGAGCTATAATCCAAAAGGTCCAAAAAGTATAGCCAAATCCGTGAAAGGAATCAGAGCTTTGCATGAGGGAGATACATTCCTTAATTTATAATAATTTCTATCATTTTGTTACAGCAAATTTTATTAACACAAAAAAATCGTACTTTCATGCCAGTACTGAAGTACTGGCTACTGGGCTGGTGATACCCTCGGGGACTAATAGTCCACCAGCAGAGGCATCGACCCATTGGTAGTAATAAAATTAACGGTACCAATTTTCTTGCACCAGATGCGCATTTCGACAATACAGGTCTCTTCAGTGATGCTCGTGGCCAAAATATTTAAAGATGAAGAGCTAACAAATAAAACAAACCTATCATACTAGGGAGTAGATGGTTTTATCCTTTAAAACCGGAGAAGTTCCTGATATCTGTGCACTCTTATCTTGTAAAACGTAAAATCACGAAAATTTTGAATTTTCAGGAAAATTCAAAACGAAATTATTATAATCAAATGGTAAAATCAAAGGTGCACACAAGTCAAACGAATGGATAACGCTGTTTTATTTCTGACTTTGTAATAGACACTTCTACCGCAATATATATTTATTTGATAAACTCCCACGTTGATAATGAAGGTAATATTGAGGAAAACTATCATTCAATTGTATACAAAAGAAATTAAGTTTTTTGAAACACCTTTTTAACACATTTATTCAATTAATTTCGTTATTTCATTACCTAGGACACTTAGTTCAAGTACATTTAGACGCATGAGGAAGTGTTGTTCTGGTTTGGTTTATCCAATATGATGTCTGACTTATTCCTTTTCTTTCTGAATGTAAATTATTTCATAAACATAACTAGAGGCTCTTAAGAGCCGGTGTCGCTCACCTTGGTCTATGTGTCCCTTTAGATACAAATTGATGAAAATTGTTAAAAATTGACTCTAAAAGGGCAATAACGTCTTAAGGGGTCAACTGATCAGTTTGGTCATGTTGACTTATTTTTAGATCTTACTTTGCTGAACATTATTGCTGTTTACAGTTTATCTCTATCTATTATAGTATTCAAGATAATAACCAAAAACATCAGAATTTCTTTTAAAATTACCTATTAGGGGGCATCAAGCCAATAACCAGTTGTCCAATGCATCTGAAAATTTAAGGACAGATAGATATTGACTTGATAAACAAATTAACTCCTTGTCAGATTTGCTTTAAATGCTTTGGTTTCAGAGTTATAAGCCAAAATCTACATTTTACTCCTATGTTCTACTTTTAGCCATGACGGCAATCTTGATTGGTTTGATGGGTCACCGCACACATTTTTTAAGCAAGATACCCTAATGATGATCGTGACTAAGTTCGGTTAAATTTTACATAACAGTTTCATCAGAGAAGATTTTTGTAAAAGATAGCAAAAAATTGGTAAAAAATGACTATAAAGGGCAATAACTCCTTAAGGGGTCAAATGGTCATTTAGTCATGTTAAATTATTTGTAGATCTCACTTGCCTGAACATTATTGCTGTTTACAGTTTATCTCTATCTATAATAATATTAAAGATAATAACCAAAAACGGCAAATTTCCTTAGAATTACTAATACTCCAAAGAATATAAACCCATTAACTCGACCGAAGACTTTTGTTTGAACCTGTAATGATATATTCCTCTTAATGCTTGTGATGTTTCCCTCAAGAACTTTAACAATAGGGTCAAGAATTTTAATGATAATAAAATGTAACCATGTGCATTCAGCTTAGAATTTTACATTTTTATTCAATTATAGATAATTATTCCTTTATATGTTTGATCGATATATATATAAAAGATTCAGTCTGCAAATATTCAATGTTCACCTTGAACATAGTATGCATATCTATATAGCTTTGTGTGGTCCGAATTATAACATGTGTCTTAATACATTCTATGGTAAATGTTAATCAAATTTACAAGTTCAAAATGCTTTGGCAGATATTGAGACTTTAACCAAACGATTCATACAAATAGACTTTGATATCAATGAACAAACTATTATCAATCAAATCTCAACTACAGTTCAGTATGTTACTGCAATTTTACAGGAAGGTGAGCGACTTCCTTTTTTGTTTTCCTAAAAAAATATCACTTACAGTTGTATGAAATATTAATATTTTAAAATTAAATAACATCATTGATGAAATCCAAGTAAAACGTTCTGCTTGTTCTTAGCTTGATTCGATTTCCAATATATGTATCTATCGATTTTTAAATACTCCACAGTTAAAACTTTCCAGCAACATTTTGCGTTGGAAATTTGATTTGATTTGAAAGTTTGTCAAAACCTCAAAACAAACATAAATCTAGTTTGTTATTATAAATAATTAAATGTAAATGTTCTGAATCAAGTATAACAACTTAATACATTGCTTTATTTCATTTAAGTTTTTTTTACTGTTAAGTCAATGATAAACTAATTGCATTATATAACATAATGGTTGTGCTGAAAAACGTTCATTTATTTTGCATTAAATCGTCGCAAAAATATTTAATAACAGTTGATTACTTAAAATACAATTTTCATTCCATTGAATCGACAATGTACGAAATAAACAAAATGTGGGACATAGATCGAAATACAACTTTAACACTTGAAACTTAGTGGATAGTATCCAAAACTGTTATCAAACATTCGTAGACACCAACACGACAAAACTATGAACGATTTATTGTAACTACATGACCTTCAGCTATGAGAAAAACCAAAACCATATAGTAAACTATAAAGTTCACTTTACTTCCAATAATCGCGGACACTGGTGAAACAACAAAAAATAAGAACAAACTGTAATAATTAGTTTGAAATTATTTGATAACAACGGGACAACTTATTGGACGAAAGGATAATGTATCTGTAACGGTGTATGGTCAACGGTGTAATGGTATATATATGAAGTATACGCAATGGAAGGACTTTATATTGACCAGCCGGTGAAAGACTACAATGGTCGTTTGCTACAGGAAAATAAATCTTGAAGTTTCGAATTTATACGCTCATAATCAGGTAAACATCAGTCGATAACAAATAAAAACAAAGAATTTTACAGGAAGTTTTATTATTTATATCCTCAGCAGTTTCTTATATCTATGCATCTAATCTTGTAAAACATAAAATCACAAAAATACTGAACTCCGAGGAAAATTCAAAATGGAAAGTTCATAATCAAATGGCAAAATGAAAAGCTTACACAAATCAAACGAATGGCCAACAACTCTTATATTCCTGACTTGGTAATGAACACTTTAACAGCAAGATGTATTTGTTTGATGGGCTCTTACGTTAATAATGAAGCTTCATGGCGAAAAACTATCATTAAAATGTATGAAAATATAAATGTAGTACTTTGAAACAGACTTTTAATACATTTATTCCTCAATGCTCTTCAATTTTGTACTGATTTGGCTTTATAAATATTTTGTAATGAGCGTCACTGAGTTTTTTGTAGACAAAACGCGAGTCTGGCGTACTAAATCATAGTTCTGGTACTTTTGATAACTATTTACACCACTGGGTCGATGCCACTGCTTGTGAACGTTTCGTCACCAGCCCAGTATTCAGTACTGCGGTGTTGACATGAATATCAATAATGTGGTCTTTTTTTTATAAATTTCCTGTTTGAAAAAAACTAAGAATTTTCTTATCCCAGGCATAGATTACCTTAGCCGTATTTGACACAACTTTTAGAAATTTTGAATCCTCAATGCTCTTCAACTTTGTACTTGTTTGGTTTTATAAATATTTTGAAATGAGCGTCACTGATGAGTCTTGTGTAGACGAAACGCGCGTCTGGCGTACTAAATCATAATCCTGATACTTTTGATAACTACTATTCAATTGATTGCTTCTTTTCATCACCTAGACAAACTTAATTCAAGTACATGTAGACGCTTGATGAAGTGTTGTAAGGGTTAGTGTACTTAATCCAATATGATGTCTGATTTATTCCTTTTCTTTCTAAAAGTTAATTATGTTATAAGAGAATAAATATAGAAATGTGCACTAATGGTAGAATGTACAGGAAATGAAAACATGCTTTATTCCGGTTATATTAATCTATATCATTTACAACAAACAAACGAGCTCGAATGTATATAAGTTAATAGTTCTCAGCACTCAGAAAACATAACTATATGCTATGTTCATCAGACCTTAAAAATGAATCAATGTACCAAGTAAATAATACAGTAATAGTCTAATCAAATAACTTCAGAAGTTAAAAGTTTGAAGGGGTATCAATGTTGAAATATGCCGTACAGCCATATATTTTGTAATGCATATGAACTTTCAATTCCAGGATATAATATTTTACGAAACGTCATAGTAAAAATGACACCGTTTAATCGTAAAAAGAGTTCCTTTGGGAAATTGCATTGTCTTTATTAACAGAAGTGCAACCTACTAAGTATTATTTTATGTTTGCTGTTTGCTTAATGTAGTATTTGATGAACAAATGTCTCATTGGCAGTCATATAACACACCCTTAGTTTTATTTTATACAATTATATAAACATCATTTACATGTTTTAAATATTTTGCTCTTAAATAAACTCGAGAACCCCTGCTACGCATTTTGTTTTCCATTCGTCATTGAAAATATCGAACAATACAATACTACAATTTCAACTTATTCATCATCGAAAGTGTTTTCCAAACGTATCTTGTACATATTGTATAAAACAAATTTCGTACAAATAATACAACTAGGAACATAATGTTCCAATCATCTCAACCTAATGCAAAAACATATAGAATAAAACTATATTACACCAAATAAATCTACCATATGTCAAAACTGAAAGACGAACAAGACTATGATACCAACCTATTAGACTACCGTCGATTAAGAATAAGATATTGCATAGTGCATGTATGTTCTTACTCGACTGTGCAGAAAAACTTTAATTGCTTTGTTTTCATTATGATACCGTGCAACCAAATTGATGTTTGAACTGTTGCACTTGAAACGAAAACGATAATTGAGGTTAGTAACACAGTTGAACGTATAACAAGGAAATGCAATATGCCAATCTTTGAACTAGAAATAACTTATAGCATTTTAAATGTTTTACTCAAATATCATAGCAATTAGGTCGAGAGTTTTAATGATAATGAAATGTAACCAAGTGCATACAGCTTTGAAATTTACATTTATATTCAATTAATATAAAAGTACTCCTTTATATGTTTAATCGATATATGAAGTATTTAGCCTGCAATTATTCAATGTTCACCTTCAACATAGCATGCATATGTCAACTACAGAAGGTAATGCAATTTTACAGGAAGGTGAGCGACTTCTTTTAGTGCTTTAGTATGAAAATCTCACTAAGAGTTGTTTGAAATGCTGTGATTTTAAAAGTAGAAAAATCATTGTTGATGAAATCCAATTAAAACGTGCTACTTGTTCTTTGTATAATTTGCAGTCCTGGATATATTTTTATTAAAATGCGCCAGAGTTTAAAATTTCGATCAACATTAGCTATTTTGTATTGGAAATTCGAATTGATTTGGATGTTTGTCAAAATCTGAAATATAATTCGTGTTTGCTAAATATAATTATTTGAAATGTTTGGAAACAAGTATAACAATGTACTACATTGCTTAATTTCATTTTAGTTGTTTTACTGGAAAATCAATGTTAAACTTATTGAATTATATAGCATAATGTCTGTGCTCATCAATTTTCAATTACTTTGCAAATGACTATTTCGCAAAACATTTGTTTAAAATGAGTTGGTTTCTTAAAATACAACTATAATTTCATTAAATCGACAATGTGTCATAAACAGTTTTTCTGTTGTTAACGTTTATATTGTCGATCATATTGATTAGTTTTATATTCTACAGTGACTTGGGTTGTCCAGGATTTTTTGTTATTGTTGGTGGTCTTTTCCTTATCGTTGTAAATATAGAGTGTATGTAAATTTTAATACAAACGGGATACACAGCCTATCGTGTACGGTAATAACATTAAAAATACAATATAACTGCACCAAATGTGCGTACTGACGACACACATTTCTTCAGTGAAAGACTTATTTATGTTTTGATAGGCAAAAGTATAAAATGATTGAGGGCATATATAATTACTGAATAAGGGCATAATCCATAATCTGGGGGCCTCGGTGGCCGGATGGTCTAAGCAGTTACTTCTGTAATCACCAGCCAGTCAACACTGATGATGTGATTTCGAACCCCGCTCGTGTAGGTGCACATCGACGGTTGTTGGTTTTCTCCCTGCACTCTTCGTCCATTAAAAAAACTGGCCGCCACAAAATAGCTAAAAAGTAGCACTCAAAGTGGCGCTAAAACAGGGACAATCATTTAATCTTGATCTCCAAACACAGATACATAATCAAGTACAAAAAATATACTGCTGCTGTAGCCGATCTGTTTGAATAAAAATAATTTTAATGGAAATTACCTGTCATGCTTGTAGAAACAACATAGCCATTGTAACGTTGGTCATCTTCAGTGTCATGGTACCTGTTGCCTTCCAACCACGTGATGTCAGTACCTGGACATCCAACAGCAGGTTTCATTAAACTGTATGTTCCACCTGGCCAAGATACAACAGTTTCCGCAGTTGTTGATTTAACTGTAGTAGTAATCATTTCAGTCACCTTTTCTGTTGTGGTAAATGTTTCTGTAGTAGTCAGCAGATCTGTCACTGTAGTTGTTTGTACCGCTGAAACACGATATGAACATTTTGTACTATATCAATCAATTCGAAGACAAATATATATATAAGTGGGTTTTTATCTAGAACATGAATTAATTATGTCTTGAAATCAGCTAGTTGCAATGTGATTTTATGTTTAGAAAAAAAAAATTGATTCGGAGAATTTTTAGTAGGTATGATTAATCAACGCGATGTAAAATATATGAAGAAGAAACTTATAAAGGTCTATAAGCTAGACCTAACAAACAGATATTTGTGCCTTTAAAAAAAACTCGTTACAAATTTCCGAAGCGCTTTTCTGAATTACACGTCTTCAGAACGTTTAAAGCGAAATTTGTATAAAATCGAGACAAGAAAAGAGCTATATGTCAAATTTTATTTGAGAATATTTTCGTCTAAAAAGTGAACGTGCCCGTTCATGAGGAGAATGAGCTGAAACATGTATTGCTTAATGAAAAAAGAAGGTAATGAGTCGATATTTATTCTAAATAAATCAGATGTGTTTCTGGTTATTTTATTTTGACTATTACTAATCCATTTGTGAAATAATCATGCTATTAAGCATTGATTAGATCCTAATAGTTTCTATATTAATGGATATGCAGCGGAGTTGAAATTTATCAACCAAATTAAAAAAGCAGAAAAATATTATTAAATTATCACACTGACGGATATGTCTATGATCAAATGTCAAAAAATATTTAATATTTCAATTGCAAAAAGAAGTGAGACTCCATTTTATTTCAAAGACCTGATTTTACACCTTAGTTTTATCATTCGTGCAGTGTCAACTTTCGACAGCAACATATATTGCGGCTATATTGTCCCTCTCCAATTGTACATGAACTTGAATTAAAGAATACCGCAGATAATCACAAAGGTCAAGGTCATATTTTGACTTGCAACTGAACATTGACAGTTCAATTCCATTGTAAACATAAGTTTTCAGGAAAAAAGGCAACATAAATTTTCTTATTACTTGGTACTATTCTAGAAGCTGACGACCGCAAAATGAGTAAACATTGCTTACCATTGAGAGGTTGACTAAAATATTTTTAATGGCAACGATGAAGTTATAACTTCGAGATTTAATGGGCGCATTCAAACATAATTGATAGTTATTAAATGTTAATGCCAAAGATGACTTGGATATTCAAATTGTTCTAGCCACTTTGTCCCCCTTTTTTCTTCGTAACGATAATCATGACAGGTTCGACAAGTGGAGTAAGATAAACGTATCCTTCGGGAAGTCAAAAGTTTATCTTTGAGTGTTGTGTTTTTCTAAACTGTTGTGTATTTACCACGTGTGGGTTTTGCTTGCCCATTGTGATCTCCTATCGTGATCTTGTTCATAAAACATTGAATAAAGGATACAGTAGTAATCCGTTGTTCAAAGTCATAAATCGATTGAGAGAAAATAAATCCGGATTTCAAATTAAAACTAAATGAAACACATCAACTATAAGACAACAAAATAATAGAAACACACACTGAAGTGCAACAAAAAACAGTTGACTATGCAACATACATAGAAACGAACTATTGTATAATAACTGCCATAATTCTAACTTGGTACAGCAAATTTTAAGAACATGTGGTAGGTTGAACTTGGTTTTGTGGCTATCTAATCATCGCGTTTCATGGTAATGTTTAATATATAGCTAAAATGCCAACATTACATGACAGGACTACATTACAAATAAATGCAAGAACACTCGGGGCAGAGAAAAACATAAAACAATATAAAAGTACATTTCAACAAGTTAACCGCGAAATAACAACGAATACTTAAACTAATTTAGGAGAGTAAACAAACACAGAAAAATAGAATTACGAACTGTGCGTCACACGAATATATTTAAACGCAAAATTTGATATAAATCAATTTAGGTTTGTAATAATGTTAATAGATGTAATCGAACAATAAAAAGACTATCAATAGTAGTTGTGTAACGTATTACGTATGCTTATGTCAAAATATTGCCAAGATGTGATTTTCATATGAGAGTAAGCGGGTACAAATTAATCAAATAAGTAATGGTTAAATTGGTAATGGTTAAAATATATTTTGGCGTAAAAATTCAGTGTTTGGCACAAATGGATATCATCGTATATATGAATTTCATACTAACCAAAGCAAAAACAAACACTGAGAGAATCGCATGACTTAGCTCCAAATGAACAAGAACAATGTGTCAATAAGCATTTCCTGTTTTGCATGCACCACCCACACTGCATGTCCGTACTATAGACACGTTTCATAATCAGAAAAAAGGACATAATCAGACGACTTTTCTGATTAACAAAGATCAAAGGCAGCGAAACATGCCATCATTAAGTTATAACGTTTAAAACATAAAACAATGATGTTACTGAAGCATGTTTGAAACGTTTCGGTAGAATTAAATGTCGATATATATATGTAGAAAATACATTTAACACGCAGCAATGTATAAATTGAAGCTTTACTGGTAGTGCATCTATGTAAGTATAGTGAACGCATAAAGAACGGACGAAAAAAAAATATAAGGGATTAAATGTATTGCATGTTTTAGTCGTTTTTTTAGTCGTTAATTTTGCTCGTTTATATGTATTTGAACTAATCTAGGATATAAAATATGCCAAACTTCAAGCTTGGATTTAAATGTAATGAAGGCCAACGCACTACATTTTGTACGTATAACTTTTATGGCACATTAACTAACATGTTCACAAAGTTCATCATGACACATTCTTGTAAAGAAGAAGGAAGTACTACATTGCATAAATGGCAAATTCCTTACGAATTATAAATAAAGAAAACTGAAATGCCGATATGAGGTCCTGTTGAATAGCTTGTACGACTATGATATACAGCATGTTATAACTGACATATTATAGAAAAGAAGCTGAACATTATTCATTTGACCTTTAAAGATGAATAAAAAAGTCTACACAGTTTACGCTTAACGCAAGTCGAGGGTATAATATTTAATTGATTATTAGAATACGAATATGATTAATTTTAGTCGTTCTATGACAGGTTTTCACATCATATTTTTTTTATTGACTGATTGATTGTTGGATGTTTAACGTCCAGTGGCAAATATTTCATGCATGTTCGGAACGAGAACAAGTTAACAATAAATACAAAAAGTAGGTAGTAATAAAAGAGGCCAACAAAGATGATGGTCCGGGAAATGTTGACTGTCATTGGAACGTGAGGGTAAATTGAATAGGAATCGAAAAAGAGTGGCACTCTCTTTACATGAGACATCGAATTTAACGTTCCAGTTATATTCTACCATTTCAAAATGTATTATACACATCCGAAAGAACCTTTCAAGTACAGATGCATTTTATCCTCTTATTTACTGATATGTAACAAATATTGAAATATATAAGATTTATATTTTGAAAAAGCAAATGTTTAATACTAATATGGTTTTAATAACGATCACGGATGTTAACATATTGTTCAATTAACAACAATATATATACAGAAAACACGCAAGTTATTCAAAACAATATCATAACTTATCGATCAACATTTGGGTTTTTGAATGGTGAAGTGCATAATTTGATTGATGCGACAAGTAAAGTTTATTTTTATCAAAAAGACAATCTTTCCGGGACATTTAAAATTCAATATAAAAAAGTTCGACATATTGAATAAAGGAGTTCAATTAAGCAATTGATACTGAATTCAATCTCCATTGATGCACTTTCGGAAATTATATTATTTATACCACTAGATATTGATAGAGAACCTGTCATTAACTTGAACAGTAAAAACAATAATAACAAAATTAAAAACCAATTGTTCAGAGAACAATTGCAAACAATTGCAGGTCTTTTCATCCAATACGGAATATTTTGGTGTTAAAAATAATAAAACGCGGTTAGAAATGTAATTTTCCGTGCCCAATGATTACCTTTTGTACGTTGAATTAAAAATATATGGTTTCTACATATTTTTGTTAGAAACAAGGGAGATACTTTGTTACTTCAGCTTTGAAAAATTTCAATTAGGTTCTCATTTGATAGTTAACTTGACACTGATTCCCAAAATATATGGTTCTAAATACTTTTACAATAAATACAAAAAAATGCTGCTTCCGGTTTCATAGTTCATTTCCAGATGATTTTTTTAAGGTCATATGATTGATTGATTGATTGATTGATTGTTGGTTGCTTAATGTCCAGGTGCAAATATTGCATGCATATTCAGGACTAGAACAAGTTAACAATAAACACAATAAGTAGGTTGTTATAATAGAGGATGATGGTTGGGGAAATTTGGACTGCCACTGGAAAATGAGGGTATATTGGATAAAGACAGAAATTTTGCCTTGCAACAGGCCATCTACGGACCCCTCAGAGAGTTGTTTCAATGGTTCTTAACGTGCAAAGAGCGTGGCACTATCTTTACACGAAACATCGGATTTAACGTCCCCCTTCTGACCGGACGTGGCTGCAAACTTGATACATCCTGCACAGTCAAACGGACGCCCCACTTCGGCAAGCGTTTTACTGCCGGTCGGGAGAAGACCAAGTGACCATATTTCTATACCCCAGTCACCCCTGGTGTTAAGGTCATATGACTTGCAACCGTATGCACAAAGTCCCATAGGTTTATTATGCATAAATTAAAAGTCAAAGCAAATGTTAAAATGTAGAACGTCAAATCAAGCTTTGACTTCGACACATCAAATGTATGTAAAACAATTTTTTAAATCCTGGTACCTTTGATAGCTATTCACACCACTAGATCGATGCCACTGCTGATGATGTTTCGTCCCCGAGGGTATCACCAGCCCAGGATTCAGCACTTCGGTGTTGACATGAATATCAATTATATGGTCATTTAAATAAAAGATTTGTGAGACAAAATTGACTTTTGTGAGACAATATTGCTTTGTGAGACAACATTGACTTTTGTGAGACAAAATAGTCTTTTGTGAGACAAAACATAATTTTGTGTGACAAAATTCAATTTTGTCAATATTGTCTCTCAAAAGTCAATTTTGTCTCACAAATGTCAATTTTGTCTCACAAAAGTCAATTTTGTCTAACAAAAGTCAATTTTGTCTAACAAAAGTCAATTTTGTCTCACAAAAGTCAATTTTGTCTCACAAAAGTCAATTTTGTCTCACAAAAGTCAATTTTGTCTCACAAAAGTCAATTTTGTTTCACAAAAGTAACTTTTGTCTTACAAAAGTCAATTTGGTCTCACAGAAGTCAATATTGTCTCACAAAGGTCAATTTTGTCTCACAAAAGTCAATTTTTTCTCACAAAATTCAATTTTGTTTCACAAAAGTCAATTTTGTTTCACAAGAGTCAATTTTGTCTCACAAAAGTCAATTTTGTCTCACAAAAGTCAATTTTGTCTAACTAAAGTCAATTTTGTCTAACAAAATTCAATTTTGTTTCACAAAAGTCAATTTTGTCTCACAAAAGTCAATTTTGTCTCACAAAAGTCGATTTTGTATGCAAATTAGTTCACAGTATCCAAACTAAACTAATTTGCCTACAAAATTGACTTTTGTCGCCCAATTTTCAAATTAGGTAACAAGAGTAAAGTCTGTTTTACAAAAATGAATTTTGTCATGACAAAAGTAACTTTTGTCCACTGAAAGATAACTTTGTATGACAAAATTTTAAATTTGTAGTATTCTACAAATTTTGTTAAACTGAACTCATTTTTGTTGAACAAAGCTCACTTTTGTCCGTACAAAATTGAATTTCGAGTACAAAACCACAAGAGTCCCATTCGGCGCCCCGTATCGAATGACGAACTAACATTCAATATAAGGAAGAAAAAGGCATGACAAACATTCTAAGAATTACATGGCATGAGTAAAAAAAATCTGATGAAGATGATAAATCCAGAAAATCGTTTTAGAAGCATGAACTTATCTTTGTTGATATAATTTGATGGGATATTGTTTATGTATTAGGTTTTGTTTTTTTCCCGACTATTTTCATTTGAGATTTGATATACCTTCTTTCAGCCTTGTTTTGTCATAAAATTTTATTTAACATTTAGAAATCCATTTTCCATATTTATATATAAGCAAAATACTAACCTTCATTTTGATAAACAAGCGTTGAGTCACTGTCAATAACTTCTGACGAAATGACATTTTTGTGCAATCTGCAAGTAAAGTCTGCACGTGAAAGACTTGAAGCTGTACATTGCGCCTCATTTGTACACAATAATCCACATAATACTAAATTATATCGTCCAATTTGTACAGAATGATAAGGATAGTCCAATCTCACGCCATTCTTTATATATAAGGGGAATATTCGCTTATTTATATCTACTGCATGTAATAATTTGATGTGAAATATGACTAAACACAACTGTAAATAATTTCTCATTTTAAAGTCTATCATATAACCAAGTCATATTCTTTTGCAGTGTAAAATATTATAGAAAATGTACAATTTTTCACTTCTTATGTTTTCCACAATAATGGCTTACGTTTTATAAACTAATCATACTGTTTGATTTTTTATCGTATTTTCTAAATAAAGTTCGTAATAAATACGCCTGAAAACTTCCTATATTGCTTTAAAAAGTCTATGAAATTGAAAACCAATTAAACATTTACATTAGATAACCAATTAAAACACGAACCAGCATTTTACATTATTTGTTATTCGTGAATGTTTGAAGACAGTGAAAATTATTATTCAACATTTTACGTTTGAATTTATTTCAAACCTTTCAATTATATATGTATATATATATATACACGGCCACTGAAAGCTTTATTATAGTGAAGCCCAGTTGGTCGTGTGGTCTAACGTGACGGCTACAGTGCAGGCGATTTGGTGTCACGATATCTCAGTAGCATGGGTTCGAATCCCGGCGAGGGAAGAACAAAAAATTTGCGAAAGCAAATTTACAGATCTAACATTGTTGGGTTGATGTTTAAGACGAGTTATATATATATATATATATATATATATATATATATATATATATATATATATATATATATATATATATATATATATATATATATATATATATATATAATAATATTTTTAAATTTGCAAACTACATTTCACATCAAATAATAACAGTTCGTTAAAATATTGTCACTAGCGCTTTCATGCCTTCTGGTAATCTTCAGGCGACGTTTTAACAATGTCCTTGACGACACTGCCGTTGGTAACGTTTATTACGTTACAATAACGATAAGGGGAGATAAATCAAACGTGTTTAAGTAGATCCGTTTAATTTTGGCTGAAAGTCCTTTATAAAGTGTGCTTCCTTTGCCAGTCTTTTATATTTGTTCGATTCGTTCATTTTATAGAACGGATATACGGTAAATTTTCCACTACTGCACGTTTCGAAATGTTCGCTCACATCTTGCATTCGTGTGGATGGATCTCGTATCTGTTGTCTGTGAACACGAACTCTTTGACAAATTGAGTTACCAGTCTGTCCGATGTACCATTCCTTGCAAGTGCTGCATACAATACAGTAAATAAGGTTTACCGTTTTGCAATTCATGTCTGCATTTGGAATAATGGTTTGGCCGTTTTTCAATGTTATTTGCGGGCCGGTTGCCATGTATTCACAAAGACCACATCTAGGGTCATTACATTTTGAAACGTTGTATTGTATTCCATTTGGGTCATAAAACTTAGCCCTTGTTAAAATCTTTTTAAGATTTAAAGGCTGTCTTTTACTTTTCAGGAATTTTTCTGTAGGGAAAAGCTTTTTTAATTTTTTCGTTTTTTGTAAAACTGGCAAATTTGCTTTTATGACGTTGAATATGTCAGGATTGTACGGGTTATGAGTGCTAACAAACGGGATAAGTTCTGTATTACTCTCTTTGCGTGCTGTGGACCTGAGTTCCGTCATTGGTATAGCTTTTGCCTTTTCTATTCCCTTTTCTATTAGTGGGTTTGGATAGTTTTGTTCTTTCAAAAACACCTTCAGTTCATTCAAACGTAATTCCTTCGTGAAATCATCACTCACAATTGTACATACACGTCGTGCTAGACAAAACGGGATGTTTCTTTTCGTATGTGAAGGATGGCATGAATGAAAATTCAGGTATTGGTGGGTGTCCGTCTTCTTATAATATATATCTGTGGTTAAGGTTGTTCCATTCTTTTATATTAAAATATCTAGAAATGGCAGTCTTTGTTCGCTAGATTCGATGGTAAATTTAATCGAAGGATGTAATGTGTTTATCAGACTATGAAACTTCTCTAAATTGTGACTTTTGTTTAAAATGATAAAACAGTCGTCTAAGAATCGCTTCCATTCCGATTTTACGTACACTTTAAAAGCTGTATCAAATTCACTTTCAACTTGTTGATACATTTTATCCTCCAGAAATCCCATCACGAGAGTTGCGTATGTGGGAGCAACTTTTGTTCCCATAGCTGTACCAGAGATCTGTAGATAATATTTTCCATCAAAGAAAAAGGTGTTATTATCTAGTATGATTTTCAATCCCTCCAACAAAAAATTATTCGAAAATCTTTGGTCGATAATGTGCCTATATGACTCTAGCCAAAATTTTACAGCATCTAATCCTAGTTTGTGCGGTATATTGGTGTAAAGACTTGTTACGTCGAAGCTTACCAATATTGCATCTTCTTTGACTTCGGCTGGTAAATGATTTAAAAAATCAAAATTATCACGGATAAAACTAGGTACATATTGGCATAAAGGTTTCAAAATTAGGTCAATGAAATGGCTCAATCTATGAGTTGGACACTGCGGTCCAGCAACAATAGGCCGAAATTTTAAATCTTTTGGTGAATTTATTTCGATATATGCGCAATTTTGTTGTTGAACTGCTGTTTCTACTTCCTTACTTTTGTGGATTTTAGGTAGTCCATAAAAGTTGCTTGTCTTTACCTCAAATTTTGTAAGATAGTCAACTTCCTTTTCAGTAGTACAATGAGGAAATTTTGAAATAAGTTTGTTTATATTTCTCTTAGTTTTCTTTTCCATATTGTCGTTGAGTTCCCGATAATATTGTTTATCATTGAGCTGTTCCTGAATTTTGTCTCGGTAATATATTCTGTCCATTATTACTAATGCACCACCCTTGTCAGCTTCTTTTATAATTATCGATTCATCTTTTTGTAATCTGTATAAAGCTTGCTGTTGTTTAAATGGTAAATTATTTTTTACTTTGTCCTGTGGCTTCGGTATTAATGGAAAGTTTGACAGATGATTAATGTATAAGTCTAAATCTTTATTTTTTCCTTTTTCCGGTGTAAATGTAGATTTATTACTTACAATTGATTCGTCAGCTGTCTTTGATTCTTTATCCCCAAAATGATTTTTTAGTCTTAATTTTCGGCAAAATTCTTTGATATCCACTGAGAGTGTATCAGTGTCAGCTGGAGGTGTTGGAGTATATTTCAATCCTTTATTTAACACTTTCATTTCATCTAAGGTGTGGGTCGGAACAAAACCGCCTACCAAATAGAGGAACGTTCCGAAACCAATCTGAAACAAGTAACAGGGTCGACCCAAAAATAATTAACTTGTCTAATCGCAAACTTGATTCCGATGAAATGAAAGTGTTAAATAAAGGATTGAAATATACTCCAACACCTCCAGCTGACACTGATACACTCTCAGTGGATATCAAAGAATTTTGCCGAAAATTAAGACTAAAAAATCATTTTGGGGATAAAGAATCAAAGACAGCTGACGAATCAATTGTAAGAAATAAATCTACATTTACACCGGAAAAAGGAAAAAATAAAGATTTAGACTTATACATTAATCATCTGTCAAACTTTCCATTAATACCGAAGCCACAGGACAAAGTAAAAAATAATTTACCATTTAAACAACAGCAAGCTTTATACAGATTACAAAAAGATGAATCGATAATTATAAAAGAAGCTGACAAGGGTGGTGCATTAGTAATAATGGACAGAATATATTACCGAGACAAAATTCAGGAACAGCTCAATGATAAACAATATTATCGGGAACTCAACGACAATATGGAAAAGAAAACTAAGAGAAATATAAACAAACTTATTTCAAAATTTCCTCATTGTACTACTGAAAAGGAAGTTGACTATCTTACAAAATTTGAGGTAAAGACAAGCAACTTTTATGGACTACCTAAAATCCACAAAAGTAAGGAAGTAGAAACAGCAGTTCAACAACAAAATTGCGCATATATCGAAATAAATTCACCAAAAGATTTAAAATTTCGGCCTATTGTTGCTGGACCGCAGTGTCCAACTCATAGATTGAGCCATTTCATTGACCTAATTTTGAAACCTTTATGCCAATATGTACCTAGTTTTATCCGTGATAATTTTGATTTTTTAAATCATTTACCAGCCGAAGTCAAAGAAGATGCAATATTGGTAAGCTTCGACGTAACAAGTCTTTACACCAATATACCGCACAAACTAGGATTAGATGCTGTAAAATTTTGGCTAGAGTCATATAGGCACATTATCGACCAAAGATTTTCGAATAATTTTTTGTTGGAGGGATTGAAAATCATACTAGATAATAACACCTTTTTCTTTGATGGAAAATATTATCTACAGATCTCTGGTACAGCTATGGGAACAAAAGTTGCTCCCACATACGCAACTCTCGTGATGGGATTTCTGGAGGATAAAATGTATCAACAAGTTGAAAGTGAATTTGATACAGCTTTTAAAGTGTACGTAAAATCGGAATGGAAGCGATTCTTAGACGACTGTTTTATCATTTTAAACAAAAGTCACAATTTAGAGAAGTTTCATAGTCTGATAAACACATTACATCCTTCGATTAAATTTACCATCGAATCTAGCGAACAAAGACTGCCATTTCTAGATATTTTAATATTAAAGAATGGAACAACCTTAACCACAGATATATATTATAAGAAGACGGACACCCACCAATACCTGAATTTTCATTCATGCCATCCTTCACATACGAAAAGAAACATCCCGTTTTGTCTAGCACGACGTGTATGTACAATTGTGAGTGATGATTTCACGAAGGAATTACGTTTGAATGAACTGAAGGTGTTTTTGAAAGAACAAAACTATCCAAACCCACTAATAGAAAAGGGAATAGAAAAGGCAAAAGCTATACCAATGACGGAACTCAGGTCCACAGCACGCAAAGAGAGTAATACAGAACTTATCCCGTTTGTTAGCACTCATAACCCGTACAATCCTGACATATTCAACGTCATAAAAGCAAATTTGCCAGTTTTACAAAAAACGAAAAAATTAAAAAAGCTTTTCCCTACAGAAAAATTCCTGAAAAGTAAAAGACAGCCTTTAAATCTTAAAAAGATTTTAACAAGGGCTAAGTTTTATGACCCAAATGGAATACAATACAACGTTTCAAAATGTAATGACCCTAGATGTGGTCTTTGTGAATACATGGCAACCGGCCCGCAAATAACATTGAAAAACGGCCAAACCATTATTCCAAATGCAGACATGAATTGCAAAACGGTAAACCTTATTTACTGTATTGTATGCAGCACTTGCAAGGAATGGTACATCGGACAGACTGGTAACTCAATTTGTCAAAGAGTTCGTGTTCACAGACAACAGATACGAGATCCATCCACACGAATGCAAGATGTGAGCGAACATTTCGAAACGTGCAGTAGTGGAAAATTTACCGTATATCCGTTCTATAAAATGAACGAATCGAACAAATATAAAAGACTGGCAAAGGAAGCACACTTTATAAAGGACTTTCAGCCAAAATTAAACGGATCTACTTAAACACGTTTGATTTATCTCCCCTTATCGTTATTGTAACGTAATAAACGTTACCAACGGCAGTGTCGTCAAGGACATTGTTAAAACGTCGCCTGAAGATTACCAGAAGGCATGAAAGCGCTAGTGACAATATTTTAACGAACTGTTATTATTTGATGTGAAATGTAGTTTGCAAATTTAAAAATATTATTATATACATTCTGTACACCGTGTTTATTTACTTTTGCTATATATATATATATATATATATATATATATATATATATATATATATAAACGAGTCTAAATTGAAAACTACGTTCAAACCTATGATTACGTTGGATAAAAATCGCAATTTTTATACGTATGCATGTAAAACACATTTCGTTGTAGAAGGGTCTAAAAACAGCACAAACAACATTTTCCAAAAGACCAAAAAAATGAAAAAGTATATTTAAACAAAACGCATTTGACTAACTGGTCGAACAACTGATGTTCTTTAACCCTGCTGACTGCCATTGGCGATTGCCAAATAAAATTGATCACAAGATGTAACAAAATGGATCTTAATATAAATGTAATACTAAACAGAACAAAAATGAACTTGTGGCCACGATGTTATGCCACAAACATACGGTGTCAATATATTTTTAGTACACCAGATCCAGATTTCGACAATAAATGTCTCTTCAGTGATGTTAGGGATCAAAACGGTATTTGGAAGGCCATATAAAAAGTACCCTCATTTTTAGATAGACTCTTGAATTTTAAGAGTCAATATAGGATGAACGTATCATATAAACTGGAGGAAAAATATGATACAAGCCCAAACGAAAAAATATAAACGAGTCTAAATTGAAAACTACATTCAAACCTATGATTGAGTCGGATAAAAACCGCAATTTTTGTACATGTGCATGTAAAACAAATTTCGTTGTAGAAGGGTCTAAAAACAGCACAAACAACATTTTCCAAAAGATCAAAAAAGTGAACAAGTATTTATATATATATATATATATATATATATATATATATATATATAAGAATATACCAACCAGTAAACTTATTAGGTATTGGATCATCAAAATTGACAATACTACACAAACAGGAAAAAATATATGAGTCTAAAGATTGTGTAACAATACCGATAAATATATATATATAATTTTAATTGTAAAGAATTAATTGAAAAAATAATGAAGCTTAGATTAAAATTGTTGAAAAAGTATATAAAAAACGTTGGCCGTGTTACAAATTGAATTCAGCCAATTTTTAAACATATTAGCAAAATCGGAAACGAAATTTTAAATTGAAGGGAAGCTACGTATATTCGAATAAATATTCAATTGTTTAAAATAAGGTGATTATAAATGGTTCATGTATCCTAAATTTCCGTTGTAGACCGTTTGAATATCTCTCGGATCATAAGTTGATAATCCCTTTTTCATGGAATAAAAACCATTAGGCTACTTACTTTTCAAAAGGGTTCTTAAAGTGAGAATCGTTTGTGAAACTATATTTGTATGAAAATTGTATTTTGCCTGTAATATAAAGAATATGTTGCTACTAGATCATTGATATGATCATAATTATAAATTAAGGCTTTTATAACTCAGGAATAGATGACCTTAACTGTTTTTGGCAAAACTTTTAGGAAGTATTGGTTTTCAATGCTCTTTTACTTCGAACTTTAGTTTGCCTTTTTAACATTTTTTTATTGGAGAGTCACTGATGAGTGATTTCTAGACGAAACGCGCGTCTGGTTCAAATATAAAATTTCAATCCTGATATCGACGATGAGTTTATTTATTCAAAGTCATGTGGCAGTGATATACATTTTGTGGGTTACTCGTAATTCATTTCAGATAATTTCTTAAGAAAAGCACAATTAATTAAATATTTCTAATAAAGCTAACTGTAATTTAAGTATACGCAAATATAAAAATGCAACGTTAGGTTTCTAAAATATGAATGAATTGAGATGTGAATTCTTCGTCAATGATGACTTAACCTCTTGTAAATTAGTTTGGAGTATATAGTCATATAAACTTTTATATTAACTAATTTTATCATAATATTCTGTTAATGTGAAGAGCATCTTATCTAATTTCATATCGAGTGATCTTTTTATGTTCAAAACCATTTTGAGCACTCCTGCCTGTATCGTTACCAACAGAAACAGGCAAACCAAGTTGACCGATGTAGGAATCGAATGCAACAATCAAGCGCTTGAGTTTTGCAAGGTAGTAATCACTTAACGTCCTGATGGAGATTATGTTTTTTTTTGTCTCAGTCAAGAATTTGTTTTTACAATATCAGGAATCAGAATATGTGTTTAGGAAAACCCAAACCCCCTGACGTTAAATGGTCGTTCCCTTAGTTTAAATAATACAATTATTTATTTCACTTTTAATTATATCTGTTTTGCCATTTGCATAACATGTGATGGCTAAATAGTTAGATATGCATAACATGTGATAACCAAAAAGTTAGATATGCATAACATGTGATGGCTAAATAGTTAGATATGCATAATATGTGATGGCTAAATAGTTAGATATGCATAACATGTGGTGGCTAAATAGTTAGATATGCATAACATGTGATGGCTAAATAGTTAGATAAAGGTATATTGCAATACTTTATCTATTCGAAAACGTTTATTTTATTTTTCAGAAAATTTTAAATAATTTTAATAATGTATAGTTCCGCATTCATTTCATGATTTCTGTTATCAAGATTTTTTCTTATAAACTTATAGATCATCAGAGCTTAGCTTATGTTGTAGTCATAATCCTAATATCCTTGTTTCATAATTAATGGTTGATAACCAAATATTTCAACATGCCACAAGTTTCCTGACAAGGACAGATTAGCACCATAAGCTTTACGACAATAGTATATACTACATCATGGACCATGAACAAGACGGGGGCACATTCAATTTCTTGAATAAGTTACTACAATCGAGTGATCTTAAGATCAGATATTTAAAGAGTCCAGTAAAGAATTCCAATTACATATCTCATTAATTTAAATTGACAGTCAAAAATATTGATTATACCAAACCAGTACAAACAAAAAGTAAAGTCACAAAAATTTTGAAAGTTCCTAATCAACTAGCTTTTAAATAACAGTGATCTCAATGACTGGCAGTGGGTTAATACACTCTTTGAAAAGATTAAACTTAAATTATATCATAAATTTCTTGATCGGTTAGACTCGTGTGTACCTGGCCTATTGAAGGTTATTTAACAAAATGCACGAGGGCCAATCATTCACATTACAACTGATTTTAACTTCTGATTGCCTATTTTGTCATTTACATGTATAAATATACATTGTTCTTGTGTATTTTTTTCATTGTAACTTTTTTGCTGATTTTCGCCTCCCTTTTGACAAACATAGATAATGATCGTCCTTGCTGAAAATCGAGCAACATATATATATATATATATATATATATATTTGACCTCCGTTTTAAAAGCTTTAGAGTTGATATTTCTACCTGCTTATCAATATCATTTTATATGATAGACATAAAGAAGTAACATTGATATGTGAGACATTAACAATTAAGAAATCATTATTGTCCAGAAAAAAAAGAATATGAAGTTGATGACAGTCCTCTGACAATTTTTAACCTACTTTAAACTTTTTAAATATTATACATGTTTGCCTCTAATTGTCGTTTAGTTATGTCTGCCTTTTTATTGATGTTTCGTTGACGTTTAGTTTATATGTCCTTTTATTCATCTTTAAGTGACGATTGATAACCGTAGAATAAATGAAAAATAAAAATAAAACAATAAAAAATAATCTTTTAAACTAAATCATTCCTTATGTAGAATCAGTTGTTCAAAACTAGCTCATCTATTTGAAACAATAAAGTAAATAAATTAATTTGAATCATATTAATAAAATTGTTATAGTGAAATCGAAAATTGAGGTTTAATTTAAACATTCATCATCAAATCTCATTTAATGTTTTTTAACCTTATTATTCATCAATGCAATGACTTTTACTTAATTAAAACACGATGTCAATAAATGAAGGCAACCAACAGTTGTAAAATATACAGTACATACTGGTTCAATAGTTAGTATCACGCAGTGGTAATGTATTTTGCCTGTAATCTTGTCCTCATGGTTAAAGGCTTATTTATACAATGTAACTTTTTTCAGTTGATCTTAAGTCAAATAGAAATGTGTTGTATTTACAGACTGTTTTACATTAACGAAAAGCAAATATTATCGAAGTATAAGAGGAGAAAATCGGTGGTATATTTCCGGAAAATTATTGGTCGAACTGTAAGTGACCTGTAAAGTTTCTATCATTTTTAACATGATATGTTCATTAAAAACCAAATAGAAATTCCACTGTCTTATCGATTGTTATTTGCTGAAAATGCGTCATATTTATATTCTAGATGAGAACAAATTAAACAATGAAAATCGATCCAAAAAGTTGATAGGGTGTGATAAAAGGCAGGAAATTTTGACAACCACCTGAAGTAGAGCGTAGAATGGGAGGACCAGCATTTTATCTTACCCTCATTCAAGTACAACAAGCATGATCAAGGGTGCTGTAACGTGTAAAAAGCGTGACACTTTCCACACCATCACAAATATTAGATAAGACGCACTTAACTAACTGGGCGTAGCTGTGTATTTATATATTTTACAAACGCAGACTGGTCTTGTAAACGATGAAGGGAGTGACTTAATGTGTAAGTTTGGACAATCACGTGTGTTTCTTCTACGACTAGGCTTTTATCATTAGTATAGTTATCAATTGTACCATAAAAATATACATTCTATAGTATAATATCAAAACTTATAATGCCATATTCGATCGTTTTAAAAACTAACCCGATACCCTGAGATTGCATTCGGCATCTATTCATTATTGCAGTTCTTTTGAATATACAAAAACTTCATTTAAAGTTGTATAAATTCTTATTTTATTTTATTAATCCTTTAATGCATTTATGCTCTGTTTTCATGCCCTCTGATAGAAAGAGCTATTTATTGTAAACTAGATGCCCTTATTATAGAAAAACTAATATCATCACTTCTACCTATTTGACACAATTATGAATTGTTCGGACCGCGTTTGTGGTGAATATTGAATTTCGAAAAAAGCATGACAATGTTGTCGCTACAGAATGATAAACCTCCCGTCACTTAAACTCTCAATACAACTAGATGTGTCAAAGCGATACGAATGGCCCCGTCCCAACAAGTTGAAAAATCTGCAATTTCAATATAAACACATATGGACACAAACATGATAGTAGTCTCACGCATCAAACATCAGCTCAAAATCTGGAGGCGTATAGAAAAAAAAATTCTGTATAACTGTGATTTTCAATAATTCATCAAAGTCCAAAGCCCGTAATTTGGCCCTGTAACTCATCTTGGTTAGCTCACATACCAAAAATCAGCGCAATATCTGAAGGCGTTTAGAAAAAAAAAAACGTATAACTGTGATTTTCAACAATTTCTCAAAGTCCAAAGCCAGTATTTTTTGCATAAATTAGTGGAGCGGAACTAAACTTAAACTTGATCTGTAACTCTCCATGGTTAACTCCCATATCAAAAATCAGCCCAATATCTGAAGGCGTGTAGAGAAAAAGTCCGTATAACTGTGATTTTAAACGATTTTCAACAAATTCCTAAAGTCCAAAGCCCGTAATTTCCGCGAAAAGTAGTGGAGTGGAACTAAACTTAAACTTGATCTGAAACTCATCATTGTTAACTAACATACCAAAAATCAGCCCAATATCTGAAGGCGTTTAGAAAAAACTCCGTAAAATGGTTTGTTGCGGAATAACGGAATGACGGAATTTCAGAATTACGGAATTACGGAATTACGGAATATCGGAATTTCGGACAATGGTAAAATTATATGGCACCGACAACTTCGTTGCGGGGCCATAAAAATAAGGAGATGTGGTAGAATAGTCCTTTGTGTTTATTTTGGTACATTTACACAGATATGTTTTGGAGTATAGTGTTGCGTCTTATTCTCTGAACACGGTTACATTATTGTTGTGGTAAACTGAAGCCCGCCTCCGGGTTCAGGATTTTCTTGCTGCGTTGCCAACACTTTGTGCTGTTTTCTGCTCCTTAATCGAATTATTATCTTTTTATTTACACATTCCTCGTTTCCATTCTCAATTTTTGTTTTTAATTGATTATTTTCATATACAGAAGAACTTATGTACAAACATGTGTTTAAAAAAAAGATGAAATGAATCATCGCACCAAAATATCCAATCAAAATATTTTGATGTGCGATTCAGATAGATGATTTTCTTTCACTGAACAGTTCCTTTTATCATTATATAAATGCATTGACAACCACCGTACGGTAATGACTTAATATTGATATAATTGTGATAAAGTTTAAACGAAGGTTTGTTCATACTAATTGATATCTGAACTTAAGGATTTTTGTCAAACGCAATAAGTTATGTCACCCCTACGGCGGTCGGGTGACATATTGTTATGTTTTATTCATTTGTTATTTATGATAATTATTAATATTGTTTTACACTTTTTTTTGCCTTTTTCATGAAATTGTATGTTAACTACCATGTGCAGATGTGCAATCGGGGGTTGGCATTTCCTAGATGTCATAGAAAAAGAAAGAATGTAAAAAAAGTTAAATCAGAAAAATACTGAACTCCAAGGACAATTCAAAACGGAAAGTCTTCGAATTTGAAAGAATCTTTATGGAAATGTTACTTAGAATGTGAAGATCTGCAATTCATCTTTGAAATTTTCAAAATGTTGATGACAAACTAAGAAACTGTACGAATGAGAAAATTTTCAAAATGCCTTAAACTTTCTGCTAATTAACAGAATGATGTGTTGTAATGCGTATATTTGCAATCAATATTCAGAAATTTCAAATTGGCTGCCGTTTATTTGCAATATGCGGACCAGGGTGACATCCACTGTTGCTTGCAATGGCAATTCTTGTTCACTTCAAAGAAAATACTATTTCCTGTTCCCAACTCACAAGTCACAATTGGTTTTTGTCATGTCATTTTGTCAGTTTGTTTTGCCATTGATATGCTATGTCCACTATGCTAAGCTGACATTTTTACCGGCTTCGTGATTGGTTTGGCTTGACTTTGACATCTATAATTTTATCATTTTGATGTTACTTTGGAAATGTCCGATGTATGAAACAACAATAAGATGTTGTTAGATAGCCAATGAGCCAAATGCAATAGAAGTTTTACTACAGGTCACAGCACGACCTTCGAAAATGAACAAAAACGATACCAGTGAGCCATTTAATTCTCCTACAAGATGAATGCAAAACACTTCAAAAGAAGAAACAGCATGCATGCATAACGGTGTTGGTAGCCTTTTATGTGCATCTGACACCACTCTGTTTCGAGTAAAATTGATTCCCTTTTTATATTTGAATTTTGCTGTTTAAGGTATCTGTCTTTTCATTATATATATATAAAAACACATGATACATGTCTATAAGGAATATTGCCAAAACATCCAAATCGTCAATGAAGGGCATGCAATGATTTCGATAAGGTTTTGAAGAATGATTTATTCAATTTGACATCTTTCCTTTCGGTGCATCTTTGCTTATTAAAGTTGGTTCCCTCTATCCTCTACATTTTCAAAAAAAAAAAAAACAAAAAAAAAAAAAAAACGCGAGTATATGAGACTTATATGAGTCCCGAAACCAAATATCAGAAATCCTTATAAGGTGGTTGCTGAGAAAATTGTGACGAACATTTTCAACTTGAATGTCATGTGTAAAATGATACAAGTGCTTGGTTAACAGGAAGTTTTTGAGGTATGAATTTAAAAATGCATCACACGGTATATCTGACTTATATAAACACTTAAACCAAATTTCAGAAATAATTTCTTTGTAATCAAAAGAAATCTTTAAGTATATATGTCAAGTAAGTACCTTAATTTATGATATAAAATTAAAAAAATTGAACTCAAATTCAAATTTTATGAATAAATTATACTTACCTGACATATGTTACCCACCCTCCTCCCTAGGAAGTTTTTAAGTTTTCTTAACGGGGTCTTTCAAGTCGCCGTGAGAAAACTGATAGTTCGTGGTGAACCGGATGTAACCTAACATCATGTTCCCGCGCGTTTTGAACTTACGGTCGAGTCTAATACCAACGAGATTGAAATCCGATAGTTCCTGTTAAAAATGTGAGTAAACGTTTTAATGGATTGACGAACGGACAGACAGAGGTAAAACAGTATAACCCCACTTTTTAAAGGTTCATATACAATTAGATCATTGATGGATTCAGAATCAAATGTTATTATTGAAGTACATATTTCCATGCTCCAATTGTGGTTTCCTTAATTTGTTCTCCTATATACTGCCCTTTTTTCTAAACAGAAAGTTGAGAGCGTGTGCTTTGAATTTAAATAGTTTTCCTTTTCATCGATATATCCAACTTTGAACACTGGTCTTATATCGATGCTTAATGTCTCAACGAACGGCTTTTAGATCAGCGCTATAATCAAAATCTTCAAATATATTTGATTGAATAACGTGAAAAGGAAGACAACTCAGTTTTACCCAATACGTTTATCAGATAGATCGTCTACATGAAAATAAACAGATCTTCCTCTATTCTGAACTAAAAATATTCTCTTATTAGAAAAAAAAAAAATCCAAAAATCCTATTTTCTCACCGTTTATACATTTTGAGTTAAAAAAAATTGACAAAACAATTGAAAAGAACATATTTGCATTTTACATGTTGATTTATACATATCATGTTATTAATCTAACGTGTCCAGATTGACAAACATTTAAGGAATGACTGTAATATTTTTTCTGTCTATGAAGGAATAACATAAAAAATGTGGTGCACACTCAATAACCCGCATAGCTGGTTATCTAAAGTGTGCACCACATTTTTTTAATGTTATTTCGAATAGGCAGAAAGTTTATTACAGTCAATTTTTATAATTTAATCCCTAAATCCATTTTAAACCGGAGAAATCAGGAAAAAAACCTTGATGACGCCACGGTCACATGACAAAATTATGTCTATGGGCTGATAAACAAAACGACGTTAGCCAATCAGAAGACGCGTTACATCCTAAATTAAATTATTGATAGTTGTACAGTCTGTTATGTGGTCGATATCATTAAAATGTACCAATTTACTGGTAAGTCTCATTATGTTATAACAGTATCGTGTAATTCTATTTGTTTTCATATATCTTAAAGCAATAATTACGTCACGTTAAATATTTTAAGTGCTGAATGTTAGATGCCTCGATGAAACCAAAATATAATACAACCAAACTAGACAACAAAGAATAGACTAATAAATATTTTTTTACACATGTAGTTATATGATAATGCGTATAATATAATACATTTTTCTAAGAGATTGATACAATGATAAATACAGAATGTATTTTGTTGCAGTATTATAGGCTTGTAAATAAAAAGGATCCCAATACATATTCGATAAGAAGTTCTTTCAAATCTGAATGCATATACCATGACAAAAGACCTTTTAGCTATTGGGGGATCTGCTAAATTTGACCTGAGAATTTGCAAAACTTGAACTTTTGACATCATACAACAATCACTTTTCCTTTGTCGTGTAATATATTTTCTCTTGTTACATCAAATGTGTATGGGAACTTCAGTAATATATCCAGTAATGGCGGACAAAACAAGATAAGGACTTGAGACTTATTTCTGACTATGTTGAAAAGGGGTTAAAAATGAAAAATAATTAAATTGAAAAATTAAAGCCGAACAACAACTGGTTAATAAGGGTCGTCTTGCTACAAGATAGTGGACGATCGATGTCTTTATTCCCTACCGTGTCTTTTTCACACTGTTTCTGAATTAGCTGGAGACGTTGAGCTGCTGACAAATTCGTGTGAAGTTCAAACGATTCCCTTAAATTTTAGTGTTTTTTTAATACATATTCAAAACGGATTTTCTAATTATCAGCATCGGGAAAATACTTATTGTACATTTTTTTTATCCACATTGAATGGACAGTGTCTGCAATACTGTTTATTGTTCGATAACCCCGCTAGTGGCCTATCAGTTCCAGAGTTTATCAGCAGCTCAGTAGTCAGTACTTTGATACTGACATGAGTTTAAACAATCCTGTCTAAAACTGTCCGATAATTAATTTTGAAATTAAAAAGAACTAATTACTTAAATTTGAACTCTTTCAGGCAGAGTTGGCCTAAGATTGATTTCTATTAAGTTATTTCGGTCATATAGCTCTTCAATTGTTTCGGTTTTTATAAATCCTTTGCTTTCAAACGATTTGCGTCCAGCGTTCCTGATGAAGGTATATCTGAAGGACAAAAAACGCTTTAGGATTCCCAATGGGTAGTGTAATTTAGTTGACATTGCTTCCATCATTTCTTGAAAGAAAAAGAACAATAATTACGCTGTAATCTTTATAATAAAAACGATCTTAATAGTTGCAAGTAGATGCGTATAATGTGAACTTTGTTTGCTTTCTACATTTGGATTTTTTTTATTAATTACAATGTACATAGATTATTCAGTATCATAGTATTAGAATATTTTTGTGTATTCTGTTAAAGATCGAAACGTGAAGATTAAAAAAAAAGAATACTTTTTGCACGTTTTTGAGTTTTGCATTATATTGAAAAAAGCTTGTAGCAGTAAAGCAGACACACTTCAATAATATGTACGTATCTGATGAATGAAGTGAGTTTTTTTAACATGTAAACGATGTTATTTGAAAAAAAGTATAATACGTTTTGATTTCTTCATTCAAGGCCAACGCGTTGTCCTCTCACAACTTTTCCTAAAAAAATCTCAATTAATTAATTAATGTGTAAAATATAGATAAAACATCGACAAAAAGGCAATCAACTATGTAATATTGGAAGTGCAGCCAACAAAATCACAGGTGCTATTTAAAAAAGTTATGAAAAAGGCATGAATGTAATATCGATATTAGTATTTACCTAAAGGAACTTAAAATATTCAATCTTTTGGGGGTGAATAGATGTTGTCGTACACAACAATATCGCCCGCTGTACTTTAAATAGATTTTACGAGGCACTGTTAAAAAACATTGCAGAACGATAAGAATTTGCGTAATATTTGAATCCACGGAAAATATCGAGTAGATTGACAATATAATACCTTCCATCCACACAAAATTTTGTAAAAGACAAATAAACATTGATATATGGTTAGAAATAATCACTGAACATTTCAAGACATATAAAACATTTCCGGAGTTTTTCTTGATTTTTGCGATTTTCAACCTTTTCTTTTTTAAACCTTGATAAGTAAATCATCAAACAGATAACTTACAATGTTCAATATTAGAAATAAAGGAAATGCCACTAGCAGTAATATGATGTTTTTTTATCTGGAGTTTAAACAATAGTAAAAAAGAGTCTGTAAATCTTATTTACCTACAACAGTAATATATAAGAGTGTCTGTATTATATATTCCCGATGGCACTGTCCCCGTTTTTGTTGTTGAAATTAATACCATCTTCATCGTTCCATGATTAAAAACCCTCTGTAAAGCCTAAAAATAGTTATCTTTTTACACAATTAGTATTATTTATTTTATACATCCTTATAAAACGAAATTACTGATGAATAGAAGTAATTGTTTTATTGAGTTTTATTTACTTAACGGCGATGTTGGAAGGATGTCCTGAAAGATAAATTAAATCTAACACTTTGTAGATTTGTTCCGTTGCTAGTAGGGAATTGATTTTGGCTATTTGTATCTGCTTTTTAGTCATATATCTTTTCAAAGTGATCATCCTTCACTTTCAAATATTCGGCTAAGAGTTCCTGATGACGGTAAATCCAGATAAAGGCATTCAGACTCATAAAACAATATCTTTGAGTATTGATGTCGGCCAGGAACTGTTTATGTCGCTTTCCTATCATCTGCTATTTTCTCTCATGTCATGCCATTTTTGCTAACCATATAAATAAAGGATTACTTAGCATAATATATTTTTGCAAATTCTATTCAAGTTGAAAGGCGGAAGATACCAACGGAATAATGAAATACCCAAAGACAAAGAAAGACCAAAATTGTCGAAAAAAACCCAAACGGAAACGACGTTAAAATTAACAACAATTTAATTTATCTTTCATCAACACAACATTTTGTAAAAGACAAATTAACATTGATATATGACTAGAAATAATCAGAGAACATTTCGAGATTTTTGAGAATTCTATCTTTTGTTTTTAAACCTTGATCATTTAATTCAAATAAAGGTAACATACAATGTTTATTCTATCTTTTCGCGTTGTTGAAATTGTGTTGCTCCCCATATGGCACCCTACGAGTGACTCGTTATGAGTGAACACAATATATGTTAAGTCTTATACAGTTCCACAACCGTGTAAAAGAGAACTAGAGAATGACGTTGACAATTGAACGTTTTTGTCGAAATCTAATTATAACTGTCAAACAACTCAAGATTGCCCCCGTTAAACTATATCAGTCATACCATAAAACTTATCTACAAATGTCTGTAAAACAAATTCATAGAAGTGTAGGTCACTGGTATTGGATTTATAATAAATGCTAAAAGGTACTTAACAGGTGAACTTATAATTAATTTGCCAGGTACATGTATCTTTCAGATATTTTTTATCAACATATCCAGCTGATACTTTCATTGTAATGCAACTAACCTTTTTGGTTTTGTATTTGATATACATATACGTGCGAATATTGCCTAATGTGTGTCATACGCCTACCTGTTGGGCATGTGGTGTATTTCAAGATACAATAATTCCCAGCAGGCCAGTCACTCTTACTTCCAGATGCTGTAGCTTTGGTGCAGAAGTAAACTTTTATGTTCCCAAATTGGTCCTGTATAACTAGAAAATGCTCACAACTTCAATAAAGTTATGCATTTCTGCTTGTTAGTATGGATGTTTACAAATCAAATGAATAAATATATATGATGTGTAGCATGAATGATAATAAAACAGATCAATTCATTTCATGTGTTTGAGTTTTTTATTTTGCCATTTGGTTATTTCATGCCTTTAAGTTTTTTTTTATTTTTCCATTTGCTTAGTAACTTTCCTTTTTAAAGTTTTCCTCGGGGTTCGGTATTTTTTGGTAGAGACCAAATGACTCAAATTTTAACTATAATATGTAATCACTTGGCCTTTAACCATGATCAAAACCCATTCCCAATAGAAACGAATTCACTCAATTTCCCCTATATGCGAACAGCAGTGAGACAGCATAACATAAGAACAAACTGTAAAGATAAGTTGGAAAGGATTTTATTCATTAGTTTGGACCAAAGAAAACAAATTAAAAACAGAAAAATAAGGAAAACAAAAAAAAGACGAAAGACACAAAGCACCGATCCAAGGGTACTCGCCTTTGGCCAAAGTTATATTTTAGTACAAAATGTAAAATCAATTGCTCAAATACCCATGTTCGTCCTCACTATATCTCCTTTAAAGAATGTACGTTGGAAGAAAAACCACATCTTCCTAATATCTAATGTCAAATTACCTAAAAAAATAAAACATTTTAGGGTACACTTCTTTGAAAAGTTTGAACAAGATCCTGCCAAAAATCAGGATTTTGTTTCCAATGAATAAGTATGGTTACTAGTAGTTTAAAAGATACCACATGTCTTTATCCCCTCGCTAACAAAACGACGGTACATGAATAGTCTCTGTAGCAATTACTTATACAGATTTAATTGTGAGTATATTAAAACAGATATATGTAAAGTTTATCACTGCAATACGTATGTTGAGATATTTTACCAGTATTCGAGACAATTAGCCTTATTATATAAAGGATTACCGAGCTTTTGAACCTATCAAAAATTTAACTGCTTATGTTATGTCGATTGCTATGTACACTTTATTGTCAGTAGACTGCTATGTCCCCCAGCGCATGTACTTACTCCACATACTAACAAATTCATTTTCGGCACATAGTACTGCTTTCATATCCCTCCCCACACTCATAATGGGATGAAATTTTCTCCAGAATAGTAAGAATGGTGTTTGCTTATAGTCTAAATTGGGGGTAAATGAGTCTAATAAAACGAGATTGTATTTATTTACGATACAATTAAAGTATTAAATATCTAGTGTTGTATACAACACATATCGGGCCTACATTGAGTATCGACATCTGATTTTAACCGCATATAAAAATTGATTTTTATCAATGCGAACACAATTGAGTTTCTCTAACGTATTGTGGACAGCAACACCACTCTGAGTTAAGCTCAATGTGACCACAGCCTATTTAAAAACCATAAATACAAAATCTCTGAAAACCACGTTCAATACATAGGCTCAGTGGTAATGTCTGCAGTGTATTTTTCACCTATGTAAAAATTGTAGTTTAACTGTAAGTATAACATGTAATTCAAACGCCGACTCGTCATACAGTAGGTCCAAGGACACAGTTATCGTCCTTTGGTTTTCGTTGTCTTCGAATATATTTCCTAGTGTAAACAGTGTATAACTTGCATGTTTTATTTGATACACTTTCCCAATTTATTTCTTGATATTAAATGCATGAAATATTAAGTAGGGGGATGTATTTACATGTTAAAAAAATTTGGGTGCTGAATCTTTATGTTAAGTAGTGATTTGGTCCAGTTCAAAAAGGTCAAATTTTATCACGTCTGAAGCTGTCAAACTGAATGTTACACCCCCTTAACACAGAATTGTCAATATTTTGAGTTAGAGCTGGTAGAAGTTTCTATAATTTTGATATTATTTGTCTCACTAGTAGTACACTACACTGTAAAAATCTTTTTGAAAAAGAGCAGGTACGATTTTTTTAATTTGAATTTATTGTCTAAAAGAAATGCACTACGAAATACCTGTGTTCTCGGGCCAGTATATCCTGAGTCTTGCCTGTCTTTATAAAACTTTTTCTTCAAAGTATGTAAAGTTTCATCACAGATACAAGGCGTGTAATTTATGTGGCTAGACGTTATTTTGAATGAAGTAATATATTTATTCAAAGATACATACATTAAGGCAAAATCAATAACTTTTCAACTCACATAAATAAGTCGTTTCGAAGACAGAAAAGTAACAAACAAAAACTGAGGGAACCACATGAACTAAGGAAGGATTGAGTCCCGATGTGTCGACATGGTAAGCGTCTTTTGCATTAGTCATTTATATGTGTCAATTTTCCAATTAGGCGAGTATGGTTTAATGGTGTATGCTATTTTTTAAATCTTTTCCTACTGGAAATGATGTATGAGGCACGAGGAATGTTGAATGGTGTTGGATTTTCAGTCTTTGAACCAGGAATGACTTATACTATTTTTAATGCTTGAAAGGTTTTACTCAAATATCATAGCAATAGAGTCGAGAGTTTTATATGATATTGAGATGTCACCAAGTGCATTCAGCTTTGAATTTTACATTTATATTCAATTATTATAAAATCATTCCTTTATATGCTTGATCGATGTATTATATATTTAGCCGGCAAATCGTCAATGTTTACCTTTTTATGTATACAATTTATTTGTGTTCCAAATGGTAGGATACATCTTACTGCATTCTTTGATGAATGTTTATCAAGTCTATTAATTCAAATCCTTAAGCAGTTATTTATATTTTCCCCAAAGATTCATACAAAATAGACTTTTGATTTACTTGTGAAAAAAGAAAAATCTGTTATAAAACATCAGTTCCGTCTGTTAATGCGGTTTTACAGAGAAGTGAGTCACGTCCTTCTTCTTAACTATTAAAAGCTCACTTAGAATTATACGAATCAAGAAAACAGAAGTAGACCACTGTTCAATAAAGTCAACAGAAGTAGACCGCTGTTCAATAAGGCAATAGTTGTATACCGCTGTTCAATAAAGAAAAAAGAATAATACCGCTGTTCAATAAGGAAAAAAGAAGTATACCGCTGTTCAATAAGGAAAACAGTAGTATACCGTTGTTCAATATGGAAAACAGTAGTATACCGCTGTTCAATAAGGAAAACAGTAGTATACCGCTGTTCAATAAGGAAAACAGTAGTATACCGCTGTTCAATAAGGAAAACAGTAGTATACCGCTGTTCAATAAGGAAAGCAGTAGTATACCGCTGTTCGAAAGTCATAAATCGATACACAGAAAACAAATCTGGGTTACAAACTAAAACCGAGGGAAACACATCAGTAGTCATAAATCGTGTGTGAGAATCCAAGTTAAAAACTAAAACAGAGGGAAACACAACAACTCTATGAGAAAAACAATAAAAAAAAAAGAAACACCAACGTGCAGTAAATCCAAACGCCAAAATATAATTATAAAGAAACGGAATATTCGGTAATAACGACCATATTTCTGACTTGGTACAGGACATTCAAAGAAAAAAACATGTGGATTGAACCTGGTTTTATGGCTAGCCAATACTCCCACTTATATGAAATGTTAAACATATTGCTAAAACGACAACATAACATATCAGGAATATTGTACAAACAAACACAATAACACTCAGCGCATAAATTAATAATATAATTGTACATTTCAAAATTTCAACTGAAGAATACATCATTGCAACCGACGTCAATACACGTCCAAATAATAATCATGAATATGAAGGTCTAAAAGACTATGATACGATCTATTTTAAATAGGAATATATTGTTGATAAAATCTTAGTAAAACACGTAAATGGTCGCTAGCTCGATTTGCCGTCTATGGTTTATCTTTATCAGGATGATCCGGTGTAAAAACTATTGAAGCTCGTTTCGTCTGCATAGGGCTAATCAGTAATGCTCAGATCAAAATAGTTTGAAAGCCAAACAAGAATAAAGTTGAAGCGCATTGAGGACCCCAAATTCAAAAAAAAAAAAAAAAACACAATCGAGATACAACAGTTAGTAGTTTGCGGTTAGAACATTAACAGTTCTAATTTTAGTGCATCAGATGTCTGCGTAATACCAAATTTAATCCTGATAAAATTGAGAATGAAATGGGGAATGTATGATGAGTTTATGTATGCATGTATTGACAATTAATTTCTCGTCAGTAAATGATTTATTCAATTAATTATACTTTTAAAAAATGCAATGCTAGACGGTATTTATAATCTAATTTAGAAAAGCATAACACATGACCGCCTCCGGAATTGTAACTTTAGTTATTGCATATTATTTCTTCGGAAACTTGGTGGAGAGTATCAAAAACGGTTCCCGGTCTGTATAATCAGTGTGAAACCAAATAAATCATAAATTTAGCCTAATCAAAATGAACTCTCTGATAAACTTCGAATATTCGAATAAAATTATTAAATGACTGATTGTTTTTGTCTGTTAATTAAGGAAATAACAATACTGTTGTTGAAGAGTTGCCACCGTGAAATCAAAATTGTCGGTGGCAACTCTTCAATTACAGTTCCGGTATTCCGTTTCTAATGCATAACAATAAGAAATAGTACGTTAGAGATCGAAAAAATGTATAAATTTGAAATAAAATAAAATTCTGCGAAACTTCATGAGTGATTTTGGGGCAAAGACGTCATGGCTAAAGATGACGTCATACAAATGAAAACTTACAAACTGAAGGTTACTTCGTTACTTCTACGATTCAAATTTGGATAAAATAACATCAAACGGCGTTTTTTAGGAAGGTGTTGTTTTATTTTCAATAATGAACTTTTAGCAAATGAAACAAATTGTTACATGAAAATTGCATTAGAATAGGTATTTCAGAATAAGTTTTATAAACTTGAGTGTTAATCAATGCAACATCGTAATTAAAACGGAATATACATTTTGGTTATAACAAACATTCTAAATGTAATTACCATGATGACATAACAGGTAGAAGTCTGCGTAGGCTTTATATATATAATAAAGAAGATGTGGTATGATTGTCAATAAGACAACTTTTCACTAGAAACCAAAGGATGCAAAAGTTACCAACTAAAGATCAACGCATGATCTTCAACAATGAACAAAGCCCATACCACATAGTCAGCTACAAAAGGCCCCGAAATGACAAACAACAATTCAATATAGAACACAGCATTTATGAATTATGTGGTTGAATTCACACTGTCGAGTTGATTTGATTCCTTTATTATTTTTTTTCATCGATTAATGAATTCTTAACATCATTACATTACTTTTATATGTTCAGGAACTGGTACATGCAGTTTTATCTAAATCTAAAAACAATGTTTCCAGTGACATTCGAAATCAAACCTCTAGGCATTTTTATCAGTGACTTTATTGGATTTCCTGGACATTAAGGTCTTTCACCATGTTGGATTTTGAAATAGCAGATAAAATTCGGTTTAGATCTTTAAGATTGTCGACCGTTATGGATGATGTCTGATATGTTTCTTACGTCGTAACTACAATCCCCTTCCGTTTCATGAATGTGACCTATCGAATTAGACTATTACCTGGGTTTGTTATAACACGAGCAACACGACGAGTGCCACATGTGGAGCAGGATCTGCATTTCCTTCCTGAGTACCTGCGGTCACTTCAAGTTTTTATTGGGGTTCGTGTTGCTCAGTTTTAAGTTTTCTATGTTCTTTTTGTGTACTATTATTTGTCTGTTTGTCTTTTTCAATTTTTTGCTTTTGCGTTGTCAATTTAATCTCGAACTATTAGTTTGACTGTTCCTCTAGTATCTTGCACCCCTCATTTTCTGAAAGTGCTGAGAATAGTATGTAATTCATGTGTAAGGCTTTTCATGTTGATATACAAAATTATGTGTTTTATCATATTTACGGCTGTAAAAAAAGATGATTTTTATTAAATAATTTTTGGTCAAATATGTCTTAAAAGGGGAGATAATTCAGAATTTTTGTATTATATTGCAATCTATATTCAACATCTAAATAATCAGTCAAATTTAACATCTAATTTATCAAATCTAAAAATCTCCTATAAGATAAATGACTGCAGGGTACAAGCTCTGTTCGAATGAGAATAATCTAAATGGAAATTACCTGACATGCTTGTATTGACAACATAGCCATTGGTCATCTTCAGTGTCATAGTATCTGCTGACTTCCAACCAAGGGACATAATTTCCTGGATAGCCAGCAGCAGGTTTCATTAAACTGTATGTTCCCCCTGGCCAAGATACAACAGTTTCCGCAGTAGTTGATTTAACCGTTGCAGTTATCATTTCAGTCACCTTGTTTGCTGTGGTTAATGTTTCTGTAGTGGTAAAAACTTCTGCAGTGGTTAACACTGCCGCAGTAGTTAACACTTCTGCAGTGTTTTTTTCTTTCTGAAATTGTTAATGCTTCTGCAGTGGTTAATGTTCCTGCATTGGTCAATGCTTCTTTATTGGTTAATGATTCTGTAGTGGTTATTGATTCTGCAGTGGTAAATGCTTCTGCAGTGGTTAATGCTTCTACATTGGCTAATGCTTCTGTAGCCGTAAATGTTTCTGTCGTGGCTACTGTTATTTCCGTAATCACTAGAGTTGTCTCTGTTGTTGACTGTGTCGCTGTAATATAATGTTTAATTTATAGATGACGTAAAAATTATAAATCTAAAAGATCATTTGGTCTTTTTCCTTTTCGTGGAAAGACCTTTTTTTTCTGATCTTAAAAGATTTTAGCAAACTGTTTTCACCAAATTGTTCGTCTACTCTTGAGAATGATTAGGTTTATTTTGACTTGAGTGATCGGAAGACATTTTATGGGAGTTATTTCCCTTTGAAAATTTCAGATAGGCGATTTGTTGGATAAATTCATACGTTATAAGTCATAGAGGCCTACAGTCTTTTGATATGAAGTCCTTGGTCCATTTGAAGGAAATTGAGGTCAAGGTCAAAGGTCAAGGTCATGTTCTAAATTTTGAATTTTACTTGTTATCGTTATTCCACAAAAACTGTGACAGTAAATGATATGATGTGTTTGCCAAATAACTGTTTACAATAAGGCGCAACTTCAACCTATTTCAGTCAAAGTGTTTTGGTTAACCCTTATAGGAGTTTTCTCCCTTTATGTATTTCAAATCAGTATTTCTCCACAACCATACAAGTGATTGACCTCCGGTCTTCCGTTTTGAGTTCACTGACCTATGACCTTGAAATTGAGATCAAGGTCGAAAGTCAAGGTCATATTATAAATTTTTGAATTTTGCTTGTTTTCGTTATTCCAAAGAAACTGCTACAGTTAATGATATGATTTGTTTGCCAAATTACTGTTTACAAAAAGGCGCAACTTCAACCTATTTCAGTCGAATTGTTTTGTTTAACTCTTATAGGAGTTTTCTCCCCTTATGTATTTGAATCAGTATTTCTCCACAACCATACAAATGATTGACCTGGGGTCTTTTGATTTGAGATCACTGACCTATGACCTTGAAAGGTCAATTTGACGTTCTAGATTTTGAACTTTGCTAAAAATTATTTTCTGTTCATAATAAAACAATTAAGTCTTCTGCATATACCTATTAATCTTATTTTTTTATATCAATTTGAAGAACCATATTAAATCAACAAGGAGTGACATTTTCTCTACGGCACATAACTTATTACACCTTATCTATTGAAACTTGAAATAAAGAATACCACAGGTGGATGTAAGGTTCTTTTCTCGATCTTTACGGCAAAGAGATACGACATAAAAGGGATTCAGTTTTGTAACAGAATTTACTTGATATCAGGTTATTGCATACCACGAAACGATTGACCAAAGGTTTTTTAATGACATCGTCTCTACTAAACTTTATGGACGCCATCATAATAGTAAACCGTAATGGAATGACATTGTCATCCCTCTTACTTCATATTTAACGATAGTCACTAACGGTTCTAAAGTAGAGAGGGATAACCTTATCTTTCTGGAATTCCCAGGTATATCCCTGAGTGGTGTGTTTTATAGACTGTTGTATATCTTCAAAATATGGGTAGTGCATGTCTCTATCATGATTTTGTTCAAAAGTACATTTCATTCTTCTAATGTTTCAATATTGATAATATGTGATTATGCTTTGATAGTTAGCGAGTGTATATAAATCCTTTCTGAGTTGAAATCAGATTTTCTAATGTTCAAAACTGGATATCCCTCATATACGAATTGTATACAAATCAAGAAAAAGGACAAACACTGAGGTAATCACATGAACTCCCCCAAGCTTAACATAAGCAAGACCGAATGTGTCGACAAGACAGACGTCTTTTGATCTGCATGTACCAGCCACATTGCGGATCCATGGCACCCTCCAGTCACAATCATAAAAAGGACATAATTGGAAAAGATCAGATGGCTTCTCTGGTGGACAAAGATCATAGGCAGCGCATTCTGTCGCTTTTCAGTTTTGACATTTAAAACATAGTCGTACAAGCATATGAAATACGTAATGAAATATGAAATGTCACTATATATGTAAAAATTACAACAAATAAGCAGCAATGTATTCACTGAAGCTGTATTGATAGAGCATACATATAATTTATAAGTGATTACATGTGATGAATTTTTAAATAATGAAATACACAAATGTTGAAATAATTATTATGTTAGTTTATATGTGTGCATTTAAATCTTTACTTTTTCATAACATTTGCATAGTTTAATTCTTGGCTATAAAATTATAGATACGAAACGCGCGTCTGGCATATTAAATTATAAACCTGGTACCTTTGATAACATTTTAATGAAAGCTTACGCAAAAGAATAACTCTTTTAACTAACATGTTCACATAATCAACAATGACATAGTCTTTTAAAGAAGAAAGAAATACGGCAATATGTCAATATGAGGTACTACTAAATAGCTTATATGAATAGTGTATTTGCATATCTAGAATAAAATATCTACACTGTATTTATGTGATTTAAAAAAAGGTTTACATAGTTAGCAGTTAACGCGAGTAAAGGATACAATTTTACATTAATTATTAAATAAACAAATGTAATTCATTTTAGTCGATTTATGACAAGATTTCACTTTATTGTGTTTTTTTTTAGAACATGTAGTCATCAATTATGCTTCAACGTTTACTTTTAACTCGACTGGCGGCCATGATTAACAACTGCCGTTAAAGCCATTGTTAAAGTAAAATTGAAAATGATAAGTTATGGAATTACAGAAATTATCAAGCCCTAAACCAACCAATCAATAAAAAAAAAACACAAAAAGAACCACATGGCCGTCCACAACCCCCACAAGAATCCAGAAAAACTAATTTTATTGACTATGAGACATAAGTGCCTAGAAAATTAACCTAACGATGTTAGAGAAGATTTGATTCGTAACTTCCTCCCCGGCGCTGGGGCTGGAACCTGTACTTTATTTTCTAACTTCTACGACAACATCGCCTAGCATTGAGCAGAGACATTATCACCTCCTCTAACTCTAGCTTATAAAAATAAGCTTTCGTTTCGGTAGGTGTTACCTTCTTGTAGGAATTTAACAAGAATCTCTGATACAATTCACGAAGTATTTATCTTTAGGGTACAGAAAATGATCGTCTACTCATCTTTTCAGTATAATTGCAGGATGCTAATCTATTTTTAGAAGCATACGCTCACTGTTAATAAATATATGTGTATTCTGACATCAGACTCGGACTTCTCTTAAACTGAATTTTAATGTGCGTATTGTTAAGCGTTTACCTTTTGCATTGGCTAGAGGTATAGGGGGAGGGTTGAGATCTCACAAACATGTTTAACCGCGCCGCATTTTTGCGCCTGTCCCAAGTCAGGAGCCTCTGGCCTTTGTTAGTCTTGTATTATTTTAACTTTTAGTTTCTTGTGTACAATTTGGAGTTTAGTATGGTGTTGATTATCACTGAACCAGTAAATATTTGTTTAGGGGCCAGCTGAAGGACGCCTCCGGGTGCGATAATTTTTCGTTGCATAGAAGACCTGTTGGTGACCTTCTGTTGTTGTCTGCTCTATGGTCGGGTTGTTGTCTCTTTGACACATTCCCCATTTCCATTCTCAATTTTATGTCTACCTGTGTGTAGTGACAACTGCAAAGTATACTTTGTCAATCGGATTTCTTATGATTAAGAAATACCAGGCCTAAAATTTTATAACTTCTACGACAACACCGCCTAGCATTGCGCAGAGACCTTATCCCCTCCTCTAACTCTAGCTTATAAAAATAAGCTTCGTTTCGAGAGGTGTTATCTTCTTGTAGGAATTAAACAAGGATCTCTGATATTAGACACGAAGTATTTATTTTTATCGTACAGAAAATGATCATCTACTCATATATATATATATATATATATATATATATATATATATATATATATATATATATATATATATATATATATATACAACTCGTCTAAACATCAACCCAACAATGTTAGATCTGTAAATTTGCTTTCGCAAATTTTTGGTTCTTCCCTCGCCGGGATTCGAACCCATGCTACTGTGATATCGTGACACCAAATCGCCTGCACTGCAGCCGTCCCGCTAGACCACACGACCACCTGGGCTCTCTAAAATAAAGAGCTTTCGCTGGAAGTGTGTTACCTTTCCTCGTCAGTTTTAATCTAGCGGCGTACTACAGTACATGATATATAAGGCATGAAGATGTTATTGTTACAGATCAGCTAAATATATATATATATATGTAATCCACATGGAAATAAAGAAATATGAAGGTATTGTATTTAAAAAAAATATATATAACATGAAAGTATCACCAGCCCAGTTGTCAGCACTTGGGTGTTGACATGATTATCAATTATATTGTTATTTTTTTTATAAATTATTGTTTGCAAAAGTATAAATTATCCGAAATACTAATTATTTTCTAATCCCAGGCATATATTACCTTTGCCTTGTTTGTCACAACTATTTTTGGAATTTTGGGGCTTCAATTCTCTTTACCTTTATACTTATAGGGCTTTTAAACTTTTTTAATCTGGGCGTAACTACATGAGTCTTTGTAGACGAAACCCGCGTCTGCCGTAACAAATTATTAGTCTGGTACCTTTTGGTTCAATTTTAGTAATAAAATATAATTCTTTACAGTTATGTTTGCTATAATAGCAGACGTATTGAGTTTTAACAAAAAATCTAATCCCCCGGGACATTTCGAGATCTTTTCCACAAAAAGAAAATCTGCCTTAATGTTTTAAAACTAAGCAAAGAAAAAAGTTAAAACATACATGCTGACAATTACACAACATGAATAAAAAAAGAGATGCAGAATTTCAATGAGGCGGAAACTGACAGGATCTTATACATATATGGCTTTCAGCGTTCTGGTGAAGTCAAATCAAGGAATGTGCTTCGGATGCAGAAAACTGATAAACACTTCGATGTTGACATAAATATCAATTATATGGTCATTTTAATAAATTTACTGTTTGCAAAATCATGAATTATTCTAAAAACTAAGGATTTTCTTATCCGAGGCATAGATTACATAAGCCGTATTTGGCAGAACTTTTTGGAACTTTGGGTCCTCAATGCGCTTCAACTTTATACTGGTTTTTGCTTTGTGACTTTCTTGACCTAATCGTCACTGATGAGTCTTATGTAGACAAAACGCGCGTTTGGCGTATTAAACTATAAGCATGGTACCTTTGATAACTATAAAGCGTCGTTTTCATTTCACAAATTTTGAAATAAATGTTTTAATTGTATCAGGTCTTTTGCTTTTTTATTTGAGACTTGATATTTGTAATATTAGAGCCATGTATCGTCATACAATTATAATTGACAACTATGGATTAATTTCCATATAGTTAAAATACTAACCTTCATTCTGATAAACGAGTGTTGCGTCACTGTCAAAAACTTCCGACGAAGTTAAGTTCATGTGTAACGTGCAAGTTAAGTCCCCTCGGGTAAGACTTGAAGCTAAACATTGCGCCTCATTTGTACACAATAATCCACATAATATTAAATTATTACGTCCCATTTGAATAGAATGATACCTATCATCCAATCTCACTCCATTCTTTATATATAAGGGAAATATTCGCTTATGTATAGCTACTGCATATGGTAAAATGCACCTGTAAATAATTTCTCATTTTGATGTCTATTGTTTAACCAAGTCACATTATTTTGCAGTTTTACACAATATATAACGTAGAATACTTTCACTTCTAAATAAAGGCAACAGTAGTATAAACTTCTAAAGTGTGCTACCATATAACGGCTTACGTTTTATGTACTACTCATAATGTTTAACTTTATCGTATTTTCTAAATAGTATTCTCTCAGAAGACGCTTGCAAACATCTTATATTGCCCTGGAAAGTCTATGAAATTGAAAACGGTTAAACATTGAAATAAGATAACCAATTAAAACACGAACCAACTTTTCAAATCGATTGTTTTATCGGGGATGTGAAATGTAGTGCGGTGACGGAATAGGAAACAGTCGATTATTTAAAGAGTTTAATTTCACATCAGGGTATACGGCTCAAAATTGGATATCTTTCGACTCTCTTTCCTATGCTTGCATTTATTGTAATAGAATAAAACTGCACCCAAGACAAGGAATAACACTCTCTAGCACAGCATATCCAAGTAAAGGCTTCACTTTAATTCAACTTTATTCATGAATTACAAGGAAATTTACAGAAGCAAGTTTTTTTTAACATCATCAGCGTGATATAGATGATAATCTTAGTTCAGATATCAAATTAATTATACAGACCTGACTGTAGGGCAGAATGATCACGACAATGGAAAATGTCCACAGACTACAGTCATGTGATCATCGCAAGTGTATACTGTCAATCAGAGATGGCTCTTTTACCTTTGTCTAGAGATATTTGGAGTTTAGGACAGGGTTCATTTGACATTTGTCCTATAGGCGCACTGATGAAACAGTTTTTTTTATATTCTCCCATTTGAAGATTGATACGGCCAAAATGTATTTTGCAATGACAAAATTTTGTGATTTTAATGTCCAATGATGTTGGATAAATTGAGTGGTACACAAACATTTGCCACCACTCTATTCCAAGGCACAGCAGGTTTAAATGTTTAGCATTTATATTCGCAATATTATTATAGGATTTTTGGCTTACTAATTATGTCGTGTTCATTAAACACTTGGGACCAATACTGACTCGAGATTTGCTTACCCTTCCATGTAGGAACATATGTATTACAGCCAAGGGTCATAACATCGTAATATCGTTCCAACATTACAAAAGTCATTTGAGGTCTGAGTTCTGATCAAATGCAGTAATACAAATATTAACTGGTATGTTAAACTGTTCTTGATAGAAAAAAATACTATCTTGCGTAACTAAGTTTGAGATTGAATAACCAAAACTTAAATTATCTTTTAAACGAAGAAAAGGCGGTTCTGTCATAAAACATGTCTTTTTAAAGTTTTTAGTCTTTTTTACACTGATTTATATTCCTATAGATACATTTCATTTCATAGAAATCGTCAATACATTGTAGGAACTCAATTATTAGTTTGTTTTGAAATATGTTTTGTTGTCAGTTTTGCATGTACCGAATTCAACGTGTATGGTCAAAACTTAACTTTCCCCTTTCATTAAGGCATACTAAATTGACATATTAACAAATACATATTTGTTCATAATTTTCTATACATTTTGTAAACTTTTGACAGTCGTAGTTCTTATAAATTGAACAAAATACATCGTTTTAAACTGAAAACTATCCCCTTTCTGTAAGGTCGCATACGTGTACTCGAAAATCTCATTTAAGGTAGCACAATACAAAAGCAACTAGATTTTATCAAAATTTTATTTTCAGCTGTTTTGTGTACTTCTTAATATTCCAAAACCACAGAAGAAAATTTTATTTTCATATCTTTCACTGTTAATGAGTTTTGATGATAATTAGTTTTATTAACAAATGCACGTGTCTGACCGATACAAGATAAAAACATGAGGGCAGTACTTTTTGGTTAATCAATAGAATCATTCGATAGCTTTATGACAACTGACCAGCAATAAACTTGTGCACGGTGAAAGGAGTGACATAATGTGTATTGGAAAACAATCGAGTTTGCATTCTTCCACGACTGTTTTATTTTCAATAATATTGACGGGTGATACATTCTACAGTATAAAATCAAATCGTATCCTTTTTCGAACATTTTCAATACATGTGGTTAACGACACAAGACCATGACATTGCATGTAGAATTCAATCATTATGACATTACTTTTGTTGAACATAACAAGTTGAAGATTGATCTTATGATATTCACCTATTTTAACTTTAAAATACATTATGAAAAGATAATTGCTTGAAGTTGTGCGATTTTTTTTTTATTTTATTAATTCATTCATGAATTGATGATCTGTTGAAAGGTGATACCTTTTACAGAATAAGATTAAAATGTATAAAGAAAATCATGGCCGAACAATTTCAATCGGTGACGACACGATACCCTGAGATTGCACGTGGCACCCAATCATTATGACAGTACTTCTATTGAACATTACAAGTGTTATAATGTTATTATTATTTACTTCTCTGCTATTTTCAACTTTAGAAAAATACACTTGTTTCACCTTAGATATGAATGTCCTGTTCACCTTAGATATGAATTTCAAAGTAGCGGGTGCATTTTTTTCTTTTATACCTGATGTCATTACAAAACAAATGTTTAAACAAACCTTGTAGTACTACTTCAATCATGTTAGGTATAAAAAAAAGTGTGACATGTTTGTCACAATAATATATAGTAAAAAAATGAATTTCGAAACAAAGTAGGCATAAGAATGCTAACCCTAACGTTATTCAAACCCTCAAAATGAAAATAAAGATATGTGATATGATTGCCATTAAGATAACTATAAAACCTTAAATGAATCTGGGTGGAATATGTATATGAGTGAATTTTCCATTTTGGTTGACACCATATTACTTGAATTATCATTGATATGGTTATATTTATAAATTAACTGTTTACTAAGTTTTGCATTTTTTAAATACTAAGGCTTTTCTCCTCAGGCATAACTTTACCTTAGCTGTATTTGGCAAAACTTTTAGGAATTTTGGTCCTCAATGCTCTTCAACTTCGTACTTTATTTGGCCTTCTTAAATTGTTTGGATTCGAGCGTCACTGGTGAGTCTTTTGTAGACGAAACGCGCGTCTGGCGTATATACAAAATTTATTCCTGGTATCTATGATGAGTTTATTTATATAAGGTAGGTCAACTAAGATTCAAACAGGTACACTATATCCGAACGAGTTCTTATTGTATACTCATACTAGTTAAGTAGCTTATTTCATATGAACAAGAATTCAATTTCAATTCTACAAAGTAAGTATCATGTTTTTGAATTTAAGGAAGAATTTAGAATTTAAAATTGATACTATAAATTGTTTTTAAACATATGACATGCAATCAATGTATACAAAACAAATCAATTCAAATGATTTGATGTGCAATTCAGATGCTATAGTACATGAGTTCCATATACTCTATAATATCTTATATTATGATATAAATACATTAATCGCTACCGTACCGTTTTCCTCATATGAAGAGTAGTTAAATCAAAAGAAGGTCTGTTCATGCTTATGGATATCTTGCATTGAGGATTTCTATTGCAATCTTTTGCTTTCTAATAATATGAATGATAATAATTTTCATTTCCAGCGTATTCGATTACTTAAACGTATATTACCCGATACAAATTTATTTTAGATAAGGCGTTTCTTATGAAAAATTATATGAAAACATTTAAAGCAAGATTATCAAGATGGTTGATTCAAAGTATAGCTTCAAATGCTCTTCTGTCGATATATATCATGAATTGTTTAAGATAAACAATATCTCAGTTACCAACTCTCAAGTTAAAATCGTTTTTGTTTTTGCCCTGTCATTATTAGTCAGTTTTGATATCGATCTGGCATGTTCACTTTAGTTTTGGGTTTGTTTTGGAAATATGCGATTTATGATATAAAAATAAAAAGATGTGATATGAACGCCACTGAGACAGTTCGCGACCAGAGACCAAAATGATATAAAATATAATAACTCTAGGTCACCATTCTGACTTTACAAAAGTTAGAACCTTTACCGCACAGTAATCTTTAACATTTCTCGAAATGACAAATTTAAAACACCCAAAAAAGGACAATTAAGCACATGCATGTACTATGTATGTTTCTTACCTATTAGATGTACCTAATCGCATAATTTTCCGAGTTAATTTGATTGCTTTAAATAACTAGTTTTTCATGAACAAAAGATATCTTAACTGAACATCAGTTCATTGCTTTAATGAATGTTTTCAAGTACATGAAGTTTATCAAAAAAGTGTACGATAAACAAACTCATCATAAATACCAGGATTGAAATTTAATATTTGCGCCAGACGCGAGTTTCGTCTTCAAAAGACTCATCCGTGACGCTTATATAAATTAAGTGTTAAAAAGGCAAAAAAAAACAAAAAAAAACAACAAACAGCTCTTTAAAATATTGGATATATATATACATGATGTAAGCCAGTGAGGTATTATGGGAATTTTTGTACATTCAGTAGCATGTCTCTTCTTGAACCTGTTCATTTGTGCTGTATATTCAAACTGTACCAATTACCTTAATACTTTTTAATTCCAAATAAGAAACCGTTTTGGTAGCTAGATATTCATTTGTGTCAGACTTATGTAAAAAAAAAAAATTACAGTTAGTATTTGAGAGAACCATGTATTAACTTTATTTATAGCTGAAATTCACTAAAAAAAAACCTTTTTTTTGGACATTTTAGCGCCTTCATCCGATTACGTTTTTCTTTATAGTTCCGGCTAAACTTGATGTATTGGTCGATACCCTAGCGTGTGAATATGAATAGATATGATCTTGCAAATGACCTTAAAAATTAGTAATAAGTTGAATTTTCATAAAAATCGAGTAGGAATAAAAATTATCACATAAAAAAAAAGTTAAAGAAAAATTACACATAATAGCAAATATAAACTATTGCTCGCATTGTTGTACAGTTCAAGATCAAAAGATCAGAACCAAATGACCAGACAAATATTAGTCTGTTATCAAACAGCTTACGTTTGACCCACGCAATAGCTGCAGTTGAATAATGCACTAGGAAGTAGTTATGTAGGTTTTAGGTTGCACTTGTGTAAAACCAGCAATGCAGTTTTCCATAGGAACTGCCTAAATTGCATATGCAGTCACTCTTCATTCAGGAAGTTTTGAGGAGAATGTTATATTTCCCTTGAAAGGAGACATGCACTACTTTTTTTTGCACTAATAAAAACATATAGCTGTGCGGCATATTTTCAAGTTTTACTGCCCTCCATTTATAAACATTGCAGGTTCGCACTGAATTTTTCCATTAAATTGACTCAACACCCAAATGTCTTCCAGTCCTCCTGAAAAATAAGTTAAATAAATAGACATTTTTATTTATATCCATTTAATTCTCCAATCAAGTCTTAATTAAAAAAAATTACTTTGCATCCATGGCAACAACTATGTAAACAGTAGCAGTATTTTATGCACATTCAATTTCTCCCCAAAAGAGGCGTGACTTGCAAATCACACTTGATTTACAAAGTGCAACCTATACTGTACTTTCAAACCCCTTTAAGTATCAAAATATTCTTATATTCTTGTTGTTATTTATGTAAGTAATAGAAAATAATAAGTTACAATGGTAGTTTTTTTCATTATTGTATTTTTATAGTACTTCTAGTAACTATACCCTGTTTGCGGCAAGATGTGTTTTTTTCCTGTTCACTATTTTTTTTTTATTCAAATTATAATTTTTTTTGTCTACTTAATAAACTCATTATATATTTGTGTTTTTCTTGTGCCTTTGTGTAATAGCTATTTGAATCATGGTTAGTTTTACTACAATCTATTTATTTTGTAGAATTTTTGTCTTCTTTATGTACTATACCATAAAATGCATAAAAAGGTGTCATACAAGCTTCAAAAAACTATCCCTATAACAAAAACATACACCTTATCTTTACTTTCTGTTTATGTTATAGCACAAAAGCCTGTCAGCACCGATAAAAAAATTAAATGAAGAGAGGTCAAATTATATGAACTTGTCAAATTACAAAATAATGAGATTAGCCATCATGATTTATATAAAAAATCTTACATCTGGGGTCACCTTCAGTTCCATCAGATATAAACAAAAAAACTTAGTCATTCATGATTGTTTAGTTGTTAGGTCCTATATTTGATGTTTAAATATTAAAATACTGGAATAAAGTGCATTTCAAACAATTCTTACAATAACAATGGGTCTAATCCCATGGCGTCTAAGGAAATACACATTTCAGAAAGGAAACAACCCATATAATAAGGGGAAAAAATACAGAAATAAAACTTTACCTGCTGAAAAAGGCAAATTTGTGAGACTACCAAAAGACTTGTATGACTTAGTGACTAAATCTGTTCATAAAAAGAATGTTCAACTAATTCCTGCCTCTACAAAGTCAGCTCGCTTTCTAAGGCCGAAGCCTCCGACAAAAACAGAAGTTGAAAAATGTGCTGAAAATAAAACAAAAACAGGGTAAGAATACTTTTTTTGTTATTAAGCTTTCAAAAATAATTAAACTTGCTTAAAAAAGCCATTTATAAACAACTATGAAGAAAAAGGCATGTGTCTTATATGTCAATTCTTTAAATGTGACATTTGAAGAAAATGCAAGCTAGGATTATACTTATTTTAAAATTTCTAGTCCTATATATATTTTCAAGAGCTAAATAGTGCATGGTTTTTATATATAATATATATATAATATATATAAAAACACAGGCAAAGAAAAAAATATGCACTTTTGAGAGTACATTTGATCAAAAAGCTTATTTAAAGAAAACACTATTGTAAGGGAGGTAATTCAAAATAAAATTATTTTCACATTTTCCAAACTTAGTTTAACAAATAAAAAAACTAATTCACTTCAATTTTGGCAACATTTTTCAACTTCAGGTCAGAGAAAAATAGTTTTCGACTCCTTCTGATCAATGAACTTGAACAGATGTGGAATGAGGTTTTCATAGAACACAGACAAATATCCCTATGTGTACAGGGTTCATATCATGGGATTTAAGTGCAGAGCAGCAAAGAGGGGCTGCCTGGAGGGAAAAGGCAAGCTGCAATGAGTGTTCTTACCATTCAAAAATGTTCAACCTTTACAATGAGGTGATCGCTAAGAAACGTGGTCGTCGAACAGCAGGTATTAATCTATCCATACAAGTCGCACTTAATCACATAGCTATCAGCACAACTGGTTTACAGAAATTATTTCTTGGTTCTAATATACCAGCTCCTTCCACTTCAAGTATGCAACACAGTGCTAATGTTGTTTCTGATATTATAGAAGAGTACAATCAAAAGGATTTGGTTCAGAAAAGAAAATTAATTAAGGAAATAAACATATTAAGAGGTGATAATCCTAATATTATTAACATTCAGGCCGACGGAATGTATAATAACCCTATTTATTCCGGAATGGGTAAAACACCATTTCAACCAGCTACCCAATGTACATATACCATGTTAGAAAATAATACTTATAAGCACAGTATTGTAAGCACAAGACAAGTGTCTAAGCTTTGCTCAAATAAGAGTGAACATAAAACAAAAACAAAAGTTAAATCTCACAAAGGTCACTGTTCCGCAAACATTAAAATGCATGACAGCATAGGCAGTGAGGAGCGATGGGCTAAAGACTGCTTGTTAGACCTGAAAAATGATGGTCTGGAAGTTCAAGAAATTACCACTGACCCTGACAGCAGTGCATTTAGAGCTGCAGAGTCTCTTTTTAAAGCTGGTACAACCAATACTCAGCCAATTCATTTTCTAGATACAAGACATGTGTCCGCAAATCATAGAAATTTTATTAAAAAAATGTCAGGTCTGAAGGAAATAATGCCGGCAAGATTAGTTTCAGAGAAAGATAAAATGCTAAAAAGGTTTGCATTAGATATGGCAGCACGTTGTCAGGCAGAGTACAATGCTGCCTTTGATAAATTCAATATGGACTCTGTACGGGTAAAAGTTCACCTATCATATGCATGTCATGCTATAGTTTCTTGCTATCAGGGTGATCATAACGGGTGTACAAAATATTCCCTTGTTTGTTCAAATAGGAACAGTTTGAAGACATGGACTGAAAAATAACTTTAAATTAAATAAATCAGAGAACACAGCAGCATTGTTACGTGAATGCGTAAAATATCGCCTTGGACCTACCATGCTAAACCGTACATGCAAAAACACTAACACACAAAAAGCTGAAGCAACTAACCGTGCAATACGTGCAACTGTACCTAGCAATGTAACATTTACCAGAAACTATAAAGGAAGGGTACATACAGCTATACACAATGTAAATAATGGCCCTGGAGAATCCATCGTTAAACTCTGTAAAGCGGCTGGGGTTCCCATCGAACCAGGAAGTCGTGCTGCCCGAGGTCTGAAAAATATTCAACAACACAATGAAAAACATAAATTATATAAGCAGTCAAAGCAGTACACAGATCAGAGATGATCAAAAAAGCATGAACTATATAAAATATATGATGAGTAGCAAGAGGAAAAAGACTATGAGAAAAACAAACTTTTACCGACAAAACGGCTGGCCGCAAAACAGCCTCAAGAGTATTCGTTTACCAAAAAACTCCGATCAAGACATGTTAAAAATAAATAAATTACCTGCATCAGATAAGACAACACGGTAAATGATTATTTGTACACTGTTTTGTCCGTCTACAGAAAATTCTCTCTATGTTTATACTGTGCGACTCTAAAATCAGGTGCTCCGGTTTAATACATTTGGGGTTATGGAAAAGGTGTGAAATATCTAAAGGATCGCCGTTTGGAGAGAAACGGGGAAGATTTTTTTTTAATATTCTTTTATCTAGCATATAAGATAATATGTGAGCTTTTTCAAGAGTTCTAGTGCCATCAGCCAATTCATAACTTTTTTCCCATAGACCCCATGCTCCAAAGCTCCAACCCACACTGTACAGTCATAATTTCCATAATTTTTTTCACTTTTCTTAGACAAAGCTAAAGCCAATGCATTCCAAAATGATTCCATGTTGTTTCTGTAAAATGAAAACCCAAAAGGGGTCCGAAATTGGGATCCCAGGGAGGCTGAGGGGTGAATTCCCATTATTTACCTTATAGGTTGCACTTGTGTAAAACCAGCAATGCAGTTTTCCATAGGAACTGCCTAAATTGCATATGCAGTCACTCTTCATTCAGGAAGTTTTGAGGAGAATGTTATATTTCCCTTGAAAGGAGACATGCACTACTTTTTTTGCACTAATAAAAACATATAGCTGTGCGGCATATTTTCAAGTTTTACTGCCCTCCATTTATAAACATTGCAGGTTCGCACTGAATTTTTCCATTAAATTTGACTCAACACCCAAATGTCTTCCAGTCCTCCTGAAAAATAAGTTAAATAAATAGACATTTTTATTTATATCCATTTAATTCTCCAATCAAGTCTTAATTAAAAAAAATTACTTTGCATCCATGGCAACAACTATGTAAACAGTAGCAGTATTTTATGCACATTCAATTTCTCCCCAAAAGAGGCGTGACTTGTAAATCACACGTGATTTACAAAGTGCAACCTTTAGGAAACATATGCACAACTTAATTGTTTTTACTTTCCCGTTGTCTAAAAAAAATCCCTGTCAGAAGTTGATATAACAACCCACAAGTAAGTGTAATCTGTCATAAACTCTTCCGAAATGATTTCTAAACTAAGTATAACCACTTAAACAAAAGTCATATCAGACGCATACATATTTGATTACTGTTATCTCTTATCAGTTCAGATTTGAATTCAAAGGTGTATTTCAAAGTGTTCAAAAAGGTCATTTGTACAGACAGACATGTTTGTTTTAATTCTTTTAAACATTTGTTTAAATGTATTGATTGTTAGTCCTTTGACGGATGATTCCAAAAGACTCTTACTTAATGACCCGGATGTTATACTTGATCGCCTGACCAAACTTGAAAATTTGGTTGTGCAGCTGCAGAGTGATAACAGTAAATTAACACAGGAAAACCAACAACACACATTAAATATGAAGGCAATGGAGATTTCAATTTCAACTCTACAAAGTGAGTATCATGTTTTTGAATTTAAGGAAGAATTTAGAATTTGAAATTGATAATATAAGACAGAAGCTCTTTAGATTAGGAAAAAATAATGTTATAAATATTAAAAGGACATAGAACTCCCTTTCGAGATAATATATTTATAAAAACAAAGGTGGGAAAAGGGTGATACGGACTTTTACCTTATATTTTCATTGGTAGTATTTGGGTCTCTTATTGAAAGAAAAGAAATAAAGAATCTGTTTAAATTTTAGTAAAATATTTTTAATGAGCTATTGAGGTCTTATATAAAAAGAAAATAGTTTACCCTGTTTGATGGACAGAAACACCAAGTAGTCCGAACATGTAAAACAAATTTCCCAAAACTGACCTAAAAAAATCTTTTAGATGACGAACATATTGGTAAAAATAAGTGAAATAAGAACAACAGATAGCGTAATCGTTTGACTACAGCATACATGCCGAAAATGTTTTCGATCCACACACTGGCATCAGATACGTATAAACTATCGAGTCTACAATACTAATATCGTAAAATATCAAGAATGAGCTCGTTGTGAAACTTATTACGAGTGTGCCCAATGATATCTGTAAACATAATTCTGTTAACTACGTTTTCTTTACCATATCTGTTGTTTCTCCACCTGCTATTTTTCTTGATTTTCAGAATAAGAATTATCCTGACCAGGCTTGCAAAGCTTTTTATGCCATTCGAATGTGACTGATAACTTCTGTTAATTTCTAAAAGAGAGGTAGAAGACGCAAAAGTGATAGTCAAATTTTATAAGTCGAAAAGAAATCTAACCAAATTACAGCAACAGACTCACAATATAACACATACTTACCCCATCAAATCCGTGAATGACTAAAATTTGTGATATAGGCGCAGGTTAATACGGTACACATTTCCTTTTTATCCTCATTTGTCACTGTAGGTACTTCCAAATCAGGCTCAACTTACACTATTTGGGGTCGTACTACCTGTCCGGCGACAAACGACACAGAAGAAGTATACTCCGGTAAGTTTATAAGATCAAAAGTAAAAAACTAAACGAAAAACTATATGTACACGCGAATTCATAAAAGAATATGCATGAAGCTAGAAACATGTACATTTCAGAAGCACATAAACAAATAATCATTATCAAAGTTATCAAACCAAACGGGCGTCTGGTGGTACCATTACACTGAGTATCATCGATTGGTTTAGACAAATATTTCTATTTAACATAACATTTTTCTACAAGATGGAGGTATACTTTACTAGTGGGCTATTTTGTTTAATGTTTTAAGCAACCATCATTTCTTCGGATTATTGTTATGTCATATTTTATTTTAATGTATTGGTTTCGTTTTGAATACTAGTAGTAGATTTGCTTTGTTCATTGCATTGTCTTCATAACTGACATTTTTTTTATTAAGCGTTAATTTACTTCTTGTCTCTTTTTAATGTTTTAAACATAAAATCGTTTTTGCTGACAACTGTTGAAATTTTTCTAAATATTTGGTTGTGTCCAGTGTAAAGAGACAGTGTTTTTCTCAGTTTTGAGGATTTGTTTTATTGTCAGCTCACTTTTGAAATAAGGTTCAAATAAAGTAAAATTGATCTTTTATCTTATTTTCCGTAGTAAACCAAGATCCTCAATCACCATGAATGAGTTTGCATAAGACCTATACCAAGTGGTCAAAAGTTGACATGAGTTATTTGATCTGATCACATAAAACATGAGTTAAAATAGTTCACATTTCTCTTTTGTAATCTTTTGTGATATAGACAAAAACATGACAATTTTCAAATTGTTTTAATCTGTAAATATTAGTCCAGAAACGACGAAAGTGTTTTCAAAAATACCAAATTCAATAGGAAGTCCAAAAATGAGAATTTCAGTAAATATGACGAAGTGAAACGCTAACATCTATAGACAAATGGATAACATATTTCATATGTCTGACTTGGTTCAGTCATTTTCCAAAAAAAAAAAAAAATAGTATGTTTCAACCTTACATTTAAGTTAGTGTTAGTATTTAACGGTCGAATTGATGTTAACAGATTTTGAAAAGTCTGGACATTAATTATTAAATCATATCTATTCTTTCATTCAGTGAACTCTCTGACTTGAATGCGGTGAATTAAGAACTGTTAACATAACTTTCAGAAGTAAATTCAGTACTTTCAGTGTGTTTTGAAGACATTTCGTGTATTTTTTTATGGCAAGGCCTTATTAACTTTTCGTCCAATTGTTTGAAATTTTATGACCCTTTGGTATCTTCCGCCTTTTTTTGCATGACCTATGTCATGGTGGGTTTGGAAAACAAAATCCATTCAATTTCTACAACTACATGTACGCAGTTAATTCTCATCCACCCAAAATAATGTTCAAGCGTTGATGTAAAACTGGTTTCAAAGTCAACAACATTTCAATTTGGATAATGGTTGTCTTTTTGAAAATTAAATGTGTTTGTCATGGACAGAATCCGGTACGACTGACAGATCTATGAAACTCTTTTTTCAACTTTTAGAATGTCACATTTTACTCATAATTCAGAAACATTTAATCATAGATTTCTGTGGCGTTTGTCTAAGTCTAAGTCTTTCTTTTGGGGTGTTAGTTTCTCTTTAATTAATGATTTTGTGTGCGCAATTTTACATTTGTATTCTTCGACCTTGAAGATTGGTATAATGTAAAAATACCTGCAAACTGTTTATTGCTGGAGAGTATATTTTTTGTTTTATATTTATATAACTTTGACATTGAACCCACATTTCTTGTAATTATATTATCAAATAGTCAATCCATCTACATAAACTTTTTCACAGTCTTTTGTATATAGTTTTTCTAATGATATCCGTCAAAACAGTAGTTCTAATCTTGTCAAATTATTGCAAGATCCCTATCAAAAACGATATAGAAGTCAATGAGATTTCAGAACAACTGAACATAGTCAAATTACTGATATAGACGATCAAATATATTTCTGAATAGACAAAATATTAAAGACATAGATATAATAAATTTATTTCAGACCTGACTTTGTCAAGATACATTTTTAAAAAGACAACAAATCAATCAGAATATAATTTACAAACGAAAATAACTATTTCATTTGTCTTTATATATAGGCTATGCAGCTGGTGGTTTATACTCTGAACAAGGCTCATCACAAGATATACTTTGCGCTACCACAAATCCAGTTTTTGGGAAAACAAATGGTTATGATTATGGACATTTATTAACTTTTCGTCCAATTGTTTGAAATTTTATGACCCTTTGGTATCTTCCGCCTTTTTTTGCATGACCTATGTCATGGTGGGTTTGCAAAACAAAATCCATTCAATTTCTACAACTACATGTAAGCAGTTAATTCTCATCCACCCAAAATAATGTTCAAGCGTTGATGTAAAACTGGTTTCAAAGTCAACAACATTTCAATTTGGATAATGGTTGTCTTTTTGAAAATTAAATGTGTTTGTCATGGACAGAATCCGGTACGACTGACAGATCTATGAAACTCTTTTTCAACTTTTAGAATGTCACATTTTACTCATAATTCAGAAACATTTAATCATAGATTTCTGTGGCGTTTGTCTAAGTCTAAGTCTTTCTTTTGGGGTGTTAGTTTCTCTTTAATTAATGATTTTGTGTGCGCAATTTTACATTTGTATTCTTCGACCTTGAAGATTGGTATAATGTAAAAATACCTGCAAACTGTTTATTGCTGGAGAGTATATTTTTTGTTTTATATTTATATAACTTTGACATTGAACCCACATTTCTTGTAATTATATTATCAAATAGTCAATCCATCTACATAAACTTTTTCACAGTCTTTTGTATATAGTTTTTCTAATGATATCCGTCAAAACAGCAGTTCTAATCTTGTCAAATTATTGCAAGATCCCTATCAAAAACGATATAGAAATCAATGAGATTTCAGAACAACTGAACATAGTCAAATTACTGATATAGACGATCAAATATATTTCTGAATAGACAAAACATTAAAGATATAGATATAATAAATTTATTTCAGACCTGACTTTGTCAAGATACATTTTTAAAAAGACAACAAATCAATCAGAATATAATTTACAAACGAAAATAACTATTTCATTTGTCTTTATATATAGGCTATGCAGCTAGTGGCTTATACTCTGAACAAGGCTCATCACAAGATATACTTTGCGCTACCACAAATCCAGTTTTTGGGAAAACAAGTGGTTATGATTATGGACATTTATTTGGGGTAGAGTATGATAATGATTTTTTTGCACCTCATGCTAATGGCGAAGATATGCCTTGTGCAGTTTGCAATAGAAAATCTACGACATCATCTATAATGATTCCGGGGACCTCAACTTGTTACCCAGGGTGGCGTACAGATTACCATGGCTACCTCGCCACGGGGTACCGAACGTATACCACTGGAGCCAATTATATATGTATTGATATAAATCCTGAATTTCTAGTTGCAGGATCAGTAAACACAAATGCTGGTAGACTGATGGGACCAGTTTTAGCCAAATGTGGGGTTCTGAAATGCCCACCTTATCATGACAACTATCCAGTTACGTGTGTTGTTTGCTCAAAATAAAACACAAAAAGACAATTTCGACTTTATTGTTTTTAAAAGGTAAAACAAAAAACTTTCAAAACTCACAAGAAGACACTACATGCGGTTTACAGCTATCATCATGTCGTTCTAAATAAACACTAAACAATCTAATTAAAACTAAGACACCAACAACATAAAGGTTGTTGTAATTTTTAATTTTGTAGAAAAAATAAATATCATCTGGTACTGTGTAGGGAAACATAATGACTTATGAATGTCTGTACCAAGATCATATGACATTTGTTTTCTATTCACTTGAAGTGTTTGCGTTTTGAATTTTGCCATTTGAAAAGGAACTTTTCGTTTAAAATTTTCCTTGAAGATCGGTATGTGTTGTTATTATACTTTTTTGTATATACACACTTTCCCGATAAAATAGATAGAGGAATTTGTGTTATGAGTGTTAATGAGACAACTTTCCATCCAAATAAAAAGTACCTATTAAGTTGACTATGATTACGAGGGTATACAGAATAAATAATAAGACAAGAGATCACCCCAAGGTTTTGTTAGGGTTTTTCTAACTCAGTCATTAGTTTATTATGTTGCGTTTTGTGATAGGCGAGCGCCAAAACAAGGATTCGGAGGTTTTTAATGCACCTACCTAACACACGGCTATACGATATATCATTGAAAGGTCTTTTATCGTACATTCAGAATTGCCTGGTCGTCAAATTGGGAAATGGTCACATTTTTCTAAAAACGGCAAAAAAGGGGGAAAAATATAAGTCATAATTTGACGATATTGTTCCAAAAATGCAGTTTAAAAACAAATTCATCTGCAATATAATATGAAATATATCATTTGATAAACTATAGTCTATTTTTTTTCTGAAATAAAAATTAAAAAAAAAGTGTTTAAAATGAAAAAATCTCGTATTTTTGTGAAAATCATAATTTTTACGGGTATTGACGCAAACCGCTCGGTAATATTTAATTTTGCATCGAAAACACATAAATTCTATTGGTTTTATATTAATAACATATATAACTAGTTTTTAAAGTTCTATTGTCTCGCCTAGCATGTTTTTTTTTATACCGACAAAATATTGATACTATATTAAAACATATCGTAAAACTGCTCTTAAGCGCATATTTACCATGTTTACAGCACAGTTAAAAATATATGTTAATTTAGTCTCCTGTTAGTTCGACAGTTATAAATACATTATGATTTAATTGTCTTAAGCTTGCCAACCACGTCAAGGTCGAAGAGCCTTAATTTTTTTTTAACTACCACTATCATCGCATACGGAACTAACGTACAGAACCATTTATCTCAGATTGTAGAGTTATTACAAAAACACAAAATTAATAAAAATATACATATTTACATTGAATAACAGTGAAGAAAATGAAACTTAATGTTTCCCCTTTGCTCAAATGCTCTTTCGTTAGTCAATAATATCGTTTTCATCTTCATTATCGTCATTCATTTGATATTCGAGGTCGATGTCCTCTTTAGAATATATACTTTGGCAGGTATCACTACCCTGACATGGACAAAGCTTAGTGGCAGACATCTACTGTTTTCGGCAAATACATTACTTGCTACATATATATTTCCCCTTGCAAGAACATATTAAATCTTGCAGGAAATCGGACGTCTCATCATGCTTAAAAAGTAGACTGGATCCGGGTTATGTGAACTCCATCCGTATTCATAAGGAGAAAAAGGGTGTGGGTGATCGAGATGTGAGGACATCCAAATTTTCCTTTGAAGAAATGACCGCAAAACATGTTCGTTGAATGCAGGTTTGCTTGGTGGCAATCGCAACAAACTTGTGTCTTTGCATGTTTCAAGTTTTACACGTAACTTGTTTAAGTCAACATGTGATGAAGTGAATTTGTCTTCTGGGTCATACAAGCTTGAAATAAGCCCTCTGGCTGGTGACCACGATGTGGAAAAATCAATCTTGTCAAAGTTTTGGAGATTTGTAAACTTACTCGGAGATTTTCTTATCAACTTGAATACAGTATTTTTGCCAAACCCAAATATAGCGGAAGTGGTATCACAACCAGTTAAAGCATGAACTGCAGGGATAATGTTAGCTAGTAAAGGTGAAAGAGATATACTTAACTCAAGGATTGGTATGTACCTTCTACATTCCCAAAGAGAATTAGTTGACCCCGTCAAAAACCACATTTGTTCAGTCGATACAAAAACCACGAAACAATGAACACAGAGCACAAAAACATCTGTATCAGAATACTTTACTATGATTCGTCCCCTTCTATTCATCTGCTGAAAGATTTTATCAGAGTGTATAACATGAAGCAAGCTTCTTGTATGTGCTTCTTCGTGCGAACAGAAAAGGTCTGGGAGATGATAACATGCTCATTAAAGATTTGTCGCACTATCTCTGGATTGGAAAATGCACCGGCAAGAAATAAACTTTTCTTTTCCTCCTGGAACATATCAGACAACTTGCTGCTCAGATAATCACCAAGGAAAGTAATCAGAGCTTGCTTCTTTTGGTTGCTTGATAGAAATTTTTTCCAGTCTGGAACAGTTCGGCCTTCAGCGATATGATAAACTTTGCGTAGTTGTTGTTGCCGATCGTCTATGTCGCTCTGCAGATTTTATGGAATATTCAGTGTCATAGCGATTGAAGACATCAACAACCTTGTCTGTGAATCGGAAGCATGATAGTACCTGCATAATATAAGATTTGGCCAAGTCTCCAAATGTGGACATCCTTTTAACATCAAATGACTGAACTAAGTTTATGCCATCTCTTATTAGTACGGTAGCACTGTGGTCGAATGGAGGAATGTTAGGGACTGATCCCACTAAATTTTCCAATTCATGGTCAAGATCAGACTTATTTGTCTTCCTTATAGTTCCATCGTCATTAAATAATGCAGTGGGAATGGGACAAATTGGATAGGACAAAACAATTTCCACAGATACGTCATCTACATTTAGTTACAGATAGTGCACGTCTAAAAACAAGCTCGGGATTAAAATGACCTTTTACAACTTGTCCAGATTTGCATTTAAGTTGTGCTTTTGGGTTTCTTTATTTAGTTCTTCCAGTTTCAACTGATTTTAAGAGTGAATATTTAATGTCGTGATTTGCATGGAGACCAGTTGAAATGTTAAGCTGACAGGGGTGATTATGAGCGTCAAAGGGATTTGTCATATTTTCTGTTATATAAACAATTAGATCTTGTACATGTTTTTCATCCCTTTTCTTTGCAGCTGTTTATGCTTCATCATGAATAAAGGCAACAGTAGTATACCGCTGTTCAAAACTCATAAATCCATGGAACAAAATCGGGGTAACAAACTAAAACTGAGGGAAACGCATTAAATATTAGAGGAGAACAACGACACAACATTAAAATGTAACACACACAGCAACGGACTAAGCATTAGACAAAATCCGATGAGAATAACCAATATAACATCAAAACCAAATACATGAATTTGGGATAGAAAAGTGACACGTGACATTGGTCATCAACCTGGACAGGACACGCACGTGCTCTCATTGCCGATGTTATCTGACTAAGCACATGCCTTGAATGAAGCCTTCTTCCTTGTTAAACAAACAATGCCTCTAATGTATCAATCTCACTCAAAAACAACATAAACACATGATCTTATCTTTGCCTTACCTTACAGCATTCATTAAGGTTGTAAAACCTCTATCAGTTGTCATACTGAGAGTCTCTTGTGTAATATTTTGACATATTATACAGCGTTGCCAACTTATGGACATGCGACCGCGCTTCATTGAAGGTGGCGCACATTTCACAGGACTTGGACACTCATCCATAATGAGTAATTTTGATAATATTTAAGAATATACTATTCTACAAAATGCAGTCTGCTGCTTACATATCACATGTCAATATCGTTAGTAATGCTTACAATGGTCTTTCGGTAACACATATACAAATATTTATTCAGTAATATGTTAAAACACGACTTGTGTTTTGGCAACTCAAATGTTACTTGTGCAAATTAGATACTCGATTTATATATATTTTGAGCGTCTGGGATAAGCACGATACAAATCCGGAATACCATTTAATAATGCAGATTTAATAGAAGTCGTCAAACATTCATTATCCATAATTGAGTTTCGATGTGTGTCGCAATCTTTTCAAGGTATATGGAATTTATAAAAACAAAACATATTAGAGTTTTAATAAGTCCTTGACACTGACAATCTTAAAAAATATGGTATTTTTTTTTACATTTTAGGGTTGGTCTGACAGATGCCTCTGAATTAACTAATTTTTCATAAAATCTTCTTTTTTTTTGGATTCGATGTCTTTTTAGAATGTAGCCAAAGCTATCTTAGATAAAAATGAATAAAATATTTACAACAATGCCGATATATTCAATGTTAAATGTCACCGTATAATCCAAAGTATTTCGACATGTCTGTGTTCTCGTGAGATTTGCAAGAAACGTGACCATAGGGAACTTTGACGACCACCCAAATCGTATGCACTAGAAGTTTTTCTTTCACTTGATACCAAAATTAGCTGTGTGTTAGATAGGTGCATTAAAAACCTTAACAAGAGACTTTTTCTCAAATCGGCGCTCGCCTATGTAGTATTGTTTGTTTATTGGTCTTTTTCTTTTTTATCCATCGTGTTATCTGCTTATTTTTGACATATGAGTTTGAATGTCCATCAACTCTTTCATCCATCTTACTCCATATCATTATTTTTTATCAAAATGACTCTATGTACTAGTTCTTGGTACTAGTATCGTTCGATGAACTGTTTCAAAAAAAGGACGAGACGTTTATTGGCAAAGCCCTGGCATATTGCTCATTTGCTCAGATACCGATGATATACAAAGTCTGAGAAGCAGCTGGAAGCTTTTGAATATCGTATGAATGTTTGAGAAATATATTCCCACCACATGGGTGATTTTGCATATTGCTGATGATATGGTGAGGAGAATTTATAAATACAAAATTGAAATATTCGTGACTGTTATTGAATCTGAACCGTTGTGGTCGAACTGTAGTTATATGTCTTGAATTGATACATAAGAAGCTGTGTTTGTGTTTTTTTTTAGTGAATTTTTAGTTTGTAGGATATATTAATGGGACCTAGTCAAACGTGTTTATGAAAATAAAAGACAGGAGTAAGACCCGAGATGGACATTCAAACGTATAAGTCGAAAATAAACTGACAACGCCATGGCTTAAAATGAAAAAGACCAACAGACAACCAATAGTACACAAAACACAACATATAACACGAACCCCATCAACAATTATGGCGATCTCAGGTGCTCAATAAGGGTGAGCATATTACGTGTGACACTCGCCGTGTTCCTTATGTCAATACTTACCCGGTAACACGTCGGTACATGACATCAGTAAAAAGGGGACGGAATTGTTTTCAAAATTAGGAACATATGATCTATCCTCTGTTAAACGGATATGCAAAAACGAACAACCAACTCGGGATGGCGACTATGAAATTAACAAAGTGATGATTTTAACTTCACAATTTGGAACTCTTGGTTTAATAGCGTCCTGGTGAGCGTTAACTCTCTATAAAGGACATAATGATAGGAAATACAAGCCCGAAAATATATTTTCAATATGGAGATATATACTCTGTATGGAGGCGCTCCTGGACTTTGTTACATAGAAATAGACGGTTCACATTTAGGAAGCTCAAATAATCTCTTTTAATGTGTTTTAAACCGATTCGCACTGTCAATTTCTAAATGTAAGTCAAGATATTAGGCAGACTTAACTGTATCTGTTGTACTATGCATCTCAAATTCGATGCTTAAGAAAGTTATCTTTTCTCCAATGCAAACGGGTTTTAAAAGTCTGTGACAATTAATATCCGAGTGTTTAGCAGATATGAGCGGTAAGTTTGTATTGGTTTGAAAGGGGTTTGTCACATTAAATTTACAGAGAGTTTTATTTTTAGGAAATTTATATACACCTTTATATGATGTTGACACATTCGAAACGCATGTATCGAGAACCACGATTTGTTTAAAGGGATTGAGCGAATGAAGTTTGAAAAGTAGTTGCTAAGTAATGATTATATGCAGTCCCACTTTTAACACTAGAAACATGTTGATCGTGTCAGGTGAGTATACCGAAATGAAATGCAAACATATTTCTGAAAGCGGAAAACTTGACCAAACAAACTACATTATTTGCATTTAGTATTTGGGACCATGATGAAAACGGAATATGAAGCAGGTTATGCCTATCCTACTACAGCATCTGATGAATATCCGGATTCCATGAGATTGTCTATCGCTTAACACGTATGTGTTATGTGTCATTGCATTGTCTGTTTTAAAATTCATCTAATTCTGAAATTTAGAAAATGTAAAAGGAAACCGATTCGTACATTCTGGGATGACTAATGATATGGTCGGTATTATTGTGCTTTTTAAACTTGTGAAGCAGGGTCGGCGTATCCTACCAGAGCACCTGAGATAGCCCTAAATTGTGATGGGTATCGTGATTATATATATAGTGTTTTGTAGACTTATTTGTTGTCCGTAGCGTTTTTTTTTTTTCTTTTCACTATATTGTCAGATTTACTTCGATTTGTGTGTTGAAATCTACAATCGAATCTTCTGTTCCTGCTTTTCTCTAATCGTATCGAGTAGTTATTGCACAAAGAATGCTGAATTTATTTCGGGATATTATACTGCATAGAATATAAAGTTCATTCTACACTAAATATATCAGGTAATTAATTACATGTCTATTTGGATCTTCTACATCCGTTAAAAATAGCGGCAATTTAGTTTAACTTTACAATATATTCTATATCATAACACAATGAAGGAAAACTAGTGAATGACAAGGAAAAATTAGTTTTCAGAAAAACAAGTATACATTATAACTCACAATCAATTAGGTGAAAAAAAACCAATAAATCCTTAATTGAAGATTTTTCCTAAACAAGTGAACTGTATTCAATATATTGTAAAAGTAAAATAACAAAAAAAAAAAAAAAATCAAAGAAAATTTCAAACGAAAAGTCACAAATCAAATGGCAAAATCAAAGACATGAAACAAATGTAAAACAATTGTAATGTTCCTGGCTTCGTACATATATTTCATTGTGTATAAAAATTGAGTTTTAAACCTAGTTAAAAGATAACTGACATCTAAAGAATGTGAAAAGCAACATTTGATCTCGTACCGAACGCATGTTCGTACTCAATGACTCATGTAATAAACTAACAATAAAAAAATCATTTTATGTTTGAGACACCACCTTAATGATAATATCAAAATATCATGAAACCTTGTCTGTTAAATCTATAACAACAATGTAGATCTTGTCTTTCATATGCTATTTGGTATTAGACGTGTTAGGAAAGTCGATACTACTGCTGGCGCTCGTGTTGGTCGGAAGAAATATACAATATGATTGGGGACCTTCTCAATGAGTATAAAAACTGAACTCTTTTGTTACCTGTTTGGGCGTGTTTGATACCGCTGAGACAAATCTGTAACAATTGTATTTATTAGAGTACGCAGGAAAAGATCAAATTATTTGTTTAAGAACCAGAAAAGATTCAATAAATACATTTTTAGACAAATTAATATTAGTTTTGTGAATAATTTATCTTGTTTTAACATCTTGTAAGCCTTTGTTATTTTATTAATACTTTTACTTTCAGTAACTGCAAGTACTTTGATATTGGTACTTTGTGTCTATTGTCTTTATGTTATTTCTTTTAACGATTCCTGCCGATATAATGAGTCATGCCATTTTCAATCGATTTGCATAGTATGTACTTATGAATTACTGTTACAATTACACGACTGTCCGATGTTAGAAAAGGGTTTCGTCAAGAGCTCTTACGAACATATTTAACCCCGCAATATTATGTATGAACCGGTCACACACCATCAGCCTCTTATTCAGTAATTGAAGTTAGATTTTGAACGCGCACACTGGTAGTATACAGCAAATAAAAATAAGTACAACACAAAACAAATAAACACAAAAATAAATACCCCCCCCCACACACACACACAGACACACACTTCTCGTCTGTTATAAGACTATAAAAAGGTGTCCACGATTTTTGATTCTATATCATAAGCATACGTCTCTGGAAAGATCGTTATAAGCTTTTCTGATAATTCTGATTTTAGAAACAAATAGTTTAAACGACATTTAAAGAACGATACAAACAAACTTTGCTTTAGTTGACATTTGACGATTTGAACCCCATTGTCTTCGTGTAAAATAACATCTGTCTGCATTTCCGATTCCAATGGGTTCAAGTTTATTCTCTCTCCTACAAAATTCGAGGGTTTCTTTACCCTCGGTCCGCCTTTCCGTCCGTAACACACTTGTTGACACTCTATATTTAACAACGTTCTAGGAATTTGACCGTACTTGATTCGTTTTTAGTCCTTATGAAAATCTAGAATCCTATTAATTTTTGAAGACAAAGGTCAAGGTCACAGTTGGAATTATTTGACGCAATAAGACGTCCAGAGACAGTCAGAGTCGTTTGTGACCTTATGGGAACAGCAAAGGAACGAACTAAAACAAACAGTTGAATTGTTTGGTGGACTTTTCGGGAGACATTAAACAATGCAAATGCTACCCAATCATACAATGCTAAAAGTTATTAGGCAAGTGAACAACAAAATCCCAAATTTGCATTATAAAATAAATCATCGAGCGTTCATATTGTGAAAAGGGGATTTGTGTTTTCCAAAATATTTTTTTTTTTTTTTATTATTTTTTTAAATCGTACCAGAATGAAGCAAAACGATACTAGTAGTTTGCTTCCATTGAGAGATCAAGCGGGCCAAAACCCTTATCAAATTTTTTTTGAAGGAATTTTGTTGATTCTGAGAATAAAACAAAAACATCCCCTCTTTTTCATGTGTATCTTTAATTTACAAATGTACCACGTAATTTATTTTAATTATGACATTTGAAAATTAATTTTGGTTCTTAACAATGCCCGATCGTTCATGTATTGCACACTATAAATAACGTATTTCAGTGGCCATACAGGTAATAAAAAATAGAGTATTTATAATTTTGGAGATGACCCCCCAAATCTTATTGTATTTATCTTCCATCCAACACGAGCACCAACAGTAGTATCGACTTTCCTAACACGTCTATTTAAAGTTTCTATTTATCTTTGAAAGTTTTCAAGATAATAGGCAAAACTGATAAAAATTGTTATTTAGGTGCAATAAATCCTGTATGAAGTCTTCGGACAGTTCAGACGTAAAGAGATAATACTGTATAAACATAAACTTTTAGTGGGGTTAAAATTATTTCGTGGTTTTGTATCCAAAAGTAAGTTCGTGCGAATTTATTTTCGTGGTTTTTAAGTTAAGAAAATAAATGTCACTTTATAATTCTCAATACTCAATAAAACTGATCTTAACTTTCGCTGTCGGGAAAAATGAATAATTGCATTTCATAGTAACTGTGAGCACTAATCAAGTATTGTAACATGCACACGCAATTTTGCCTTTACACACCTTTGATGTTTTATCTAGGGACAATGATTGTGTAATCAATGTATTGCAACTTGAGGGCATTACAGACCAATAGACTGCCAAATGACTATTAATTGAAATTTCTTGATCATTATTAAGTACTGTACAAACAAAAGATTATGATAATCATCTGACTTCGTTGTCTAATCAATTAACCTATTTATTTCATTGCATCTATGTTCATCGTTAAAATAATGTTAATAAGATTTGGTCAATTTGTAAAATAATGTAAATCAATAGTTAAATTTTCGTTGGGGTTTTGATTTCGTGGATAATTCTTATCCACGAAATAAACGAAATCAAATCCCCCACGAACATTTCTGCTTTCCCATTTTGTAGAACGTAACAATCTGAATAGTTTTGTCCTTGTCATATTTCTCTATTTATAGTTGTTTAAAAAATATAAACAAAACCTGCAATATACCCCTTTCTTTAAGTTTAAGCCATATCACCCATATTTGTCGGTAAATAGCATAATCAAACACAATTAATTATACTAGATACATCAATAATCATTATGGCCAAGCTGAGTTACATGTGCCCCTCAGTTTCAGAGAAGACATTTTGGGAAAAATTACGAAAAACAGACAAGGGACGACAAGTGCCTTAAACGGGTGAAAGATACCTGAGGGACATTCAACTTCATAGATCGAACATAAAGTGACAACGATATGGCGTAAAAAGAACATGTCAAACAGACAAACATTAGTACTCTAGACACAACATAGAAAATAAATACTTAGCAACACGGACCCTACCAAAAGCATTGAGTGATCTCAGGTGCTCCAGAAGGCTAAGCAGATCCTGATCTACATATGGCTACCTTCGTGTTGTTACTGTTATTTAAAACCCGGTAAATATTCTTATCTGGTAGATTGCATTTGTGAAAAGGGAATGGTATTGTGGTCTTTTGAACATATCTGAAATCATTTGAGAACACGGATATTCCATAACGGTCAACCAACTGTTGATGGCGTCCGTAATATGTACGAAGGTATAATTTTAACTGCACCATTTCAAACTCTTGGCTTAATAGCTTCCTTTTGAGCAACAACCCTCTATCAAAAAAAATCATAATAGAAAATACAAGCCGGGGAATATCGTATCAATTGGGAGATTAATCAGTATGCAGGCGCTGCTTGAATGGTGCTACATAGAAATGGAAAGTTTATAATTTGGAAGCTGAAATCATTTCTTCTGTCGTAAACATTAGTTATCAACCGACATTCATTGTTAATTTCGAGATGTAAGTTAAGATATTAGTCAGGCTTTACTGTTTCTGTCTGGTTTTTTTTATACTTTGCATTTAGTAAGTAACACTGTAAACATATATTTGCTCGTGTGTGCTCATGAGTAGTATGCATGTTCCACTATATTGCATTATTTTAAAAACAGTTGTTATAATTGAATTACACCATGTACATGTAATATGACAACAAATGGAAGTTTTTAACGACCTTAACTGCCTATACATTCCTTGCACGGCCGGCTATGTAATATGGATAGAGCTTTTATAGGCTGTGCCTGTTGCTCAATCCTTTTCATATCTTAATGAATAAAATATGTTTAAAATCAAATCAAATATCTGTCTATATCTCTTGTTGTTTAATGGAATAGATATATTCAACATAGTTCCCAATTTTTCATAATCTATATAGCGGTAAAGAAATTAAAGGATATCGCTACTTATTTTCTTTCTTTCTAAGAAGTTCCTTTATTAAATAACTCACTTAAGAATAAGCGAACAAGTCTGCACGCAGATGGGCACAATTTATTTTCATGGGAATGCCGATAGTTTGTTGATAACATGTACTTCATAGGTATCAACTATGTTGTCAATCAAGAAATCAAGCATCTTGATAATTTCAGTTTCAGAGAATTGTTTGTTTGAATAAGAATGAGTTTTTACAAAGAAGGATTTATCCCTTCCTACGACAATATACTTGTATCTACGTTGGCCATTCTTTTTTATGAAAAGAAAAACAATCCCAACTATTTGAATTCGTCTTTTAGTTTGGAATAGGGAATACTAGTTTAAAGTGCAGACAAGTCAAATGTTTTAATAGTATTGCAATATGAAAATGTCTTAGAATGTATGTACTCTAAAAGATCTTTGGAATTTTGTTAGTATTCCCATTTGGTTCACGCTATCTCTAGAATAGACAGTTTAACAACAACTTTGAAGCCATTTCGATGAATGTTGTGTATTATCCACTAAAATTAGACCTTTTTATTCGAATTTGACAGTATTGTCTACCCACTATGTTATAAACAGCAATTATTATAAGGTATTCAGCAAATAAATGTGTTCGAAAATTACTGTAATTTACAACAAAAAAAAAAAAAAAAACAGTACAGAAACTGCATGTAAAGAGTGCTATATTGCATAGAAGTTGCGAACATTATATCTCATAAAATATTCTACTACAGCAGAACAATACAAAATATTTCAATAATGACATACAGATTGAGGAAATAGCAAAGTAACAGTCGTCTTAAAATAATGATTACTAGTAGCAAATTAAATCCTTCTGTAATCGTTGATTTCAGTTGAATTTTGATACTTTGTAAACCTTTTGTTTCCACTGTAAGTTACTAAATTTAAAGAAATCGTCTTGCTATGTAATGCTGGATGTTATGCCGTTCTTTATACCTATAGCCGTCGTTGTACTGTCATCAGCTTTAGCATAACTTACTGATGTAGAATGTTCTATGTGTTTGTTATATGCAGAAGTTGTCATGGAAGAAAGCAATGGTTGTGTAGATGATGAAAGCCCTAAAATGTTAAATAATGTTTTATATTTGCCTTCTCATGCTCTGAAATACAGAAAAAAATAGAAAAAAATAACACAGGCAAAAAGAGAATCCGTTTTTGAAAATAGGTATATACCAGATTATATGGGTTTTCTGAAGAAAAAAAAAGTCGCGTTTACAAAACATTAAAAATTGGAAACAGGGATATAGCAATTACTGTTGTAAGAAGATTTTGTAATGCATGTTAAAAACTGCGAGATGTAGAGTTAGTTTGAATCATGTCAATAATTTAAATTAGGAAGTAAAATGTTTTGGGGCCAAGCTACAACCTCATTACCTTTATAAGGTGTATGCTTCAAATAATAATAATGAACAAGTGAACAAACGCCAAACCCTTTGATAATTGATTTAAAATCCTACAGCAAACATGACTATGCGGTATGGGCTTTGCTCATTGTTGAAGGCCGTACGGTGACCTATAGTTGTTAATGTCTGTGTCATGTTGGTCTCTTGTGGAGAGTTGTTTCATTGGCAATCATATCACAACTTCTTTTTTTTTTATAAAAATTAAAAAAAATGTGTTGATCTATTAAAAAATGAATCAAACTTTGAGAAATCCTGTTCGTCCTTAAAACCGCCTGCCTACCTTTTTCACAGTCTTTTTTATTACAGAAGTTATTGTCACAACAATAGTAACACAAGTCGAACCCATCAGAGCCACCTATCACTTGTTTCTTGGTTTTTGGGTGACCTGCATACATGGAATATTTAGCGATATCAGTACATTTCTGAAAAAAATAATATTCAATGATTAACTTTCCTTTACACAAGTCGATGTAATGTTTGAGTCTATTATTTACGTTCGTTTTGAGCTCTAGAGTACATTTTTTGTTGCCCCCGTACTAAAAAACAAAAGCCACACAACTGTTTAATTGTTTTTTTGTTGTGCTGGTTAGTATTCGGACTTTCAAACATTTTGGCCTCAAGGATCAAAGATAATATATATCTGAAATTGATACATCATATCCAATCATTTCCATTCGCATAAAAAAACGATCGAAAAGTACATCGAACACATATCTTAGGATGACAAAAGATGTAATATATTTTAATGAATTTGGTTTCAATTTTCTAACATACATGCATCAATTGCTACAAGTAAACAAATTATACTCTTTGAAATTTTCTATCCACCAAAAGATGTTCTCTTTCAAGTATACCAAAACTTACAAAACAAGATTCTTGTACACACAAATTTATGCAACACTAAGTTATGATTAACACTTTGTTCTGCCCTTTGTCTTTGTTCCTTTAAAACTTTTTATTATAAAAATTAAAAAAAAAAATGAAATCTTTAAGACGCTCATTTACCAAACATTGTACAATAATTTTGTAAACATAATTAAAAATCATTCCATCAAAACTAAAAGACGAAATAAATAAATGTCGCAAATATATTTTTCTAATCATACAGTTCTGTAAACTTTTGACATTTACCCAAAGCCTAGCCTAACATACTAACTGACAAAGACAACAATTGAGTACTCATCTGTTAATCAAAATTTGAATAAAACTTAAAACATTTAACAAAAGCACATTAAATTTTCAAGCATGTCATTCAAATGTGAGAGATTCACGACAGACAGTATTGTCTGGATTTGGCTATTATACTTTGTTCCTTTGTGATGTGGTCAAAGTTAAACATTAATCTAGATTTGAACTTTCAAATAATTGACCTCGAGAATCAATGAAGAGACATTTATAGTCGAAACGCGCATCTGGTGCAGTAATATTGGTCCTGTTTATTTTTTTCACCTGTTTTTCTTCGCACCCAAGCCTCCATCTTTCTTCAAACATATCAGTTATGAAGTGTCTTGCAAAACATTTCTATAAATAAAAAAGTTATTGTTAAAACATTGATTTCGCTTAATTTGTCGTTTTCTAGTTCGGATGGTTTTACATATTTGGAACCCTTTATAGCTTCTGTTCGACGTGAGTCAAGGCTCCGTGTTGAACGCCGTTCTTTTACAAATTGTGACTTGGAAAACAAGTTGTCTCATTGGAACTCATACCATTAGTTCTTATGTCTATTTAATAAATAGTTATCCTTTAGCTATTAATTGTTGACTAATAAATTATTAAAAATATTGATTATAAGTTTCAAAATATTTAACAAAATAATTCTTGTTCGACGTTATTCAAGACCGTTTTGAACGCCGTGCCTTTACTAATTAGGACTTGGAAAACGAGTTGTCTCATTGGAACTCATACCACATGTTCTTTTGTCTATTTAATGAATATTTATCCTTTACCTTCAAATTGTTGACTAATGAGTTGTCAAAAATGTTTTTTCTTTAAATTTCAAAATATTTAACAAAATAAATCAAGTTTCATTTCATATGCATATTTTTACAATTGATACTAAAAATTAACCTTTGTCGTGTCATGGATATTTTGAAAGCCGTTGTAATGATTCGGAGCCTATATCTGAATTTGTCTTTACCTTATCGGTATCACATACACTTATGACATCACAGTCGCCTGGATGTGCTACGTCTACGCAGTTGTAACACAGTGTCCTGTTCAGCATAGCTACAAGAAACAGAATTCAACTTGAAATGATTTATTTCCTTGAGCTGCAGTACTAATATTCAAAAACACGTTCGTTGGTGTTAGTGTTAGTTTTTACACACTTTTTTTTTGTAAGATGAAACCGGGTGTTGATGGTATATAATGTTTGTTGTAATTTCTAGTATTTTTGTGATACGTGATATATTTTTACCATTAAACTTTTGAGTTATTGCATTAGAAAGTCAAAGAGCCAGCATTATGTTTACATTTGAATTTCCAATTTCTATTATTCCATTAAGAAATGGAGTGTTCGTTCCTATTTTGACAGCGCATTTTCAAGTTGTGATGTATTTTTGACCTATTTATTTTTGATTTTGTTACAAATTAACTTTATCTAAAGGACAGCTGTACACTTAATTGTTTGATATGTATTAGAATTGAAATATATTAGTTTTGAATTTCCTCTTTAAACAGTTCGTATTAATTTTAACGTATTGAACGTACAGTAAATCCGACCTAAAACTGGTTCCATAGCATGCAAATATTCTGCCTAAGTTTTACCATGAATAACATCTAAAAAGCTATGACTTCCTGATACAGAAACTGTTGATTGAAGTTTATATTACAACTAATTGCTAATGCAGATACTTCCTCCATGGTAAAAAGCTCAGCTTTATATTTGTATTGTATAGTATGTTTTTCTATTGACAGAAAACAATATTTCTTTTTTAATGAATTTACATTAAAACTGCATATTACAAATATTTGGTTTTTATTTTGATCAAATTTGAATTGCCAAACAAAGAAATTTCTTTAGATTTACGCCTGACATATAATACAAAGAATCCCTTTGTTTAAAGTAGAAATTTTGAAATAGTATAGACACCTGCTGTTTTCATCGACAAGGTGAATTAATAAATGAACTCTATCAAAATATAGAAAACATGATGCATTGCTATTGTTCTATATAAAAGTAAAATTGAATATAATTTAATCCCCTTTACATTATTTGTTTGGTTCTTTTAAAGAATCGTCTTTTAAATAACAATCAAACTAGTATTCATTTCAAAAATTAAAGAACTAAATAAAGTGAGGACGACTATTTAAAGCTGCTATCAGACTGAATGAACCAGGAAGTGGGTTGAGCTTCCTAAGTGTCAGTAAAATATCAATCACATAAAAACGGTGAACACAAGACTCGATCCATACTACCCTTCAAATATATTACTCTATCTCCTTTATTCTAGTATCTATGATAAGTTGATCAACAAGTTGATGGACAGTCCCAATATCAATCCAGTGAATGTGTTAATTAAGGATAGAAATAGTATTATTAGTTGTGAAGTTTTTGTTAACTAAAGTTTAAGTTTATAATGTTTATTTGATCTTAATCGAAGCGAGCTGCAACAATTGTAGAAATTGTAGTAGTCAACAAATGTTTGAAGAGTAATTGAAAATGTATGTTTAAAGTCTGTACACGTCTTATTTGGTGAAGTATTTTTACTTTATCCTAAAATTAAATATAGATTTTAGGATTAAAATTTGATGTTCAAAATTTGATACTTTGTAAGAACAATTTTGTGTTCTTGCAAAAACTTCTTTTTTCGAAAACCTGTTTGTTATATTTAGGTCTAGAAAGTAAAATACCTTTATCTGCACAACCATACAGATTACAATGCTCGGTGTCACAACATTCCTGACAAATATATAAATTTTGGTCTTGGCGTTTATTTGTTATATCTCTCTTACCGAATTTCGATATAGCATCGCAAACCTGTGAATTGAAGGAAAAGTAATATAAGAAAGGTGAATAGTAGTGCTAGAAAAAGAGATCAATGGTATGAAGAATTATCATTATAAACTGTCAAGCAGAAAATTTGACTTGTAGCAGACAATATATATAGGGTTTTGAACATTTTAATATCATATACGTAGAACTTGGAATCCCTTTCATGATAACTTAATAAAAAGTCGCTTTAACTGTCTGGTTTTGCCTAAGAGTTAAATATCTATATTTTCGAATTCATTTGCCAATGTTGGTCGTTGAAATTCTTACGAAATTTGAGTTATTTTTCAGATATTTTCTTTTTGTAAAACCTGTACTCCTAAAAAAAAATTGTTTACTTTTCAGCATCTTTTTAAATTTGATAAAAAAAGGGGGATATAATATGATTGTCAATAATACAAATATTAATGAGGTGGATGTAAGCAATTACAGGCAACCGTTTAGCCTTCAACAATTAGAAAAAAAAACACATTGATGTGTAGTGAGCAGCAAAAGGGTACGATATGAAAAATACGAAACATGTCAACTGAGAAAAATTAAAGCCTTGTTGTTTTGTATAGATAGATAAAAGCTATTGAGCAGGTCAATGCACGAAATTAACATTGTACTTTTATTTCAGGTCTTAGTTCTGTGATTATTCAATAATTACGATGGAGTGTTAAGGATCTACATGTAACTTACCCGATTTGATCGGCATCCAAGATCATAGAAAGCATGCCCTTGTGGTGTTATATAAAAATCTGCAGAACATTGCTAAATTGAAAAAAAAACACAATATAAAGTCAATTATTCAGATTGTCTGTCTATGAAACAAAATCTTATGAATAATGACATTTCGAAACATACCACAAACAAGTATTAACTTTCTCCATACCCACACGTTATTTCAAAAAGATCTATTTCTCTTCATTTGTGGAATCTATTTCATATTCATTTGAGTGTTCTATTTTATATTTATTTGAGTGTATACCTAGAAGGTAGAATTATTGACAAACAAAGTCACTTAAACTGTTTTTTTTTTTTTTTTTTTTTATGAAATTCCATACTAATAATCTAGCTTATATATATTATAAAAAAATCTCATTAATATTTCATCAAATCCAAGTTCAGATTCTTTATCCGGATTTGTCGACATTTTTTGTCTTATTTTTGGTTCATAGCCTCTTTAGGGTTCATATAAGTGTCAGTTTTTCCCCAAGTTTGGGACTCGGGCATGACTTCAAAAACGTTGATTGTCGAAAAGCACATCTTATACAGTAAACTAATTTAATGCAACTGCAATACAAGTGAAAAGCTTAGTTAGTTATAAAACCAGGTTTTATCTACCATTTTCGACATAAGGAACTACCTGTACCACGCCAGGAATATGACAGTTGTCATCCATTTGTTTGAGACGTTTGAGATTCTGATTTGGCCATTTGATGAAGAATTTTCTGTTTTGATTTTTTCGAAGATCGATATGTTTGTTATTTTCTTTTTACAAAGATAACGTATATATTTTATAAACCATATAGATATGCTCCAATACAATCAAATAATAAAATATTTTATAAATGACTATCAGGGTTTTACTCATTGTTGGAGACAATATACGAATTCATTTGTTTACATCCATATTCTGGTTTAGTAGTTGTCTAATTGGAAATCATATTACATCATATCTCCTCGTATATATTGAGTGAGCTTTGGCTTTAAAACATGACAATCATTAACCAGAACATGATATTCGGCTTTCCTGTTATCTTTTAAATATTTTTTTGAAAATTGAAAAAATTGTCAAATTGATTTTAGAATGGGTTAGAAAAATAAAATTATTTCAATATAAGATTCAGACAAGGTACTAAGGAATTTTTCACATTTGTTATTTTTTGGCTTGGTCCGCTCCGTAAAGGTTGTTTAAGATTCATGGTGTTCATATAGTTTTGACTTAAGTATCATTTAACGGTCGAAATGAATATTTTGTGTATAAAATTGGTCCTGTTTTATATCATTTCAATGTAAACAGACAATAAACAGATATCAATGGTATGAACAATTCCTTGAAAATACTGTAAAACAGCATCGATAATTAGTAACATACAACTGTATATGGTTTTTATAATGCAGCTAAGCTTAATGCTTTTGTTTATTTTTTTCAATTTTCAAGAACTTTGTGAGAATAAATTTTACTGAGAAGTAAAGCAATAAGGTATCTAGGGGACGGTGGTTATGGAATTGTTTGCTTTCTTCGTCTATTTGTCGTTTTGGAGCATCTCAGAATTTTCCTCCCCTTTTAGCTACTGCCGGGTTGTTGTCTCTTTGACACAATTCCCCATTTCCATTATCAATTTTATAATCATAATCGTATACAATATACCTCGTGTTCAGCACAAGTGATAATTTCTTTACAGTCATGAGGTTCTGCTATTCGTTTACAACCCATACATTGTTTTAAACCTTTGAATTCGGAAATAATGACATTATAGTTGTATTATCAAGACTGCTTATAGTTTAAATGGCAACAAATTAACGCATTAGATAAACAGCATAGTGTTCATGGTACTAAGATTATTCTCACAGAAAATGTCAATTATGCATACAAAGGAAAGTATCCAGCAACTATATTTTGATCTTTTTAATTTGTTTTTCGATACGCTAGGAATCATGTTGAAATTGATCAGTTGAGGCTGTTGAATAACGTGCGACTGATTCTTAAGAACAGTGATATTTCACCAGCCATAAAAAAAAAACAAATCAGTAAAAACGAGCTTAATGTCAGCAACCACTGAAGTGTATTTTGTCATGTAAGACTATCCCGCTGTTTATGCGACAAAAATACAAATATATATCTAAACATCGAGAGAATAGATATCACATCAAGGCCATTTTTAACAATACTTCCCAAACGACCATACCTTTACAATTTAAATTTTTTGTATTTTAAAAAAAAATGATTCACATTATTTTTAACTTTGTCACCCAAATAATATGCTGAAATTACATAAACTGGGCATAAGTATGCCCTATATTGGTATATACGAATAACACCCTCTCCTATGTCAAAGTGTAGGTAGGAAAAAGATTCGTGTATCATTTTAGATGAAGACGTATACTTTCACTCATTTTCGTTCTGAATACACGTTGGTGCAAATTGTTACAACTTCAGGAAATATGAATATAGTTTCAAAATCTCATGGATACAGACAATATATTAATTATATATAAGAAGATGTGGTATGAGTGCCAATGAAACAATTATCCATCTTAGTAACAATTTGTAAAAGTAAACGATTATAGGCCAAACTACGGTCTTCAACACGGAGCATTGGCTCACACCGAACAGCAAGCTATAAAGGACCCCAAAAATGACGAGTGTAAAACCATTAAATCAGGAAAACCAACGGTCTAATCTATACAAAAAAAAAGAGAACCACCTCAACAAACGACACCCACTGAACAGCAGGATCCTGACTTAGGTCAGCTGCAAACAATGCAGCGGGTTTAAACGTTTCAATGTATTTTACCTCAAATAAAAAGCATTTAAAGAAAACTCTTAAATTAATCCACATTTTTAAAGATTCCTATTGATTTTGTAACAAAACTGTACAAAAAAGTATATATTGGTAATAAAAATTAGATACAAAAATGTCTATTTACATTGATATGTAAAATCATACTTACTTGGTGAGGTCGTTCTTGGTGTTGTTGAAATTGTTGGGGCTAAAAACAAAGAGGTACATTTCTTGCATAATTCAGAGAAAAATCCTATATGATTGTGCTATCTTTTCAAGGATCTAATAAATAATCACTCAATTCATATCTACGAATAGTTTTAAGCCTTCCAAGCACCTTAGTCAAATGTTTACTGTTGTTTGTTAGTCAGATAATGATAATATTTAGTATTGAAATGTGACTAAAATGGACAAATATTACGACAATATAAGAGCATATACGGAAAACGAGTCATTGACGACT